>NC_030827.1:19087500-19712500 GCF_001704415.2 Capra hircus
TCTGTTTTACCTTATAGCTGCAAAAGTAGGAAAGTAATTACTTACACATAAGTAATTCAGTTACTTAGCAAGCTTTCTGATCATGTTATGGTAGCTTTTATTAAGTTCTCAAGTGAAGTAATTAGTGCAGGAAAGTTCTCAACTTGAACACTTCGTTAGGTTCAAGATAATTGAAAAATACAACCAGTGTATGCCTGCACTCAAGGTCTTTCTCTCTCCCTCTTTTTCTAGCTCTCTATCTGACAGTATAGGTGTGGTAACCTCTAAACATATCTCAGAAAATAAGTGCTATGTCCACACTGCATTGAAAGGTGAAGAAAAAAAAAAAAAAATCTGGCCCTGGAAGGATTTAGAGGAAATTGCCATAAGGTGATGGTGACATTTCACCATGCTGTGTAATTGTGACATTACCAACCTGGGTTGTTCCTCTACTTTATTTAATGCCCAGTAACAATTGTTTGCTAGGTTGAAATCGTTTGCTAGAATTCTAGTGTTTTTGTTTTTAAGGTGAGTGCCAGAATTGTCAACAGGAAGCTTTTGCAAAATCCTCATGGTTGCCCAGAGAGAAACAGTGGCATGGCAATGTTTTAAATGTTTTCACAGTATGATGATCTTTGGTTGTTTCCTCTGGAAAATTGGGGGGGGGGGGCTATATATCATTGGGAATTTCCTTATTAATTATTTAAAGTATAAGGTTCTAGTGTAGAACCAGGAGCAAACCAGATGTCTAGGCCACTAGCACTAATTAAGAAAAATGCTTTGCTTTGTGGGGGGAAAGGTTTTCTGACAGTTTCTGGCAATGTGACCTGACTCTAGATGGAGGTTGCCAGCAAGGATTTTTCTTCCAGGTAGTCATTCCAAACAGCCTGGTTTTTATATCAGTGGATGGAAAAGGGAGGAGCTCAGAAATTGTTTTCAATTTATAAACCTTAAGCTCCTTTTTCTTTCACCGTTTTGTGCTTATCATTGGCTGCCCGTGAAGTGTGCTTCCTGCAGATACCATCTGCCCTTGCTGGCACCTTCTGTCCTTGTTGGCACCTCCTGCCTGCTGTGTCCTGCCAGGTCTAGGATAGTGGTTCTCAAAGGGTGGTCAGGACTGCTGCTAGTTTGTAGACTGCACTTGATGCACTAATGGCTGTTCAGTGCTACTATGATGACTGTATTTTTCCTTGATTATATCTCTCACTGTTGTTTCCTCCCGGTATGCTGTGGAAAAGGGGATTCTGAGGCTGGGTGTTGGAGGAAACCATTTAAAAGGAGCAGCCCTGGAACAGCGAAGCACGTTGCTACTGGGTTGGAGCTTGGTGCTGTTTTTTGTTTCCTCCAAGGGCCAGCAAGCGTCCTGCTCTTCTCTTCTGCTCTCCAAGAGCCATGTACCCAGAGACTGGCTGTAGTGTACCTTGTGTGTGTGCCAGCTGTGTCCAGCTCTGTGCAACCCTATGGACTGTAACCTGCCAGGCTTCTCTGTCGATGGAATTCTCCAGGCAAGAATTCTGGAGTGGGTTGCCATGCCCTTCTTCAGGGGATCTTCCTAACCCAGGGATCAAACCCTCATCTCCTATGCCTCCTGGATTGTTATTTAACAGTGGGCCAACCTGGGAGGCCTGTAGCATGCCTTGCAAGGTGATAACTACACTGTTACCCCTCTGAACTCAGCTCCATTCCTCTCTCCTTGGCTCACTTGGCACCAGCTATCCTGACTATGCTTCAAATACACCAGCTACCATCAGACGCTTACAGGGCTCACTCCCATGCATCCTTCAGGATTTTATTTACATGTTATCTTTTCAGAGAATCTGTTCTTAGCCATTCTATGTTACAATCACTATCATTCATACATGTTTGGTTTTTGTCTTTGTATGTCACCATTTTACAGAATATATTTATAGCTTGCTCATTAATTGTTTATTTACTTAGGTTATTTGTATGTTAACTTATTATGTGTTTTCTCCCCCTAGAATATAAGGTAAATGAAAGTAGAGATTTTGTCTTTTTGTTCACTGCTTTATTCCCAGCACTCAGGAAAAGGCCTGGCACTTAGTAGTTACTCAATAAATATTTTTTAAAATACGAATTAATGTATGGAAGTCCCATACTTGATCAGTTCAGTTGCTCAGTCATGTTTTACTCTTTGCAACCCCATGGACTGCAGCATGCCAGGCTTCCCTGTCCATCACCAACTCCCAGAGCTTCTCAAACTCGTGTCCATTCAGTTGGTGATAGCATCCAACCATCTCATCCTCTGTCATCCCCTTCTCAGCCTGCCTTCAATCTTTCCCAGCATCAGGATCTTTTCCAGTGAGTCAGTTCTTCCCATCAGGTGGCCAGATTATTGGAATTTCAGCTTCATCATCAGTTCTTCCAATGAATATTCAGGACTGATTTCCTTTAGGATTGACTGGTTTAATCTCCTTGCAGTCCAAGGGACTCTCAAGAGTCTTCTCCAACACCACAGTTCAAAAGCATCAATTCTTTGGTGCTCAGCTTTCTTTATGGTACAACTCTCACATCCATACATGACTAATGGAAAAGCCATAGCTTTGATATATGGACTTTTGTCAAAAAAGTAATGTCTTTGCTTTTTAATATGGTGTCTAGGTTGGTCATAGCTTTTCTTCCAAGGAGCAAACATCTTTTAATTTCCTGGCTGCAGTCACCATCTGCAGTGATTTTGGAGCCCATGAAAATAAAGTCTGTCACTGTTTCCGTTGTTTCCCCATCTATTTGCCATGACGTGATGGGACAAGATGCCATGATCTCAGTTTTTTGATTGTTGAGTTTTAAGCCAACTTTTTCACTCTCCTCTTTCACTTTCATCAAGAAGCTCTTTAGTTTCTCTGCTTTCTGCTGTAAGAGTGGTGTCATCTGCATATCTGCATATTGATAGCAGATAGGTTATCGATAATAACGTAGGTTATTGATATTTCTCCTGGAAATCTTGATTCGAGCTCGTGCCTCATCCAGCCTGGTATTTCACATGATGTACTCTGCGTATAAATTACATAAGTAAGGTGACAATATACAGCCTTGATGTACTCCTTTCCCAGTTTAGAACCAGTCTGTTGTTCCATGTCTGGTTGTAACCGTTGCTTCTTGACCTGCATACAGATTTCTCAGGAGGCAGGTAAGGTGGCCTGGTATCCCCATCTCTTTAAGAATTTTCCACAGTTTGTTGTGATCCACACAGTCAAAGGCTTTAGCAGAGTCAATGAAGCAAAAGTAGATGTTTTTCTGGAATTCTCTTGCCTTTTCAATGATCCAATGGATGTTGGCAATTTGATCTCTGGTTCCTCTGCCTTTTCTAAGTCTAGCTTGACCATCTGGACATTCTCGGTTCACATACTTTTGGAGCCTTGCTTGGAGAATTTTGAGCATTGGTTTACTAGCATGTGAGATGAATGCAATTGTGTGGAAGTTTGAATGTTGTTTGGCATTACCTTTCTTTGGGATTGGAAGGAAACCTGACCTTTTCAGTCCTGTGGCTACTGCTGAGTTTTCCAAATTTGTTGGCATATTGAGTGCAGCACTTTCACAAATGTTATTATTCCTGTAGAAACTGAGGTTCTGAGTTTCTTTGCAATCACTGAAGGTTTCAGAGGTAATGACAGAGCAGACCTACATCCAATTAATGTAGTAAAATAAGGACCTCTGTAAGAAAACAAGCCAATGGATTAGATCATCTCACACTATTCATCTTCCGTTGGCTGAACATACTTCTTAAAGCAGGGCCCTGCCTTGCTAGTCATCTGCCAGGAGTACATTGGTTACCTACTAGATCCAGCCCAACTTGTACTAAATGCCCCATAATCTCCTTTTTCATATAGTGATCCCAGGTTATTTTCCTTTACTCCCTGTAACAAATGTGTTCTGGTAGAGAAGACATTCTTCCTTCCTTCTTAACTGCCACCCTTCACCCATTATACAGTTGTGTACCAGTCTCTGCCCTGCCTACAGTGACTTACTATTTCCCCAATGCTATTCCTTTCAGGAATGATTGCCTCTCCTTTTCTGTTCTATCCACTTATTCACTTACCACTTTATAAAGTCTGCTTGAAAACTACACTCTCTGTTTCTTCATGTCCCTAGCCTTCAACAACTTCTCTCATTTTTCTTTTCTTAATTACGTTTACTTGTTAGCTATACCACACAGTATTTATTAAGGTCTAATCATAGACTGTTGCATGCATGCTAAGTTGCTTAGTCGTGTCTGACTCTTTGCAACCCCATGGACTGTAGCCCACCAGGCTCCTCTGTCCATGGGATGGTCTAGGCAGGAATACTGGAGTGGGTTGCCATGCTCTCCTCCAGAGGATCTTCCCGACGTAGTATTCTGCAATTGTTTCTAGTTTCAGTCTTGTTCCATAACTGTTTCTAGTTTCAGCCTTGTTCTCTGAACAAGATAGTGTTTAGGATTTATGTTTTATACACTTTTTCTCACTAAAATGTAGATTTTGCACATTAAGAGAGATTTTGCACCATTAAGACATGCTCAACAAATACTTGCTTTTTAATGTGAATATTTACTGAGTCCTGCTAGCAACCAAGGCATCATTTTAGGACAGAGTGAAATGCAGTTTATCCAACAGTGGTTCCTTCCAATCTATTATTGGCTCTCCGCATCCTATGAATAGATATAGTTTCAAAAAGTCACTAGAAGATTTTGCTTCTCTTTCAATATCTCTGAAATTTGAATTCTCACTTTCACATTGTGAAATGTTGGTATAGTTTTGAGAACCTTGGTTGAAAGGCATAGTGTAGATATAAAGCATACATCTTCAGACAGCAAAATGAAAATACAAGTACTTAAAAATTTGAAAGCAAAGCATAAGAAACCTTGGACGAATGGCAAGGCCAAAGAATTCATTGTTCCATTTCTGGGGCACTAGCAAAGACTGGGAAGTCTGTCTTTTGAAAGATTAGAATTTTACTGTTCTGTGTAGCCTTGTGCTACTGAAAATATTGGGTTGGCCAAAAAGTTCATTTGGTTTTAAATACAAATAAAACACATTTTTCATTTTCGCCAAGAACAGTATTGAAGAACATATTCACCAACCAAATGAACTTTTTGGCCAACCCAATACTTTGCTACTTCCTTGAGGGAGTATTAATCTGTAAGGATTTGAACTTTTGAGGCAGTGTTAAGCATTCACTAACATCAGATTAGAGGTGGCAAAGTGAGAAAGATCTCCAGGTGACTTCAAATCAGGTGTCCCGCTGCAAATCCTTCTTTTTGGCCATGATTTTGACCAAGTGCAGGCAGCCAGTGAATGTGTTTTGGCAGAAACAAAAGAAGCTGAGAAGGTCAGCAGGCAGAAAGAAGCCCTGTCTCCAGAAACACTTGGACATAATTTCTTTGTTCAGAATCATACCATGTTTGGAGATGCCTCACTTAATGGCAAAAGTAAAACACTGCCATTTGTACAATTTTAAGAATGAAGTGCATGTGTAATTCCTAGCTTGCACTCTTTTCAAGGGTACTTTGGAGATGGGAGGGGCTGTAATCTCTTATTTGAGAAGCTTTTTCTTTTGCTCTGTCTCCGAAGGAGAGCTTAAGCCCAGTGGACAATAGTGGGTCTGACTGGGAACATTTTCAAGACTTGTACTGCCAGCCTGGAAACTGAATCTTTTCCAAGGTGAGGGGTGGCTGTCAGTGGTAGAAACAGAAGGATGTTCTACCAGTTTGCAAGCAGTGCAGTGTACTGAGAAGAGGTGACAAGTAGCAGGTGGCTTAGCCAAGGTCCCGCAGAGGCACCCAGGTGCCCCCCCAACAGGCTGGCAGAGCACTTCAAGACAGAGCCTAAGAGCAGGTGGTGCTGGTGTGCAGGGACCCAGCCACTGAGCTGGGATCAGACTTGGAGTCCTAGGGAGCTGGCAGGGGACAAGAGAGAGGGTGCATAAGGAAAAGGCAAGCTGCTGAACAGGGAGCCTGAAGTGGCCACAAAGCACTCACAAACAATGATAAAGATAGCTAACATTTACTGATGCTTAGTATTTGTCAGGATAAGTCCCAAGTCCTTTCTCCACCTTAACGCTTATCCATCAGTCCTTACCTGTGAGGCAGGTACTCTTATTGCCCCCACTTTCAGGGGAGGAAACAATCACAGAAAGGTCTGGAAGCATGTGCAGGGTCACACATCTAGCAAGTGGCAGAGCTAGGCTTTGAACCCAGACATTCTGGCTCAAAAATCTGTTTGCTGAACCTCCGGGCTAGCCCATCTCCAACTGCTGTGTGTGTGTGTGTATATGTGCCCAGTCATGTCCGACTCATGGACTGTAGCCTGCCAGTCTCCTCTGTCCATGGGATTTCCCAGGCAAGAATACTGGAGTGGGTTGCCATTTCCTTCTCCAGGGGATCTTCCTGACCCAGGGATCGAACCTCCATCTCTTGAATCTCTTCCACTGTCAGGTGGATTCTTTACCACTGTGCCACCTGGGACGCCCTCTCCAACTGCTACAGACTAACTAAATCAGATTTGTCTTTTTAGCCTTTTGAAAGGGACATAAAACAATGAGCCAAAAAGATAATGAATTTGACTCACACTTTTACTTTGTGATGCTTTGGGGAAATCACTTCATTTGTCTTAGGCTTGGTTTTACACCTGCAGAGTAAATGTAATGTAATAGGAATTGCATTTACTATTTACATTTACTAAGAAATGTAATAGGAAACGCCACCTATTCCACAGATTCTGAAAGTGGAGTAATGGATATAAACAAATAACATCGTGTCTGGCAAGAACTTGCCACTCAAATGTGTTTTCTTTCTCTCTCTCTCACATTGCTCGTTAATACAAAGCTCTTTAAATTCTTCTTGATTGGAAACAGGATTGTTCCTGGGTACAGAGCTGAACCAGGCTCTGGCTGATCAAGGTTCTTGAAGGCTGTGGGGAGGGCATATGGCACCTGGAGGCTTTCTGCTTGCTTGGGTTAAACAAATTGCTTTGGCTTTTCTCTATTGGTTGTTCTTTTCTTTTAATTTACAGAAAATTTCTTGGCAAGTGCTTTCATATACAGTTAATTCAGTTCATGAAACTTTGCATCAGAAATGTGTAAACTAATGCTCACTTTAGGAATGATGATTGACAAATTTAAAAATTGTGCTTTTATATAAATGTGTTGGGGCTTCCCTGGTAGCTTAATTGGTAAAGAATCCACCTGCAATGCAAGAGACCTAGGTTCAATCCCTGGGTTGGGAAGATCCCCTGGAGAAGTTTCCGGAAAGGCTCCCCACTCCAGTATTCTGGCCTGGAAAATTCCATGGACTGTATAGTTCACGGGGTCGCAAAGAGCTGGACACGACTGAGTGACTTTCACTTCACATAAACATGTTATATGTATTATTTTTGATATTACTTTCTTTGATTTACTTGTTAGTATTCAAGAGAGTAAGTTTGAATTTCCATGATTCTACTTGAATTTCAAAGCTGCTTCATATTTCACAGCAGCCAAAGCATATATGTTCACAATCTGAAATATCCCATCTCCTGTCAAGTTATGGAAAACCTGCTTCACCTCTCTTATTAGAACCATCAACCCAATTTTGAGGAAGGAATTCGATGATCATTGTGTCTCCGACAATTTTGATCTAGCTGTAAACTATACTTAGTGCTATAACCATATGTATTTTGTATTACTTAATTTTATAAGACAAATAGTACATGTTCACAGCAGAATAATTAGATCACATTATACACAGAAACAAAAGGTGAAAATCTCCCATCATTCTAGACCTAAATAAACAGTGTTGTTTAGTCACTAAGTCGTGTCCAACTCTTTGCAACCCCATGAACTTCAGTACACCAGGCTTCCTCGTCTTTCACTATCTCCTGGAGTTGTTTACTGAAATAGAAATACTATAAATACAATTAGTAAGCTGTGCTTTTCACTTACTAGTTTTATCATGAACATCTTTCTGTATACATCTACATCATTATTACATGGGGATTGGGCTGGCTCAGAGGCTAAAGCGTCTGCCTACAATGCGGGAGACCTGGGTTCGATCCCTGGGTCAGGATCTTGCCTGGAGAATCCCATGGATGGAGGAGCCTGGTGGGCTATGTCCACAGGGTCACAAAGAGTCAGACACTACTGAGCGACTTGACTTTCTTTCTTTCTTTCTTACATCATTATTTCTAATAGCTTCAAAATAGTCCTTTGCTTTTTATAGAAATATTAACTGTGATAATCCTTTGTAGCTGGATATTTACTTTGTTCACATTTTTTCCTATTACAAGCAATACTTTGATCATTATTTTTGCATATAGATCTCTGTATCCTTATCTCATGCTGATTCAAAGGGTATGTGTGTTTACCAGGCTTTTGATATATTTGCCAAAAATCTGTCTAGAAATATTGTAGTGATTATATTCCCACCAGCAGTAAATGAGTGCTCCAACATTCTGTGTTATTTTTTATTTTAATGTACCATCTAATGGACAAACTAGAGCATCTTCTCATTTTATTTATTTACTTTGTGCTTGTTAGTGAAGTTGATTTTTTTCCATGTTACTTTAAAAGTTTGTCTTCTTGTGAATTTTCCTGTTCATGCTCTTTGTCTGTCTTTCTACTGAGAAGTTATTTTTCCTATGGATTTCTAAGAGTTCTTCATGTTGTAACTTTATCTATAAAATGCACTGATTTCTCCTAGTCTATGTTTTCTATTTAAAAATTTTTTACATATATATATTTATTTTCAAAATTAGTTCATCATTTTATTCCTAATTTATGCACTTAAGAAAGTGTCTAGTACATAGGATATGTCAAAATCCCTTCTGTACCCTTAAAGAAGTAAAATATTTATGAATGTTCTATTTCACTACTTCCGTGGCTTTATCTTTCTCATTTAAATCTTAAATTCATCTGGAATATTTTCTGGCCTGAGATGAAGATATTTTATATCTAAATGATTATCAAGTTGTCCTGCCCTAATGATAGAGTAAGCTATGCTTTAAACACTGGGGATAAAGAAAAATGCTACCTTTATCAAATATCAAATATGTATATGATATACAGTTATATATGTTTTTATTTTCATTCCCACTGGTTTTTCTTCTACTCTGGTACCAGGATAATTTATTTTGATTATTGCCGGGGTCCAGCCCCGGTGGATCCAGGGAATTCGAAGGGTGGACGGCGTTGGCGTGGAAAGACTTGTTTATTTATTAATATAAGATTAGATTAGGAAACTATAGTGTAGTAAGAAGATTAAGTGGAGGAAGAGGGCTGAATAGCTTGGTTTACGCGGAAGGCCAATAAAATTCCAGACAAGGAATTTGCACCATCTACGTTGGGCCACCGGCGCCTGCTTGAATATCTAAGGGTGCCTCGCCTTAAGCTCCCTTTCGTGCGGGTCTTAACAGCCAGGGCAAGTAAGTAGACCTGGCGAGCCTCCGCGCCCCAGGTGGAGATTCAGCCTGAAGTTAAAGTAAAGAGCAGAGAGAAGGAAAGGGAGAGAAGAAGAAAGAGAGAGAAAGACATGGGGGGAGCCAGAGTCCCAAGAAACCAGGCCGAGAGACTAGTTCGAGAAACTGGTCCCCGGCCCCTGGCCCCTGGCCCCTGGCCCCTGGCCTTTATTGTTCAGAAGGCCTTTTATACTTTTGATAAAACACGGAGATCAATGGGTAACACAAAATTATGTAGCGTTCGCAGCCCAGACTCTTTCTATACATCATTTTGTATACAAAAATTCTCAGGTGATTTACATTATCTTCTGGCCAAGAAGCTTGTTAACACTTTTTGGCTCTCTTCTTTAATGAATGTTAATTTTGTTTCCCCTGAAGTGTTTTTCTTTAATCTGCATCTCCTTGAAGCATTAAAGTTACATCTCTATAGAACAAAGGTGCAGTGGGATATAACAAAGAAGGTACTTAACTCAAAGATCTAATGTTGCTAATACCAGGTCTACTACTTGTTTTTCTATATACCAACTATATCTAAAAATAAAGGATATGAAAATTTGGCAGCAAGCGTTAACCCAAAAAATGAAACTTTTAATCAGTCCTATTCTAAAGATTTTGACTCCTCGGAAGCTCCTACATTCCTAGGATGTTTTAAGCTTCCTGTGCCTCCTGCGGTCAGGAGGCCTCAAACAATCACAGGCGCAGCTGTACGAGTCCTGCAGGCAGGCTAGAAAGCCATCAGAGGGGTTTTTGGATTGAAACACTCTTTCAAATGCAGAAGACTAAAGCCCTGAATTGACTTTTTCCAGAAAATGTCAGAAGAGTGGAAAAGCAGAGCACAAAAGCCGGCAGATTTTTGTTGGGGTACATGCTTAGGAATTTCCAGAGGGGTCCCTGAAGTCTGAGCACGCCTTGCGTATGTCAGCTTCCTTCCCCATGACCTTGTCACGGGCGGGATTCCTCACACTGGCTCCCGGCAGATTATTACAAATATTCTTTTGTTATCATTGTTTTTCAGAAATTTTCAACCCATATTTACATGTTTATTTAGATGATGTCCTAAATTATGCAGGAAAGTATAGTGCAGAACGTGTGTTAGGACAGATAGAGCAAGAAGGGAAACTTACACTGTTTCGCTGCATGATGAGTACCTGGGCTCATGACTGTGTTTTCTCTGCCTTTGTGTATTTGTGAAACTTTCTGTAACAAGCATTTAAATGTAAACAAATAGATAAATACTTCAGGTTAGAACTGCACATGATTGGAATTGCACACTGTTTCTTCAGAAACGTTACGGTTTTTTGCTGTGTCTTCTTTTATGTCCTTCACACTGCTATAATTAAACTGGATAACCAGCAGGGACCTACTGTATAGTGCATGGTACTCTGCTATGGCAGAGTTCTGCGGCAGCCTGGATTGGAGGGGAGTTTGGGAGAGAAGGGATGCATGTATATGTATGGCTGAGGCCTGTCACTGTTCACCTGAAACTATCACAACATTGTTTGTAATCAGCTATATCTCACTACAAAACAAAAAGGTTATTAAAAAAAGAAAGTTTTATGTATTTTTTTCTCCACATATCCCCTGTACATTTGTAAATGAACATGTGAAAAAAAATCCCTAATATCATAGTGTCTAGTTTCATAGGCGATTGTTGTTGTTTTGCAGTATTATACTTCCAGTTGTTGGTATATAGGAAAACAACTGGTATATAGGATTTGTAGCCAACCCACCTTACTAGCTGGCTTCCCTGCTGGCTCAGATGGCAAAGAATCCACCTGCAATGCAAGAGACCCAAGTTCGATCCGTGGTTCAGGATGATCCTCTGGAGAAGGGAATGGCAATCCACTCCACTATTCTTGCCTGGAGAATTCCATGGACAGACAAGCCTGGTGGGCTACAGTCCACTGAACAATTAACACACAACTAATACACTTACTAAACATTTTTTTTAAGTTTCTTTTTTAACAAGTTTAATTTGGAGGGAATCTTTCAAATAAAGAGTTCTATGATTTTCACATAATTAGAGATTTGCCTCCCTTTTTGCCAATATTTATGACTCTCTTCTATTAGACTTACTAATTAGCACTTTAAAGATATTGTTAACTAAATATGTTAACAGTGAGTGTCCACCTGCTTCTGACATCAGTGGGAATGTCTCCAGCCTTCATCAAGCAAGGCATTAGCTATTTGAGACTAAAATTACTGATTCAATGAACAGGTAACTACAGAGCAACACAATACAGAGTGAATTCAAAAACTAGATTATTATTTTCAAAACAATGGTCCCTATCACATTTACTGTACATTCACTGTAAACAAATCATAGATTCCTCAGAGTAATAAATATGAGGATGATGTACCTTAGTGAGAGTTTACTATGTGTTGTCACGGTTTCCAGTACTTAACCTCTGTGCATTCTACATTCCTTCCAATAATGGTTTGAAGCAAGATATCCTAGTTCTAGTTTACAAACAGAAAAACAGAGATACAGAGAGGACAGGTAACTTGCCCAAAGTCATACAGTAAGTAGCAGAGTCAGGATAGTTTGGTCTGAATAGCTGAATAGCCAATAATAATTATTTTATAGTTAATAATAATTATTAAGTTTTTAAGGATCTGAAATATTGTAATAGTGAGTAATATTCAATGTAAGTGATAAGAGCTTCCCTAGTAGCTCGGCTGGTAAAGAATCTGTCTGCAATGCAGGAGATCCTGGTTTGATTCCTGGGTCGGGAAGATCCCCAGGAGATGGGTGAGGCTACCCACTCCAGTATTCTTGGGCTTCCCTGGTGGCTCAGATGGTAAAGAATCCACCTGCAATGTGGGAGACCTGGGTTCGATCCCTGGGTTGGGAAGATCCCCTGGAGGAGGGCATGGCAACCCACTCCAGTATTCTTGCCTGAAGAATCCATGGGCAGAGGAGCCTAGCAGGCTATAGTCCATGGGGTGGCAAAGAGTCAGACATGATTAAGCACAGCACATAAGTGATAAACCAGTTCCTCTCCCCCTTCCCCTCCCATCCCACCACTGCAAAAAAAGTTTCTTAAAAATTCTGTCTAGGGACTTCCCTGGTCCTCCAGTGATTAGGACTCAGTGCTTTCACTGCTGAGGGCCTTGGTTCAATCCCTGGCCTGGGAACTAAGATCTTGCAGGCTTCAAGATGTGGCACGCACACACAAAAATTCTGTCTAATGTAGTGGCTTAAGGGCTCGGAGTCCCTAGTAATATTTAAGAATAGGATGGTTAGTTATAGTATCTCTGTTATGGTACAGTGAACTATGGTGTGATAAACCATAGTATGAGATTATGAGCTGGAAACTTGAAGAGCCTTTTAACTCCAAGTTTCTTTTCCTTGGTTATTTAGATATCAGACATTAAATTTTGTTTTATTTTGCAGTTTATACACTTTGGCTTACATTACTCCTTCAGTGAATTAGAGAGATTTTTAAAGATAGAACTCCAGCTTCCCAAATATCATTGCTCTTTAAGAAAATTGAGCCAATAAACCACATCCTTAGAAAAGAAACAGCCATTTTCCTTTTTCTTGGCTAAGAAATTCATCTATTAGCAAAATAATCTTTACAAGTTTTTTTTGTTATGTAGCTCCATCCTTCATCACCGTTATAAATGCAGAGGGAACAGAATCTAATTTCAGGTGCCAGATGGGTACCACATGAATAGTGATGACTCAGCACAGGCTCCAATTAGAGCAACCAAGCTCTGAGCAAACTATTGGGTATAATCATGGGGATCATGGTGCACTGAGGGGCATTTTCTTCCATGCGTCAGGCTTCTCTGCTTGTCCTTTCTCTATACTCAGAGCCTTTCAAATTTGTGAAACACTTAGAAGCAGCTAACAGTTGAGAGTGGGTGCTTGCAATTAACTTCTTGTCAGTAAAAGTGATAGGGTTCATTTTGAAACTCATTGATGAGTAGTTAAAGAAGTAAAGTACTTAAAGAAGTAAACAGCAGAAAAGTTCAAAGCCCTGGATATAAGGCTTGAAATGCTCGTTTGACCCTGCAGAAGGCCATGGAAGAGCTTAGCAACTAGAGATTAAATCTTGTGCCGCTCTTGAGTGTAAGAACGAGCTCCTCTCAGTGTGACTGCAGAATAATAATCCTGAAAAGAGTCCACTTTTAATGAAACAGTTTTACAACATCAGTAAAGTCTGAGCCTCCTAAAAAAAAAAAATGGTTCTTTCTTCCTCAATGTAAAGAACAAACAAATTAAAATGAAGCTAACACTGAAGGAACACCTCCTCTGATACAGCTATAGTGTTTGGTATGTGCTGACCTATCAGCCCCTCATTTTAATCTACACTCTACCCCTGCAGTGTGGGTTTCAGCAGTTATATTTATATTGACCATAAGCTTGATATCCCAATGGGTTAAATAGAGTCCTCAAGGCCACAATATTAGGAAATGACCAAAACATAATTTGCATCCAAGTATGACTAATTCCAAAATTCTTAGTGTTACACTAATTTGTTTTGCTCCTTTCCTTTTCATCTCTGAATAAACATCTATTTTATTAAGATTTTAAAAGTCGAAGTATATAGTTGATCTATAATATATAAATTTTAGGTACAACACAGTAATTCAATATTTTTATAGATTATACCCCATACAAAGTTTTTTTTTAAAATCAAATATTGCCTATATTGCCTGTGCTGTATATTCCATGCTTGTATCTTATTTCTTTTATACCTAATAGTCTGTACCTCTTAGTCTGCTTCTCCTATCTTGCCCCTCACCTCATCCCTCTCCCAACTGGTGACTACTAGTTTGTTCTCTGTATTTGTGACTCTATTCTGTTATATTCATTTGTTTTACATTTTGCATATAAATTCTGCATGTGAATGGAACCATATAGTATTTACCTTTGACTTATTTCACTAAGCATACCCTACAGGTCCATCAGTGTTGTTGTAAATGGCATAGTTTTATTCTTTTTCATGACTGAGTAATACTCTAATGTGTGTGTGTGTGTGTGTGTGTGTGTGTGTGTGTGTGTGTGTGTACATGGCACATCTTTTTTATTCATTTATCTGTTGATGGACACTTAGGTTGCTTCCATATCTTGTCTATTGTAAATAATGCTGCTGAGAACATTGGAGTGCATGTCTCTCTTCAAGATATATATATACACCCAGGAATACATACATACATACATACATACATACATACATATATATGTATATATATATATGTATATATATATATACACACACCCAGGAATACATATATACCCAGGAATACAGTTGCTGGATCATATGGTAGTTTTACTTTTAATTTTTTGAGGAATCTCCATATTGTTTTCCAAGTGGCTGTGCCAGTTTTCATTCCCACCAACAGTGCAGGAGGGTTTCCATTTCTCCATATCCTCATCAACACTTGTTATTTCTTTTCTCTTTGATAACAGCCATTCTAACAGGTAGGAGGTGATATCTAATGGTGGTTTTGATTTTCATTTCTCTGATAATTAGTGACGTTGAACATCTTTTCACATGCCTGTTGGCCAACTGTATGTCTTCTTTGGAAAATGTCTATTCAGATCTGTTTCCTAATTTTTAACCAGGTTGTGTGTTTTTTTGATATTGAGTTGTATGAGCTTCTTATGTATTTTGGATATTAGCCCCTTATCAGGTGTATCATTTGTAGATATGTTCTCCCACTCAGTAAGTTGCCTTTTTGTTTTCTAATGCATATTTTTCTTCTTTCAGTAATATCTTAAAATTCCTTCTTTTGAAATGAAGTGAGCTAAAGTTCTCTTCGTAAGAATGAAAATTGCTTGAAAAAAAATTGGCACTCTACTGAAGGGTTGATTTGATTCTATCTCCTACAAATAATCCTGAATATGAAAGAGACAGAAAATGTTGAAAATGACTCTCTTGGCAGAAGAGTATTATCATCTCTGCCTTAATAGATCTTAACTTTGTTGTTTATAACCTTTAATGCCCACAATAAAATGATAGAACAGAGAAACTTTTGGAGAGAAAAATTCCAAGTTTATTGTCTAGCTTCTTTTCATTTCAACATTAAAAAACACTACTCTTTATTGTTGATTAAATATTTGTTTGTTCCTTGGCTCCAGCTAACATTGAGAAGCTGGAGTTGAGAAGCATACAGTTTTCACTGTCTGCATGCTAATGACCCCACAATAGTGGGCTCATTCCCTCGAAGATGATAATGGGTTGTCACTTTGTAAGGGCCAGAGAACCTATTTGTTTAGGGTTTTTACTCCTAGTCATTGATTTCTTATTTATATTAATTTCCTTGTTTATTCCTTATGTTTATTTTAGTTAACATCAAACTTTTTCATTTTGTGTCTTGTTTTTCTTTTGTTTATAAAATCTGCAGGCAGTGAGTCCTTGGATAGCAATTGATAATCAGGGAGAAATGATAGCTTGAGAAGACTGAATTACAGGGTGCTAGGATAAAAATTGTTTTTAATGAAGCCTCATTAGAAAACTTTCATACACCTGCTTTCAGTCAAATCTGTGTGATGTTCTGCCAACTACCCCAGTCTCTTTTTATTTTATTTTCTTTTCTTCAAATTCTAATTGTATCCCCTGTAATCTAAACCAATAGTATCACTAAGTCTTAAAATAATTCAGTTGTAATTTGTCTTAGGGCTTCCCTTGTGGTTCAGCTGGTAAAGAGCTGAATGCAGCTGAATTGCAATGCAGGAGACCCTGATTCAATTCCTGGGTTGGGCAGATCTGCTGGAGAGGGATAGGCTACCCACTCCAGTTTTCTTGGGTTTCCCTTGATGCTCAGCTGATAAAGAATCTACCTTCAATGCAGGAGACCTGGGTTCGATCCCTGGGTTGGGAAGAACATGGAGGAGAGTTCTGAGTGGTCCACTGGAGACGGAAATGGCAAACCACTGGAGTATTCTTACCTTGAGAACACCATGAACAGTGTGAAAAAGCAGGAATATATGACCCTGAAAGATGAACTCCCCAGGTAGGTAGGTGCCCAATATGCCACTGGAGAATAGTGGAGAAATAACTCCAGAAAGAATGAAGAGACAGAGCCAAAGTGAAAACAATGCCCAGTTGTGGATGTGACTGGTGATGGAAGTAAAGTCCCATGCTGTAAAGAACAATATTGCATAGGAACCTTGATTCATAGATCCATGAATCAAGGCAAATTGAAAGTGGTCAAATAGGAGATGGCAAGAGTGAACATCGACATTTCAGGAATCAGTGAACTAAAATGGACTGGAATGAATGAATTTAATTCAGATGACCATTATGTCTATTACTGTAGGCAAGAATCCCTTAGAAGAGATGGAGTAGACCTCATAGTCAACAAAAGAGCCCAAAACACAGTACTTGGGTACAATCTCAAAAACTACGGGATGATCTCTGTTCATTCAATATCACAAGTAATCCAAGTCTATGCCCCAACCAGTAATGCTGATGAAGCTGAAATTGAATGGTTCTATGAAGACCTACAAGACCTTCCAGAACTAACACCCAAAAAAGATGTCCTTTTCATCACAGGGGACTGGAATGCAAAAGTAGGAAGTCGAGATACCTGGAGTAACAGCCAAATTTGGCCTTGGAGTACAAAATGAAGCAGGGCAAAGGCTAATAGAGTTTTGCCAAGAGAATACGCTGGTCATAGCAAACAGCTTCTTCCAAAAACACAAGAGGACTCTACATATGGACATCACCAGATGGTCAATAATGAAATCAGGTTGATTAATTCTTTGCAAACAAAGATGGAGAAGCTCTATACAGTCAGCAAAAATAAGAGAGCTGGGAGCTGACTGTGGCTCAGATAATGAACTCCTAGCAACATAATGCTTAAAATTCTCCAAGCCAGGCTTCAACAGTACATGAACTGTGAACTTCAGATGTTTAAGTGGGATTTAGAAAAGGCAGAGAAACCAGAGATCATAGAAAAAGCAAGAGAATTATAGAAAAACATCTATTTCTGCTTTATTGATTATGCCAAATCCTTTGACTGTGTAGAGCAAAACAAACTGTGGAAAATTCTTCAAGAGATGCTAATATGAGACCACCTTACCTGCCTGCTGAGAAATCTGTATGCAGGTCAAGAAGTAACAGAACTGGACACGGACATGGTTCCAAATTTGTAAAGGAGTACGTCAAGGCTGTATATTGTCACCTTGCTTATTTAACTTATCTGCAGAGTACATCATGAGAAATGCCAGACTGGATGAAGCACAAGCTGGAATAAGATTGCTGGGAGAAATATCAATAACCTCAGATACGCAGATGACACCACCCTTACGGCAGAAAGAGAAGAGAAACTAAAAGGCTCTTCATGAAAGTGAAAGAGGAGAGTGAAAAAGCTGGCTTAAAACTCAACATTCAAAAGACTAAAATCATGGGATCCAGTCCCATCACTTCCCATCCATGGCAAATAAATGTATAAACAATGGAAACAGTGACAGAATCTATTTTCTTGGGCTCCAAAATCACTGCAGATGGTGACTGCAGCCATGAAGTTTAAGATACTTGCTCCTTGGAAGCAAAGCTATAACCAACCTGGACACCATATTAAAAAGCAGAGACCTTACCTTGCTGACAAAGTTCCGTCTAGTCAAAGCTATGGTTTTTCCATTAGTCATGTATGGATGTGAGAACTGGACTATAAAGAAAGCTGAGCACCAAAGAATTGATGCTTTTAAACTGCGGTGTTGGAGAAGACTCTTGATAGTCCCTTGGACTGCAAGGAGATCAAACAAGTCAATCCTAAAGTAAATCAGTCTTGAATGTTCTTTGGAAGAACTGATGCTGAAGCTGAAACTCCAACACTTTGGCCACCTGATGCGAAGAACTAACTCATTGGAAAAGACCTTGATGCTGTGAAAGATTGAAGGCAGGCTGAGAAGGGGACAACAGAGGATGAGATGGTTGGATGGCATCATTGACTTGATGCACATGAGTTTGAGCAAGCTCTGGGAGTTGGTCATGGACAGGGAAGCCTGGTGTGCTGCAGTCCATGGGTCGCATAAGTCGGACACGACTGAGCAACTGGACTGAACTGACCGAATTTTTCTTGAGGGAATTGTTCATGGTGTAGATTTTGCAGGAAAATAAAAGGTAGGATTCATAGCTAAATGAATGAAAACAACTGAGGAATAAAGTGGTGTGTTGGTTTTAGAAGAAACTTCTGATAGTGTCTGGTGATGGTGGTTTAGTCACTAAGTCGTGTCCAACTCTTGCAACCCCATGTACTGTAGCCTGCCAGGCTCCTCTGTCCGTGGGATTTTCTAGGCCAGAATACTGAAGTGGATTGCCATTTCCTTCTCCAGGGGATCTTCCTGACCCAGGAATTGAACCCGGGTCTCCTGCATTGCAGGCAGATTCTTTACCGACTGAGCTATGAGAGAAACATACTGGTAGTGTCTGGCTCATTATAACTTAGAGATGTGAGTTCTATTTCTAAATCTCCGATTTGGAAAGCTATACATAATAGAATTCACAATCGATGTGGATAGTCTGTTCTCCCTCTCTCCAGCTCTCTTTCTCTCTTTCATGTGTCTTTCTGTCCATCCATCCATCAATCCATCCATCCATCATCTACATAATGTGTTTCTTGTTTTAACTAGAGAGATGGAATTGTTCATATGTTAGAGTTGAGCTGATCTCGCGATGGAAAGTACTGACTATGATTTGGAATGCATGATTTGTATATTATAGTCTGTGCATATATCCCATAGCCTTCCATGACAATGCCATTCAAATGCTTCTCAAATTTAAAAGTACTCAAGTGGTAGACTTTTACTTTACCCTGATATGAGGCAGGAAAGTATTGAAAAAACAAAAGGCCTCAGTGCTCCAGTGAACTCCACCTTCTTTTGTAGGTAGTGAGCTGCTTAAACCAGAGATTTTGTGAAGATGTCTTGCAGTCATTTTGTTTTCCCTCATGAAGACTCAGGGGGTTTTGTCTTGAGGTTCTCAATGGATCTGTTATAATTTAGCTGATAATGACACATCCCAGAGGCTCCTTCCCTCCTGGCCTCAGGCCAGCAGACTATGCACGATGCTGTCCTGTGATTCACACGATGAAACTACTCTAGTCACCTCCCACCGCCCAGGTCTGGAAGGGCACCCTAATGAGGCAATGGGAGGGATCTAGTTAGAAAAGTTGTTGAAAAGAAGCATCTGTTGTAACTTTCCTACTGCAGCAGGAAGCTAAGACAAGAATTAGGTGGTATTCTCAACTAACAGACCCTACGTTTGTGAGAAATGAATTGGAAAGTCCCTGGCCTTGGATTTAGGGTGAAGCGTGGTGTTTTAGGGAGCAGCAGTTATTTCAGGTGGGGGAAAGGCTGCAGCCATGGAATCCTAGAAAGAGGTCATTTATCTGCTGCCAAGCAACTCAGTTGAACTATTTTGAAATACCGGTCAAGAGAAGTGTTGAAAGAATAGGTATTTTGACATTTCTGTACCCTTGGAAGTGAAGCATTGAGCTACCTTAGGAGCCAAATGATGTCCTCCATTTTGCAAAACATCAATTATTTTACAGTAAATTTGTGCTGAAATCAAAAGTGGCTTCTGTTCTCTTACATGAGTGTGATTATCTATAAATCATTTGAGGAACATTTACAGAACATGTCCTGGGTGTAGAGTCCCATAGCTGCCTTTTCTGCTGAGAAAGGTCTAACCAGACATGCAAAAAGATGAAAGGAACTGCTTGGCCTGAATTCCACATTCCTTTCTCTCTACTTGGGGAAAAACATCAGGATATGAAGTGGTATTTGAATAACTTAGAGTGTTCATAAGAGCAGAATAACTGGGAACAGACTTTGAAGCCATGAGGCAGATGAATCACTTTCTGCCTCCTCTGGGTCCCACACCAGCTATTCTGAGCCTCTGTCAGAGCACGTATTGTGTTGTGCTATTTGTCTCTCTCCCCCTCTAGTCTGTGAGCTTCTTGTGGAGAGTGATTTTTTATCACATTTATCTTTGCATCCCTAGACCATAGACAGTTGATTGCATACCACAACTGTCTAGTCAATGTCTGGTGAATGGAGAGGAGGGACTGCTGTTATTGTTTTGGGGAAAAGAAGGCAATAGAATGATGGATTTGGATTTGGATAAAGTACACAGGAAAGTGTTTTTTAGTATAGAGACAAAATGTGCTTTCCTTCTCATAATTCTAGTCAAGGGAAGCAGTTCAATTTGGCAGAAATCAGTGGAAAAAAAATATGAGTGTATGTTATGTGGTGATCACATATACAAGCACGAAATGTTTTTTACCCTCAAGGTTCATAGAGTTCAGAATGGCAGTGTCAGTGAGACACAGATCATTGCAGTATAATTTGGCAAATATGCATTTGGGGCGTTCAGAAGACATGGAAAGTGGAAGGGAGAGGCCTGGGTCCAAGTTGGCAGTGGGGGTGGGGCTAGAAATAATGAGAAAATCAGGAAACTCTTCCAGGAGGAGATGACATTTCAATTGAGTCTTGAAACAGGAGTAGTCAGGCAAAGAAGGAAGGAAATGGATATACAGGGAAGAGGAAAAGGAAAAAACGAAACAGAACACAAGGGCACAGAGGTGGGAAACAGCACGGAGTGCGTGGGGAACCGCAGTGGCTCAGTCTAACCAATGAGTGACATATGATGCATGGAGGGATGAGCAGGTAATGGTGATGACAAGAAAGCATATTACAAGGTACCTGAAATGGTGCAGGTAAAACTCAGAGAGTTTTCAGAGCAGTGGTGGGAAACATGCAAAGAGAGGGTAGAACTGTGAAATTTTTGCCAGGTGCATGGCAGGGTACAACCACTGATTGAGCATGGGTGACCAGGAGTGGGAGAGGCTCAGGATTTTGGCTGCTGTGGCTGGGTGGATGGTGATGCCATTATCTGAGAGGAAGAGGATGTAAGAAGAAACATATTTGCGAGTGAAGAAAGAAAAAAGGTTGAGTTCATTCACGGACGTGTTGTATTTGAGATGCTTGTGGATCTTCCAAGTAGAATCATCTGGCATGCTTTCAAATGCATAAATTTGAAAGCTCAGTTATGAGAGCTCAGAGAGCTCGGGGTATGAGACAGGATCATACTATATATACAACTTTAATCTTGCTCTTTTCATTTAACATTATAGCAGGGGAATTTTCTCATGTAATTAAAATCTCTTGTGAAAATCTGTTTTTAACTGCATAGTACATCATGAGGTTTCTCATATTTTCTTTAGCTATTCCATTATTATTGAACATCTAAATTGTTTCCAAATTTTTGTCATTGTAATTAGCATTGTTGAGAATGCTTTTGCATATAAAGTACTTTCCATATTTCATGTTATTCCTGAATTACTATGTCAAAATATACAACACCATTATAGATTTTGGTACTTTATTATCAAATTCCTTTCCAAAGACTTATATCATTTTGAAGCCGATAAGCACTATATGAATTGCATATTTTATCACATATATCATTATCAAAGTTTGTAAGCAAGATAAGCAAAAACCTTGAGATTTTAATTTTCATCTCTTCATTAAATACTGAGGTTGAATATTTTCCACATTTTGATACATTTTTATTTCCAATTTACACTGGTTATTAATTAAAATGCTCATGTTTTTCTTATGGATTTATACTTTTATTTTAAAAATATATTTTGTTAAGCAGTTGATGAATATTCAACACTATGTTCATTATAGAAAGGGCAAAAGGAAAAATAATGAATTTCTCTCAACTTTTAGAATTTGTATCTTATAAAAATGTAACTTTCAGTGCAGAAAAGGCATTAAAATGTACTTTATTCAACCCCCAGTTGAGAGAGGAAAAACTAAACCTATAAACAATTAGTGAAATAAATGAAAGATAGTATATTATTTTATGGTGCAATGAAAACCTTATTGTCAGTATTCAGAGAAAGCAGAAAATTATGTGACATGGTGCTGCAGGACAAATTGTCATTAGAAGGAAAAACTTTAGCTGGATGATGAAGAATAGAAGGATTTAGAAAGGTTGGTGAACAGAAGAATACTGAGGATGTACATGTAGGGACAGCAGATAGAAATCCACGTGGCTCAGGTGTTAGAGCGATTAGACTGTTCAGATGAGGGTTGATGGTTCATTTTGTGAATAGAGTATGGGACAAGGTCAGATTAAAGATGTGAATACACACCACCTGGCTCCTCTGGTTCAATGGAGAGGTCCATGCAGAGGTAACTGAAGGGGTCCACCCTCCAGAGCAGGAGTTATGACCTTGTAATACAGGCCATCCTTGTGTGATAAGTAAATTGCTCTAACTCCAGCAAGAACCAAATTGTTGAGCTTTGCTGGGCACGCTGAGAGAGGCCAGTAGGTTGGCGTATAGAGCGGTTTTAAGAGAACCCCAACCCAAGCCAGATTCCTCAGCTGGGCAGAACCCTGGACACAGTGCAGAGGCCTCAGTCTAACTTCTACTTTGTCCAAGGAGGTAGCTCTGTGATCTTAGGCAGATCAAGTTCACTCTTATACCTCAGTTTCCTCATTACACTGTGAACTCTTTCTAGATTTCAGATTCTACAGCTTCTAACAGGCACTCAGAAACAGACAGCCTTCACAGGCTACCCTAGAAAAAAAGGATGTATAAATAAGAAACCACTATGGTAACGTTTAAATCTGAACCAAGAAGCTATCCTTTGTCTTAATTCACCACTTTGGAAAGTAGAAGTTTACTTTCTTCCTTTGTCTCTACTACAGACTTAGCAGAGGGACACTGAGGCAGACGTCTAATTTACCCACCATATGTGTGGAAAGTGCCAATTAGCAGGCACTTGTGACCTGTATGCAGGTCAGGAAGCAACAGTTAGAACTGGACATGGAACAACAGACTGGTTCCAAATAGGAAAAGGAGTATGTCAAGGCTGTATATTGTCACCCTGCTTATTTAACTTATATGCAGTGTACATCATGAGAAATGCTGGGTTGGAGGAAGCACAAGCTGGAATCAAGATTGCCAGGAGAAATATCAGTAGCCTCAGATATGCAGATGACACCACTCTTATGGCAGAAAGTGAAGAGGAACTAAAGAGCCTGTTGATGAAAGTGAAAGAGGAGAGTGAAAAAGTTGGCTTAAAGCTCAACATTCAGAAAACGAAGATCATGGTGTCTGGTCCCATCACTTCATGGGAAATAGATGGGGAAACAGTGTCAGACTGTATTTTTTGGGGCTCCAAAATCACTGCAGATGGTGATTGCAGCCATGAAATTAAAAGACGCTTACTCCTCGGAAGGAAAGTTATGACCAACCTAGATAGCATATTGAAAAGCAGAGACATTACTTTGCCAACAAAGGTCCGTCTAGTCAAGGCTACGGTTTTCCCAGTGGTCATGTATGGATGTGAGAGTTGGACTGTGAAGAAAGCTGAGCACCGAAGAATTGATGTTTTTGAACTGTGGTGTTGGAGAAGACTCTTGAGAGTCCCTTGGACTGCAAGGAGATCCAACTAGTCCATCCTAAAGGAAATCAGTCCTGGGTGTTCATTGGAAGGACTGATGCTAAAGCTGAAACTCCAATACTTTGGTCACCTCATGTGAAGAGTTGACTCATTGGAAAAGACGCTGATGCTGGGAGGGATCGTGGGCAGGAGGAGAAGGGGACGACAGAGGATGAGATGGCTGGATGGCATCACCAACTGGATGGAAATGAGTTTGAGTGAACTTCCGGGAGTTGGTGATAGACAGGGAGGCCTGGCGTGCTGCGATTCATGGGGTCGCAAAGAGTCGGACACGATTGAGCAACCGAACTGACCTACTGAACTGACTAGCGCATATGAAAAAGTGAAAGTGAAAGTGAATTAGCCCAGTTGTGTCCGACTCTTTGCGATCCCATGGACTGTAGCCTACCAGGCTCCTCCCTCCATGGGATTCTCCAGGCAATAATGCTGGAGTGGGTTGTCATTTCCTTCTCCAGGGTATCTTCCCAACCCAGGGATCGAACCCGCGTCTCTCGCATTGCAGGCAGACGTTTTAACCTCTGAGTCGCACATATGAGACGCTCAATAAATACATATTTTAAATTGATACATTTCAGCGGCTTTATAATTCAGCAATCAAAACATATTTACTATCATGCAAAAGAAAAAGAATGTTAATTCCAAGGGAGGTAAATGAAGAATGAAAAAAATTCCTCTGAAGCATATAAAATACTTTTAATAGCCTCTCTAATATTTGCGAATAGTTAGAACCCCCTTTCCCCTCATATTTAGAATGCATTGGCACATTTGTTGTTTAAATGAATAGAATTGATTGACATTTGCAGGGAACTTTATAGTTTCCAGAAAACTTTCTCAGATATTATCAAATTCACCCCAGGCTACCTGACAAAGTGGGTTGTGGAAATACTGTTATTTTTACAGAGAAGCTAATAACTGGTAGAAGAAAAAAGGTAAGGGCTTTTCCTAACACTGTCCAGTTCATACATATGGCACTGATACAAGCAGAACCTCTTTCTTCCGACACCCAGGTGAGAAGGCTCACAGGTGAGGTGTTTCCACTCTGTAAATTCTCAGTATCCAGGAAAGAACTTGTCTTAACTCCCTTTCCTAGCATCAAAGCAGCAAAATTTATCCTGGTACTCCAGCTCAGATTCCATCTCTGAATGTGCCGACACCCACTATCTGACTTAGCTACTCTCTTCATTTTTATTTTCTAAAGTGTGTTTTCTGCTGGAGCTGACTCTTCTTTCTCCCTAATTAACTTTTACGTGAAAACTCCTCTAGTGGTGAAATCGCCTGTGTGTCTCCCCTAACCTGATTGGCGTTTTACTGCACCTGAAGGGAGAAAGCGTTTCTGCTGCCTCACTGCATTATTTTTGCTGAGGGAGGAATTTATAGGAGTTAAGATAACTGCCTTGCTGAGAGGAGATTTATTTTTATCAAACATTTTTTGGTTTTGGCTCAGTTTTGATGCTTGCAGAGGTTTCTACTTGTTGAAAATTAAAATTCATTGCTTCATTTGTGTCATTTTTTAGATTCTACATCTAAGTGATATCATATATTTAGAAAACAGAAATAGACCCATAGACATAGAAAACAAACTTATGGCTATCAAAGGGGAAAGCAGGGGGAGAGGGATAAGTTAGGAGTTTGGGATTAACAGATACACACTATTATATATAAAATAAACAGCAGGAGCCTAATTATAGCACAGGGAACTATATTCAGTATCTTGTAATAGCCTATAATGGAAAAAAAAAACCTAAAAAAAGAACACATACATCTCTATCTACCTACCTGTCTGTCTGTATTATAACAGAATCACTTCGCTGTATACCTGAAGTTAATATAACATTGTAAATCAACTATAAAGAAAGTAGACATGTTAGTGACTTAGTCGTGTCTGACAGTGACCCCATGGACTGCCAGGCTCCTCTGTCCATGGAATTCTCCAGGCAAGAATACTTGAGAAGATTGCCATTCCCTTCTCCAGGGGATCTTCCCCTCCTAGGGACTGAACCCAGGTCTCCTGCGTTGCAGGCAGATTCTTTCCTATCTGAGCCAATCAACTATGTGCTGTGTGCTCAGTTTGTCTGACTCTTTGCGACCCCATGGACTGTAGCCCACCAGCCTCCTCTGTCCATGGGATTCTCCAGGCAAGAATACTGGAGTGGGTTGCCATTTCCTTCTCCAAATCAACTATACTTCAATTTTTTAAAAAATGCATTGATCCATGATTTTTGGCAGCAAAGCAATATATTAGTATAGACAAAAAATTGGACTTTGGAGTTGGATGAATCAGGTTTGAATCCTGGTTCTGCTGCTATTTCCTTGGCAACCTACTTCTTGAAGCTGATTTTTTTATCTTCTTTGTGGTGGGGAGAATAACAATATCTACCTCAAGAGTTGTTGGAAGGATTAAAGATAAACGATAGATGTTTTTCTTCTGCTGAGATGAGATGGCAGAAGAGTGCCATCCTCTTCATAGACTGCAGATCAGATCTGTGTGGAGCAGCTTTCCTGTCCCCTCAGCTACATCCTCCTCTCTGCCCCACCCTAGGAGTCACTTTCTGCAGGAGGCTGGCCAATGAGGTGTAGGCAGCAGCTTTCTCTGACCTCTGGCTTCCTTGCGTTTGGCTGGTAGGGAGTCCCAGCAGGAGATCAGAAGGGTAGAGGAGACTGTAATCAAATTTATTCCCTCATCTCTTGCCCTTCAGAGTCACCTGAGGCTAGCTATATCCCAGACAATAACCTTCCTTCTCAAGGCAGCCCACTCTCTGACAGGTTATTGTCTGGGAATACTGACCCATCCCTCTCCTTGTCCCTGTAGCCTGGGGTGGTAAAAACTCCATTACAGCTAGCTCTGCTTACTTCACCATCCTTTATGGACTTCTCTGTCCTACTCACATCTTTTAAAACAGACTCTTTACGTAACCCTCCTTAAATGATCCTAGTATGAGTGTGTTCTATTCACTCCTGGGACATGAACTGGTATGTTATTCATTACTGCTTAATTGATAGTATATTTGCCTAAGACTCTTTTATTTGAAGGATTTTAGACTTAAGGGAAAAATGTTGTGGTTGCTTGCTATTTGATATTAAGAGGAAAAAAGGTAGTAATGATGGATGATGATGGTGGTGGTGGTTAGAGCCTAGCATTGTCTCCTAGACACTGCTTTATACACATTAGTTCATTTAAACTCAAACACAGATGAATATAATTATAGCCCTTTTTCAGATATGAAAAAAACTCAGAGAGGTTCAGTAACTTACCTCAACCTGCACAGAATTCCACTGGAGAGGTGAATTCTAACCTCTTTGGTGTCAAGGTTCATACTCTTTTACAAGACCATATTGCCTCCTTAGATATGCAGACTGAGAAAGGTCGTGGGCTCTACAGTCAGTATTCAATTAAATCCCTTTGCCTATTCAGATTTCTACAGGTTCTAAATTCCTAAGGGAAAGTATCTCTTAATGAAGGTCTTTAAATATGTCAAGGCAAATTTGCTAAAAACCTGATTAATTCAGCAAGCCTTATCAGAGCAAATCCTTCTTTTTTAAAAATTTGACTGATTAGTTAATTTAAAACCACTGAGTCACTAGTCCACTGGGGCAATTATTCCATGGTTACCCTTAAGGGTATTCATTAAATACTGAATGAATAATTCAATATTTTGAATGAGTTTTTCTCTGATACAGTGTGTAAGCCTCCCAAAGAATTTTACTGATTTTTTTCCTCCTATGTATGAAATATTTAGTTCACAGTTTATATTATTTATCTTCACTTCTTAAATTGATCTAGTGGATAACATAATTTCATATTTTCTGAGCACTCAGGAAATGTTTAGCATAATAACTAAGCAATGAACGTGACTAAATTCCCAGAGGTATAGTAGCTGAGAACTTAGCATTTGTGGGTCCTTTCCACCTTCTAACCCCAACTCCCTTAAAAAAATCCATTCACATTCAAAGTGACCATATTTATTCTAACAACTCACATTTGATTGCACTTTTTTTTTTTCCCTCTAATCTCAGGCAAGCATTTTAATCAACCCTAGAAAAAGACTTTTTTTCTTTGGTGCTTTTTGGGTCCCCAAGTTGTATCTAGGTATATTCTTGAGCAATAATAAATGCTATTTCTCTGATTCTGGCTCCAATGTACTGTTGTGGGGTCTCTGGCCTCCTTAAAAACATCTCCCTTTTATTTTCATAAATTTTGAGGTGTGACTCACATGTGTCCAAACAAATCTTTGAGCCTTGAGAGAGCGCTACTGCAAGTAGTCAAGTGAAGGAACCTGTCTGCTGGTGTGGGGTTGGCTGGGTTCTCCTGCTGCTGCGAGCTGGCCTCCGCCCAGAGGCCCACATAGACTGTGCACCCTGGAGTCCTCTCTCCTTTCGTTTTATATGTTTTTTTTAAAGTACATATGGTTTTTTGTTTTGATTATTTTTTGAATGTATAATTCACACTACACCACCCTTTGATATTTTTCAGCCATTTGAGCAAAACAAACTCCTTCAGACCTTGCTCACTGTTACTCTTTTCATTCACCCTTGGACATAAGTCTTCTGAGAAGCTTAGAACAAATCTAAGTGATAGAACTACATGCTGTGGTTAGAATCAGTCTATACCTATAATGTCAGAGTTCTTGTGGTTTGGTCAGGACTGTCTGCCTCATCCTCTTTCACTTAGGGAAGCTTCTTTCCCAAAAGGCACTTCAGCCTACATACCAATACACCCTATGAGCTTCTAAGCTATGTCCAGATATAGCTGAATGTCAGAAAGGGAACACAATGCATTTAACTATTCTCTTTGCTCTTTCTTCAAAGCTCAAAACACAGAATCATCTTCTTAGTGGAAGTGAAGAGTAGGCAATGTGGCTATCATATCTTTCTTGTGGCAGCTGCTGTAGAATATTCTTAAGATAATAGTTGCTGCTTGACTAGGTAAACAATTTCTCTCAAGCATTCCTTGGAACCTCTTTAAATTGAATGGGTAGGGAGGTCAATAATTCACTGTAGAGCCACTGGGGTGTCTTCCATGTACTGTAGATTAATGCTAGTGAAACAAGAGGCCATGATGCCGTGGTCAGAGGGCTTTCAGATGTGGGTAAGATTCCAGCAGTGAACAAAGCTACTTTAGCGATCCCTAGCAGGAAAATTGAGGAGTCCCTAGCTGTACCAGCCAGAATCAGGACATACGCAAGTCAGTATGCATCTTCATTTCATACGTGTAACTTTAGGTTGTGACTACCATACCTATTTTTTTTTCAGCCACTAGAAATGTAGACGTAAATATTTAATGAAAAACAGATGGTGCCTGAAATCTCTCACTTACATTTAACAAAAGCTGTTTTGGAAATGTTGCTTGTGTGTACTTTTACGGCTTAGACACTGCACCATTTTAGCCTGTTTTGATGAATAATTGAAGAATTACTGTCCCACTCTAAGACAGCATTTCAAAGTGCATGTGTAACTCATATACTTGATTAAACATTTCCTTGCCTTTCTCTTCAGAATGCCAATTGGCTTTTGAGTGGATAATTGTTGCAGTGAGAGCAGTGACATTGGAAACAACTATTGCCTGTTTGAATTACTTAAAGCACCACCATGAAAAGAAATACCTGTGATTTGCTTTCCCGGAGCAAAAGTGTAAGTACCTTTTGTTTTCATTTATTTTCTAAAACTGTGTACCCACAACTTTTTGCTGTTTTCTTTTGGATTTTAATACTGTGCTTTCATGATCAGACTCGTGAGAAACCCTTCGTTGACTTTCAGTTCTCTAATAGTACGCAGATTATTAACAAATGAAGACTTGTTTGTCTCAGTGGCCTGGTTGACATTTGATGGGAATTCTCTTTCAGCCAGTTTATATGCCTTACCATTCATTTGTATATGCCCACTGGCAAGATATCGGACACCCTGATTTTTAGAAGTATGCATAAAATATAAAAAGCTGAAACTGAAGAAATGTATGTCTTGAATAGCAAACTTCCCAGGCAAGTCCAAAAGGGTAAATTGAACTTACATTACAGGGTGCTTCAATCAATCACATTCTGCAAGTTCATGTACTTAATGAAAAATGTGAACACTTAATCAGTGGGTCATCACTTCCATGAGTTTTCTACCCTGGAGTATGTCTCTAATCTCTCTCCTCCTTTAATTTTTTGTTTTTGTTTTTTTTTTGATGGAGATTGTCTTATTCACTTAGTGTTCTCAAGGTACCAAATTAGTGATAATTTTTAGATTTCTACTAGTTTATGAAAGAAAGCATGAGGAAACAGAGCAACTCAAAGAAAGCTACACAAGGCAAGGATGAAAGTGGACTGTTAATTTCCATCAGGCAAACTCTAAGAACCATATCCCTTTGTTCATTTACCCAAGGGGGAAAAAGGCATCCAAACAGATGTAGTTATGACGTAGGAACATTCATTTGAAGGCATCAGAAAAACCACAAATGCAAACACATTTCTTAGTACAGAATGCTTTTGTGTTACAACCAGTGATTCTTGGTGATGGCCCAAGGCCATCGTTAATTCTTTCTATAGAATTAATTACCATCCAGCTTTTAAGGGTGAGCGATGCAGGAATAATGGAGAAGCAAGTATAGTGCCCAGTAGGGTTTTTAAAAACAAATGAGGATGTACCCAGAAGTGTGCCTGTTTTTGGACTGAGTAGTAACTTTGTTTAATAACCAACAAAGGAAATTCAACAAACTCTGAGGGAATGTCCAGATTCCTTTTTTTATTTTGGTGTTCAGATGTATGGATTATTATGTAAATTCAAGGGCCGTGGCATGGAGCCTGGAATTCCTTCTATTATCACACATTTTCTCATTGAGATAGAAGGTGACCTGCATACAAATTACCAAACTGCAAAAACATCTTCCTGTTACTGAGTTTTTCTTAAGTTAAATTTTAAAGCAATCCATTCACATAGTACTTCTTTCTTTTATTAAATTTCAGAGACATGCTACATGAAGAAAATGCATAAAGGCAAAAGAGAATATTTTGGATAATTTAAAATTTATTGTTAAACATTTCCCTGTTCTTGGAGGAAAATATTCTAAAAGCAAATGATTAATTGAACCGTGACTTTAATGAACTCTGAGTACTTAATGATGCTAGGAGATTTCCTATTTATATTTGCTTAATGCAAAAATTTTCATCTTGGTGGAAAGGCTCGTGCTTACAAGATTAAGAGAATCTGAGTTGCCTACATTTGTCCAAATGTGAACAGTAGAGCTCTCATTTCACTGCTTCTTAGCTTCTTGAAAACCCACTGGCATAAAGAAAGTGATTCCACTTAATTAAATGACTCTGAGCAAGAGACTAGTGTTATCAGAGAAAAGAGCCAGACTCTTTGCCTAGTGAAAACTTGTCCCTTTAGAATTTTTAAAGTTTAGTTTGCACTGGCTTAAGAATGTCATGCCTGCTCCTTAAGTCTTTGCCATAACAGGGTTCAAAATGGTACACTTAGATATCTCCCATTTTTGGTGAGGAAGTTTAAAAGAATTAATTTGACTTTGGATCTGAGACTGTTTTTCTTTGGCATTATGACATTTGAAAATAAAAGGGAATGTTCTAAGTGTTGAAAATGGCCTCTGCTCCTCCCTGCATGTCTGTGTATATCTTGTATCTGTCATTGTGAAAACCTAAGGTGCACGAAATGGGAGGGAAAAAAAGACCATCTTTATTTATGACAGTCACCTGATTTGTTCTTGAGCACTTAAAGCAGTGTTCATGTTTTTCTCCTCTCTTTGAAGACCTGGTACAGTGTCCATTTTAACGATGAATGCTCTGAATTCTTCGTTTATTTGGAAGGGATGCATTAAAAATGTTAAATATAAGAATATATGCAAACCACTTTAAGTGATATTTTGCTAGTTTGGGAGGATAATTTATAGTAGTAGTAGATACAAAAAGGAGGAGCTGGACATTGGACAGTGCAAAAGTGAGACATGATCCCAGTGGCTATGACAAGAAGAAGATTCTCCTACAAGTTTTGTGGTATGAGAGACTTATCTCTTTTTAAAGTTTTCAAGCCATCCCTTATTGGACTGGCATTTTATTTTTGCAAATATAATTAAAGTTCTTATATGACTGCTTTGAGTTTTTTGCCTCTTAGGGAGCTTAAGGCCACATTTTCCCCCAGGTTTTGGTTCTTTGTCCATATATCAAGGGCATAGCTCAGATTTCTCTCTGTGTTGTTAACCTCAGGAAGTGTCTTTGTCATCTGTTGAATCTAGGGACAATCCTTGCTGGTCTGACTTTTGCTTTAATGGGACTGAACAAGTGACACTTACATGGTAATTACAGAATTTTACATTTTAGTGTAAAACCATTCTATCTCAAAATAATGATTGGAAAAGTGAGGCTTAGTGAGTTATTAATCTCTTATAAGTTTCACAGCAGGAAAGTCCCACATAGAAAAAAGGTTTAATTTTTACTTACTATTCTGAATTGTAATAGATCAATGAATGTCTCTTTAAAACAGGCCTTCTCCTGCCTCAATATGTTTACATGGTGCCTTTTAATTTACTCTGGAACAGCATTTAGTTGTAGACATCTAGGATTTTTTTCTCCTGCTACATGCAAAGCATAGCAATTTAGGACAGAAAGAGAAGAGTTAACAGAGTTCAGTTCAGTTCAGTTGCTCAGTGGTGTCCGACTCTTTGCGACCCCATGAACCACAGCACGCCAGGCCTGTGTCCAGCACAAACTCCTGGAGCCCACACAAACCCATGTCCACTGAGTTGGTGATGCCATCCAACCATCTCATCCTCTATCGTCCCCTTCTCCTACCTTCAATCTTTCCCGGCATCAGGGTCTTTTCAAATGAGTCAGCTCCTCGCATCAGGTGGCCAAAGTATTGCAGTTTCAGCTTCAACATCAGTCCCTCCAATGAACACCCAGGACTGATTTCCTTCAGGATGGACTGGTTGGATCTCCTTGCAGTCCAAGGGACTCTCAAGTGTCTTCTCCAACACTACAGTTCAAAAGCATAAATTCTTTGGTGCTCAGCTTTCTTCACAGTCCAACTCTCACATCCATACATAACCACTGGAAAAACCATAACCTTGACCAGATGGACCTTTGTTGGCAAAGTAATGTTTCTGCTTTTTAATATGCTGTCTAGGTTGGTCATAACTTTCCTTCCAAGGAGTAAGAGTCTTTTAATTTCATGGCTGCAATCACCATCTGCAGTGATTTGGAGCCCCCGAAACTAAAGTCAGCCACTGTTTCCACTGTTTCCCCATCTATTTCCCATGAAGTGATGGGATCAGATGCCATGATCTTAGTTTTAGAATATGTTAGAAAATTTTATAAAGATGCTTATAGTAACAACTCTGTTTTCATTTATTTTTTTGGATATAAATTTATTTATTTTAATTGAAGGTTAATTACTTTACAATATTGTATTGGTTTTGCCATACATCAACATGAATCTGCCACAGGTATACACGTGTTCCCCATCCTGAACCCCCCTCCCTTCTCCCTCCCCGTACCATCCCTCTGGGTTGTCCCAGTGCACCAGCTTTGGTGCAGTAGTCAAGACTATACCCCACCCCATTAGTGACCTGAGTTAACTCTATTGACTCTTTTAATCCATTGGTTCCGAAAGGAAAGGAGCCATTTACAGTGACCCCAGCATCAGTTCTGTGATCCAAGTTTTCCTTGACATTTCTCCAATGAAATATTAGTACAGTATGACTCTCCTAAGGTTAAAAACTACTTGAAGCTTGTAGTTCTGTTGAAAATTATCTTTAAAGTAGTAGATTTACTAGTCTTTGCTTTCAGAATAATAATCGTTTCCGAATGTTAGGTTCTGGCATTTTTCAATATGAATATACTTTCACTGATCTAGCTTTTTATTGTCTCTCGAGTACAAGGGAGCTAATGTGATAAAGTACAGCAATCTCCAAAGTGGGCTTCAAAAGGAATATATAAGTATTTATATTTATACTTACTTTTTAATGTCATCTGTTTTCAAAATCAATATAGTTTAGAGATCACTGGTATGGTGAAAAGAAAATAGTTGTTGAGTTCAGAGATGTGGAATCAATCCCCAGATCCACTGATGCTTAAAGATCTGATTATTAGGAGATTACTTAATCTTTTTGAGCCTTAGTGTCTGTATCTGTAAGTTAGAAAAAATATCATACTGAGGTCAAATCACGTAATAGTTGTTTGATAAATTCTATGTCGAGGTTTGCAGATGCTTTTTTGTAGCTATAGGGCAGAAATGGGTCAAGTGGAAATGCCTGGAAATGAAGCCAGTTCCTCTCATGAAAGGGGTTCAAGTATAGCTTCCAAGACCAGTTAGGCAATACCTATATCATGTTAAAGATTCAGGCATAAAATGGGTGGTTACACTAGGTGAGAGTTCTATTTCCCATCAGTTACGTGGATTCTGGTCATGTTGTACCCATTCATAAACTGAATTGAAAATCAGTTCCCAAGTAAATTCCCAAGAATTGGGGCGAAGAGTATATTATCAGCTCAGGCTGCCATCACAAAATACTGTGGACTGGGTGGCTTAAACAAGAGAATTTTATTTCTCACAGTTTTGGAGGCTGAAGTCTAGGATCAAGGAGCTGGCTAATTTGGTTCCTAGTGAGAGCTTTCTTCCTGACCTTCTCACTGTGTCCTCACATGAGAGGAAGAGGGAGCAAGCTTTCTGGTGTCTCTCCTTATAAGTGTACTAATCCTATCATTAGGACCCCACCTCATAACCTTATCTAATCCTAATTACTCCCAAAGGCCACACCTCCAATATCATTACATTGGTAGTTAGGATTTCAACATATGAAATTTGGAGGGCACAGCATTTAGTCCATAACAATGGGTTTGGTTTATTATTTATTTGTTTATTTTTTTATTTTTAAGGGATGATTTTAATAAGTCACTGTTATATTTATGCCTAAAGATTTGCAACCGATATTCTAGAGTCCACATATTCTCTCAACTAGACAACACTGAAAATTATGCAGTTAACATGTTTTTCTTCATTTCCTGTTTTCTAGATTTTATGTTGTGGGTACTCAGGGATGATTTCTGAGGTTCTAATCAGTGATTCATAGATCTTAGGGGATAATTTTAATTTTACTCAAAAATATATTTCTTCCCTTTACTATTTCCATTTTGCTTATTTTATAGTTTTTGTTCTCAATATCCAATCCAGTAACATAAATCTCCAAAGTTCCTTCTCCTTCCAGTGGGCTTACCATTTGACCTAACATTTTAGAGGTTTGTAAATTTCAGACCTGATTATCTGAGCCCCAGTTCTATTAATGCCTCTGCCATTATACTCACCAGAAGTAAAAAGTAAAGATAGAGATGGGGGGAGAGGCACATAGAAATTCCTATAGTGATAGTGCATTTTTAAGTTATTTTTTTTGAAAACTCTAAAGTACCTTTCCTTATAATATCTCTACTGGCATTCTCTGAACTTATGAATTTGTATAAATGTTTTCACCTAGAGAATGAACTGGATATATTTTTTTCTTCATTAATCAACTCTCTTATGTATTAAATTATAATATATCTTGTAGTAATTTACATTAAATGCTCAATTTCCTAGTACCCTGAATCATTTTCTTTTTACCAGTTTGGAGAGATTCACAGTATCTTATGCTCAACTGGATTGATTGGTTTCTTGATGAAACTGTCCTCTGACTTAGGATTCTTTTAGATGCTCCACACTTGGATAAAATTGTCACTCACCAGATATCTTTTAATTGACGTTACCTATATTTTTTGATAGAATTGTTGTGTTTGTTCAAAACTGAAAACAAATCCTGTGCTGCTGTTTGGAGGGCACAGAGTATCTAGGAACTACTTAGCATCTGAATTTAAAGACCTTAGAAATGGGCTTCCCAGTTTGGATACCAGGAGCCAGGACCCCACTTGATGAAATATGCCCAGAGGCTTCCTAGATCATTTCTTTCTTTTTTTTTTTTCAATTTTTTTTTTTTTTTACTTTATTTTACTTTACTGTATTGGTTTTGTCATAGATTGACATGAATCCACCATGGGTGTACATGTGTTCCCAAACATGAACCCCCCTCCCACCTCCCTCCCCATAACATCTCTCTGGGTCATCCCCGTGCACCAGCCCCAAGCATGCTGTATCCTGCATCGGACATGGACTGGCGATTCGTTTCTTACATGATGGTATACATGTTTCAATGCCATTCTTCCAAATCATCCCACCCTCTCCCTCTCCCTCTGAGTCCAAAAGTCCGATATACACATCGGTGTCTCTTTTGCTGTCTTGCATACAGGGTCATCATTGCCATCTTTCTTCCTCTTGTCGCAAAAGACTTCAGATGTCCAACATTTGTAAATCAAAGTTATCTTTTACTTAAAAAAAATATTTTTTTCCAGTTGTGTTTTTGTACTCCTGAATTTTGGGAGGCAACTGCTCTTTTAATGGCCCTAACTGCACTCAATATGCCAGCAAATTTGGAAAACTCAGCAGTGGCCACAGGACTGGAAAAGGTCAGTTTTCATTCCAATCCCAAAGAAAGGCAATGCCAAAGAATGCTCAAACTACCATACAATTGCACTCATCTCACATGCTAGTAAAGTAATGCTCAAAATTCTCTAAGCTAGGCTTCAGCAATACGTGAACCGTGAACTTCCAGATGTTCAAGCTGGTTTTAGAAAAGGCAGAGGAACCAGAGATCAAATTGCCAACATCCGCTGGATCATGGAATAAGCAAGAGAGTTCCAGAAAAACATCTATTTCTGCTTTATTGACTATGCCAAAGCCTTTGACTGTGTGAATCACAATAAACTGTGGAAAATTCTTCAAGAGATGGGAATACCAGACCACCTGACCTGCCTCTTGAGAAATCTGTATGCAGGTCAGGAAGCAACAGTTAGAACTGGACATGGAACAACAGACTGGTTCCAAATAGGAAAAGGAGTATGTCAAGGCTGTATATTGTCACTCTGCTTATTTAACTTATATGCAGAGTACATCATGAGAAACGCTGGACTGGAAGAAACACAAGCTGGAATCAAGATTGCTTGGAGAAATATCAATAACCTCAGATATGCAGATGATACCACCCTTCTGGCAGAAAGTGAAGAGGAACTAAAAAGCCTCTTTATGAAAGTGAAAGAGGAGAGCAAAAAAGTTGGCTTAAAGCTCAACATTCAGAAAACGAAGATCATGGCATCTGGTCCCATCACTTGATGGGAAATAGATGGGGAAACAGTGGAAACAGTGTCAGACTTTATTTTTTTGGGCTCCAAAATCACTTCAGATGGTGACTGCAGCCATGAAATTAAAAGACGCTTACTCCATGGAAGAAAGGTTATGAGCAACCTAGATAGTATATTCAAAAGCAGAGACATTACTTTGCCGACCAAGGTCCATCTAGTCAAGATTATTGTTTTTCCATTGGTCATGTATGGATGTGAGAGTTGGACTGTGAAGAAGGCTGAGCGCTGAAGAATTGATGCTTTTGAACTGTGTGGTGTTGGAGAAGACTCTTGAGAGTCTCTTGGACTGCAAGGAGATCCAACCAGTCCATTCTGAAGGAGATCAACCCTGGGATTTCTTTGGAAGGAATGATGCTGAAGCTGAAACTCCAGTACTTTGGCCACCTCATGTGAAGAGTTGACTCATTGGAAAAGACTTTGATGCTGGGAGGGAATGTGGGCAGGAGGAGAAGGGGACGACAGAGGATGAGATGGCTGGATGGCATCACAGACTCGATGGACGTGAGTCTGAGTGAACTCCGGGAGATGGTGATGGACAGGGAGGCCTGGCGTGCTGCAATTCATGGGGTCGCAAAGAGTCAGACATGACTGAGCCACTGAACTGAACTGAACTAAACTGAGAAATATACCATTTCATTCCTTTGGTGCCTACTTGAGGAGAGGAGACTGAAAAGAAATTTGGAAAGGATGATACATTTGTTAGGGCACTTCAGAGACGTCTACATTTATTGTTCCTCACCATTACTCTGTAAGACTGATCTGGGGGTTTTATGGTTAAAGTAAAAAATAATGGATCTCTTTCCAGACTGGCCCCCTTTCTCTGCTGTATCCCTCACTACCTAAGGTATGAGACTGACAGAATTATAGCAGCTTAGAATCCTGATGAAGTTGGATTTTTATCTGTGGTCTCTCTTTAAGTCCAAAGGTCAGAGGAGATACTATTGGTAAAGATGCTCTGAAAAATGTAAAATACAAAGCCAAACCAAAATAATATTCTTGTTTGTATCTTTATTAGCAATAAACTGAAATGAGATCTTGTAGTTTCAGAGGTTCCATTTCTTTGGCCATTAATCTTGCCTTCCTGCTTATGCTCTTCCTGTACAAAATTCAAAAAATCTTTTTTGAATGCTACCGTGTGTTAGAAACTGTGCTTGCTAGCCTCTGGGTATCCAATGGTCAGTAAGATACATATGATCTCTACTCTTACAGAGCATATTTGACAACTGAATTTATAACTTTTGTAATTTTCTTTTTATTATTTCATCTCCCCACCCCACTCTGACCAGCCAAGCCTGTCCCACTTTAACCCTTAATTCTTCCCATAGATGCTGAAGTTATCTCTCTTACACTCCTGTGCACTTGTTCTTTGCATCCTGGGTATCCTCTTTGGCAGGATATTTTAAACTGTGAATAATGTGCCATGATTGTCAATTATACTCATTGTTGCAGAAACAGAGATTATATTCGAGTGGCTAAGAAGAATTTTTCTTGGTTAATCAAAAATAGCACAAGAATAGCCAAGTCTAAGTGAATGTGAGTATGGAGAATAGGTCTCAAAGAATAGGGGCTGATCAGCCACCATTTGCTGCAAAATCAATAGCATGACAATTTTAGTGGCCAGAGTCAATCATTACATTGTTGCCTTGGAATAAACCTCCACTTATTTATTTATTTTTTCCTGATAATGTGATGTGTTTGCTATTTCATTTTTGGGCAATTGCAAGTTGGAGTTGAATTCTGAATGATTATATCCAAGAAATAATTGCATATATTGTACTTCATAATGTAAACATCAAAGATACATAAAAATGGAGAGAAGTTTTGTTGAGTTGATGATGAATATTAATGAATGACTCCTATAGATAGTATTACTCTATAACAAAGTGAAATTGTGAAAAAAAGTGTACTAATTTGGTGAAGTTTTCTATTAGTAGTTTATCACTCCAGGAAAAAAAAAAAAAGGTTTACTTATGAAGGCCACTTAGTTTTAACTAAAAGCAGTTTTCTATTTTTTAAATTAAATATCATTTTGGATTATTAAAATGGCCATCTATAAGGATGGGTTTTGAAGGTTAAAAAGTGATTTCAGTTTAAATGATCACTGTGTTTACATAGTTTTCCAAGGTCAGTGCTTCCAAAGGCAGCCCAGGGAAGGGCCATAAGTTCCTGAGTTACAGTCTTGGCTTTGTCACTTTGCATCCTGGTGGGGTCGAGAAAACCATAAATCATTAGATTATTATTAAATGCTCTCACTATCTACTATGATTTTTTAAGAGTAAAATAAGAAAACAGTATTGAAAACACATTGCAAAATAAAAATGAACAAAAAGCCAAAACAGCAAAGCAAAAAACATTCCCAAATAGTGTTGTGTGATCCTCAGTTGTATCACATGCTTCTGTACCAAGTCTTTTAAGCCTTAGGCTTTTTTTTTAAAATAGAATTGGTCCATTATAAACAGATTAACAAAAATCCTTTACTTTCAATCTTAGAAAAAGTTGTTCTTGATGGTTCAAATGGTTCCCTAAGTTGTGGATATTAAAATCCTTTATGTCAAGGCCAAGAATGATTAATGGTTATGTAGTTAGAGCCCTGAACTTGCTTCCGAGTTCCTTCTATTGCCTACATTGGTCATATACCACACACATGGAATTTGGGGGTATAGACCCATTATTAGCACAGGGATTGGGAATAAGATATTTAGCTTAAAACTGTCTTAGTATCATGACTGTCATCCTCCCAAATCCTTTACCATTATGGCAGTCTGGATTCCTATGTTGGTGTTAGCGCTTCTATACTCATGATTTGGCCATGTTTATAGTCCTCAGCCTCCTGAATTTAAGTTCGTCAACAGTATTTATTAAGTCCTCACCAACTATTTGACTGCACTACAGCAGTCATACCCCACAGAGCTGCACACCAAATGATACGCTGGAGGTTCAGAGAATTAACATTCTAGGTTGGGATTTAAGCTCTTCAGAGAATCTGGCTCACTGAACATTAAAAACAAAATGTATTACAACTACTAAAAACAAACAATAATACCACAGTTCTATGACAAAAATCATCTTTTCTACAAATTCATTTAAAACAAAAGCCAGTTTTACAGGTCTTCATCTTTGCCTTATACTTTAAAATATTAAATGCCCAATTTATATTTTTCTAGAAGAGGCCATTACATAGCATTAATTTACCATCAGGGTTGCCTTTCAATATAAGATGAATCATATCAAGAGAGACCTAAATGTTGCTCAGAAATGATAGTCTCTGAAGGGATATTTGAAGGCAAACAAGGATGTTAAGGAAACAATGAGAAATCTTCAGTATGTATGCATATGAAGACATAAAAGATTCTGTTTTTTTGGAATTGCTCATGCAGGGATTCAGATCTATTTCCTCACCCAAAATAAATGAAGTAATTGGCAAAGCAGTCAGAGAGGAGCATCTCCTCCAGTGGGTAGTATTGTTGTCTATTTAGAAAGCATTTGTATGTTCTGACTTTCCAAAACAAGGCTGAAAACCTTTTAAGGTGAGAAGGGAAAATCAAAAACACCCCCCTTAAAAAATGGAGGAGTTAGATGTTGACTAAGGTGGCTTAGAATAGATATAAGTGAAAATATTTCTAATAGAGTTTTCTTATGACCTCGTGTTTTCTGAGGAGATTATGAGATGGTCTTCCATCACTATATTTCAAAGTTCTGGTTTTTTAGATGTATTGTTTTGGGCTTCCCTAGTAGCTCAGACAGTAAAGCGTCTGCCTGCAATGCAGGAGACCTGGGTTCGATCTCTGGGCCAGGAAGATCCCCTGGAGAAGGAAATGGCAACCCACTCCAGTACTCTAGCCTGGAGAATCCCATGGGCAGAGGAGCCTGGTGGGCTACGGTCCACAGGGTCGCAGAGTCGGACAGGACTGAGTGACTTCACTTCACTTGCTTAAGCAAGGTCAGTTCTCAGCGAAGAGTATACTCATTCCACTAAAAATATCCAAGGGTACTGAGTTATCAGTGAGTCCAAAAAGGCACCATACCCCTATTACTTCTATTACTCCTAGAAGAGTAACTTTAGAACATAGAGGAATTCTGAGGTGAACTATCCATCTTCTAGTTTAAGCTCAGAGGTGTAGAAAGTTGCAAAGAATGCCATGCCTGTCCTTCCAATAAGTAAAAATCCAGACACACTGCACATTCATGGCTTTAAAAAATCCATCGGAGAATTGAAGTTGTAAAACAGCCAGCCAGCCCTGAATCTGGCAAGAGGCAGACACACGCATCAAGGAGAAAGAGAATGCTTATAGAGCAGTATGGAGAGTTAGCTAAAAGTTTTCAGAAACTATGCAGGTAAGAAGACAAAGGAATGGCATCTTTTTAAGTCCTGAGACAAAACTGTTAACCTAGCATTCTATACTCAGTAAGAATATAATTAAAATATGAAGTAAAAGTTCTTTACTGGAGTGAACTATTCCAGCTTCGGGCGGGTTACAGTCCATGGGGTTGCAGAGTCGGACATGATTGAGTGACCAATACTTTCACTTTCAATTGTGTGTATATCTATAAACAGCAGAATCTAATTTGTTGTTGTTTAGTTGCTAAGTCCTGACTTTTTGTGACCCCATGGACTATAGTCCACCAGGCTCCTCTGTCCATGGGATTTCCCAGACAAGCATGCTGGAATGGGTTGTCTTTTCCTTCTCCAGGGGATCTTACCGACCCAGAGATTGAACGCAGGTCTCCTGCGTTGGAGGCAGATAGATGCAGTTGGGCAACAATATTATATTTTAAACTCCAAATGTTTTTGCATTCTGTAGTGTGAAAGAAAATAGAGGAGACTTTTGTTTAGGGACAAATTTTAATTGTGAATGGAGGCCCCCAGACTAGTTAGAAAGAAAGGTTACATTCCTCTTTTGCATAATAAAGTACGAGAATTTTTTAACATGCTCCTGGCTACTCAAGGGAGATACGATTCAGGGAGCAGTGCTCTGGAGGACTCTGGGGAGTAAAAAGATGGGAGAAAGCCCCTGCAGGAAAAGACACACATGGAAGCACGTGGGGACTTACCAATGTCCAACTCTTACCATCCCCATGGACTGTAGCACACCAGGACTCCCTGTCCCTCACCATCTCCTGGAGTTTGCCCAAGTTCATGTCCATTGCCTTGGTGATGTCATCCAACCATCTCAACTTCTGTAACCCTCTTCTTTTGCCTTCTCTCTTTCCCAGCGAGTTGGCTGTTCACATCACGTGACCAAAGTATTGCAGTTTCAGCTTCAGCATAAGTCCTTCCAGTGAATTTTCAGGGTTGATCTCCTTTAGGATTGACTGGTTTGATCTCCTTGCAGTCCAAAGGATTCTCAAGAGTCTTCTCTAACACCACAGTTCGAAAGCATCAATTCTTCAGCGCTCTGCCTTCTTTACAGTCCAGCTCTCACAATCATACATGACTAATGGAAAAACCATAGCCTTGACTACGTGGACACTTTGTTGGCAAAGTGAGGTCTTTGCTTTTTAACACACTGTCTAGGTTTGTCATAGCCTTCTTGCCAAGAAGCGATCATCTTCTAATTTCAAGGCTGCAGTCACCATCCGCAGTGATTTTAGTGCCCAAGAAGAGGAAATCTGTCACTGCTTCCACCATTTCCCATTCTATTTGCCATGAAGTGATGGGGTCAGATGCCATGATCTTAGTTTTTTTAATATGTAGCTTTAAGCCAGCTTTTTCACTCTCCTCCTTCACCCTCATCAAGAGGTTCTTTAGTTCCTCTTTGCTTTCTACCATCAGAGTACTATAAGCTATGCTGTTTCAAATTACCTTATAAAATACTTTTGTAATACAATATTTTATAATGAAGATTCATTGAGTGCAACCAAATGCCAACACTTTATATTTAATCATTTTAGTTAATATTTAGTTAATATTTACTCATTTTAGTTAATCTTCAAAACCAAAATTCTGTAATATAGGTACCATTTTTATTTGTATTAGATGGACAAACCGAGGTACAAAAAGAACTAGTACTTATGTTTAATATACCTACAATATAAATATTTGAAATAATAGCATAAAATATAAGGAAAATCTCCTCCAAATTATGTAGGTTTTGATAATAAAAGTGAATAGTCAAGGTATTTTAAAATATTTAAGTTCTATGCATACATCTTAATCACAAGCGGATTTTTAGACTGTTGTGTGGGTGTAGGGATGAAGAATATTGTTAGTTTCTTTCTTATAACTGTACATAGATTTTAAGATGGCACCTATGCAAACACAGCAATTCCCTTAGTAAATTGACCATGTGGACCATATGACCTTTTGAGTGTGTTTTTCCAAATGTTTCATTTCTAATTAGAGTAGTCTTTCAGATTTGAGTGACTAGATTTGCCTAAGTGAGTGGATAGATTTTCATCCTTCCTAGAAAACAGTTTTATAAAATACCTTTGAGTTTTAGAATAGCAAGAGGTTTTATTCAAATCACTCCTTGGATGAGTTAATCCTTTCCTCTACCTCAGATCAACACAGTCTTCATCAATGTCCTTTCTCTGAAAACATTGTATTTCTCTGTACACAGCCGGAACAAGATAATTTTAGGAATCGACTGAATCGAGTTTTTTCTTTTTGTTCCTTGCTTTAAAAACAATTGTGCTTTCCCTGTGTGTGCAAAGGAGCAAACTAGTTTGGTTTGTGTACCTTATTCTTTTTTTAAAAAAAATTTTGTTTAAGTATAGTTGATTTACAATGTTGTGTTAATTTCTGGTATAAAACAAAGTAATTCAGTTAAATATGTATATATATACTTTTAAATATTCTTTTCCATGATGATTTATCACAGGATAGTGAATATAGTTCCTTGTGCCATACAGTAGGACCTTGCTGTTTATTCATCCTATATATACTAGTTTGCTTCTGCTAATCCCAAACTCCCAATCCTTCTCTCCCCCTTGGCAAACACAAGTCTGTTCTCTGTGTCTGTGAGTCTTCTTCTGTTCCATAGATACATTCCTTCGGTTGTCTTTTAGATTCCACATATAGGTGATATCCTATGGTATTGGTTGTTCTCTTTCTGACTGGCCTCACTTAGTATGCTAATCTCTAGGTCTATCCCAAGTACATAACTCTTGCTTAATCTTTCCACTCAGCTGATGCACACCTTCACAAATACCAATATGTGGAGTCCATCTTTGACAGATACATAATCCTTTGTTCCAAATTCTGCAATAGTTTAGCTGCTAAAGATAGCATGATTTTGCAGCATCTCAGAAATAGTTTATTTCAGAAATCATGAGCCTAAAATGTGTTGTCAAGTACATATTTTGATCCCCAGACTTGAAAATATTTCTGTGATTAGATTGTTGTGCTTTCTATTTTTCATGGCTTTCTATTTTCACTTGAGCTTTCCTAGATTTTTCCTCCTCTTTGAAATTAAACTACTGAATGTTTTCTTTTATTATTTCCATTACTGAACATAAAACACCCTAAAGAGACAGATAAATGTATTTTTCAGAATTGTATAAACAGTCCATTGTAATTTAGTAAGAAGTTCTCATCTGTTATTTCATCTATTATGTCATTATATATCATCTATGTAACCATCTGTTTCTCTCCATAGTTTTTTCTGAAGCATTTTCATTTTCTTATCAAGTGCTCTTTATTTTGTGTATACAGAGACCTCATTGGGGTAATTGCTATACAAAGAATTCATATCATGCTTTCCAATTGCAAAGTGATTTTCACAAACATTACCTTATTCTAGATCATAATAACCTTGTAAATTAGGCTGTGTTATTATCTCTCCTTTTTTTGCAGATAAGACAACACAGGAATTGGGAAGGCATTTGCACTGAACACTTTTAAACCCTAACCCTGAGGTCTGTTTACTTTCCCTCCCTCTTTATTGATGTGTTCCCTTCCACTCTTAATCCTTAAATTATGTAGACCAGTGTTCAAAAGTCAGTCTATGAATTACTAGCTGTTAGTGAGCTACAGTTGAGTCTTAGTCATATCATCCAAAATAATGTAGATTAGAATGACTACATTGTATACTTGTTATGAAAACTAACCTCATGCGAAGAGTTGACTCATTGGAAAAGACTCTGAGGCTGGGAGAGATTGGGGGCAGGAGGAGAAGGGAATGACCGAGGATGAGATGGCTAGATGGCATCACAGACTCAACAGACATGAGTCTGAGTGAACTCCGGGAGATGGTGATGGACAGGGAGGCTTGGCGTGCTGCGATTCATGGGGTCGCAAAGAGTCGGACACGACTGAGCGACTGAACTGAACTGAACTATGAAAACTAAGAGCTCTAAGGCATGTTAAAATGTCTAGCACAGCACCATCTCTTATATAATAGTTGCATAACAAATACCATATTTCCTTTCCCCTTACTGCTATTTAAACTTTCTTCTGAAATTTTAAATTGTTTACCAAGTTTCACCTGGACTAGACTCTGAGAAGAATCATGATCAGTATAATTTATAAGGTAAAATTATAGTGGAAAAGAAAAAAAAAAAGAGGTGAGTTGTTTTCTGTGAAACTAATGTGAAATTTGAGTTTTAGTCTGTCATGTAAGATAGTGCAAACTAAAAATGATTTGCATGTCCACAAAAAATAAGTAATATAAAATGGTGCTAAAATCCAGAGGAATGGAAGTTAATGAAATAGGTTATTTTATTCCGGTTACTGTGGTCTCTGAGTTTCTTTAGAATCTCTCTGCAGTAATAAAGGGTAAAAAGGTATGGATGCATTTATAATGTGTTTTTGTTGTCTCTCTCTCAGCATGGATTAATCTGATCTTATGGGAACTTAAAGAAAACCGTACATTTTTGTTAACCGGTGTATTAATGAATAAATAAAAAACGATAGAGTTAGAAAACTGGCCCATTTCTTCATGTCTTGCTTTAACTAAGCTTTTCCCTTCCTCCATTCTACAGTAGCAATGAATTCTATCACATAGACAGACTTTGAAATTAGCCCCAGCTAAGAATCCCTGTATTCTTTGTGAGGGAAAGGATTTAGGATGCTAACTGAATGTTTCAGTTAAAAAAAAATTTTGAGCTAATTCATTTAAGAATTTTTCCCAACTATTGTATAGACCTATTGTAAAATTGAATAATATAAACAGTGGAGGCACGTATTTTGTGTTGTTAAAAGGTAATTGATATTAGCTTCCTCATTTTTGTATTTTGCTTAACGATGCTTTTCTACTCCAAGATTATAGATAATTTCACCCATGTTTTCTAACATTTTTATGGTTTCCTTTTCTCCCCTAAATTTGACAAATTTATTTCTTTTCAAGTGTGTTAGATGTTGAAATGATAGCTATTTGAAACAGTTTTTAAAGATTAATACTTTTCCATGGGGAGTTATCATACATGTGCTCTGATTGGTTATCATACAGAAGAAGGAAAGAAGGCATATTCCATAGTAATGCTAAATACAACATGGAAATTATAGGCAATGGCAACCCACTCCAGTACTCTTGCCTGGAAAACCCCATGGACAGAGGAGCCTGGTAGGCTGCAAGTCCATGGGGTCGCTAAGAGTCAGGCATGACTTGAGCGACTTCCTTTCACTTTTCACTTGCATGCATTGGAGAAGAAAATGGCAACCCACTCCAGTGTTCTTGCCTGGAGAATCCCAGGGATGGGCGAGCCTGGTCGGCTGCCATCTGTGGGGTCACACAGAGTTGGACATGACTGAAGCGACTTAGCAGCAGCAGCAATGAGAAAAGGTAGCATTCTTCTTTTTTCTTCTTTTCAATCATCATGTTACATGAGGTACAGCCATATTAGTAAGTAAGTACTAACATATAGACCTAGGATGGAGTTACCTGCTTATTCAGCGGGGCTTCCTAGAAGAATGGGTGGCGTGAAGAGACCTGTCATGTCTTATGAAGGAGAGTAGAGCGTAAAGGGGAAGATTGGTTTGGAAAGAGCCAATGAGTTATTTCTAGTGAGAGATTAGCATAGACAGGGACAATAGAATTGGCAAAAGAGTGATCAAATTCTTCTTCCTGTAGATAACATGCCAAACAGAAATTCTGCCCCAGACCCCTAGGATGATGCTCTTCTTCCCAAGGTTTTACTTTTCAATTTGATAACTCTTGGTTAGGCCTTTTGAGTTTTTGTTTAGTCTTGTAGAGGTAAGGATTGGTTAGTCTTTGGGTGTGACTCTATCTACATCTCACTTCAGGCACTGTCAGTTTACCTAGATTAGGTAGGGTGGTTTGCAGCCTGAAATCTAGAAAATCTAAGTCCCAGGGCTCTGGTCCCAATAGCACAGTCCTCTGGGGCATGAAACCTGTGTATCATCCAGTATCACTTTTAATTAACAGCTGGGTTGTGGTCCTGAGTTCCATCCAACAGCTTTTGTCCTCCTACCGTTTCTTAGGAACCCCAGCAGGGTCTAAGTGAGCCAAAATTTTCGTCACATCTTCCCTGACTGTAAGTTCCCTGTTGACTAAATCATTTTGTGAACATGTTTTCATTTTTAACATTTAGTATTTTGTCCCCTCTGTAGTCAAGGTTTTTACAGATAAGGAGTGGCATAGACTTTTAATCATATATTGTTTCCCAAACTAGTGTCCCCTTATTTTTGCACCATTTGGTGAATAATCTATCTTTCTAATGAAAGTGGAAGTTTTTTGAATAGAAGGAGGAAAAAAAAAACGACTTTTAGATTTCATTCGATTTTTGTTTGTTTGTTTTGTCACATGAGGGAGGTTACACAGCCTCATAAAAATATTCCATTTTAAACTGAGGTTTAAGTACTCACCTGGGTCTCTGGGTGATTTGCCTGTTACTTGGAAGTAAAGGATTTCTTCTGAAGATTTTATGCTTTTGAACAGTTAGTACTATTTTTTTAATTTGATTTTTAGTATTATTATTATTTGTAATTTAGGAATAAATTTATTGTTAATATCTCAACTCATTACTTGATTCATCTCCATGTTGAATTTGGGAAGAAGTATTTTTATTAAATGATAATTCTCCTTTAAATGAAGTAGTACAAAGGAAAAGAATAATAGGAGAAACCAGGGAATAAATGGTTATTTGGCAGTTCAGAGTCTTAACCGTTATCCAGTGCAAGTCCTAATAAATGGTTATTTGGAAACTAATGGGCAGCTTGGAGATCTTTTGAGGTTAATATAATTAAATGATACATTCATTTGTAGGAAAGGCTTCTACCAGGTGCCTGCTGCTAGAAGGCTTTCTCCTCAAGTACCTTCTGCTTCTTTGCGTTATGCCCAGACCTTCAGCAGGGCAGTACAGGTACCCTGGGACCTGTCTTTTCTTCTTTCCAATTCAGTGTCAATGTTCTGCTCCTCAATCTTACCCCTCTCCTGCTTATCTCAAGACTTGGAAAGGACATGAGAAATAGTGCCTTCTGAAAATAATGGTGGTAAGAAATAAGTTCATAGTCTTATCTCATAGTCTATGACTATAAGCTCACAGTCTCTGACTAAGCCTTTAGTCATAACTAAAGGCATACAATACACAGTAGAGGGGGTATCTTTTCGTAGTCTTAGTATGGCCAATTACTTTGCATTTCACCCTCATCCCTTTCCAGGGACCTGAAAGTGCTTTCCTGAAGTGAGGAGGACAGTTAGTGTAATCACTAGAAGAGAAATAGATACAGTATAATTTGGGATCATCCTGTTCATTGTCCATTTAATTTTTCATCAGACCCACACATGCTTCTGCACTTGGGTATATATAAAGCCAGATTTCCTACTAGAAAGAGCAAAGAATTCCAGAAACGGCCACTCAAGATACCAAGTTTCTCAGAGGAAATGAATGATTTCCAAACCTGCTCAGTGAGAAAGCAAGTAGAAGTGGGCTCAAGAGGTAAAGATATAGAGTAACTAATAGGCAGGGCAAAAGGGAGAGAAATAGCAGTGGGAAAGATGGTGATGGAAAGGAGAAGAAGGAAGCACATTTCCATTTTATAAAACTGACCAAAGTAGCTGATAAAACAATATAACTAGCCTAGAGTTTAACCCAGGCTTTCAATTAAAAAGAGGTTTTCAATTAAAAATCTCTTTCTTGTTCTTTCAAAATGACCTTGAATTTCAGTTTAGTGAAACTGAAATTTTGGTGCAGCTGTTATTTGATAATAACACATTGTGTTTTTCAGTTTACTTAGATTGTTTAAAAAACAGATAACTGAAAACCATCTGTTTATGTTTCTGTGTAATTTGTTCTCAGGACAGGGACTAGGAACAAATCATTGAAAATTCTGCTAGAAAAGTCTCTCGTTAATCTAAGGAGTCTGTAGTGCCAGGTGAAAAGGGTTCCAAGTGGGTATGTTTTCTGAGACAAGCAGAAAATTAATTTCTTCCCTTGCGCTTTGTGGTTGGGTGGCATCTTTTTTATTTTCCTGGCAGTATCTCTCACAGTGTCATGTGCACTTCAATAATCAGGAAAACTTCGTATTATTAAAGTTCACTCCATGAGACTTTAATCAGTCTGTCTGGGAAGGGTCAGGAAATGCCATAGTTAAACAACTCTCCAGAAGATTTGGGCGTAGGTAGTCCAAGGACCACAGTTGAATAAATACCGCTTCTTAGAATGATAAATCTGTATCACATTTTGGGGACTTAAATTCAGGACAGGTATCCTGAAGCTCAACTGTCAATACCAAGAACTAAATTAAACACACACACACACACACACACACACACACACACACACACACACACACACACACACACGCAATGCCCAAAACAACTCAAGGAGCATAACAACAAGACAAATAGTTCAAAGCAAAGTGAAACCCAACAATGCATTTTAAATTGGTCCTTAGAGATATAATAGAATCAGATCAAACTCAACTACTGAGACACAAATAGGCCAACTCTAAGTTGATGTTGAGAAATAATGGAAAACCTTTTAAAGGATCGTAGTTAATTCCAGTTTTTGACACCAAGCCCCGGGCTCTGGAAAGCATTATCAGTTTTACACAGAGCACTGATCCCCCATTTATGGCCCATGCTGGGTAAATCTATTTTGCTGAAGTTTCTTCTGTAATACTGTGTTGTATTTTGTTGGATGTATATTCTAATTTTTTGTTTTAACTCAAGGTTTTAAATTACAAATATTCTCCCCTTTACTCCCCACCCCCAACCTTGTAAAGGACATAATACAGTTTTTCACTTGTTAAGAGTAGAATACTGGGGGAATTTACTCATTATGGTGGTTGGTGCTGCAGGCTGGATCTTTCTCAAGGACGCGTATTCTGCCACTAAGGATGGGCGGGATTTCTGGATGACCATTAGGCTTCATGGTGCCTCAGATCCCTCCTCTATGAATTGGGGGCAGGGTATAGTTAATCATTTCTGAGGTCCTCTCTAATGCTAAATAGAATAAGAATGTGCTAAGCACTTTTATCTGTTCTCTCATGCAAACCTCACTACAACCCTTCATTTCCAATCAGGAATATTGTCATTAGAGATAAATTTAGAAGAAGACAGATTTAACAGCACCTGTGTTCTTGCCTGCAGAGTCCCAGTGACGGTGGAGCCTGGTGGGCTGCCGTCTATGAGGTCGCACAGAGTCGGACACGACTGAAGCGATTTAGCAGTAGCAGTATTCATTTTCAAGTGGTAGTACTGAATTCTCCCCCTATCTTTTCACTGGCTAGGGTTGAGTTTTGAGCCGTTTTATTTGTCCTTGCTCTTTTAGGGGCTATCTGTTAACAATTGACATGGAGAGGAGTGTAGGACTGTGAAGGGGAGGAGAGAAGCAGCTATGTTTCAGTCATAAGACTGCAAGTTTGTACAGATGACAACTGTTGTTGACTTCAACTATGGAATGTAGAACAATGGCTGCTATTCATGCCTCTTGCCATTAGGTGGAGCAGTTGAAGAGTGGGAAAATAGCATTTTCAAGTAAAGTGATTTGTACTCAATGCTTTTCTCATTCTGAAAGTCATGTGGTAAAAGATATTTTGCTCTTACAGAGTTCAAACTCTGAAAGTGGCCAGACCTCTAGTTTCCTTTAAAATTCTGTCACTGAGGAAGAAGGGGTGTAACGGGTGGTCAAATTAATAATATAATACTCAGGTTTTGATCTTAATATAAAATTTGCATTTAGGATTCAAAAGCCAAAATGGAGTCTGAAGCCAACCTATATGTTACATTTTTTCAGAAGAGTAAGCAAAGCGTGTGAGGTTGGGGGAGCAAAAAGGACAAGTTTATGCAAGTCCAGAAAGGGGAAAGCAGCCATGATAGTTATTGCAGCCCTCTTCTTAATGCCTACTGATTTCCTTTAGCATCCTGGGCACTGAACTGCTTCACTCTCCTTCCACTTTTTTTTTTTTTTCTCAAAAAAGTCCATGCCAATTAATTTATGTGGCACTTAATGGATAATTCATTAAGAAAACCTTTTGTGCCAAGCACATCATGATGAATTTTGATTGCTAATGCTACCTGGGCTCTGCTTTGAAGTGTTTTTATTGACCCACTCATAGATTTAAGTTGTTTTCATGGAACTTAAAAAATAACTTAGGAAAATTTCAAATCAATTCTTTAAAGAATAGCAACTTTATACTTACATTTGTCAGTGTCCACTTTTAGGACAAAGTATGGAGAGAAAGACAAGAATACTAGTGTAGATAAGAGAAATACTACTTGTTATTTTATCTTCTTAAAACGAAGAGTCCATGTGAAAGTCACTCAGTCATGTCTGACTCTTTGTCCATGTTCTCTATCCATGGAAATCTCCAGGCCAGAATATCGGAGTGGGTAGCCCTTCCCTTCTCCAGGGGATCTTCCCAACCCAGGGATTGAACTCAGGTCTCCCACATTGCAGGGAGATTCCTTACTGTCTGAGCCACCAGAGAAGCCCAAGAATACTGGAGTTGGTAGCCTATCCCTTTTCCAGGGCATCTCCTGACCCAGGGATTGGACCGGGATCTCCTGCATTACAGGGGGATTCTTTTCCAGGGGAGCCACCAGGGAAACCCAAGAGTCCATAAGGCTATAATATTGAAGTTAGAGGGGAAATAGTAGATTTGGAAATTTACCCTTCAGATCAAAGAAACTTTTCATGAGACAGAGCAGTGAGATTTGGGAGTTTAGAAAAGAAGAATTAATGAGGAAATCTACTCAGTAAATATTTGAATAAATAAGCAGGCCAGCAAAATGTTTTCCAACGTTCCCTAACATGTGTATATTTATTAGTATTGTTGTTTAAGGTAGCTAATATCCCTGCAACTCACAGAGCTCTAGCATTTTATCAATTCCAAATTTCAAGGAAGTTTACATGAGCATTTTAGAGGCTATAAATTACAAAATTTGACATAAATCTCTAACATCTCAAATGATGCTCATTTGTACAAAGAAACTTGAGAACAGACTGGGTTTGTGCAGTGATATAATTTTAAATGGTAATCAACATCACAATCAGTTTCTCCTGACAGTTCCTTCCTCAATTTCCAATAAGTCAGTGAAAGAAAGAGATGAGAATCATGTTTGCGGTGTTTTGCCAACTGAGTAGTATATGGCACTAATTAACAGTAAAAATATTGAAATGAATATATAGTATGTAGATTCACAAATGTTTTATTTTATTTCATTAGACAGAACTCATTCTTAACCTCTTATCTAAAGTAACCCTCTCTTCATTCTCTAACTCTTTACCTTCTTTATTTTTCCCTAGTAGTACTAATCACAACCTGACATGTTTTATGGTAATTTTTTAATGAATTGTTTCTTCCCACTAGCTTCATAAGAGCAGAGAATTTCTTTGCTTTTTCTCTAATGTTTCCCTATAGCTTAGAACATTCCTGGTACCCAGTAGATGCTCAATAATCATTTGGATAATGAGTGTATAATTGAAATAAAGAAATTCATGTGGCTAATAAATGAAAAGTGCTCAGCTTTTCCATAAACCAATGAAAGTAAAACCATTTTTCATCAGTGAGTGATATACACAAAAATATGTATACCCAGTGCTTATTAGGGTGAAGTAAAACAGACATTGTTACAAAATTGGAAAACATCTTGCTGGGAAGTATATTGTAAGTATGTGTATCATTAAAATATCTCTACACCATATTTTAATTCTAGGAATATATTTAGGAAAAAACTCCAAAATAAAAAGTAATCTTTATTGAAGAAAAGTCTTTACTCAACACTGCTGATTTAGTGAGAGTAGTTTAAAAATCCTAAATACCTCAAAGTAGAGGGAATCATTAAATTATGATACATCATTCTCACATTATAGTATGTAAACATTAGAGTTAGATTTACTAAGAGTTTGAGACCAGAATTTTAAAATAATTTTAAAAATAATGTGGAAATCAGAATATGTGATATTATTTTAAAAGCATACATATAAATAATGGGTAGAAATTATGCCAAAATATTAACAGAGACAGAGGCAGATAAGATTGTAGATGATTTTGTTTTACATTTCTCTATACTTTTATTTTCCAATTTTTCTGAAACAAAACTTTTATAGCTGAAAAATAATTTTAAATTTTTTTAAACTTTATTTTAGAATTTTGATAATCTAGAACTGATTATGTTTTATGCTATAGACGTGGCTTTTCATGAAGAAATTAATATAGTCTAGTACTGAAGCAACTTAGCAGCAGCAGCAGCAGTATTACCTTTATTATCTAAGAATGTACTTGAAACTTAAGAATTTCTAAGTACAATTAAATTTTAGCACATCACTGAGACTTCTAGGGGAGTGCCCACTATAGGAGTAAGAAGAGCTAAAGTCTAAGGAATATTAGCATATCCCTTTAACCATCAAAAATGTTTTCAACTTTAGATTCTGGTCAATGGAAAGAGATGAGTTACTTGAATTTATATATCCAATAATTAGATATATATTGTCCTTATTTGGGACTAGTGAAATTACTGTTGAATGAGCTTAGACCAAGACTACTAAAGAGCATTTGAGTTAGAGAGAGAGTGAGAGGCCTCAGCTACATGGTTTTAGAAAGCAGCAGGACCTTCCAGGAAGTAGCAATTAACTGTGATTCTCTCTTGTGACTAATCCAGGTTCTAGACAGAAAGTTCTTTCTAGCCTCTTTTTCTAGTAGCTTTGAAAACTGAATGTTGATTCTTGGATTGTTAGGCACGTTTCCAAAATTCTGCCTCTGTCTGCAGCATTCCTAGCCCCTAAATTGACCAGCATGACTACATAAGCTCCTCTTTCTCTCATGATCTGTGTCATTGGCCAGAAACTGTGAAACTCAGCCAGCACACTGGGGCATCAGCCAAAGCACAGCATTTAATAAGAAGGCTTTCCTATCATTTGATTCACTTAATTCAAAGTTGAATGAGCTATTGAATTTGGTTCAAGAACATTCCCTAATTGTTGAATTAGTTCTCAGATGTTTATTTAAGTGAAAGGCCTTTGAAATTGTTTGGTATTTGATGTTTAGATAGGAGGGAAGATGAAATAAGAAAATACATTGTATCTGAACATCTGCGGTTATAACCTATTGTTTATTGAGGTAAAGGTCTATGGGTTGTAACTCATTTCCACACAATCTAACACAGTGCCTGGCATGTGAAAGTGAAAGTTGCTCAGTTGTGTCCGATTCTTGGTGACCCCAAGAACTATACAGTTCATGGAATTCTCCAGGTCAGAGTATTGGAGTGGGTACCCGTTCCCTTCTCCAGGGGATCTTCCTGACCCAGGAATCAACCCAGGGTTTCCTGCATTGCAGGCGAATTCTTTACCAACTAAGCTATGAGGGAAGCCCTTATAAATATTTGTCAAGTGAATTTCAGACACTTCATTTAGAAAAACAGAAGTGTTTTAATCTGTTTGTATAACTGAGCCATTTCATTTTTTAACTAATAATTTTAGAATACAAAACTCATTCTGCACTTGAATCCAGGATACGTAAAGAACTATTGTAAATCAATAAGGATGAGACAGATATCCCAATAGGAAAATAATCAGAAGACTTGAAGAGGTACTTCAGCAAAGAGGATATCCAAATGGTCAATAAATATATGAAAGGGGGCTCAATCTAATCATCAAGAAGAAACAGAACTACAGTTTAATGCCACCATATATCCACAAGAATTGCTACAACAAAAAAGACAGTATCTAGTGTCGACAAGAATGTGGAGCACTGAGAATCCTCAGTCACTGTCTCTGAGGCTGTATATTGGTACCTGTACTTTGCACAACTGTTTGGCAGTATCTATTCATAATGAAAACACATACCCTATGACCCAGTGATTCTACTCCACTGTACATGCCAAACATTGTTGCATGGAGATGTTTATAAAAAAACTGCACCAAAATGTTTATAGCAACACTATTTATATTCGACAACAATTGGAAAATACCCAGCTGCCTATCAAAAAAAGAACCAATGGCTAAATTGTGGTATATTCACACAATTTAATACTAATCAGTCATGAGAATGAATGAATTACAACTATGTTCAAAAATATTGATGTATCTCCCAGACATAAATTTTCCAGGCACAAAGAGTGCATTCTGTCTGATTCCATTTATATTAAGTGCAAAAATAAGTAAAACTATATTTTGGTGCTAGCCATCAAGAGAGTAGTTACTGGGGCAGGTGGTTAGAGATTAGAAAGGGGGTACATGGGGGACTTTTAGGGTACTGATAATACTCTGTTTTTTTCATCTGGGTACTGATTATATCATGCACTCTTTGTGAAAGTTTACTTTTTTGTATGCCTATGATTTGTGCATTTTGGGGGTATATATGTTATTCTTCAATAAATGGTTAAAATAATTTTTTATCATTTTTTTTTCAGTTAACTCACCAAATTTTGATCTTGAGCTTACCATGTGATCATATAAACAGCCCCAGAGTGTCTCTTGGTGTGATCTCATGATGCCATGGCAAGCGTTAACTCTTAAATCCTCTGCCTGAAATGTTTACAATGGAAGAATAGTTGTTTTGTTTTGTTTTTTTAACAGAAGAGAGCAAAGGGGGAAATATTTTGCTTTGAGGAGACATTTTTGAAGTTGTTTTCTCAATGAGTTTAATCATTTGCTGAACTTCCTCATTCACACTGAGAAAGAATTCATACTTTGTTAGAAGGAATAAGAGCAATACAGTTAGCAGATAAGTAGGGTGAGTTATCACATAATCCAGACTGTGAATTGTTGACAAATGACTCTACATTATAAAAAAGATTTTTTCTTTAAATCAAAACATAAGTCCCTGTTTGTCAACACTCCTGAGTCTGCTCCAGTGTCTACATGAGCTATTTCCAAGTTTCCATTTATGATAAGGAGCTGTGGCGCATGAATAAACCCACACTTTCACCTACGCATATAGAAATAGCAAGGGCTTCCCTGGTGGCTCAGCAGTAGAGAATCCACCTGCCAAAGCAGGAGAGCCAGCCCTGATCGAGGGATCGAGAAGGAAATGGCAACCCACTGCAGTATTCTTGCTGGGAAATCCCATGGACAGAGCAGCCTTGCAGTCTGCTTTGTCTATGGGGTCGCAAGAGAGTTGGATATGACTAAATAACTAAACAACAACAACAACAACTCCAATACTTTGGACACCTGATGCGAAGAGCTGACTTATTTGAAAAGACCTGATGCTGGGAAAGATTGAAGGGGAGAGAAGGGGACGGCATAGGATGAGATTGTTGGATGGCATCACCAACTCAATGGACATGAGTTAGAGTAAACTCCGGGAGTTGGTGATAGACAGGGAGGCCTGGCGTGCTGCAGTCCATGGGGTCACAAAGAGTCAGACACAACTGAGCGACTGAACTGAACTGAAACTCATCCTCTTACCTAGTTGCTTTTTATTGTATATTCACAGTTTTCCTAACCCTCAGGATTATAGCTGGAAAAAATAGGAATGCTTGGCCATCCTCTGAAGGAGTATGAGCTTTATTACGGAGACGAAGTCATCTACCTTTATTTAGATGCAAACCTAGTAGTCAGGGACCTTGTCATATCTATTTTCTGTAAAGTACTTTCTGTACTTGTCAAAATCAATAACTGGATTTAAAACGACAGCACAAAATTCAGCCTTCAGAATAAAATGGCTGCTTATTTGCCTTGAGGAAGTATTCCTTTCAATGCTCTCCTACCGCTGAGTATAGATTCTCTCTGAGAGATACATTTTTAAAACTATTACCAAGTTTTCCTATTATCTAGCATCTCTGCCAACTACCCAGTGTCATTTAATTATAATAAAAATAATAATGCATGGAACATTTAATATTTTATGATTACAAAATATATTTTTCACCTAAATTTTCCTGTTGAACTTTGACAAAAATCCTATGGTTATGTCTTATATCATGCCATTTTGCTTCTCGTGGATCAGCTGGTAAAGAATCCACCTGCAATGTGGGAGACCTGGGTTCGATCCCTGGGTTGGGAAGATCCCCTGGAGAAGGAACGGGTACCCACTCCAGTATTCCAGCCTGGAGAATTCCATGGACTGTATAGTTTGGTCTCACAAAGAGTCGGACACTACTGAGTGACTTTCATTCTTTCATTCATGCATACCATTTTGCAAATGAAGACAGTGAGACTACTGAGGCTCAGAGATAGAACTGAGTTTGCATAGCTAAGATGTAGGTTGCAAGTTTTCCAACCTAGTCCAGAACTTTTTCTATTTTATTCCACCCCTGTAAGTTTCATGGTTATATTTACCTTTCATGTAGCACTATAGAATAAGAATTATAGATTTGGTATATTTTTTAGTTCATTCAATATATATTATATGCTCTCTGTGTGCCACATACTGGTCTGGATATTAGCAATATTAATATAATGGTGAACAATATGTAAGCAATCCTACCTTGATGGAGCTCATAGCTGCTAGTGGGAGTACAGACAAATAACTAAGCAATTAAATAGGAAGTTTCCCCCTGTGGTTATCTTCTTCCATGTACTATGCTAGGATATACATAGGATATCATGGGAATATACAGGAAGGCCATATACTGTACTGAAACTTGTAGTGAAAAAAACTTTCACTCTGTCCAAAGTCTTCAATTAAATGATACCAGAAAATAGAATCTACTATTCTAGATGGCCAGTTGGCTGGGAAAAGTGATATTTGGAAAACATACTTGTGTATACCTGTGGCAGATTCATGTTGATGTATGGTAAAAGCAATACAATATTGTGAAGTAATTAACCTCCAATTAAAATATATAAATTTATATTAAAAATAAAAAAAGAAAATTACATTCAGTGGGAAAGAAAGATTAAAAACCAATAAAAGTAACTGTTAGGCTAATTGTGATTGGCTATGGTTCAGTGTCTGGATTTCAAATGTAACTCTTAAAAAGAAGAAAAAAATGGGAAATGAGCATACAGCGAAAATCAGATTAAGCTCAACTTTATTGACCATAGTTGTAAACACAGACAGATCTAAGATATCATCAAACACTTGTGGAGAAAATTGTAACACTATTATTTTGTTTTTAATGGTTCTCCATAGCAAAATGTCTCCATCTATCTTTAACTTGCCCTGAAAGAATCACCACCCCTGAGAGTTCTTGGGGCTCACAATATGGCTTTGTTCTATCCAAAACCCTTTGGATTGCTGGTTGAATGCAGATGTCCAGTAGGGTCTGACTATAGAAATGCATTAGTCATTACTTATATGTGCATCTTTCTGTAAGTTCCCAACAGCAGCCATGTCCTTGTGCTTAACAATTACTGCAAGAAAGTAACTGTTGAGGACAGTGTTTCTAAATCTGAGATCTGTGGAACGTTTTCAGGAAGTCCTTGAACTCCAAGAAATGGTGTGCAAAATTGTAATGGGTCCTCTGTACATTCTCCCAGGGAGTGTGCCCACAACTTTTGCTTCACTAAAGGGATCTGTATAGGCTTTACCCTCCAGTCCTCCTTTCAAAAAACAAGCTAGCAACTTATGTATGGTGATTAAAGACAATAAAATCTCCATTTGAACATCAGATAACTTGAACATAGCATCGAAAATGGGCATCTAGAAAGACATTCTGTTGTAGCTAGCCTCCAAGATGGCCTCCAGTGACACCCTTTCATATTGTACCAAGGTTGATCTCTGTGGCCAACAGCATACAACAGGAGTAATGATCTGTCACCTCTGAGATTGGGTTCTAGAAGACTGTGTGGCTTCTGTCTTGAGTATTTTTCTCTAATGACTCACTCTGTGGGAAGGGAGCCAATTGCCAAGTCACAAAGACACTCAGACATGTTCCCCAAGTCAAGAAGCAGCCAACATGATAAGGCGTGGAGGCCCATTGCTACAGTCAGCAAGGAGCTGAGGCCTGCCAGCAACCGTGTGATGCATCCTCCAGCCCTCGTTGAGCCTTGAGATGACTGGCAGATTAAGCTCTTAAAAGACTGAACCACAGCCAACCAGCTAAACTGCCCTCTTGCATTTCCCATCCTCAGAAACTGTGTGAGATAATAGATGTTTGTTGTATTAAGCTGCTACATTTTGAAATAATTTGTTACACAGCAATAGATACCTAATGCAAATTATCTTGACTCATCACTGTAAAAAGAAAAGTGAGTATGTGAAAAATGATTGTGTTTATATAATACCAACTTTCCTGTTAACCCTGGGAAATTAGAGTTGGAAATAAGCAGGTGCAAGGCACTTCTTTCCTCCTGTTGGTCACAGCCAGCACTTGGGAACCAGTGTGATCCCCACAGCAAGGAACAACCTCAGGACAGAAACAAACACATTTTCTTTTCAGTGATTTCTTTCTTTCCTTTTAAAAGGCACCAGCTTTCAAGTATCTCCTGGGAGAACCTTTCTTTTATTTCCACCAAGCATGATCAATTTAACAGACAATTCATGCTTTGCCAGTGATCATGGGAGTTACTAATGTAATCTTTTATTTTTTAAGCTGTAGGATTTTTCATGGTCCTCCAATAGATTTCACAGCTGTTAGTTTGCTGTAGTAGTGGCTTGTTTAAATGGCAGCACATTTGAATGGTGCTTGTGCTGTTAGCAATCTGTGAAGGAAAAACTTTCCACTTAAAGTGGAAAGAGGAAGAAAACAACTCGATTTTGTGATTATCAACATAGCAAAGAAATAATAAAATGCCCAGTAAAATAAGCAATGTTGCTTTCAGTGAAAGTAGCTTAATAAAATGGATGGATTCTCCCAACAGCAACAATTATCATCTTTTTCTTATTACTCTTGTAGCTCCTTCTTTGTTAGGAACCCAGCAGATCTAGTTCTTGAATTGCCAAGGAAATTTTTTTTAAACAATATTTTAAAACTGTGTAGGGGCTCACTGGTGAAACGTGCAACCAATCCGTTGATTCAATCTTATTTTAAACTGAAATAGAATTTCAAAGTTCAGAGTATAATACATAGTAAGTTAAGTAATTTCTTGTTTGGTATCTTTTTTTTTTTTTTTAAGAACTATACGTATCTTTATATCTATATGTACTACATGAGAGATAAAATGTATTTTTTTTTACTGTGACTTGTCAAAATGCTTGAAAGTCACTATTCTGTAACATTTGATTTTTGAAAAATAGAAAAAAAAAATCCAGATTTTTTTTTGGAAATATTTCAAAGATGGATTATTTTTTGTTGGGAGGGATGGGCAATGCTGGTGAAACCCACTGGTGAAATGGGTTTTCCTAAAGAGAATGAATATTTTACTCCCACTTACGCTGCTGCTGCTAAGTCACTTCAGTTGTGTCCAACTCTGTGCGACCCCATAGGCAGCAGCCCACCAGACTCCTCCATCCCTGGGATTCTCCAGGCAAGAACACTGGAGTGGGTTGCCATTTCCTTCTCCACCCACTTATGCTAGAAAGTCCCTAATCCTCAGGCAAGAAAAGACGTGCCATTTTGAAGGAGGGTGGAGTATGTGGAGCAGAAAGCTTTTTCCTTTTATTGGTGCCAGGAAGATCTAAGACTTGTCTTTCAAACAGGCAGTGGGCTGATATGGGTCCTGGCCACATGGCAGCGGCCATGACAAGCAGCACCTGTGACCAGTGGTAGCAGGCAAGGGTGCAACGTTTGCAGAGCTTCTGGCCTCAGAAAGACACACCTCATGGCTCCCTAGCAAGGGAAAGAGGAACTGAGCCTGGCTCTGAGACAGAGGGAAAGTAGTGTTCCTTCCATGAGCCCTGGAAGCAAAGGAGAGGACGCTCAGCTTGAGAATGGGGTTTGTTCTCATAGAGGTAGGAAAGCCAGAGAACTGGAGGGAATGTTCCACAGCCCACATGCAGCCCAATCATAGAAAATACCAAAAAGGAGCTAGTGGGTAACTCATGGGATGCCATAATGGTGGGGTCTTTTAGAAAAAAGTTAATTTCTAGCCAATAAGCTTGTGCTGATTCTCAAGGCATGAGAAGTGAATATAGAGGTTCTGAATTTCATGGCCCTCCTTTAACAGGTAGGGCTCAGTGCAACCTCATAGTCATCATGACTAAAATGACTCTCTGAGCTGGTAGCCTTGTCAGTAACACTTTCATTGGCTTGAGCATTATGTCTTCCTTTGGATCTCTTTTAAAATATAAACACATGTGAGGGGTAACATTAAGTTTATAATATGTCTTTGTATTAATGAATATAAAACTCACTTTTCTAAAGTGAGTAGAAGATGACAGAGAGCTTGGTGAAGGGAAAATGGTGAAGAAAAGGGTCAATGAGGACATTCTTTGCCACTTTGCAGTTTTCCCAAGGGGCTGGCCTTGACATCTGTGTGAATAGCTGTACCTGATCTTGCACACTAGAACCTATCCAGCAGGCTGTACTTGGGGGATCTGGTGGAGGCAACAGGATACAAGTTCAAGAGCAAAATTCCGAATGATGTGGAAGTAGATCAATCAACCATACACACTTATAGAACATTTACTGACAGGTACAAAGTTCTGTGCTGAGCAATAAACATAATTCCACCATAATTTATAATCTAGTTGAAAGAGAGGACATAAGTAGCAAAAGATTGTTGTTTAGTTGCTAAGTCATGTCTGACTCTTTTGTGACCCCATGGACTATAGCCCTCCAGACTCCTCTGTCCATGACATTTCTCATACAAGAATACTGGAGTAGGTTGCTATTTTCTTCTCCAAGGGAATCTTCCTGACCCAAGGATCAAACCCATGTCTCCTGAATTGGCAGGCAGGTTCTTTTCCACTAAGCTACCAGGGACGCCTCTAGCAAAAGATACCTAATAATAAAAGGCAAGTGAACATCTTCTTTATATGATATTTATATAGTTTCAAGTGAGATTTTTTTTAGCCCCAGACTCCATGATGTTGTGGTTTTTTTCTGAACCAAATACCAAAATATCTCAAATTCTGATTTTATTGACTACTACTGGCATAATTTAAATGCCATTCATTCATTCATTTTTTTTCTTTGACCAGCTATACCGAGTACCAGCTTTCAAGACTATGTCAGTTACTTTGGGGGGACAGGATGTCTCAAAACTAGAATTCTTCAAACACCGTTCCAAATTTTGTGAAATTTTAGATAGCAATAAAGTTTGTTTGGGTCAAATGAGGTTCTTGAAGTAAAAACAAAGCAATTGCAAATCAGCTAAAACCTCTTTGGATTATAGTGGAAGCAATGTAGAAATGACCCTTAAGTAAATTAGAATGGATGAGGACTTAGGTAATTAAAGTCTCTTCCCTGTAGCTCACCCAGCAATCAAGAAGTAAGGGTAGTTTGTATCAAGATCTCATAAATAAACATACAGCTTACCAGCACCCAGAGATGGAAAAGTCATTCCTGAGTGTGCTAGCTGCAAGGCTCAGAGATAAGTGACTTACCTCTTGTCACCCTGATTGAAAGTATATTAGCTTCTTTAAATCAAGAATTATAGTGATTTCAGTGGTACAGTTATAAGGAATGACTACCGTGACTTGCATAAACCAAGCTTATTTAAATACTGTTTCAGGAAAGAACATATGCTACTATTAAAGAGTTGTAATAGAACAACTATAATCCCATAAGGTAAAGCTAGCTGAGAATATTCATGTTTGCTTTCAGGTATGAGTCCATTATTTATGTAGAATAATTAAATATCTCTATAGATGTTTTCTCCAGGGAGATTCTTGAAACTTTTACAGCTTTCAGGCCCAAACTTGTTAGTTATTTCAAGACTGGGAAAATTCCAGTCTTATGTGAAGTCTGTGATAAAATCAAAATTGATTCATTTAATTCATTGATCAGATTTTTGGAGTGCCTGTTATATGCAAAGAATACAGTTGCTATTGTACGATGTATACCTGTGAAAAGGCAAAATTCTGTCTTTTGAGGTACTGAAGTCTAATAAGGAAGAATAACGAATGCAAAGGCAATCAATTCCAAAACTGAGAGAGGAACGTTTGGTTATTCTAATGGGTAAATGAGTCGATGAACTGGGATTTCAGAAAAAGATGGAATGCCAGTTGTGAACATTTGGGAAGAAGTCTTTTCATGGACAAGTAATAGAATGAATGATGACCAGGACTGAGCTAGAGAAAAGCTTATTAATGGAATAGCAGTTAGCCATTCAGAACAGCCACGGAGTTACCTCACTGCTGTGCTCCATGCTTGTCACTGTGTGCCTTGTTCTGGCCCCTCACAGTCCTCCCTGCCGGAGGAAAGGTAGCCGTTTGCTCTTTAGCAATGATGAGCACGGAAAGGAAGTGCTTTAGTCCTCCAGGGAACAGGCACATTTACTATGGGGTTTCTAGTGGTAATGCTTTAAGCCTTGGCGTTATCTGGCAGTTTTGTCAGTGTGTGAGAGGAGAGGGAAGAGATTGGAAATAAGCATTCCTTCCAGCATTCCTCCAAATATGAAGAAGCAGGGCCAACAGCCAGCTCTTTCTTCCTAGTTCTTTGAGTTTCTGTGTGCATAAGAGCCTTGTCTTGCCTTTGCACCCAGCTACCACAGGGATGCTAAGTGGAATTGACTTCTCAGGTGAGCCGGTCAGATTCAGGGAAGAGCCAAGGAGAGCTGTCACCGCTGTACTATTCCAGGGTTGCTGCTGAGTCAGAAGAATAAATGGACTTCCAGGAGGTGCTAGTGCTAAAGAACCTGCCTGCCAATGCAGGAGACATGAGATGCGGGTTTGATCCCTGGGTCCGAAAGATCCCCTGGAATAGAAAATGGTATCCCATTCCAGTATTCTTGCCTGGAAAATTCCATGGGCAGAGGAGCCTGGTGTGCTATAGCCCATGGGGCTGCAGAGAGTCGGACACAACTGAGCGATTGAGCACGCGCCCACACAGTAGACTAAACAAAGTGCTTCAGAAGTCAGAGTATTTCATTTCTTTCTTGGTTATTCATTTCTTCTCATAGTACTTACCACTCAGCCCACCAAACTCCTTCTTGATAAATTTTTTCTTATTTAACGGATAAGACTGGTTTGGGACCAAATGCACATGAATTAAATAAATGTGGCTGATCATCTATTTTGATGGCAAGACGAACTTCTTAATTAGCTCTAACATAAGCAATTATTTTTTTTTATTGTTCCATGGTTCTCAGCCCCAGCCTCACATTAGAATCACCTTGAGGCTTTAAAAAATCCGTTTCCAGGCTGCCCCCAGGTCAATTACACCAGAGCCCCAATTACATCTGGCATCAGCATTCTTTGAAGTTCTATAGGTGATTCCACTGTAAAGCTGATGCTGACAGCACTGTTGTAAATGTCTCGAGGATGAATAATAAGTCCAAACTGGTAGTAGGTAAAAATATACATGCGTTTAATGTTTAATTAAGTATCAGATTATTAGTAGTTCACAACAAACGTATTTCCTTTTTTAAAATAGTGTTTTAGGAAGTGAGCTTCATACATTTGTTACAGAATATTATTTTAGTGATGTCTCTCTGCTAGTAACGTGAAGAATGTTGCATATAAACTGTCTGGAGACTGTGGCATTATTTGCAAACTTGCCAGAGAATGCAGCAGATTTTACAAAGGTTTATGAAAACAATATGCTTCATTTTTGTTAGTATAGAAGCGGTTTCAAATTTAGCCTCCTGTTAAAAGAACACCCAGAGAGTAGAAGCGAGAAGAGTCTGATCCCTTGTTCTGCTGCTGCTGCTAAGTCGCTTCAGTCATGTCCGACTCTCTGCGACCCCATAGATGGCAGCCCACCAGGCTCCCCCATCCCTGGGATTCTCCAGACAAGAATACTGGAGAGGGTTGCCATTTCCTTCTCCAATGCATGAAAGTGAAAAGTGAAAGTGAAGTCGCTCAGTCGTGTCTGACTCTTAGCGACCCTATGGACTGCAGCCCACCAGGCTCCTCCATCCATGGGATTTTCCAGGCAAGAGTCCTGGAGTGGGGTGCCATTGCCTTCTCCGATCCCTTGTTCACTCCCAGCTAATGTGAGAGACCCTTATTTCTAAATCATGACTTCTTTGGCTGTTTCCTCTCTTGAACATTCAATCAAATGAAAAATCTGTTAAATCTGTCTCTGCAATTTCCTTTTATACCTCCATCATTTCTCCATTTTCATGGTTACTATCCTAAATCATCTTTGCCTTGGGAATTGTCATATGCTCTCCACCTCATTTTCCTTATATGTAGCCTTAAGACCTGAGGACATCATGTCTTCAGTCACCTATAGTGGTTCTCAGTTGCCCGCAGGAGTGTTACAACTCATAAGCTAGGCATTCAAGCTTTCCATTATCTGTCCTTTCCAAGACTACATCCTTTGTGTGTAGTTCTGTGGAACCGATCTAGCTGCTCAGTTATCCTCAGACATGACTATGTTTCTTTCTGCTATCAGAACTCTTGCTTATGCTGGTATTTCTACCAGTCTCCACATCCTGTCCAGTATGGAAGGCTTAAATTTTGTCTGTTTCACAAAACCCTGACCCTCAGAGCTAAAAGCAATAGTTTCCTACTGTGATCCATTAGACTTCATTCAAACCACTTTTTAAATATTTCTCAAAAAATTCTTAATCCTTCTGTGTCTGTCCACTTATTTGTAAAATGGGAATAACAATACCTGAAAGACGGTTTGTGAAGAGTAAATTAGATCGTATATGAAAGAGCTCAGTTTTTTAAAGTCTTTCCTTCCTTCTTCGCTCATTCCCTCCCTCTCCCCCTTCCTTCCCTCCTTCTTTCCATTCTATCCTTCATTTACATACTTTTTGTTAAATTGCCCATTATATCTTTGTAAATTTCTTGTGGACAGGGTCCTGTGACTGATAAATGTTTGTTTCTTACACAGTTTTTATGGTAATGTTTAACAATGTAAGCACTCATGTACATGTTCGTCATAAAATGGCCCGATATTCACGACTTGCTGTAAAATTTATAATCAAGGTTTAAGAGAAGAGACATAAATCAGAAATCCAATTATTGTTTTGATGGCATAATAGTAATAATATTTAATAATAATTATTATAATAATTTTAAATTATCCTAGGATTAGGGGCAGGAGGAGAAGGGGACGACCGAGGATGAGACGGCTGGATGGCATCACGGACTCGATGGACGTGAGTCTGAGTGAACTCCGGGAGATGGTGATGAACAGGGAGGCCTGGTGTGCTGCGATTCATGGGATCACAAATAGTCAGACACGACTGAGCGACTGAACTGAACTGATGTATTTACTTCAAAACTCATGGAGGAAATCTTTGTTATCTTGATAACAGATTCAGTTCAGTCACTCAGTCATGTCCAACTCTTTGTGACCCCATGAATCTCAGCATGCCAGGCATCCCTGTCCATCACCAACTCCTGGAGTCCACTCATACCCATGTCCATTGAGTTGGTGATGCCATCCAACCATCTCATCCTCTGTCATCCCCTTCTCCTCCCGTCCTCAGTCTTTCACAGCATCAGGGTCTTTTCAAATGAGTCAGCTCTTCGCATCAGGTGGCCAAAGAATTGGAGTTTCAGCTTCAACATCAGTCCTTCCAATGAACACCCAGGACTGCTCTCCTTTAGGATGGACTGGCTGGATCTCCTTGCAGTCCAAGGGACTCTCGAGAGTCTTCTCCAAAACCTCAGTTCAAAAGCATCAATTCTTGGCTGCTCAGCTTTCTTTATAGTCCAACTCTAACATCTATACATGATCACTGGAAAAACCATAGCCTTGACTAGACGGACCTTTGTTGACAAAGTAATGTCTCTGCTTTTTAATGTGCTGTCTAGGTTGGTCATAACTTTCCTTCCAAGGAGTAAGCATCTTTTAATTTCATGGCTGCAATCACCATCTGCAATGATTATGACTATACAGTGGAAGTGAGAAATAGATTTAAGGGACTAGATCTGATAGACAAAGTGTCTGATGAACTATGGATGGAGGTTCGTAACATTGTACAGAAGACAGAAATCAAGATCATCCCCATGGAAAAGAAATGCAAAAAAGCAAAGTGGCTGTCTGTGGAGGCCTTACAAATAGATATGAAAAGAAGAGAAGCAAAAAGCAAAGGAGAAAAGGAAAGATATACCCATTTGAATGCAGAGTTCCAAAGAATAGCAAGGAGAGATAAGAAAGCCCTCCTCAGTGATCAGTGCAATGATATAGAGGAAAACAACAGAATGGGAAAGACTAGAGGCCTCTTAAAGAAAACTAGAGATACCAAGGGAACATTAAATGCAAAGATGGGCTCAATGAAGGACAGAAATGGTATGGACCTAACAGAAGCGGAAGATATTAAGAAGAGGTGGCAAGAATACACAGAAGAACTATACAGAAGAACTGTACAAAAAAGATTTTCATGACCCAGATAATCATGATGGTGTGATCACTCACATTCATCTAGAGCCAGACATCCTAGAATATGAAGTCAAGTGGGCCTTAGAAAGCATCACTATCAACAAAGCTAGTGGAGGTGATGGAATTCCAGGTGAGCTATTTCAAATCCTGAAAGGTGATGCTGTGAAAGTGCTGCACTCAATATGCCAGCAAATTTGGAAAACTCAGCAGTGGCCACAGGACTGGAAAGGGTCAGTTTTCATTCCAATCCTAAGGAAAGGCAATGCCAAAGAATGCTCAAAATACCGCACAATTGCACTCATCTCACACGCTAGTAAATTAATGCTCGAAATTCTCCAAGCCAGGCTTCAGCAATATGTGTACCATGAACTTCCAGATGTTCAAGCTGGTTTTAGAAAAGGCAGAGGAACCAGAGATCAAATTGCCAACACCCACTGGATCATCAAAAAAGCAAGAGAGTTCCAGAAAAACATCTATTTCTGCTTTATTGACTCTGTCAAAGCCTTTGACTGTGTGGATCACAATAAATTCTGGAAAATTCTTCAAGAGATGGGAATACCAGACCACCTGACCTGCCTCTTGAGAAACCTGTATGGAGATCAGGAAGCAACAGACTGGTTCCAAATAGGAAAAGAAGTACGTCAAGGCTGTATATTGTCAGCCTGCTTATTTAACTTACATGCAGAGTACATCATGAGACTCGGTGGGCTGGAGGAAGCACAAGCTGGAATCAGGATTGCCAGGAAAAATATCAATAACCTCAGATATGCAGATGACACCACTCTTCTGGCAGAAGGTGAAGAAGAACTAAAGAGCCTCTTGATGAAAGCGAAAGAGGAGAGTGAACAAGTTGGCTTAAAGCTCAACATTCAGAAATCATGGCAATCATGGTGATCATAGCATCTGGTCCCATCAGTTCAGTTGCTCAGTCATGTCTGACTCTTTACGACCCCATGAATTGCAGCACGCCAGGCCTCCCTGTCCATCACCATCTCCCGGAGTTCACTCAGACTCACGTCCATAGAGTCCGTGATGCCATCCAGCCATCTCATCCTCTGTCGTCCCCTTCTCCTCCTGCCCCTAATCCCTCCCAGCATCAGAGTCTTTTCCAATGAGTCAACTCTTCGCATGAGGAGGCCAAAGTATTGGAGCTTCACCTTTAGCATCATTCCTTCCAAAGAAATCCCAGGGCTGATCTCTTTCAGAATGGACTGGTTGGATCTCCTCGCAGTCCAAGGGACTCTCAAGAGTCTTCTCCAACACCACAGTTCAAAAGCATCAATTCTTCGGCACTCAGCCTTCTTCAAAGTCCAATTCTCACATCCATACATAACCACTGGAAAAACCATAGCCTTGACTAGACAGACCTTAGTCAGCAAAGTAATGTCTCTGCTTTTGAATATGCTATCTAGGTTGGTCATAACTTTTCTTCCAAGGAGTAAGCGTCTTTTAATTTCATGGCTGCAGTCACCATCTGCAGTGATTTTGGAGCCCCCCAAAATAAAGTCTGACACTGTTTCCACTGTTTCCCCATCTATTTCCCATGAAGTGATGGGACCGGATGCCTTGATCTTCATTTTCTGAATGTTGAGCTTTAAGCCAACTTTTTCGCTCTCCACTTTCACTTTCATCAAGAGGCTTTTTAGCTCCTCTTCACTTTCTGCCATAAGGGTGGTGTCGTCTGCATATCTGAGATTATTGATATTTCTCCTGGCAATCTTGATTCCAGCTTGTGTTTCTTCCAGTCCAGCATTTCTCATGATGTACTCTGCATATAAGTTAAAAAGGCAGGCTGACAATATACAGCCTTGACGTACTTCTTTTCCTATTTGGAACCAGTCTGTTGTTCCATGTCCAGTTCTGACTGTTGCTTCCTGACCTGCATACAGATTTCTCAAGAGGCAGGTCAGGTGGTCTGGTATTCCCATCTCTTTCAGAATTTCATGGCAAATCGTGGGGAAACAGAGGAAACAGTGGCTGATAACAGATTCCATAAGGCGATTTAGGTGACTTCAGCCTTCGGCATGGATTCAGACCAAGACCTTTCCAGTCTGAAAGCACATGTTATTCTAGCACCGGGATTGGGTAGACTCTCTCTAAGGCCATGTCTGCATGGTAGCAATCATCGCAGATAATCCTTCTTTCACTATAGTTGTTTCCTAGGTCCACAGGGAAGTAAGAGGTAGCCAGGACAGGAGGCTGGTGAGAAGAAATCCTGAACAGAGTGGCTAGGTTTAGGTAGAACAGATTTGGGAGTAAAGAGATTAAGCACGCTCTGGTTATTACCCCATGTGCATGCTTCTCAGGCTCTATTAGAGTCCAAAACCAATGCCTGCTGTGGTCGCATCCTTAGGGTTGGTACAAGTCAGTAATCCTCTCAGAGGCAAGTCTGGACTCCTCCTTCTCTCTCTCCCCAGTTTTAGTCTGTGCATTATTAATTTTCCTGTGGTTAGTCCCCTTCCCAAGGGATGTTTGGCTCTAAGAAGCTGAATGCTTCCTTTGTCACTGGTTATTTTCTGCGCCTCTGGTATGCTTTGAGAGACTCTTCTGATGATGTCATTCCAAACGGTCTCCTTCCGTAATTGCTGCTGCCACCACAGAAGTCCTGCCGCTACATTCTTACCTCTCCCACCATTGTCAACAGTGTTGCTGTGTTTTGGTTGCTCAGTTGTGTCTGACTCTTTGCGACCCCATGAACTGCAGCACGCCAGGCTTCCCTGTCCATCACCAACTCCTGGAGCCTGCTCAAACTCGTGTCCATCGAGTTGGTGATGCCATCCAACCATCTCATCGAGTGATGTCCCCTTCTCCCACCTTCAATCTTTTTCAGCATCAAGGTCTATTCCAATGAGCCAGTTCTTTGCATCAGGTGGCCAAAGTATTGGAGCTTCAGCTTCAGCATCAGTCCTTCCAGTTAATATTCAGGACAGATTTCCTTTAGGATTGACTAGTTTGATCTCCTTGCTGTCCAAGGGACTCTCAAGAGTCTTCTCCAGCACAACAGTTGGAAAGTGTCAATTCTTTGGAATTCAGCCTTCTTTCTAGTCCATTTCTCACAACTGTACATGACTACAGATAAACCATAGCTTTGACTCTACAGAGCTTTCTAGGTGGATTCTAATCCTGCAGGAGGCTTAGCTACTTTAGCGTTGAGTTCTATTAAATAATCCCATAGTCTTTTAATAAATTCTTCCTTTCAGCTGAAGTGAGCACGATGGGTTGTTATTGTTAATCCAAACAATCCTCTAACTGAGAATTAACTAATTTTTAAACCATTCTCAAAATCCAAGCTTAATTTGCTTTTTCTCGCGATGAGTCATTAATCTATGTTGGGTCCCCATGATCCCATTCCTTATTAGGATCTACATTTGACAGTAGGTATATTTCATAGTCCTTAATGTCTCTTCTATATGACTGCTTATTTATGGAGTTTCATGAGGTTTTCAGTACTTTGGTTTTATAGCAAATGCATATGACTTAATCTCTCAACTCTGCGGTAATACTACTAGGCCAACCAACGCTTCTGTTCTACCTTTTCTTTTTTTCTTTTTCTTCTTTTCTCTCCTCCTTCCTCTCCCTTCCCTCTCTTCCTCTTTCTTTCCTTGCCCTCTTTCTTCCTTCTTTCTTTCTTTCCTTCCCTCCTTCCTTCATCTCCATGATATCAGGGAGTAGAAGAGTCAGGGAGAACAGCATAGAATTGGAAATTAGAAGCCATCCTTCATCCGGCTAACTGAATCAGCTGAGCCTGGTGATCTAACCTCTCCAGGCCTCTGGGGAAATTATACCCATGTCTCTTCCATCATGAAAATCCTATGATTCAATGATTCTGTCCCCATACTGGAATATATCATATAATGATAGAATTTAGTTGTTCAGGGTACATATTTTCCAAACTTATTTGACCATGGGATACTTTTTTTCTATTGACGTGTGGTTGATTTCATTTGTTAGTTTCTTGTGTAGAGCAAAATGATTCAGTCATGCTGCTCCTGCTTAGTTGCGCAGTCTTGTCCAATTCTTTGCGATCTCATGGATTCAGTCATGTCTGTATGTATATATCTATTCTTTACAGTATTTTCCATTGTGGTTTATTACGAGATAGTGAATATAGGTCCCTGTGATATACAGTAAGTCCTTGTTGTTTGCCTAGTTTATGCATAGTACTTTGGGTATGCTAATCCAAAACTCCTAATTTATGCCTGCCCCATCCCCGCTATCCCTTTGGGTAATCTCTGTGAGTCTGTTGCAGTTTCATAAATAAGTTCATTTATATTGTATTTTAGAGTCCACGTATAAGTGATATCATATGGTATTTATCTTTTCTTTGGAACTTACTTCACTTAGTGTGATAATTTCTAGGTCCATTCATGTTGTTGTAAATGGTATTATTTCCTCATTTTTTATGGCTGAGTAGTATTCCACACATACATGCACATGTACACAGCATCTTATCTCTTCATCTGCTGATAGACATTTAGTTTGCTTTCAGTGTGTTAGTATTTAAATAATGATATACATATTGAGGTGCCTGCATTTTTTGAATTAGAGTTTTGTCTGGGCATATGCCTAGGAGTAGGATTGCTGGATCCTATGACAATTCTATTTTTAATTGTTTGAGGAAGGTTCATACTGTTTTCCATAATGGCTCTACTAATTTACATTTCTACCAACAGTGTAGGAGGGTGCCCTTTTCTCCACACTCTCTCCTGCTATTTTTATTTGTAGACTGTTTAATGATGGACATTCTGACATGGAATACAGAATACTTTTTAAACAATTACATAGTGATAGAACATCAGCAATAGTTCATGGGATATAATACACACTTAGATTAAAGAGAACAAAAAAAGGTCTATGATAAGTCAGTTGCTGCAAGGAATGGTAAAAAACAATTCATGTTCTAATTTAATACAGGACCAAAACAATAGTACATATTAAATAAGTCATTTTCATTTGTATTGGGAAAATAAAAAAGACAAAAATAGCTAAAATAAGATTACATAATAAAGAGAAATTATTATGAAGAGTCAACGTATCAGCAAAACTAGTGGTTGGATACTACTGAAATGATGATAATTTAGATTCTACCTCAGGCATTTATGATTCATGCAATTTCCTGGGTTTCTTTCAATTTCTTCAATGCAAATTCTTGCCCAAGAATAATGCGTATACAAGTCTATTTAAATACATTAAATATCTTTTAGACAAAACAATGTTATTGGAAAGTTTTTTCTTGAAACACCTCAAGATTTTGCAGTTTGAGAAAAGCTGACCTAGAGGAACCTAAATCCATGTTTTTCAGTGAGTAGCCTATTTTCCCCCTCTTCCTCTTTTACTTCTGCCTACATGCTTGCATACAGAGCTATAAGATTGATCTAGTCTCTCCTGCACTTTTGTGTTCTGTGACATTACATATATTTTGTTATATGTAGCAGTAAGTCTGATTTTGCACTTTTGTAGATGTCAGTGGCAGTGGTCCCTTGTACACATTTAAACTTACCTGACTGCATTATATTTCTTGAGAATAATCTTGCTATTTAAGGGGTTTTCACTAAAACTGCTGTGTATGATTAATGTATAGTGCTGCCTAGTAAGAGCTTGGAATGTGTATATTAAAAGAATTAAAAATTAAACTTAATCATTGATTTGTTTCTTCCATATATCTTGAGAAAAACCCTATGGCTATAGCCTTTTTTGACTAATCCTTCATATAATAAACCTAAGCTTCAATCATCTTGAATGAATGAACTGGTCTATTTAAGAAACCCTTTGGCTTAGTGATAAACTATATTCCTACTCAAGGAGCCAAACATCATGAAGAAACTTCCATCAGTGTATAACAGCAGCTTCATCATTTTGAAAATTTAAACTTCTACCTTCAGGGATATATATTTGAATCCTAGAACCATCAGAGCTTCTAAGATCTCACTGAAAGTACTTGAGTGAGCTGAGCTGTACTAGGATGGAATTGCTAATTTACAAAGGTAGAATTACTGAGTTAAAATATAATGCTACTTTCAGCAATAAAAGGCCTTAATGGCACAACTTTACTATCCTAAACACAATTTTATTTGATCATAAAAACTAGAGGGTGAATGTAGATGCCAACATTACAGAGATACTAATAATTGGAAGCAGTTACTTACAGTACTTTATACTAGTACATTTTTTTTTGCTATTTACACTAATATTAATTATTGTGGTTTTAATCTTGTCTAGAGAAGGCACATAGCATAGTTAGTGAAATTGAGCTCACATTTGTAGGTACTTCAGGATTTATGTTTTGAGCTCACACACAGACTTAGGTTCAGTGAGAAAGTGAATATTTAGTACAAAGAACTAAAATAATAAAAAGCAATAGCATGAGTACATAATGGGAAAGATTTCCTTGTGTTTACAGTTGTCATGAAAAAGAATAGTTAATTGCAAGTACTAGGTAAACCAATATTGATATATCTAATACATCAGTGAGATATATCAATGGGATGAATTTATTTAAAATCCTCTAACTGGAATCTTTCTGTGAGAGAAGGAGGATCAACATTATTTGAAATATTCTTGCTCAGACAAGAAAGTTATCAGGAGTTCATTGTGTACTAAGAATAGTCAGACCATCTGTGGCATGTCCTATTCATTGACAACTTAGAAAGTTTCCCAGTATAATGTGCAGCATAGTAGCTCTTTGTACATGAGCAAGTATTGGGTTGGCCAAAATATTTGTTCAGTTTATCCATATGTTATTATAGAAAAACTCAAACAGATTTTTTTGCCAACCCAATAGTATTAGGAGGAAAGTCTGTGGTCAACAAAATTTGGAAAGTTGATTTGTAAAGCAAATTCAATGGTGTCTTTTGGGAAGTACTTCTCAGAGACTTATGTACTAATATGCATTTTAAATGTCCAAGAGAGGATGACATAGGGAAACCTGGAGTGAAATGTCCTACCCCAGTGTCCTAAAATAATTTGCAATTCACCTCAAAGTACTTTTGAATGAATGAATATTCACTGGAAAGACTGATGCTGAAGCTGAAGCTCTAATACTTCGGCCACCTGATGTGAAGAGCTGACTCATTGGAAAAGACTGAAGCTGGGAAAGATTGAGGGCAGGAGAAAAAGGAAGCAACAGAGGATGAGATGGCTGGATGGCATCGCCAACTCGATGGCCATGAAGTTGAGCAAACTCCGGTAGAAGGAAAGCCTGGAGTGCTGCAGTCTGTGGAGTCGCAAAGAGTTAGACACAGTTGAATGACTGAACAGCAATAAAGTATTCACATTCTGTGCTCATCCCCTGACCTTCCTTCTGGGACTGTGATCCTCCTATCATTGCCTTTCCTGCCACTATCTTGATTATGTCACTCTGCATTGCCTTTAATCACTTCTTTCCTCAGATAAAGACATGCTCTGTTTCATAAAAATTATCTTAATTTTGCTTTTCTCTCCACACTCTATTTTTTTTTCTTTTCTCTTCCGATTGCTACCTTTGGTATTTGATGACTTTTCTGCCCCACATTTTTGAATGAGAACTATTTTATTATTCTTGGATAATCTTGCAGAATAGTATATCATGCTACATGCCTGGGGGCATGTTCAATTAGCAATATTCGTGGTGCAGTGGTAAAGAATCTGCCTGCAGGAGATGTAAGATATAGGGTTCAATGCCTAGTTTGGGAAAATCCCTTGGAGAAGGAAATGGCAACTCACCCCAGTATTCTTGCCTGGAAAATTCCATGGACAGAGGAGCCTGGTAGGCAACAGCCCATGGGGTCACAAAGAGTCAGACATGACTGAGAGAATGAGCACAAACACACAAACAAAAGAAGCAAAGAAAAAAATAATGAATTTGAAAATCAGGTATTTGTCTTTCAGTGATTGAGGGGGTTCATCAATGAGAAAGGGAGTAGAATAATTCTAGTTTAGAGCAGAGTTTATTAACCTTGTGTGTATGTGTGTGTGTTTGTGTGTATCCCAGATCCCTTTGACAGACTGGGTAAGTCTATGAATGCCTTCTCAATATGATGTTTTTAAGTATGGAATATACTAATAGGATAAAAAAGGAAATTGTATTAAAGTAAATTATCAAAATATTGACAAATTTTTCTATAATGCTGTTATGTATCTTGATTGATGCACTAACAAGATCTAGCAGGTCTAATATTTACCAAACTTTGTTTTGAAATATTTACAATTCTAATGAGAAAATATCTGTGGTTACCATTAGTGACAAAGTTACACAAACTACTGTGGTTTGGTGACTATATTCATAATGGAAGAAACAGCTATTTTTCAGTTAGAACTTAGTGAAAATATAGATATAATGCTTTCCATACAAATTTATCAACTTCCCAAATTTGTGAACACCAGGTTAAAAATTACTATGATAAATGGTAGAATGTTGAGTTTCAAAGTGTTAGATTTAAGTTCATTGTAAATATATATATATGGAAGGACTTCCTCAAGAAATAGTGATCTACTTGTAAATGAAAATATTCAGTTAGCTGCTGGATAACCAAATGTTGAAAATTTTGTAATGTAATGCTAATTCATGTTAGTTAACATCTTTTGAGTGCTTACTGGCTTTTAAACACTGAATTAGGAGCAATTTATGCTTTTAGTTCTTTTAATCTTTATAACAGTTCCATGGGTTATCTCCACTCTATAGATAAGACAATTTAAGTTTGGGGATTTACCAGAAGTTTGCTATGTGACCTCAAACTCAAATCTCGGGGACTCCAAAGCCCATGATTGAAGCTTATTTGGTGGTAGTTTTGGGGACTGATTGGAAAGGTGAGAGAATTAGAGATCTTTGAGAGTTCATCCTCTTCAACTGATAGACATTGGCAGAATGAAGACCCAAAGAAGTTAGGTGACTTATTCCAGGTGACACAATTTGCAGCAGAGTCAGAAATTGGACTTTGATGTCTTATTTATAGGGGAACATGAGAAGCTTTTATTCTTTAACTTACCATCTGTTTGAAGCCAAACACTTCTTGAAGAAGAAGGTAATGGAAGATACTATGGTTTAGGATAAAGTATATGATCCCTTTCTACTTATTTTTGTCAACACAGATACGTCTCAGAGTGTCTTTACTAATTAGTTCATTCATGTTTAATGAAAACAAAGTTACTTGCTACATCAAATAAGGAACTGTCCACTACTACAGCTTGTGCCTTTGATATGTTTATATTAAGAAGAAAAAATTGCTCTTTAATAACCATGTCCTTATCAGTTTTATTTCCCATGTAAGTGTCTCGTTGGCATATTCTGAATCTTAAAGTAAATGCATAATACATGAATTGATGAGTATAATTGGTTTGCTGGTTTCCTATTATTCCTACCAAACCCCCCAGATAGCTGATTATTTATAATGAACTAATTCTATTTTTTCCACTGAGAGATAATGATAATTAAATTTATCATTTGTTTATAACGAAGGAAGGAAATGTCTAAATTAATTAAAAATCCAACATGTAAATTCTTTCTGCAATAGGATGACATATAAATAATGAACAATTTAAAGACATTTATTAAAAGCAGACGTTAACTCTTAGAGCAGTTTTGGTTCACATCAAAATTGAGAGGAAGGTATACAGATTTCCTGTACATTTATTGTCATATGAATATCAGAATCTGTGTGGGACATCTAAATGGCTACAGTTAATACAGAGGCTCCAAAATGTTTTTCAAAACAAAATGCTTTCAGTTGCAACACTTGAAAAATCTTGACCTCACATCTAATTTTTTGATGGAAAGACAAGGGCAGGCCTGTGCATTCAACCTGTGCATTCACGTAGGGCCCTACACTTGGATGGGCGCTGTAAGTGATGTAGATGGTCCTAAATGAGAGATGCAAATCAAGTTACAATAACAAATTACTGATTGGCTATATAAATTAAACCTGAAAAGATAATGAGAACATAGAGAACATCTTGATCTTGTTAATAAAGCTTTCCCTCATGCATTCAACATTTTTTGTTTCCTATTTTCCACCTATAGAACTGTTTAGGTTCTATCACTGTGTAGTTTTTGGCCCGTTCTTTCCCCCTCCAGAGACTTAAAAAAGAAGTTATGATTAAGCATATGCAATATCCAAAGATTCCCCAGCATCTTTTCCAAGCTGTCATATGAGCATTTACATATTGTTATATATAAATATGTATTTTAAGTGAATTTTTGTACCTTTCTAAGCAAAAGTACAAAATATAAAAATCTGCCATTTTCTTTTCAATTTAAGATAATTATTTATATTTTGCTTAATTACTGTTCAGATCACTGTAGCACAAATATTGATGACAGAATTAGAGTTTGCTTTTTAATGAACTGTCAGTCAATGTAATAAAATGGAACTTTGTTTTCCTCTTCTTGTAAGAGAGTAGCTTAACTATAATTTACTTCAAAAAAGTATACTGTTTCCCAGAAAAAGAAAACCTTAAATTATTTCGTCCCACTCAGTTTTAAGAAAATGCTTAAAAGCAAATTGACTTCCCTTTGACTTTGAACATTCTGTTTGTATCATTGAGGTATAGTAAATTTCACTCTAATAAATTCACAGGGATGAAAGATGATTGTGAGCTGTGAGATAAATACTGCCCACCTGGGTAGCTTTCAAAGTAGTCAGCCATAGTGTATCAGGTAGAGTAACTGATATTAACTGCTCTAACAGATAAAACCCCAATTCCAGTGGCTAAAACAATTGAAGTTTCTCATTCATGCAAAGTGAGTTGATATTTCTGGTTGGTGGACTGCCTTTTGCCTGGTCAGTCAAGTTATCTAAATTTCTGTCTATGAATCTCTGGCTTCCTTTTCTCTTAAGCGTCAAACATCTCTCCCATCACTAGATGAATGGGGAAGCCAGAGGAGTTTTCTATGACCAGGCTCAGAAGTGGCATGCATTGCTTCAACTCATCTTATTTTCACACATTCATGCAGAGGAAATGTGATCTAGCTGTTAGCCCACAAAAGAAGAAATGAATTTTGCTGCCTCTCTGGTCAAATGACACTGTGCCATAACCAAATTAATTCCTTTCTATGATCCTTTAAAAAGTATCAGTTCAGTTCAGTCGCTCAGTCGTGTCCGACTCTTGGCGACCCCATGAATCGCAGCACGCCAGGCCTCCCTGTCCATCACCAACTCCCAGAGTTCACTCAGACTCATGTCCATCAAGTCCGTGATGCCATCCAGCCATCTCATCCTCTGTCGTCCCCTTCTCCTCCTGCCCCCAATCCCTCCCAGCATCAGAGTCTTTTCCAATGAGTCAACTCTTCGCATGAGGTGGCCAAAGTACTGGAGTTTCAGCTTTAGCATCTTTCCTTTCAAAGAAATCCCAGGGTTGATCTCCTTCAGGATGGACTGGTTGGATCTCCTTGCAGTCCAAGGGACCCTCAAGAGTCTTCTCTAACACCACAGTTCAAAAGCATCAATTCTTCGGCCCTCAGCCTTCTTCACAGTCCAACTCTCACATCCATACATGACCACAGGAAAAACCATAGCCTTGACTAGACGGACCTTAGCCAGCAAAGTAATGTCTCTGCTTTTGAATATGCTGTCTAGGTTGGTCATAACTTTTCTTCCAAGGAGTAAACATCTTTTAATTTCATGGCTGCAGTCACCATCTGCAGTAAGTTTGCAGCCCCAAAAAATAAAGTCTGACACTGTTTCCACTGTTTCCCCATCTATTTCCCATCAAGTGATGGGACCAGATGCCATGATCTTCGTTTTCTGAATGTTGAGCTTTAAGCCAACTTTTTCGCTCTCCACTTTCACTTTCATCAAGAGGCTTTTTAGTTCCTCTTCACTTTCTGCCATAAGGGTGGTGTCATCTGCATATCTGAGGTTATTGATATTTCTCCTGGCAATCTTGATTCCAGCTTGTGTTTCTTCCAGTCCAGCGTTTCTCATGATGTACTCTGCATATAAGTTAAAAAGGCAGGGTGACAATATACAGCCTTGATGCACTCCTTTTCCTATTTGGAACCAGTCTGTTGTTCCATGTCCAGTTCTAACTGTTGCTTCCTGACCTGCATACAGATTTCTCAAGAGGCAGGTCAGGTGGTCTGGTATTCCCATCTCTTTCAAAATTTTCCACAGTTTATTGTGATTCACACAGTCAAAGGCTTTGACATAGTCAATAAAGCAGAAATAGATGTTTTTCTGGAACTCTCTTGCTTTTTCCATGATCCAGCGGATGTTGGCAATTTGATCTCTGGTTCCTCTGCCTTTTCTAAAACCAGCTTAAACATCAGGGAGTTCAAGGTTCACGTATTGCTGAGGCCTGACTTGGAGAATTTTGAGCATTACTTTACTAGCATGTGAGATGAGTGCAATTGTGCAGTAGTTTGAGCATTCTTTGGCATTGCCTTTCTTTGGGATTGGAATGAAAACTGACCTTTTCCAGTCCTGTGGCCACTTCTGAGTTTTCCAAATTTGCTGGCATATTGAGTGAAGCACTTTCACAGCATCATCTTTCAGGATTTGAAACAGCTCAACTGGAATTCCATCACCTCCACTAGCTTTGTTCGTAGTGATGCTTTCTAAGGCCCACTTGACTTCACATTCCAAGAAGTCTGGCTCTAGATGAGTGATCATATCATCATGATTATCTGGGTCGTGAAGATCTTTTTTGTACAGTTCTTCTGTGTATTCTTGCCACCTCTTCTTAATATCTTCTGCTTCTATTAGGTCCATAGCATTTCTGTCCTTTATTGAGCCCATCTTTGCATGAAATGTTCCCTTGGAATCTCTAATTTTCTTGAAGAGATCTCTAGTCTTTCCCATTCTGTTGTTTTCCTCTATTTCTTTACATTGCTGAAGAAGGCTTTCTTTTCTCTTCTTGCTATTCTTTGGAACTCTGCATTCAGATGCTTATATCTTTCCTTTTCTCCTTTGCTTTTCACCTCTCTTCTTTTCACAGCTATTTGTAAGGCCTCCCCAGACAGCCACTTTGCTTTTTGCATTTCTTTTCCATGGGGATGGTCTTGATCCCTGTCTCCTGTACAATGTCACGAACCTCATTCCATAGTTCATCAGGCACTCTATCAGATCTATGTTACCTCATAATTTTGTTCCTATTTCTTTGGACAATACTATTCAGTAGACTTCTTGATTGACCTATGCCAAGATCATCGTTGTTAGTCAACTCAGGATTACTCAGTTTTGGATAAGTTATTTCCAATCTCAGAGGCTTAATATACATTATTCCAGATCTTGTCCGATGGCCAGAAAATAAGTGGGATCTTTCCCAGTCTTACTAGTTGGATGCAGTCTCACCCTCCCTCTATGTTCTCATAGTACCTCTTCCTTGGTGTCATTTATAAAACTGTCTCCCAGCTTTCTTCTTTCATCTCGGGGTTCTCCTCCTATATCTCCCCTTTAACTTCCATTAGATGTTGGGAGGTCCTCAGGCTTGATTAGAGATCTCCCCTTTTCTTACCCTGTACGTTCCATGCCTCTGACTTCAGTGGCCACTTACATACCCAAAATTCACTTATTTATTCAACCAGTTTGCTTTCTGGAGATTCAGATCTGTGTATGCTGCTGCCTTGTCAATATTTCTCATTAAGATCCCACTTTATATCCAACATATCCAAAATTAAAGACATGGTCTCTTCTCATTGCCTGTTTTAGTTCAGTTCAGTTCAGTCACTCAGTCGTGTCTGACTCTTTGTGACCCCATGGACTGCAGCACGCCAGGCCTCCCTGTCCATCACCAACTCCCAGAGTCCACCCAAACCCATGTCCATCGAGTCAGTGATGCCATCAAGCCATCTCATCCTTTGTCGTCCCCTTCTCCTCCTGCCCTCAGTCTTTCCCAGCATCAGGGTCTTTTCAAATGAGTCAGCTCTCAGCATCAGGTGGCCAAAGTATTGGAGTTTCAGCTTCAACATCAGTCCCTCCAATGAACACCCAGGACTGATCTCCTTTAGGATGAACTGGTTGGATCTCCTTGCAGTCCAAGGGACTCTCAAGAGTCTTCTACAATGCCACAGTTCAAAAGCATCACATCTTCAGCGCTCAACTTTCTTTATAGTTCAACTCTCACATCCATACATGACCACTGGAAAAGCCATAGCCTTGAGTAGATGGACCTTTGTTGGCAAGGTAATGTCTCTGCTTTTCAATATGCTCTCCAGGTTGGTCAAAATTTTCCTTCCAAGGAGAAAGTGTCTCTTAATTTCATGGCTGTAATCACCATCTGCAGCGATTTTGGAGCCCCCCAAAAAAGTCTAACACTGTTTCCACTGTTTCCCCATCTATTTCCCATCAAGTGATGGGACCAGATGCCATGATCTTCGTTTTCTGAATGTTGAGCTTTAAGCCAACATTTTCACTCTTTTCTTTCACTTTCATCAAGAGGCTCTTTAGTTCTTCACTTTTTGCCATAAGGGTGGTATTATCTGCATATCTGAGGTTATGAATATTTCTCCTGGCAATCTTGATTCCAGCTTGTGTTTCTTCCAGTCCAGCGTTTCTCATGATGTACTCGGCATATAAGTTAAATAAGCAGAGTGACAATATACAGCCTTGACATACTCCTTTTCCTATTTGGAACCAGTCTGTTGTTCCATGTCCAGTTCTAACTTGCTTCCTTACCTGCATATAGGTTTCTCAAGAGGCAGGTCAGGTGGTCTGATATTTCCATCTCTTTCATAATTTTCCACAGTTTATTGTGATCCACACAGTCAAATACTTTGGCATAGTCAATAAAGCAGAAATAGATGTTTTCCTGGAACTCTCTTGCTTTTTCAATGATCCAGCGGATGTTGGCAATTTGATCTCTGGTTCCTCTGCTTTTTCTAAAACCATCTTTAACATCTGGAAGTTCATGGTTCACATATTACTGACGCCTGTTTACTATGCCATATTTTCCTCCTCTAAACTTCATAAATATAAATATCAATCTTCATCCAATTATTTATCTTCACCCTCTTCTTCATTACTACAAGCATTCTATCACTAAGACCCATCAGATTTGTTGTTTTTGTTCAGTCACTAAATTGTGTCCAACTCTTTGTGACCCTATGAACTGCAGCCCACAAAACTTCTGTGTCTTTCACTATTTCCCAAAGTTTGCTCAATCTCATGTCCATTAAGTCAGTGATGCCATCCAACTTTCTCATTTTCTGTCACACGCTTCTCCTCCTACCCTCAACATTTCCCAGCATCAGGATATTTTCCAATGAGTCAGATCTTCGTATCTGGTGGCCAAAGTGTTGGAACTTCAGTTTCAGCATCACTCCTTCCAATGAATATTCAGGGTTGATTTAATTTAGGATTGACTGGTTTGATCTCCTTGCTGTCTAAGGGACTCTCAAGAGTCTTTTCCAGCACCACAGTTTGAAAGCATCATTCTTTGGTGCTCAGCCTTCTTTATGGTCCAAATTTTACATCCATACATGACTACTGGAAAAACCACAGCTTTGACTACATAGACCTTTGTTGGCAAAGTGATATCTCTGCTTTTTAATATGCTGTCTAGGTTTGTCATAGCTTTCCTTCCAAGAAGTAAGCATCTTTTAATCTCATGGTTGCAGTCACCATCCACAGTGATTTTGGAGCCCAGAAAATAAAATCTGTCACTTTCTACTTTTTATCCATCTATTTGCCATGAAGTGATGGGATCAGATGCCATGTCTTAGTTTTTTGAATGTTGAGTTTCAAGCCAGCTTTTTCACTCTCCTTTTTCACCATTATCAAGAGGCTTTCTAAGTTCTTCTTCACTTTCTGTGCACAGAAGAACTATACAAAAAAGGTCTTAATGGCCTGAATAACCACATGGTGTGGTCACTCATCTAAAGCCAGACATCCTGGAGGTGAAGTCAAGTGGGCCTTAGAAACCATTACTACGAATAAAGCTAGTGGAGGTAATGCAATTCTTGCAGAGCTAACTGCAGATTAACTGTTCTTCTTGTCCTGCAAACAGGTTTCTCAGGAGACAGATAAGGTGGTCTGGTATTTCCATCTTTTAAGAATTTTCCACAGTTTGTTGTGATCTATATGATCCAAGGCTTTAGCATAGTCACTGAAGCAGTAGAGTTTTCTTGGAATTTGCTTGCTTTTTCTATGATCAAACAGATGTTTGCAGTTTCATCTCTGGTCCCTCTTCCTTTTCTAAATCCAGCTTGTACATCTGCACATTCTCAGTTCATGTACTGTTGAAGCCTAGCTTGAAGGATTTGGGCCATTACCTTGTTAACGCATGAAATGAGCACAGTTTTACGGTAGTTCTTTGGCATTGCCTTTCTTTGGGATTGAAATGAAAGCTTACTTTTTCCAGTTCAGTGGCCACTGCTGAGTTTTCCAAATTAACTGACATAATGAATGTGGCACTCTTAACAGCAACATCCTTTAGGATTTTTAAGTAACTTTGCAGGAATTACATTATCTCCACTAGCTTTGTTCGTAGTAATGGTTTCTAAGGCCCGCTTGACTTCACGCTCCAGGATGTCTGGCTCTAGATGAGTGACCACACCACTGTGGTTATCCAGGTTACTAAGACCTTTTTTTGAACAGTCCTTCTGTGTATTCTTGCCACCTCTTCTTAATTTTTTCTGCTTCTGTTAGATCCTAGCCATTTCTGTCCTTTATTGTGCCTGTCTTTGCATGGCTCTCCAGTTATCTAGTGAACCCATCTTTCTCTCTTTATCGTTGCCTGTGCCAGCCTATCTAAGCTGCCTCCCCATCTCCTCTGTTGTCCACATTTCAGTCAGTCATTGTTTTAAAACAAATTCAACCTTATCATTCATCATACACCCTTATCTTAAAACCTGTTGACACTTTCCCATTGTTCTGAAGAAAGTAGTCCTCCAGGTCCTCATCAATCAGAATAACATCTTGTGTCTAGCCTTCTTTCTGCCTTGTCCTGATTCATTCTCTGGCTCATTCTTTATGCTCCTTCTACATTGATTTTTCCACTCTTTTCCTCTCTCCCAGGAACACGTGCTCCCATCTCTGTTTCCCCTTTACTTGATGAGCCCCTCCTCATCCTTCTCACCTTAGAAAATTCACTTCACTATGGCAGGCTTCTTTGAACTGCTAGACTAGGTCAGGACTCCCTCCTTTATGCCATCATATCACCCTGTGTATTTCTTACACTGTCATTAGATATTGCGTCCATTTGTATTGATTAAATGGTTAATATTTCTTTTATTTACTGGAAAGTGTCTGTGTGCTCATCATCTCATTACCAGTACGTAGAACAATGTCTATAGCCAAGAAACATTTTATTTCCAATGGCTCGCTCTTCTTTTTTGAATCCCAGCCTTATTCCATCATCTAGTAGAGACTTACTCTGCATTACATATTTATTTAATGGAATTAGATGTTAATGTTTAGCATTTAAATATATTCATTTGATTATATCCTTCACAAAATGGCTTTGTTGGTCCACTTTGTTAGACTCCTAATCAAAAGTTCAAGGGTGCCATTTTGTTTTAGACCCATAGGTTGCCATTTAAAAGCATAGTTTTTAGTGATAGAGTCTGTCTTGAAAATATCAAGTTAATTTGTTCTTATTTCATTGTTTTAGCCATCAATTTCTAAATGAATAAGGATTAGATAGGAATAGTAAACACTCATATTAAATATTTGTATCACTCATTAAATATTTGTATGCAATTATATATATAATAATTTCTATATAATTTTGGTGCTTACTGTTAAAAATAAGAAAAGTATTACAGAATAGAAGTAAAATCTTTTCTGTCTGGTATTTAGGGTAATTTTTGGTGTCTGTGACTTGTATTACTGACCTCAGGCTTAAATTTGATTTTATTTTTCAAAGATAGCTTCGGGATAGTAAGTCATAAACTTTTTGTGGCAAACCTCAGGGTGTCTATATGAGCTGACAGATGCAATTCACTGAGTCAGATGTTGAATATGTATTACAATTTAAGCTATACTTGATGCTTTATTAACTTGGGCACCTAATCTTCTAAAGTTGATGAGGGAAAATCATAATCAAAGTTCTCTTTAACTCAAAAGAACCATGTCTCCAATTATTTCCCTTTCTCAAACTGTTGCTTCTCTCAGGCTAGGATATTTGAGATACTAAGCAAGAACTTTAGCTCAAAATAGCAAAAAAGGACAGCCGTTATTTTCTCATTTAGGAGGATGGCCTTTGACATTCAATTTTAGTACTTATCATTGCCATAAACAAAATTTGTTTTACATCTAGACATTGACGGGGAAGCCAGGATAAGGAGAGCATTGAAGAGAGTAAACTAGATGATTTATTAATTCAACAAACATACTCTGATTCTCATGATGTGCCCAAAATTCTTCTATGTGTTGGAAATATATCAGTGTGCATAGTTTCTGCTTTCAAAGAACTTAAATTATCAAAGATAGATAAGAGAACAGATAGATGCAGCTCTATCTATTTCTATATAATTATATGTGTGCATGTATATATGTATATATAATTTTGTATATGTTTACATATACATATATACATGTATCTATCTATCTCTGTATATGAAGAGTTATCAGAGATCAGGTCAGATAGATTGTGTAGGATTGAATGGTCACTATAGGAATCTGTCTTTTACTGTGAGTGAGACAAAGACCATTGGAAGCTATTGAAATCAAAATTGGAATCACATTTTACATTGTGTTGAGAATAGAAACTTGCAGTTAAAGTGCAAAGACCAATCAGGAGATAGATTTGGCTCCATAGAGGCAGAGATTGAGATAAATGTTTTATTATGGAAGTGCTTTTAGGAGAAGTATACAAAGAAGGATGAGGGAAGCAGGATGAGGCATGCAGAGAAGTTAAACAAAAATGTTTCATTTAAACCCAGCCTTCACCTAATCCAAACTAAAACATGATCTAAAAGGAGATCTCTGAAGTATAAATGCTGCCACAAAGTATTCCACATCAAGATAAGGGTCCAGTTTTCATGTCCATGTATCTGTAGATCATTGGACTTGCAAAGACAATTCCCTGGTGATGCAGCTACGAGCTGTTTAGTAATCAATGCTTGCATTTGGAAGATGAGAGCATCTGCGCAGTAAAAGGGGTCTGGACAGAGTACTAGTAGTATCCATTTAGAAGGGAGATGCCTTATTCCAGCTGGGGGATAATAATGGCTTGGACTAGGGTGATGATTGTATTTTTAGTAAGAGAGAGAAGATCTAGATACATTTTAATAGTAGAATCGGCAATATCTGCTGATAGATTGATGTCAGTTACCTGAAAGAAATAAAATACAGATAGCTATACAAATCCTGATCTGATGAACTGTATGAGTCTTTATTTACTAAGATAGAGAAAGGGGAATCAGGATTTCCATGGTAAATTCTGGTATATGCATTCAGATATATTAGTGGAATAGTCAGGTAGACAATTGGTTACATGAGTCTATAGTTTAGGTCTGATTTACAAATAACATTTGACTTTTGATAATTTTAAAGTTAAGGAGTTACTATAGATAAACCAGAGAAGCAAATCCAATGTATTGAGGTCGGGGACCTGAGAAAAATACAGGAAAGAATATTGAGAAGGAGCAGCTGGCAAGGCAGGAATACAGCTTAGAATGAGAGGAGTTTTGGAGGTCAAGTGAAGACAGCATTTCAAAAAGGAAGGAGTGATTAATTGCTGAGCATTACTTATACTTGAGTGGCAACTGGAGATTGACTGATGAATCTTACATTGAGAGAGTCTTGGGTGACCTAGACAAGGGCTGTTTCAGGGGAAAGCTGAGGATGAAAGCATGGTTGGAATGGATTTAAAAACAAGTGGAAAGAGAGGACGTGAAGATCATGAGTTTGGACAACTCTTCTTAGAGTTTTGCTCTAAAGAAGACAGAGAATTGAGGCAGGTGGTAGTTGATACCTAAATGGGATGTATATTGATGGGAATAATTCATAGAAGGGAAAATTAGTGATGCAAGAGAGGGTAATGCCTGGAGAAATATTCTTGAGCAGGTGAGAGAGGAAGGGATTTGATGCATAAAGAGGGGGTTGATAAATGTGATAGAGGGAGCAGAGGAAAATTATTTTCTATTTTGCTTTTTTTTTTCAGTGAAATAGTAATCAAATTGTCAACTGAAATGAGTACTAGGAAGAAACTGCTGAAAGCTTCCAGATAGTGTGAAATAATCATCTTTGGGTGGGAGAATGAATGAACTTGGAAAATGTAGTAAGAATTCTGGACAGCTCTGAGGGTTTCCCAGGTAGTCCTAGTAGTAAAGAATCTACCTGCCAGTACAGGAAACCCCAAAGACAAGGGTTTGATCTTTAGGTAGGGAAGATCCCCTGGAGTAGGAAATGCCAAACCACTCCAGTATTCTTGCTGGGAAAATTCCATGGACAGAGGAGCCTGGTGGGCTAGTGTCCATGGGGTCACAAAGAATTAAACACAACTGAGCGTGTGCGTGCACACACACACACACACACATACATATATTGAGGGCTTAAAGATTATAAGAGAGAATCTCAGAAAGTCCTGAGTGCTTAGAAAGTTGAGGTTGGAGGGAAGCATTAAAACAATCCCAAATTGTATGAAAAAAATACCAATTTATCTATATCACATAATTAAATATTACATCCATTAGAATGTTTTAAAAAAAGATGTTGGGGCCAATCAGATTCAATAATCTCGTTATATGATTCAGTGCAATGCTCAAAATTTTGATAAATAGATTATATAACTATGGGATTTCGAGAATCTGACCATTTGCTTTGAGATATTAAATGATAATATTTTAATTTTATCTTTTAGTTATTAAAGTGAAGGAGAACAATGGGCTATTACTTTGTTGTGGGTCCATTGCTTAACTTATTTGGAATATTTTAGGGCTTTTCCTTAGCCAAACTTTCTTCTGCAGTAAAATTCAAATGCTGAAAGAGTAGCTTCAGAGAAAAACCAGAAATCCATAATACTGGAAATCCATTTTTCCCCTGCCATTTAATATATTTATATAAGAAAAATATGGGCTTCCCAGGTGGCTCTGCAGTAAAGAATCTGCCTACCAAGCAGGAGACATGGATTTGATCCCTGGATTTAGGTCTGGAAAATACCCTGGAGGAGGAAATGGCAACCCACTCCAGTATTCTTGCCTGGGAAATCACTGATAGCGGAGCCTGGTGGGCTACAGTTCATGGGACTGCAAAAGAGTCAGACACAACCTAGCGATTAAACAACAGCAAAGAAAAATATGAACAATCTCCTCATGTGTCTAATGCCCATTCCTTTTTTCTCCGTGGTCACTGAACATCAAGTGACAGTTTGACACTGAGATAATTTTATGAGTTGAAAATTCTTTCTTTCTAATCCTTGCAAAGCACTTTCCAAGGCCCTTTAAATGGTTCTGACTCCTCGTTCCTCAAAAGTGGGTGGAAGCAGTCACTAGACAATCCAACTAGTTTTTGAAGTGTAGACATATAGCTTCCAGCTGATAGGGAGGAATATGGACCATAATGGCTAGTGGGGACCACGATGCTCTCTGGGAAACTGGATAACATTATAAGCCAAGTCAGTTCTCCAAGACCCAGCTTCCTATCTGACACAAGACCATCTGTGAGAGTGAAGACTCCTGCAGAGTTCCTCTCCACATTTCCTCCATAGAAGAGCAACTCGAGAGAGCAGCCAGGTCACCACTGCCCCACTGTCCACACCCGCTTTGGTTCTGAGGAGCACTCATTGTGTTGCTAGGCCTTTTGTGTAGAAGACTTGGCTCCTGGGCCCTGCCCCCCTGGAAAATGGGAAACCTTCCTTCGTGGATGCAAGTTTAATGTTTCCTATGGATGCCTGAGATTTATAGACATTAACTCCTACCTGGAGTTACCTAGACATACCACTTCTCCTATTGGTGCATTAAGTATGATCAGTTCTGTTTTAACGCTTGTTTTGAAAACATGAATTTGTTCCAATGAGATGAACATGTTAGGGAGCAATTTTAACAAACAGTTAAAAATGAAAGTAAGTAATTTTAATGGCTCTGTACTACATATCGCTACTGAGATACATAACAATGTTATTTTCTCTAAGAAGATTGAAGAGTTTCTGGGCTCATATATTATTCCTTTATACCCAGAAATAATGCTTGTCATAATTAATTAAATGCCAAGTCTAGTAAGCAATATAGCTACTAAACTTTGAGTCTACCTAAATGTCCCGTTTTTAACTTCTGTCTCAAAGTTTCTCATATTCTTTTTTTACATCTTTTCTCAGGGTGAGGTCATACAAATCTGTGGCATTGAGTCCTATTTACATATTCAGTTCAGTTCAGTCACTCAGTCGTGTCCGACTCTTTGTGACCCCATGAATCGCAGCACGCCAGACCTCCCTGTCCATCACTATCTCCCGGAGTTCACTCAGACTCACGTCCATCAAGTCCGTGATGCCATCCAGCCATCTCATCCTCTGTCGTCCCCTTCTCCTCCTGCCCCCAATCCCTCCCAGCATCAGAGTCTTTTCCAATGAGTCAACTCTTCGCATGAGGTGGCCAAAGTATTGGAGTTTCAGCTTTAGCATCACTCCTTCCAAAGAAATCCCAGGACTGATCTCCTTTAGAATAGACTGGTTGGATCTCCTTGCAGTCCAAGGGACTCTCAAGAGTCTTCTCCAACACCACAGTTCAAAAGCATCAGTTCTTCGGCCCTCAGCTTTCTTCACAGTCCAACTCTCACATCCATACATGACCACAGGAAAAACCATAGCCAAGGACTAGACAGACCTTAGTTGGCAAAGTAATGTCTCTGCTTTTGAATATGCTATCTAGGTTGGTCATAACTTTTCTTCCAAGGAGTAAGCGTCTTTTAATTTCATGGCTGCAGTCACCATCTGCAGTGATTTTGGAGCCCCCCAAAATTAAAGTCTGACACTGCTTCCACTGTTTCCTCATCTATTTCCCATGAAGTGATGGGACTGGATGCCATGATCTTCATTTTCTGAATGTTGAGCTTTAAGCCAACTTTTTTGCTCTCCACTTTCACTTTCATCAAGAGGCTTTTTAGTTCCTCTTCACTTTCTGCCATAAGGGTGGTATCATCTGCATATCTGAGGTTATTGATATTTCTCCCGGCAATCTTGATTCCAGCTTGTGTTTCTTCCAGTCCAGCATTTCTCATGATGTACTCTGCATATAAGTTAAAAAGGCAGGGTGACAATATACAGCCTTGACGCACTCCTTTTCCTATTTGGAACCAGTCTGTTGTTCCATGTCCAGTTCTAACTGTTGCTTCCTGACCTGCATACAGATTTCTCAAGAGGCAGGTCAGGTGGTCTGGTATTCCCATCTCTTTCAGAATTTTCCACAGTTTATTGTGATCCACACAGTCAAAGGCTTTGGCATAGTCAATAAAGCAGAAATAGATGTTTTTCTGGAACTCTATTGCTTTTTCCATGATCCAGTGGATGTTGGCAATTTGATCTCTGGTTCCTCTGCCTTTTCTAAAACCAGCTTGAACACCAGGGAGTTCACGGTTCATGTATTGTTGAAGCCTGGCTTGGAGAATTTTGAGCATTACTTTACTAGCATGTGAGATGAGTGCAATTGTGTGGTAGTTTGAGCATTCTTTGGCATTGCCTTTCTTTGGGATTGGAATGAAAACTGACCTTTTCCAGTCCTGTGGCCACTGCTGAGTTTTCCAAATTTGCTGGCATATTGAGTGCAGCACTTTCACAGCATCATCTTTCAGGATTTGAAACAGCTCAACTGGAATTCCATCACCTCCACTAGCTTTGTCCGTAGTGCTGCTTTCTAAGGCCCACTTGACTTCACATTCCAAGATGTCTGGCTCTAGATTAGTGATCACATCATCATGATTATCTGGGTCGTGAAGATCCTTTTTGTATAGTTCTGTATTGATAACATCCAAATCTCTCTGCATATGACCAAAGAGCAAACTTTTCCCAAGTCACAGATTTTGATTTACATCCTAAGATATCCTAAGTATTTCAAACTTCTTAAATATAAAATTAAGTTTAATATTTCTCCTACTCATTGATACTTTTGCATGTGTCTGTGTATAAATATATCACATATACTTATATGTATTCAGTTCAGTCGCTCAGTCGTGTCTGACTCTTTGCGACCCCATAGTAAGGTCCTATATACTTTATCTGTGTTAACTCATTAATTCCACCAAACAACCTAATGTGGTAAGTCCTTGTATTTTGCCCATATTACAAATGAAGAAACTGATACAAAGAGATTAAATAAATTGTTCAAGGTCAGTCAAGAAGCTGTAATTTAAATCCACATAAGCTAGACCCAGAGGACATCCTAATTCAATACTTCAAACAATCCAGCAGGGTAAAAGCCTGTAAGGATTATTTTAATTCTTTATTTGAACATCACTTAAGCAAGTATTGATACATGCACCAGTGGAAAGATTTTCAGGCTTTGGTTACAAAGTATCCTTTTAAGAGCTGTTTGTTTACAGCTACTTATTCACTGCTTTTTGTGAATTCATGAATCTGTTAATATTTTTGTAGTTACTAACATTGAAAATGATTATATTTCCAATATGAACATTAACCAGTGCTTTGAAATCACAGATAAAATGTAAACATAAGATTTGTGTCACACACAGATGTGTATAATGGACTTTTGGACTCAGAGGGAGAGGGAGAGGGAGGGATGATTTGGGAGAATGGGAATTCTAACATGTATACTGTCATGTAAGAATTGAATCGCCAGTCCATGTCTGACGTAGGGTGCAGCTTGCTTGGGGCTGGTGCATGGGGATGACCCAGAGAGATGTTGTGGGGAGGGAGGTGGGAGGGGGGTTCATGTTTGGGAACGCATGTAAGAATTAAAGATTTTAAAATTTAAAAAATTTAAAAAAAAAAAGATTTGTGTCACAAAGTAACTGATGATAAAGCTGGAATGGTAGATTAAGAGTCAAGATTGTGGAATATTTTAAATGACAGATTGATGGGGGATAGGGGGCTTTATCTTCCTGCTGGTAGCAATGAAAAATGTTCAGCAATGAAGGACTAATGTGAGGGTCAGTCATGTTTTAGGAAGAACCAGTTGGCCGTGTGCTGGCACTTTATGAACATTAAGGCATGTACCGACTGTGAGTCTCTCCCCTCTCATCTGATGCTATGGTTCTCCACCTTTAGTGTGTATCAGCATCTTTGGGGAAAGCTTGTTATAATATCCTGGGATTGCTTCCCATTGGGACCACACACCCTGAGAATTTGTTTGAGTAGAAATGTAATTCAGGAAACTGCATTTTAATAAACACTCCACTGAAAGAATATGGTGCAGTTGATTTAAAAAACACTGATTTTGGGGTCTATGGGATTAACTCAAATGTAGGTAAAGTAGCCCAGACTAAGGTTGTGGGACAGTAAGAGGTGGGGTTTCAATTCAGAATGGCTATTTGAGCCCACATACTTTACTCTTTCTCTCCCAGTTGTTCACTGAACATACACACAAACATACGCAAACACATAGTCTTCATCCACCCAGATAAATGAGAAAGATTTCTATGCAGAGGTCAAAATTTGAGGTCTGTGCCACACATATAGTGCAAATTGAGGAAAGCAACCATCAGTTTGGAATTCCAAGTACAAATGGAAGCCTTCAAGGAAAGTAAATGCATGAAACTCCATGGAAGAACCTCACCAAATTTTAAAGGGTGAAGTCAGAGGAACTAAAACAAGGGCTGGCCATATGACCATCAGCATAAATAAATGTTAACCTTAACAAAGTCTAAAGGAACCAGAGGTCAACGGAGAAGTCTCTTATGGATGTGGATTGATTGTGTCTTTTGCAGTGATTAATTCAGGATAGGATTGTTTAAAGCAAGAAAAGATAAGAGGATTGATGACAAAAGCTTGTTTAGTTTATGTCCACTTTAGGAAATAGGGAAGGGGCAGTTCAGCAGAGTTGGTAAGAAACTTGACAGCTATCCAGTGAGCTTGAAGAAAAGAAATCAGGACTTTCAAGAGAGTGGTTAAATTGTTGCAGGACATAGAAAGGCCAAATAAAAGGTAGATTGAGAATAGATCAATTGATTGGAAATTTGGTGTTCATGGACATCTCTGTGATTTTCAGTAGGATGGTGTTAGCACAAGTCACTTTGAGAGATTGACTAAGTGAATAGGGAATGAAGAAATGGTCATCAAGGGTTAACTAGTATCTCTCTGTGTTTTTATTTTTCCTGTGAATTTGTTATCAAAAGGGAGGGAAAGAGAATTGATAGCTGCAGGGATAATCAGAGAATGAATATTTTTATGGGCCTGAGTCCTCTCTTCACATCTAGGAAAAAGAAGGGAGTCAGAGAAGTAAATAAGGAAATATTCAAGATGCCAGAGATCAGTGTAATGATTGAGGATGAAGCATGTGTTGTGGGGTCAGGGTCTCATCGAGACTTATATTTATTTTAGGGCAATGAGGTAGGATATTTCATTCATATTTTACTATAATTAATCTTCTGAAAAATGAATGTAAAGACATGAAGATAATAGTTCCATGTTTTCAGTTTATAGTTGAATGAAGATTGACTTACAAAATGATGATATTGTTTTTGAGGTGGTAGGTTAAAGATCAGAAAATGAAAAAAGTGATGGGCTGAATTTAAAGAAAATGTTTCAGTGCCTGCTTTGCAAGTAAGTAGTAATCTGGAATTATCCAGTCTCTTCAGATATTTAAAGAGAATGATGAGCTAGTAGGACTTGTAGAAAAAAAAACTGGATTGATAGCTTTCTTAAAAGTTAAGAGGAGAAAAACAAAGAATAATTTATTAGTCTTATAGAAATTGCCATTCTTAGATCTTTCCTTCACTGGGGGGAAAAATGTTAGTTTCAGCTCAGGTTGCCATAGCGAAATGCTGTAGATGAGATAGTTTAAAAACAGAAATCCCTTTTTCACAGTTCCTGAGACCTGCAGTTTGACATTAGGATGCCAGCGTGGTCAGGTTCTGATAACTCTCTTCTTGGGTTCCACCTTTTCACTGTATCCTAACATGGTAGAGAGAAAGGGAGCTCGGATTCTTCTTTCTATAATGACCCTGATCCCATCATGGAAGCACCCTCTTCTGACCTCCTCTAACTTAATTATCTCCCTAAGACTCCAGCTCCAAATATCATTGCATTGGGTGTTAGGACTTCAACCTGAATTTTGGAAGGACATTAATTTTCCATATGTAACAGTTACTCTTTTTAAATTTAACTGTTTGATGATATATGGAAAAGGTTTTTCTTTTTAATTGAAATATAGTCAGTTTATAATATTAGCTTAATTTCAGTTTCATGGCATATTCAGTATTTTTATAGATTATACTCCATTAAAAGTTATCACAAAATAATGGCTATAATTCCCTGTACTGTACCATATATCCTTGTTGCTTATCTGTTTTATACATAGTAGTTTATATTTTTAATTTCATACCCCTATCTCAACCCTCTCCCCTTCCCTTTTTCTACTGATAACCCGCTACTTTGTTTTCCATATCTGTAAAACTGTTTCTGTTTTTGCTATATACATTTGTTTGTTTTATTTTTAGAGTCCACATTTTAAGTATTATTGTATAATATTTGTCATTTTCTCTCTGACTAATTTCACTAAGCATAATATTCTCTTCCTATATCCACAATCTTGCAAATGGCAGAATTTCATTCTTTCATGGCTGAGTAGTATTCCAGTGTGTGTGAGTGGGTGGGGGGGGACATCTTCTTTATACATTTGTCTATTGATGGACAATTTGGTCACTTCCATATCCTGGCTATTGTAAATGATCCTGTTATGAACATTAGGTTGCATGTATATTTTTTCTGTTTATATACCCAGCAGTGGAATTGCTGGATTATATGTTACTTCTATTTTCAGTTTTTTGAAGAACTTCCATAGTGACTGCATCAATTTATTTTCCCACCAACAGTATCCAAGGGCTCCCTTTTCTCTACATCCTCAACAAGAGTGGTTATTTGACCTTTTAAAGATAGCCGTGTTGACAGGTGTGAAATGATATCTCATTTGGTTTTGATTTTTTTTTTTTTGGCTGTTCAATCGCTTTTAAGTTTATTTAGGTCCCATTTGTTTATTTTTGCTTTTGTTTCTTTTACATTAGGAGACAAGTCAAAAAAATTTTATGATTTATGTCAAAGAGTAAGCTATGTTCTCTTCAAGGAGTTTTATGTTTTCTAATCTTACATTAAGGTCTTTCATTCATTTTGAGTTAATTGTATTATGTGATGTGAGAGAATGTTCTAATCTTGTTTTACATGTAGCTGTCCAATTTTCCCAGCACCATTTTTTGAAGAGGTGTGTTTTCCTCTCTGATCTTTATTATTTACTTCCTTTTATTATTCTAAAATTTGAGCTGTTGCTAAATTTGAGCTTTGTTCTTCTTTTCCCAATTCCTTTAGGTGGTAAGGTTAGGTTGTTTATTTGAGATTTTTCTTAAGGAAGACCTGTATCACTATAAACTTCCATTTTAAAGCTGCTTTTGCTGTATCACACAGCATTTGTTGAGTGTGCTTCTGTTTTTATTTCTCTTAAGATATTTTCTGATTTTCTCTTTGATTTCTTCATGATCCATTTGTTTTTAGTACCATGTTGTTTAGTCTCCACATTTGTTATTTTCCCATTTTTCTTTCTGTAATTGATTTCTAGTTTCATATTGTTGTGCTTAGAAAAATGGTGTGTTTAATTTCTGTCCTCTTGCACTTGTTGAAACTTGTTTTAAGGCCTAGTATATGATATGTTCTGGAGACCAATCCATGTGCACTTGGAAAAATGTGTATTCTGTTTTTTGGGATGTAATGTCCAGTATATCTCTATTAAGTCTAACTGATCTATTGTCATTTAAGACCATTGTTTCCCCATTGTTTTTCTGTCTGAATGATCTGTTAATGATGTAAGTGTTGTGTTAAAGTCTCCTACTTTTATTGTATTATTTTTGGTTTTTCCCTTTATATATGTTAGTATTTGCTTTACATATTTAGGTGCTCTGTGTTGGGTGCATATATGTTATGAGTATAATAATCTCTTCTTATAATGATCCCAGTATCATTATGTAATGCTCTTCTTTTACTTTTGTTATTAAATTTGTTTTAAAGTCCATTTGTCTGATATAAGTATTGCTATCCTCACTTTTTTGTAATTCTATTTACATGAAATATCTTTTTCTGTCCCCTTGCTTTCAGTCTACATGTCTTTTTAGCCTTGAAATGAATCTCTTGTAGGCAGCATGTATGTTCTTGTCACCTCTATCCAATCATATACCCTATGTCTTTTGATAGGAGTATTTAGTCCATTGATGTCTTTAGTAATTATTGATCGGTATGTACTTATTTCCATATTATTACTTGTTTTTGTATTTTTTTCTAGTTCTCTGTTTATTTTTCTTTCATTTATTTCATTATGGTTTGATAAATTTCTTTAGTAGTATGATTGTTTTATTTCTTTTTAGCTTTTGTATGTATCTTTGATTTGTTGCTACCAAGGGACTGACCTAGAATTGTATCTACTTATTTTAAACTGGTAGTCATATAAGTTTAAACACATTCTACAAAATGTACGTTTTTACTCCTCTCCCCCATATTTTGTATTTTTGACATATTTCGCATCTTCTTATTTATCTCTCAACAGTTTATTGTACTCGCATGTGTTTACCATTTTTTGTTTTTCAGTCTTCATATTGGGTTATTTAAGCAGTTGCTCCTCAGTCATTATACTTGCCTTTTTTAGTGGACCTCCCCCTTTCCTATAGATTTTTCTTTTCCACTTAGATAAAACCGTTTAACCTTTCTTTTAGAGCGGGTTTGTTGTGGTTGTTCAGTCGCTAAGTCATGTTCAACTCTTTATGACCCTATGAACTGCAGCATGTCAGGCTTCCCTGCCCTTCACTGTCTCCTGGAGTTTTTTCTAACTTATGTCCATTGAGTCAGTGATGCCATCTAACCATCTCATCCTCTGTTGTCCCCTTCTCCTTTGATAAACTCGTTGAGTCTTTTTTGACTGAGAAGGTCATTTTCTGTCCTTCAATACTAAATGATAATCTTGCTCAGAAGAATCTCTTAGGTTACAGATTTTTGCCTTTCAACACATTGAATATATCATTCCACTCCTTTCTGGCCTGCAAAGTTTCTTCAGAAAAACTAGCCAATAACCGTATGAAAATTGCCTTGTACGCGATTCTTTGTTTTTCTCTTGATAACTTTTAGAATTCTCTCCTTAACATTTGACACTTTATATTTGGTATGTCTTGATGTGGATCTATTAGGGTTAATATAGTTAGCATCCTTTCTAAAGATACAACTCATTAGAAAAGACCCTGATGCTGGGAAAGATTGAAGGCAGGAGGAGAAGGGGGATGACAGAGGATGAGATGGTTGGATGGCATCTCTGACTCAATGGACATGAGTGAACAGGCTCCAGGATATGGTGAAGGATGGGGGGACTGTGTGCTACAGTACACAGGGTCTCAAAGAGTCAGACACAACTGAGTGACTGAACAGCAACAAAGAGCAATCCTGTCTTGGCCCTCTTTTCCCCTGCCTCTGGGGTAAACTAACACACAGGTGCTTCTCATGAACAGAATCAAAGGCTTTCAAAGCCCCCTACTAGTCCCAGAAGACCTCCAGCTAGCCAAGGGGGTTCATCTCTCCTGTGTAGAACCCCAGGATTGAGGCATCTAGTCTGTGGCTCTTAATGCTTACTCCCCAGGATCTCCAACCATGTGTTCTCCTCTGAGTCTCCACTCAGGGGCACAGATCCTCATCTGATTGTTTTTCCTTCCTTCCTACTCAATTTCATGTGAATCTCTCTTGTAGCCTTGATTGTATAGCAGTCTTGTAGCCTTGATTGTATAGTTTTCAGTTAGTTTTCATTGACAACTGTTCCACATGCAGGTGTATTTTGACCAGTTCATGTGGCAGGTGAGTTCCATATCCTCATACTCTGCTACCTCTATTGATTTCCCCCATAACATTACTCTTAAATAATTCAATACTAAAACAAAACATAATATTAAGGTTACTTTAAAATTGTATCAGTGCTGAATTATAAATATTCTAAATTATTTATGAACACAGGTAAAAGGCTGGAAGAAAAAATGGTTGTTTGGTTAGGACTATGCAATTTTGAGTAACGTCAAATTAGTTTTCTACTGCAACTATAAGAATTTTTGTAGAAAAACTCTTTAAATTATAGCCATCCTTAGTTCACACTTGTAGAAAGTTAGATATTTTATTCAGGGCTCTTGATTTCAGATATTTTGACTGAGTAGCAAAGGGATTAGCAAAAATACTGCTAGCATTAACCATTCTGGTAGGATGCTATGCTCATTGACATGATAGATGCAAACTGCTCTTCACTCAATTATAATATACAAAGATATTTTTGCATTCCAGATGTCATTTCCTGTGGGCACTGAGTCTGCAATTTTCAAACTATTAGAATTTAATTTTTTCCTGTTCTAATTTTTGATATCTCTAAGGTCCTTGATTTTCTTTCATTTAGCAATAGCAACCAACTTTTCTTATAAAGAAATATCCCATTAACCCAATTATTTACCCACAAATAATTAACCCAATTGTAGTAACCCAATTATAGATAATATAGATTCTGCACTGTTTGATATTTATAAAACTGACAGAGTTTTAAATATATGTTTTCCTCACTTCTCTCTATCTAGAATAATATGTTAGTCAAATTCCTTTATGAGTGACTTTAGAAAAAGTTGGGAGCCTTCCAAAGGATTATATTATGCTGATGGCCTTGTGTGATGTTTAGGAATAGCAGTCGGCATGGGGAGATTTCCTTCATTAACATCTTTTAGAAGCTCATAATTAAATGCATAGCATTTTTATATACTTTGCTGTGCCTATAGAACTCTCAGCCTCAACCTTTTGTCTGTGGACAAAAGTCCATGTACAACACAAACTGGGCTGGACACAGATACCTATGGCTGGTGCATCCTTAAGAGATACTGTGTGGTTCAGATACTGTTGTTCAGTCGCTCAGTCATGTCAAACTCTTTGAGACCCCATGGACTGCAGCACACCAGGCTTCCTGTCCTTCACCATCTCCTGGAGTTTACTCAAACTCAGGTCCATTCAGTTGGTGATGCCATCCAACCATCTCATCCTCTGATGTCCCCTTCTCCTCCTACCTTCAATCCTTCCAGCAACAGGGTCTTTTCAAGTGAGTGGCTCTTTGCATCAGGTGGCCAAAGTATTGGAGCCTCAGCTTCAGCATCAGTCCTTTCAATGAATATTCAGGACTGTTTTCTTTAGAATTGATTGGTTTGATCTCCTTGCTGTCCATGGAATTCTCAAGAGTCTTCTCCAACACCAGAGTTCAAAACCATCACTTCTTTGGTGCTCAGCCTTTTTTATGGTCCAGCTCTCACATCTATACATGACTACTGGAGAAACCATAGCTTTTGCCATACGTACCTCTGTAGGCAACGTAATTCTCTGCTTTTTAATTCACTGTCTAGGTTTGTCATTGCTTTTCTTCAAGGGGGACAAGTGTCTTTTAATTTCATGGCTGCAGTCACCTCCCCAAATCTTAGGCTCTTTATTTTGGAGCGGAAGAAAATAAAGTCTGACACTATTTCTATTGTTTTCCCATCTATTTGCCATGAAGTGATGGGACTGGATGCCATTATCTTCATTTTTTGAATATTGAGTTTTAAGCCAGCTTTTCCACTCTTCGTTCACCTTTAAGAGTCTCTTTACTTCCTCTTCTTTTTCTGCCATAAAGGTGGTATCATCTGCATATCTGAGGTTATTGATATTTCTCCCAGCAATCTTGATTCCATCTTGTGCTTCATCCAGTCTGGCATTTCACATGATGTACTCTGCATAGAAGTTAAATAAGCAGGCTGACAGTATACAGCCTTGAGGTACTCCTTTCCCAATTTGGAACCAGTCTGTTGTTCCATTACTGGTTCTAACTGTTGCTTCTTGACCTGCATAAAGGTTTTGTAGAAGGCAGGTAAGATGGCCTGGTATTCCAGTCTCTTTAGGAATTTTACGCAGTTTGTTGTGATCTGCACAGTCAATGAAGGAGTAGATGTTTTTCTGGAATTTTTTAGCTTTTTCTATGACCTGATGGATGTTACCAATTTGATCTCTGGTTTCTCTGCCTTTTCTGAATCCAGCCTGTATATCAGGAAGTTTTCATTTCACATACTCTTGAAGCATAGCTTGAAGGATTTTGAGCATTACTTTGCTAGAATGTGAAATTAGTGCAATTTGTGGTAGTTTAAACAGTCTTTGGCATTGCCCTTCTTTGGTATTGGAATGAAAACTGACCTTTTCCAGTCGTGTGGCCGCTGCTGAGTTTTCCAAATTTGGTGGCATTTTGAATGCAGCACTTTAGCAGCAACATCTTTTAGGATTTGGAATAGCTCAACTGGAAGTCCATCACCTCCACCAACTTTGTTTACAATGATGCTTCCTAAGGGCCACTTGACGTCATACTCCAGGATGTCTGGCTCTAGGTGAGTGATCACACCTAGAGGTTATCCGGCTCATTAAGATCTTTTTTTTGTACATAGAGACTGGGGGTTATATGTTATTCTTCAACCTCCACCTATAACCCATCACTTGTCCTTTTAGAGGCCTGCATTATGACACCTAGCCAGAGACTGTGATGTAAAGAAGACTTATTCTGGAAATAAAGATATATAGACCAAGAATGACAGGTGCTATCCTATGATAGTCTTATCTTTTATTCATAAATATGTTATTTACTACAAAAAATAACCTCCAATTTAAATCTTCTGTACTGGGCTGTGATTATAGAGATGAGCCCATTGATATTTGGACTATCACCCTCTCTTCCATTAACATCACTGTCCAATAAAGTAATCAATAATTCATATATTTATAATGACCAATAATTTATATTGGTCACTCATTTATAATGGTCAATAATTCATTTATTTCATGTCAGAAGAAACATTAACCTTTATAAAAGTACTTACTATAGTGATATTGTTACTATAATATAATGGAATTATGTGAATTTGTTGCCCTTGTTTCCAGATCTTTTGTGATTAAAAACCTTAAGATCTGGAAATATGAAGACAAAATATACAAGTAATATTTTACCAGGAATTTGAGTTATAATGAACTGGTTCTCTAATTAGGGTAGATTTTATTTAAGTTATATAAGTTCAGAATGCTCACTGAGAAATAGAGGTAATATGTCATAGGGTTTTATTGTGAATTATATAGGATATAAATGTCAGGTTCTTTGTTCATTAGTATATAGTAAGTGTTCAAAATATTAACTTTTAATGTTCATTATCATTTTTGCTATCTCCCATCACATTTTTGCATAGTCAATTGTAATTGAATTTAATCCTTCATTCATGAGTGGCACCGCTGAGGATGCTTCTATGCCTGATTTACTCAGGAACTTCCTCTTAGTAAAGAGGGAATATTGATGGTTACTCTGACTATGACAGTGATTCCTAACCTTTCCTTTACTACCTACCAAGTTCCCTTCCTTCCTCCTTATTTCCCTCCTTCCCTCTCACCTTCCTTCCTTCAATTTAATTATATATCCATATATACAAATATATATGTATAATTACACATATATAGAGATATATAGATATAACACATTTATCAGTCTCAAATATGGATTATGAAAGTGATAACTATATTGTATTCCTTACTATTTCTTGTAGACAGTATATGTATATGGGTCTTGTTTTTGTATCCATTCAGCCAATCTATGTCTTTTGGTTGGAGCACTTATCCATTTACATTTAGGGTAATTATAAATACATATGTTCATATTACAATTTTCTCAATTATTTTCGGTTTGTTTTTGTAGGTCTTTTTCTTCCCTTGTGTTTCCCTGTTAGAGAAGTTCTTTTAGCATTTGTTGTAAAGCTGATTTTCTTTTAGCTTTTACTTATCTGTAAAGCTTTTGATTTCTCTGTAAAATCTGAATGACATCTTTGCTGGGTAGAGTAATCTTGGTTGTAGTTTTTTCTGTTTTATCACTTTAAATATATCCTGCTACTGTGGAAAATTCTTCAAGAGACAGAAATACCAGACCACCTGACCTGCCTCTTGAGAAATCTGTATGCAGGTCAGGAAGCAACAGTTAGAACTGGACATGGAACAACAGACTGGTTCCAAATAGGGAAAGGAGTGCATCAAGGCTGTATATTGTCACCCTGCTTATTTAACTTATATGCACAGTACATCATGAGAAACGCTGGGCTGGAAGAAACACAAGCTAGAATCAAGATTGCCGGGAGAAATATCAATAACCTCAGATATGCAGATGACACCACCTTTATGGCAGAAAGTGAAGAAGAACTAAAAAGCCTCTTGATGAAAGTGAAAGTGGAGAGCGAAAAAGCTGGCTTAAAGCTCAACATTCAGAAAACGAAGATCATGGCATCTGGTCCCATCACTTCATGGGAAATAGATGGGGAAACAGTGGAAACAATGTCAGACTTTATTTTTTGGGGCTCCAAAATCACTGCAGATGGTGACTGCAGCCATGAAATTGAAAGACGCTTAATCCTTGGAAGAAAAGTTATGACCAACCTAGATAGCATATTCAAAAGCAGAGACATTACTTTGCTGACTAAGGTCCGTCTAGTCAAGGCTATGGTTTTTCCTGTGGTCACGTATGGATGTGAGAGTTGGACTATGAAGAAGGCTGAGTGCCGAAGAGTTGATGCTTTTGAACTGTGGTGTTGGAGAAGACTCTTGAGGGTCCCTTGGACTGCAAGGAGATCCAACCAGTCCATTCTGAAGGAGATCAGCCCTGGGATTTCTTTGGAAGGAATGATGCTAAAGCTGAAACTCCAGTGCTTTGGCCACCTCATGCAAAGAGTTGACTCACTGGAAAAGACTCTGATGCTGGGAGGGATTGGGGGCAGGAAGAGAAGGGAATGACAGAGGATGAGATGGTTGGATGGCATCACTGACTCAATGGACGTGAGTCTGAGTGAGCTCCGGGAGTTGGTGATAGACAGGGAGGCCTGGTGTGCTGTGATTCATGGGGTCGCAAAGAGTTGGACACAACTGAGCAACTGAACTGAACTCCTTTCTAGTTGCAGAGTTTGCAGGTCTTTTGTTGATTTTCCCTTGCTACTTTTAATATTCTTTTCTTTGTGTTTTGTTTTTGTTAGTTTGACCAAAATATATTTTGGTGTGTCTCTCCTTGGGTTTATTCTACATGGGAGTCTCCATACTTCCTTGACTTGATTGACTATTCCCTTTCCCATCTAAAGGAAGTTTTCAACTATAATCTCTTCAGATATTTTCTCAGACCCTTTCTCTTTCTTTTCTTCTTTTGGGACCCCTATAATTCAAATCTTAGTGTGTTCAATGTTGTCCTCACTTCTTTTCATTCCTTCTTTGTTCTGCTCCATGGAAGTTATTTTTACCATTCTATCTTCCAGCTTGCTTATCTGTTCTGTTTCAATTATTCTGCCTTTGATTCCTCCTAGTGTGTTTTTCATTTCAGCTATTGTATTGTTCTGGACTTCCCTAGTAACTCAGACAGTAAAGTGTCTGCCGACAGTGTGGGAGACCTGGGTTCGATCCCTGGGTCAGGAAGATCCCCTGGAGGAGGAAATGGCAACCAATCCAGTGTTCATGCCTGGAAAATCCCATGGACCAAGGAGCCTGGTGGGCTACAGTCCATGGGGTCACAAAGAGTCAGACACGACTGAGTGACTTCACTTCACTTCATTATGTTGTTCAACACTGATTGTTATTCAATTCTTCTAGGTCCTTGTTAAACTTTTTTTTTTTTTTTTGTATCTTCTTAATCTGTGCCTTCATTCTTTTTCTGAGATCTTGGATCATCTTTGTTATCCTTTCTCTGAATTCTTCTTAGTTGTATTACCTGTTTTCTCTTCATTTACTTGGTCTTATGAGTTTTTAACTTGCAATTTCTTCTGCAACATCTTTGTCTATCATCTTATTTTGTCTAACTGTGTTTGTGGTCTCCTTTCTACAGGCTGCAGGGTGGTAGTTCTTTTGTCTGCCCGCTGGTGAGTGAGTTTGGTTCAGGGGCTTGTGTAGGCTTCCTAGTAGGAGGAACTGGTTCCAGTGCTCTGGTGAGTGGAGCTGGATCTTGTCCCTTTTTTAGGCAGGGCTGCACAAGGTGGTGAGTTTTGGGGTATCTGTGAGATTAGTATGACTTTAGGCAGCCTGTCTGCTGACAGGTGGGGCATGTCCCTGTCTTGCTGATTGTTTGGCAAGAGGTGTCCAGCACTTGAGCCTGCAGACAGATGGGTGGAGCTGGGTCTTGGTGTTGAGACAGGTATTCACTCAGATTAGGGAGGGCTTGGCAGCCATAGCTGAGTTGCATGCAGACTGCCTGTGGTGGTGCAGGCCAGCAGGCTGTTGCAACAGACTAGGGTGTGCTTGTGCCGGTGGGAGTCCCTTCTTACTGTTTCTAATCCATTATGATAATTCTGTTATTTCAGTCTGATTTTAACAAGCAAACTAATGACAGATGTGAGTTTCTTTGCAACCTAGTGAGATTTTTATCTTCATCAAAGCAAAGTGCTTTGGGGCAACACAAGGGATCAGCTTGTGGAATTCATCTTTTTTTCTTCAGTGCACACCATCTACCAGATTCAGTAATTGTGTTCTCTGGTTCATACTCAACATTTTGACCTCCAGATCTGAAGCAATATATTTTCTAAGAGATACCGATTGCATTTCTTGAAATTCTTCAGAGCCAAGTAAATTGAGGATGTCTTTGTTATGCATATGGGTAATCTAAATCGTATAGTCTAAGCCATTAAAATGTTAAAATGTACTTAATGGTCAGTTACAGGTCAGAGATTTTTTAAATGTGCTTTATATTTTCTAAGCACCAACAGGTTTCTTACATTTAAAGCAATTACTATACTACATCACTTATATTTTTCAAAAAAGCTAAGTTTCTAACTTAAAAATAAATACGTGGCTATAATCTACAAAATTATCAAGTAAGACCTCCTGTGAACTTCTATTGTATACTGAGTCTAAGACATACTACTAGTTATTGAGGATGTGGGATTCACTGAGCCAAATAGAGCTTCAAGTCCATTATTCTCATAGATTAATCATTCCTTGTATCATAGCTTCAGATGTATGAATTCATTTCAATAGATGTTTATCAAACATCTTCCATGTGTCAGGCACTGTTGTTGATACTGAGGAAGGAGAACAGTCTAAATGTTTCTGCAGTCCAGTAAATATCACTATGTTACAGTCAGTCTTTGGACAGTCAGAGTTATCCTTGGAGTTTAAATAACTACATGGAGGATTTATTGGAGCTGTAAAGGCTTCACCAGTAGACAGGGAAGTTGTAGATGAGGTTATATAGTCAAAGGAGAATTTTGTTGTTGTTTAGTACTGTGAGTACATTCAAATGCTTATGGAAAAATGGCAACTTGGAGAGGTTGAATAAATAGGAGAGAACGAAGAACTGACAATTATGGCAGAATCTCTGGGTAGGCAGGGGTCAATGGAACCTAGAGAACAGATTTAGGAACTGGTCTTGTATCAGTGAAGTGATGTCTCTTCTGTTGTCTTGGAGAGAGGATAGAGACTCAGGGAGGCTCTTGCTGTGTATGCCCCAAGAGAACTGGATACACAGTGAGCAGCAATGGTATTATGAAGGGAGGCATGTCTGGACATGTCCAGCACCTGTGCCTCTGCCTGACCCCTAGGTGAGGTGCTGCCATGATTTCTTCCTAAGGAGCAGCATTAAGACTTTAAGGTAATTGGAATGTAATGTGTGGGACTAGATGGGAGAAGGTATATCTGAAAGTTTCTTGAGGGTAGAGTCTATCTTATGTTCATCTTTGTTATCTTTGTTCTACCCAACCCCGTCTTGAGTATTGTTGGTAATAAGTTTATGATATTTGTTGTGTTCAAAAGGGATGGGAACATAGTTTGTTAAGAGAGATGATGATATGAAATAGTGATAATTAAAAGTTGACTCTTCTGCTTAGGACAGGCTTTTAATTTAGTTGGTGCCCAGTTACAGTATTTAATGTGTAATTTGGAAGCAACAAAAGCCCTGATGGTTGGAACATATAATGTATATTTTGTAGAAGTTTACAAATGCATGATTGAACTTTTTCATGCTGCTGCTGCTAAGTCACTTCAGTCATGTCCGACTCTGTGCGACCCCATAGACGGCAGCCCACTAGGCTCCTCTGTCCCTGGGATTCTCCAGGCAAGAATACTGGAGTGGGCTGCCATTTCCTTCTCCAATGCATGAAAGTGAGAAGTGAAAGTGAAGTCATTTAGTCGTGCCCGACTCTTAGTGACTCCAGGGACTGCAGCCTTCCAGGCTTCTCTGTCTATGGGATTTTCCAGGCAAGAGTACTGGAGTGGGGTGCCATTGCCTTTTCCAGAACTTTTTCATAGACCAATTCAAATTAAGTTCGTAGAAAATCTCCCTTCAGATGAGGTTGACCTATGTGTCATCTTTTTGGACCAGATGATCTACTTCCTATCACCCTAAAGAAATTCACAGATGACTCAGGGAAAATACAAGTAGGAACCTTATGAATCTGTCCTACTCTGGAAATTTGAGATGGAAGTATAAAATAAAGGAAAAAAGAAGTTACCTTCGTTCATTTCCTAGCGTGAAGAATCCCAGAGTCACTCTTCTCTGTGTTCTCAGATCATAGCTGGATTTTAAGAATTCTCACTTGACTCATACTCTGAAGTGGTTATAAATACCCTTCCTCAGAGTATGGTTTTGTGAAAAAAACCTAATCAGTTGGTCTTATGACAAGACCAAAGTAATCTTTTTGATTTACTTCTTAGCTGTAAGCTTAGTGTTAAGTTTGCCCTGAAGTATAGTTTTCAAAATATTAGATCACGGATATGCTATTTTGACTAAGTAAAAAACACAGTAAAGGGACTCACTCAAGTTGTGACTGTAAGTTCACATAGTCCTTATATCAAGACAAGCAAGCTACATAATAACAAATCAAATGAAATACTGTTCATTATATTTTTCATAAATTTGGGTAAATTCCACAGAGTTCAATATAGTACTGATTACCCACTCCGTGGAGGAGATGTCAAATATAAGAAGATCAATGCTTAGTATTTGTTATAATGTCTGAAATTTAGCATATAAGCATTTATTTTTATTAATTAGCAAAGTTTCAGAATGGAAAGAAACACTCTTTGGATAGGCTCTTTATTTCAATAACATTAATCAGTATTGATACAAAATCTATAGAAATTAATTGACTACCCACCCTTTCCATTAGCCAAATTCTCTTTGAGGCAGCTGAATTGTTCAGAGGTTTAACCAGGTTCATTTGGATACCCCTTACAAAATGTGAAGAAATTGGCTATGGGATCACTGATTTCCCATGTCTTAGATTTTCTTTGAAGCCACACATTTGATATAGATGTCATAAAACCAAAATAAGGTTAAAATGTTTTGTAATCAACTGCTAAATTAGCACTTAAAAATTAATTTTTTAACTGAAGTATAATGAATTTATAATATTATATTAGTTTCAGATACAATATAGTGATTCAGCATTTTTATAGATAATGCACAACACAAAGTTATTATACTGTTATTGACTCTACTGGCCACCTGATGCAAAGAGCTGACTCATTAGAAAAGATCTTGATGATGGGAAAGATTAAAGGCAAAAGAAGGGAGTGCCAGAGGGTGAAATGGTTAGATAACATCACCGTCTCAATTGACATGAATTTGAGCAAACCCCGGGAGATAGTGAATGACAGAGGAGCCTGATGTACTGCAGTCCATGGGGTTGCAGAGTCAGAAACGACTTAGTGACTGAACAGCTCTGTACTATACATCATGTAACTGTGACCTGTTTATTTTATAACTGGTAGTTTGTACCTCTTAATCTGCTTCACCTATTTTGTTCATCCCCCATCTTCCCTCTCCAATTTTCTCTGCATCTATGAGTCCATTTTGTTGTGTTGTTATTTTATTTTTTAGCTTCTGTATATAAGTGAAATCATACAGTATTTGTCTTTTTCCATATGGCTTACTTCACTACCATAATATCCTCTATGTCCTTCTATGTGTTCACAAGTAGCAACATTTCTTAATCTTTTATGACTAACATTCCATAATATGTATATATATGTATATATATACACACACTGTGTCTTCTTTATCTATCTGTTAATGGACATTTAAGTTGCTTCCATATCTTTGCTTTTGTGCAGAATGCTGCTGTGAACTTTGGGATACATCTATCTTTTCAAGTTAGCGTTTTCATTTTTCTTGAGTTATACCCAGATGAGGAACCACCATACTCTTTTCCATAGTAACTACACTTTCCGTGTCTCTGATGAATAATGATGTTGAGCATCTTTTAATATGCCTGTTGACCATCTGTTTATCTTCTGGAGAATATATCTATTCAGGTCCTCTACCCATTTTTAACCAGGTTGTTTGTTTGTTTGTTTGTTTGTTTGTTTGTATTGAGTTATATGACATGAAGCTGGTTATGTATTTTGTATATTAACCCCTATTGATCATTTCATTGGCTAATATTTTCTCACATTCAGTAAGTTTCTTTTTATTTTGCTGATGTTTGCTGTATGAAAGCTTTTAAGTTCGATTATCTCATTTCTTTATTTTTGCTTCTGTTTCCCTTGTCTTTGGAAACAGATTAAAAGCAATATTACTCTAATTAATTTTATTTTTTTATTATTTTATTATTTTTTTATTTTTAAAATTTTAAAATCTTTAATTCTTACATGCGTTCCCAAACATGAAGCCCCCTCCCACCTCCCTCCCCATAACATCTCTCTGGGTCATCCCCATGCACCAGCCCCAAGCATGCTGTATCCTGCGTCAGACATAGACTGGCGATTCAATTCTTACATGATAGTATACATGTTAGAATGCCATTCTCCCAAATCATCCCACCCTCTCCCTCTCCCTTTGAGTCCAAAAGTCTGTTATACACATCTGTGTCTTTTTTGCTGTCTTGCATACAGGGTCATCATTGCCATCTTCCTAAATTCCATATATATGTGTTAGTATACTGTCTTGGTGTTTTTCTTTCTGGCTTACTTCACTCTGTATAATCGGCTCCAGTTTCATCCATCTCATCAGAACTGATTCAAATGAATTCTTTTTAATGGCTGAGTAATACTCCATTGTGTATATGTACCACAGCTTTCTTATCCATTCATCTGCTTATGGACATCTAGGTTGTTTCCATGTCCTGGCTATTATAAACAGTGCTGCGATGAACATTGGGGTACATGTGTCTCTTTCAATTCTGGTTTCCTTGGTGTGTATGCCCAGCAGTGGGATTGCTGGGTCATAAGGTAGTTCTATTTGCAATTTTTTAAGGAGTCTCCACACTGTTCTCCATAGTGGCTGTACTAGTTTGCATTCCCACCAACAGTGTAGGAGGGTTCCCTTTTCTCCACACCCTCTCCAGCATTTATTGCTTGCAGATTTTTGGATCACAGCCATTCTGACTGGTGTGAAGTGGTACCTCATTGTGGTTTTGATTTGCATTTCTCTAATAATGAGTGATGTTGAGCATCTTTTCATGTGTTTGTTAGCCATCCGTATGTCTTCTTTGGAGAAATGTCTATTTAGTTCTTTGGCCCATTTTTTGATTGGGTTGTTTATTTTTCTGGAATTGAGCTGCATAAGTTGCTTGTATATTTTTGAGATTAGTTGTTTGTCAGTTGCTTCATTTGCTATTATTTTCTCCCATTCAGAAGGCTGTCTTTTCACCTTGCTTATATTTTCCTTTGTTGTGCAGAAGCTTTTAATTTTAATTAGATCCCCTTTGTTTATTTTTGCTTTTATTTCCAGAATTCTGGGAGGTGGATCATAGAGGATCCTGCTGTGATTTATGTCTGAGAGTGTTTTGCCTATGTTCTCCTCTAGGAGTTTTATAGTTTCTGATCTTACATTTAGATCTTTAATCCATTTTGAGTTTATTTTTGTGTGCAGTGTTAGAAAGTGATCTAGTTTCATTCTTTTACAAGTGGTTGACCAGTTTTCCCAGCACCACTTGTTAAAGAGATTGTCTTTACTCCATTGTATATTCTTGCCTCCTTTGTCAAAGATAAGGTGTCCATATGTGTGTGGATTTATCTCTGGGCTTTCTATTTTGTTCCATTGATCTATATGTCTGTCTTTGTGCCAGTACCATACTGTCTTGATGACTGTGGCTTTGTAGTAGAGCCTGAAGTCAGGCAAGTTGATTCCTCCAGTTCCATTCTTCTTTCTCAAGATTGCTTTGGTTATTCGAGGTTTTTTGTATTTCCATACAAATCTTGAAATTATTTGTTCTAGTTCTGTGAAAAATGTGGCTGGTAGCTTGATAGGGATTGCATTGAATTTGTAAATTGCTTTGGGTAGTATACTCATTTTCACTATATTGATTCTTCCGATCCATGAACATGGTATATTTCTCCATCTATTAGTGTCCTCTGATTTCTTTCATCAGTGTTTTATAGTTTTCTATATATAGGTCTTTAGTTTCTTTAGGTAAATATATTCCTAAGTATTTTATTCTTTTCGTTGCAATGGTGAATGGAATTGTTTCCTTAATTTCTTTTTCTACTTTCTCATTATTCATGTACAGGAATGCAAGGGATTTCTGTGTGTTGATTTTATATCCTGCAACTTTACTATATTCATTGATGAGCTCTAGTAATTTTCTGGTGGAGTCTTTAGGGTTTTCCATGTAGAGGATCATGTCATCTGCAAACAGTGAGAGTTTTACTTCTTCTTTTCCAATTTGGATTCCTTTTATTTCTTTTTCTGCTCTGATTGCTGTGGCCAAAACTTCCAGAACTATGTTGAATAGTAGCGGTGAAAGTGGACACCCTTGTCTTGTTCCTGACTTTAGGGGAAATGCTTTCAATTTTTCACCATTGAGGATAATGTTTGCTGTGGGTTTGTCATATATAGCTTTTATTATGTTGAGGTATGTTCCTTCTATTCCTGCTTTCTGGAGAGTTTTTATCATAAATGGATGTTGAATTTTGTCAAAGGCCTTCTCTGCATCTATTGAGATAATCATATGGTTTTTATTTTTCAGTTTGTTAATGTGGTGAATTACATTGATTGATTTGTGGATATTGAAGAATCCTTGCATCCCTGGGATAAAGCCCACTTGGTCATGGTGTATGATCTTTTTAATGTGTTGTTGGATCCTGATTGCTAGAATTTTGTTGAGGATTTTTGCATCTATGTTCATCAGTGATATTGGCCTATAGTTTTCTTTTTTTGTGACATCTTTGTCAGGTTTTGGTATTAGAGTAATGGTGGCCTCATAGAATGAGTTTGGAAGTTTATCTTCCTCTGCAATTTTCTGGAAGAGTTGGAGGAGGATAGGTGTTAGCTCTTCTCAAAATTTTTGGTAGAATTCAGCTGTGAAGCCATCTGGGCCTGGGCTTTTGTTTGCTGGAAGATTTCTGATTACAGTTTCAATTTCCGTGCTTGTGATGGGTCTGTTAAGATTTTCTATTTCTTCCTGGTTCAGTTTTGGAAAATTGTACTTTTCTAAGAATTTGTCCATTCCTTCCACGTTGTCCATTTTATTGGCATACAACTGCTGATAGTAGTCTCTTATGATCCTTTGTATTTCTGTGTTGTCTGTTGTGATCTCTCCATTTTCATTTCTAATTTTATTGATTTGATTTTTCTCTCTTTGCTTCTTGATGAGTCTGGCTAATGGTTTGTCAATTTTATTTATCCTTTCAAAGAACCAGCTTTTGGCTTTGTTGATTTTTGCTATGGTCTCTTTAGTTTCTTTTGCATTTATTTCTGCCCTAATTTTTAAGATTTCTTTCCTTCTACTAACTCTGGGGTTCTCCAATTCTTCCTTTTCTAGTTGCTTTAGTTGTAGAATTAGGTTATTTATTTGACTTTTTTTCTTGTTTCTTGAGGTATGCCTGTATTGCTATGAACTTTCCTCTTAGCACTGCTTTTATAGTGTCCCACAGGTTTTGGGTTGTTGTGTTTTCATTTTCATTAGTTTCTATGCATATTTTGATTTCTTTTTTGATTTCTTCTGTGATTTGTTGGTTATTCAGAAGTGTGTTGTTCAACCTCCATATGTTGGAATTTTTAATAGTTTTTCTCCTGTAATTGAGATCTAATCTTAATGCATTATGGTCAGAAAAGATGCTTGGAATGATTTCGATTTTTTTGAATTTATCAAGTTTAGATTTATGGCCCAGGATGTGATCTATCCTGGAGAAGGTTCCATGAGCACTTGAAAAAAAGGTGAAATTCATTGTTTTGGGGTGAAATGTCCTATCGATATCAATTAGGTCTAACTGATCTAATGTATCATTTAAAGTTTGCGTTTCTTTGTTAATTTTCTGTTTAGTTGATCTGTCCATAGGTGTGAGTGGGGTATTAAAGTCTCCCACTATTATTGTGTTATTGTTGATTTCCCCTTTCATACTTGTTAGCATTTGTCTTACATATTGCGGTGCTCCTATATTGGGTGCATATATATTTATAATTGTTATATCTTCTTCTTGGATTGTTCCTTTGATCATTATGTAGTGGCCTTCTTTGTCTCTTTTCACAGCCTTTGTTTTAAAGTCTATTTTATCGGATATGAGTATTGCCACTCCTGCTTTCTTTTGGTCTCTATTTGCGTGGTATAACTTTTTCCAGCCCTTCACTTTCAGTCTGTATGTGTCCCTTGTTTTGAGGTGGGTCTCTTGTAAGCAGCATAGAGAGGGTCTTGTTTTTGTATCCATTCGGCCAGTCTTTGTCTTTTGGTTGGGGCGTTCAACCCATTTACGTTTAAGGTAATTATTGATAAGTATGATCCCGTTACCATTTACTTTATTGTTTTGGGTTTGGGTTTATACACCCTTTTCGTGTTTCCTGTCTAGAGAATATCCTTTAGAATTTGTTGGAGAGCTGATATGGTGGTGCTGAATTCTCCTAGCTTTTGCTTGTCTGTAAAGCTTTTGATTTCTCCTTCGTATTTGAATGAGATCCATGCTGGGTACAGTAATCTGGGCTGTAGGTTATTTTCTTTCATCACTTTAAGTATGTCTTGCCATTCCCTCCTGGCCTGAAGAGTTTCTATTGAAAGATCAGCTGTTATCCTTATGGGAATCCCCTTGTGTGTTATTTGTTGTTTTTCCCTTGCTGCTTTTAATATTTGTTCTTTGTGTTTGATCTTTGTTAATTTGATTAATATGTGTCTTGGGGTGTTTCGCCTTGGGTTTATCCTATTTGGAACTCTCTGTGTTTCTTGGACTTGGGTGATTATTTCCTTCCCCATTTTAGGGAAGTTTTCAACTATTATCTCCTCAAGGATTTTCTCACGATCTTTCTTTCTGTCTTCTTCTTCTGGGACTCCTATAATTCGAATGTTGGAGCGTTTCATATTGTCCTGGAGGTCTCTGAGATTGTCCTCGTTTCTTTTAATTCATTTTTCTTGTTTCCTCTCTGATTCATTTATTTCTACCATTCTATCTTCTATTTCACTAATCCTATCTTCTGCCTCCATTATTCTATTATTTGTTGCCTCCAGAGTGTTTCTGATCTCATTTATTGCATTATTCATTATATTTTGACTCTTTTTTATTTCTTCTAGGTCCTTGTTAAACCTGTCTTGCATCTTCTCAATCCTTGTCTCTAGGCTATTTATCTGTCATTCCATTTTGATTTCAAGATTTTGGATCATTTTCACTATCAATATTCGGAATTCCTTCTCAGGTAGATTCCCTACTTCTTCCTCTTTTGTTTGGTTTGGTGGGCAACTCTCCTGTTCCTTTACCTGCTGAGTATTCCTCTGTCTCTTCATCTTGGTTATATTGCTGCGTTTGGGGTGGCCTTTTTATATTCTGGTAATTTGTGGAGTTCTCTTTATTATGGAGCTTCCTCACTTTGGGTGGGGTTCTATCAGTGGCTTGTCAAGGTTTCCTGGTTAGGGAGGCTTGTGTTGGAGTTCTGGTGGGTGGAGCTGGGTTTCTTCTCTCTGGAGTGCAATGGAGTGACCCGTAATGGGTTATGAGACATCAAAGGTTTTGGGATAATTTTGAGCTGCCTGTATATTGAAGCTCAGGGGAGTGTTCCTGTGTTACTGGAGAATTTGCATGGTATGTCTTGTTTTGGAACTTGTTGGCCCTTGGGTGGAGCTTGGTTTCAGTGTAGGTATGAAGGCATTTGATGAGCTCCTATTGCTTAATGTTCCCTGAATTCAAGAGTTCTCTAATGTTTTCAGGCTTTGGATTTAAGCCTCCTGCTTCTGGTTTTCAGTTTTATTTTTACAGTAGCCTCTAGACTTCTCCATCTATACAGCACCGATGATAAAACATCTAGGTTAAAGATGAAAAGTTTCTCCACATTGAGGGACACTCAGAGAGGTTCACTGAGTTACAAGGAGAAGAGAAGATGGAGGGGGTAGTTAGAGGTAACTGGAATGAGATGCGGTGAGATCAAAAGAGGAGAGAGCAAGCTAGCCAGTAGTCACTTCCTTATGTGCGCTCTATAGTCTGGACCGCTCAGAGGTATTTACAGAGTTATATGGGGCAGAGGAGAGGGAGGAAGTAGACAGAGGTGACCAGGAGGATAAGAGAGAGGAATGAGTAGGAGAGAGACAAATCCTGCCAGTAACCAGTTCCTTAGGTGTTCTCCACCGTCTGGAACACACAGAGATTCACAGAGTTGGATAGAGAAGAGATGGGGGAGAAAAGAGACAGAGGCCACCTGGTGGAGAAAAAGGAGAGTCCAGAGGAGGAGAGAGTGGTCAAGCCAGTAATCTCGCTCTCAGGTAAACTTGGGTAGTGAAGTTTGGGTTTTTAAATGTACAAAATTGACAACAAAAACCTAAGAGCAAAGATTAAAAATCTAGAGTAGAGGTTGGATTTTCAAAGATACAATATTAAAGAAAAGCAGAAGGAAAAAGAAAGAAAGAAAAAAAAAGAATTATTAAAAAACAAACAAACAAACAAACAAACAAAAACCCACCAACAACCATCCAAGGACTATATATGGTGTTTGCCTTAAAAAAAAAAAAAAAAGTCTTTTTTTTTAAATAGTAATAATAGGTTATAGAAATAAAAATTAGAGGAGAAATAGAAGACTTAACAATTAAAAAAAAAGTTAGAAAAAAAAAGAAAAAAGAAAAAAAAAGCAAAAAAAAAAAAAAGGAATGATTTTAAAAATAGTCAAAAATATATCTGGCCCTTCTCTGATGTTATGGGCCGTGTGGGATCACTTCCAAGGTGGTTCCCTCTGTTTAACTTCTTCTGTTTGCTGGTTTTTTAGGCTCACTAGTTCAGTCGCGCTGTGGGGAGGGGGGATGCTGCAAACAAATAGCACTGTCGTGTGCACACAGTATCTCAGCCCCGCTTGACCTGTCCTTTCTCGCCGCGCACAAACCGCTCCGGCTCTACGATGCTCAGCCGGGAACCGTCTGGGGCCGGCCCTAGGCTGCGTGCACTTCCCTGGTCCAAGCCGCTCAGGTTCGGCGCTCAGGCAGCCCTCAGAGGCACAAATTCGGCTGGGACTGCGCTTTGTGCCCTTCCCAGGTCCGAGTAGCTCAGGAGTTTGGTGAGCACGATCGCCGAGGCTTGTCACCTTTTCTGCCGCTGCTGCTCAGCTCTCTGGGTGGACCGCTGGTGCACCCCGTGAGTCAGATTGTGACTGTCCAGCACCCCCAGAAGTCTTAGCAAAGGAGCCTGCTTGCAGTTAGGTAAGTAAAGTCTCTCCGGGTCTGCAATTGCCCCTTTCCAGTCCTTACGGCTCTGGCTGCCTGTCCCCGGCGGGGGATGGTCTGCAGCTGGCTTTTTCCGCTCCGTCCTTTGTTCTGTGCTCGGTCCTGGCAGTGTCTTATGTTCGAGCTTTTCGCGTGGTAGCTATCCCACAGTCTGGTTTGCTAGCCCAAGTTAGATCGTTCTGGTTGCGCTTGGGGCGTTCCTGCCCCTTTCTTACAAAGCACTGCAGCCCGCGCCTCCTGTGCTTCCCTGCCCTGCCCCCACTTCCCAATGGCGGATGCAGGCGTCTGTGCTGCTTTTCCGCTGGGGGAGTTACTGTTTGGCTTGTAATCTGTTGGTTTTAATTATTTATCTATTTTTCCTTCCTGTTATGTTGCCCTCTGTGTTTCCAAGGCTCGCCACAGACTCGGCAGGGAGAGTGTTTCCTGGTGTTTGGAAACCTCTCTTCTTAAAATTCCCTTCCCGAGACGGGGCTCCCTCCCCACCTCCTTTGTCTCCTTTCTCGTCTTTTATATTTTTTCCTACCTGTTTTTGAAGACAATGGTCTGCTTTTCTGGTTGCCTGATGTCCTCTGCCAGCCTACAGAAGTTGTTTTGTGGAGTTTGCTTGGCGTTGAAATGTTCTTTTGAGGAATTTGTGAGGGAGAAAGTGGTCTTCCCGTCCTATTCCTCTGCCATCTTTCCCTCCTTTCCTCTAATTAATTTTAAAGAGTGTTCTGTCTGTGTCTTCTAGGAGTTTTACGGTTTCTAGTCTTACATGTAGTTCTTTAATCCATTTTAAGTTCATTTTTGTATATGTTGTGAGAAAATGTTTTATTTCATTCTTCTATATGTAGCTCTCCAATTTTCCCAGCACCACGTATTGAAGAGATTGTCTTTTCTCCAATGTATATTCTAGTCTCCTTTGTCATAGATTAATTAACCATACGTATGGGGTTTATTTTGGGGCTTTCTATTCTAGTCCATTGATCTTTATGTCTGATCCTGTGTCAGTACCATACTGGTTTGATTATTGTAGTTTTGTAATATAGTCTAACATCAGGGACCATGAAACCTCCAGTTTTGTTATTATTTTAAGGTTGTTTTGACAATTAGGGGTCTTTTGTGGTACCATATAAATTTTAGGATGATTTCTTCCATTTCTGTGAAAAATGTCATAGGATAGGGATCACATTAAAATCTATAGATTTTATTGGGTGGTGTGGACTTTTTAACAATATTCCTTTTCCTACATTGTTGAAAATTTTTTATCATGAATGGCTGATGAATTTTGTCTAAAGCCTTTTCTGTATCTAGTGAGATGATCATGTGATTTTTATCCTTTGTTTTTTTAATGTGATGTATTACATTGGTTGATTTGTGAATGTTGAACTATCCTTGCTTTCCTAGAGTTAATCCCATCTGATCATAATATAGAAAGGAAAGATAAATGGGATATCTTTCCATTTATTTTTTAAATTATTTTTCAATTTCCTTTATCAGTGTTTTATAATTTTCAGGGTATAGGTCTTATACCTTCTTGGTAAATTTTACGTCTAGGTATTGTATGTGATTTGTGCATTGTTTTATGTGATTTTAAACAGAATTGTTTTGTTGTTTTTTTTTTTGCTTTATCTTCCTGATAGTTCATCATTAGTGTTTAGAAAAGCAACTAATTTCTGTATAGTAATCCTGTTTCCTACAAATTTACTAAACCATTTATTTGTTTGAAAACATTTTTGGTGGCGACCTTAGACTTTTTGACAGAGTATCATGTCATCTGTAAACAAAGACAGTTTTACTTCTTCCTTTCTAATTTAAATGTCTTATCTTTTTATCTTCTTTTTTCAGTTTTATTTTTATTTTTTAACACCAAAACTATTTTTTAAGGAGGTATAGCAAATTAACAATATTGTGATAGTTTCAGGTGAAAAGTGAAGGAACACAGCCATACATATACATGTATCTATTCTCCCCCAACTCCCCACCCCAACCCATATCATTTTACTTTCTGATTGCTGTGGTTTGGACTTCCAATACTATGCTGAGCAAAAGTGGTAAGAATGTGCATCCTTGTTTTTGTTCCTGATCTTTGATGAAAAACCTTCAGCTTTTTAAAATTGCATGTTATCTGTGAGTTTGTCATAAATGACCTTTATTGTGTTGAGACATGTCTTATCTATATCTACACTGTTGAAAATTTTTAATCATGAATGGCTGATGAATTTTGTCTAAAGCCTTTTCTGTATCTAATGAGATGATCACGTGATTTTTATCCTTTGCTTTGTTAATGTGATATATTACATTGGTTGATTTGTGAATGTTGAACTATCCTTGGTTTCCTAGAGTTAATCCCATCTGATCATAATATAGAATGTTTTCATGTATTATTGAATTTGGCTTGCTAATATTTTGTTGAGAATTTTTGCATTTCTACTCAATGATATTGGTCTGTAATTTTCTTCTTTTATAGTAACTTTTCTGACTTTTGTATCAGGGTAATGCTGGTCTCATAGAATAAGTTTGAAAGCATTCATTTCTCTTCATTTTTTGGGAAATAATTTAAGGATAGTTATTAACTTAAAAAATATTTGGAAAAATTCCACTGTGATGATGTCATCTTGGAGATTAGTATGCTGGCACTTTTAAAATTACTGTTTCATTTTCATTACTAGTAATTGGTCTGTTCACCTTGTCTATTTATTCCTGATTCAGTCTTGAAAAATTATGTATTTCTAGGAATTTATCCATTTCTACTAATTACCTAATTTGGGGCATATAATTGTTTATAGTAATCTATAATGATCATTTATATTTCTGTGCTATCATTTGTAACTTCTCTTTTATTTCTGATTTTATTCATTTGAACCCTCTTTTTGCTTGATGAGTCAGCTAAAGTTTTATCAGTTTGTTTTTATCTTTTCAAAAAACTAGCTCTTAGTGTCATTGATTTGTTTTTCTATTATTTAGTATTTATTTCATTTATTTCTGCTCTGTTATTATTTCTTTTCTTCTACTACCTTCAGAGTTTGGTCTTTTTTTCCAATTCTTTTAGATAATGTAATGTTAAGTTGTTTATTTGGGATTTTTCTTGTTACTTGTGATGAGCCTGTATCACTATGAACATCCCTCTTAAAACTGCTTTTGCTGCAGCCTATAGATTTTAGAAAGTTTTGGTTTTTTTTTTTTTTACTTAAATCTCAAATAGTTTTTAAATTTCCTCTTTGATTTCTTCATTGTCCCAGGTTTTTTTTGTTTGTTTTTTGTTTTTTTAGTATCATGTTGTTTAGTCTCCAAAAGTTTGTTTTTTCCAGTTTTCTTCCTGTAATTGAGTTCTAGTTTTATACCATTGTGGTTGGAAAAGATGCTTGCTATGACTTCAGTCTTCTTAAATTTACTGTGGTTTTTTTTGTGTGTGGTCTAGCCTGTGAGGACATTCCATGTGCATGTATCCTAGAGAATGTTCCATGAACACTTTAAAAAATTGTGTATTCTTCTACTTTTGAATGGCAGGTTCTTAGATATCAATTATGTCCATCTGGACTAATATGTCATTTAAGGGCAGTGTTTCCTTATTGAGTTTCTGGCTGCATGATCTATTAATGTAAGTGAGTTATTAAAGTCCTCTAGGATTGTTAATGTCAATTTCTCTCTTTTTACCTCTTAATATGTGCTTTATATTTTATGTAGTATTATGTAAGGTGTATGTGTGTTTAAGAATGGTATGTTCCCTTCTAGGATTGCCCCATTTCTAATTATGTAATTCCCTTCTTTGTATTTTGTTAGAGTCTTTGTTTTAAAGTCTATTTTATCTAATGTAAGTATTGTTTCCTGGCTTTCTTTTCATTTTTATTTGCATGAATTATCTTTATCTATCTGCTCACTTTCATTCTCTGTGTGTCTTTAGCTCTGAAGTGAGTCTTTTGTAAACAGTGAATAGAAAGGTCTTTTTATTAAAGCCATTCAGCCACCCAATATCTTTTATTGGGGCATTAAGCCATAAGTATTAAAAATGACTACCAGTAGGCCATTTTTTCAACAATGACTACTTGTTGCCAATTTTCTCACTTTATTTCTGATTGTTTTTATAGTTCTCCTTTGTTCTGTTGGTTTCTTCTCTTGTGACTTGATGATTCTTTAATATGATGTTTAGATTCCTTTTTTCTGTGTGCGTTTTGTGTATCTAGTGCAGATGTTGGGGGGGTTGGTTACCATAAAGTTTATATATATTGACATTTGTTTTAAGTTAGTGGTCGTTTTTTGGAGGGGGGGGGGCTCCAAAATCACTGCAGACGGTGATTGCAGCCATTAAATTAAAAGATGCTTACTCCTTGGAAGGAAAGTTATGACCAACCTAGATAGCATATTCAAAAGCAGAGACATTACTTTGCCAACAAATGTCTGTCTAGTCAAGGCTATGGTTTTTCCTGTGGTCATGTATGAATGTGAGAGTTGGACTGTGAAGAAAGCTGAGCGCCGAAGAATTGATGCTTTTGAACTGTGGTGTTGGAGAAGACTCTTGTGAGTCCCTTGGACTGCAAGGAGATCCAACCAATCCATCCTAAAGGAGACCAGTCCTGGGTGTTCTTTGGAAGGACCGATGCTAAAGCTGAAACTCCAGTACTTTGGCCACCTCATGGGAAGAGTTGACTCATTGGAAAAGACTCTGATGCTGGGAGGGATTGGGGGCAGGAGGAGAAGGCGACGACAGAGGATGAGATGGCTGGATGGCATCACCGACTCGATGGACATGAGTTTGGGTAAACTCTGGGAGCTGGTGATGGACAATGAAGCCTGATGTGCTGCAATTCATGGGGTCACAAAAAGTTGGACATGACTGAGTGACTGAACTGAACTGAGTGGTCATTTTTATTCAATCATATTCTAAAATTTCTGCATTTCTTTACTCCTATCTACCTTTATTTTGACATCATATTTTATATATTTTTGTGTCTCTCTTGACTACTTATTATAGTTATTAGTGAAAGTAGCTCAGTCATGTTTGACTCTGCAACCCCATGAATTATAGTCCATGAAATTCTCCAGGCCAGAAGGGTACCACTGGAGTGGGTACCGTTTCCCTTCTCCAGCAGAGCTTCCCAACTCAGGGACTGAACCTAGGTCTCCCTCATTGTAGGCAGATTCTTTGCCAGCTGAGCCACAAGGGAAGCCCAAGAATACTGGAGTAGGTAGCCTATTCCTTCTCCAGTGGATCTTCCCATCTCAGGAATTGAACTGGGGTCTCCTGCATTGCAGGCAACTGAGCTATGAGGGAAGCCCACTGAGCTATGAGCGAAGTCAACAATAATGACTATTGTAGTTATAGTTGATTGTAAAACTTTTGGTCTTTTAACCTTGACACTAGCTTTTTAAGTTGTTAATCTCCTGCTTTTACTCTTTATTTGCCTTTACTACTGACATTTTTTTCCTTCACATATTTTCTTATTTCTTGTTATGGCATTTCCTTTTTCTCTTACAGTGGCTTTTTACCATGTCTTGTAAGGATAGTATAGTGCTGATGGACTCCTTTAGTTTTTGCTTGTCTTGGAACCTGTATCTTCCTTCAGTTCTGAATGATATCCTTGCCATGTAGTGTATCCTTGGTTGTAGGTTTTTCCTGTTTTGCATTTTAAATATGAAAGCACTCTCTTTGGCCTGAAAAGTTTCTGCTGAAAAATTATCAAATAGCATTATGGAAGTTCCCTTGCTTTTCTCTTGCATGCTAAATTGCTTCATCTGTGTCCAACTATGGACTCTAGCCAGCCAGTCTCCTCTGTCCCTGAGATTCTCCAGACAAGAATACTGGAGTGTGTTGCCATGCCCTCCTCCAGATCTTCCTGACCTAGGGATCAAACCTGCATCTCTTATGAATGTTGCATTGACACCTGAGTTCTTTACCACTAGTGCCACCTGGGAAGGTCTGATTTTCTCTTGCTGACTTTAAAATTCTCTCTGTATCATTTTAAGTATGATATGTCTTGATGTGAATCACTTTGGATCATTCTTGTTTGAAAACCTATGTTTCCTTGACATGAATCACTTTGGATCATTCTTGTATGAAACTCTATGTTTTCTTGACCTGGATATGTTTTTATCCCCAGGTTGGGAAAGTTTTCAACTATTATTTTATGAAATGCATTTTCTGCCCTTTTCCTACAGCCTTCCAGCTCTCACAGCCATATGCCCTGCTCATTTTTAAAACCCATTAAGGGGACCCATCTTCCTGGGCTGATTTTCAGGGCTGCAGTGCCTAATCTGGGTATTGAATCCCTCATTCCTTAGAGATGTAGAGAAGTCCTCCGAGTTTATGATATTACCTTCAGCTTCCAGGTTGCCTTCCAGAGCTGTGGGTCCTGACTAGGTAGCATTTCTGTCCCTCTTACCCATCTCAATGTGTTTTTTTCCTTTATATCTTTGATTGCAGAAAATATATTCTGTTATTATTTAGGCTGTTCTCTGAGAAAGCTCTTCTATATGCAGTTGTACTTTCGGTGTATCTGTGGGAGGAAATGAGCTCAAAGTCTTCTTACTTTGCCATCTTTATATACTCCACAAATTATCATTTAAATAATGCATTAAATCTAGACATTTGGTAAAGAAATAAATCTTTTTAAAAGGATACATTGTCTAGGCATATCCTGAACTCATGTTGCAAACTTACCTTCTATCATAAAGACATGAGAAATTTACTTTTCCTTTGAATAAATCAACTAGCAAACTCAGATGATTATCCCAATTACCAGGTGAATTTAGGATAAACTTTCTGTGACAAATAGTCCTGTCAGGTCCTCTTATGTAAGAACTAGTTGTCATTTATCTTGAGATAATTGATTTCCTGGGATATGCATCATAATCTGACTTAAAGCTCACTGAATAATATGCCTGTTTCTTTTTCTAAAAAAAGAAAAAGTCATAAAGCAATTATTTACTACCTGTATCAAGTGGGAAAAATAACACTTTTCTTAATTTTAGCTTTTTTGTTATATTAAATGGTATCACTATTTTTATTTTCTTTATCACAAGATATATTTTTCTTTATCATATATCTTTAAGAAAACCTAGTAACATTCCTGTGTGACTGGTAGTTTAGTTTCAGATATGTCAATCTAGAAAAGTGAATGCCAATGTAAGATATGAGTGAAATCAATAAAATACCTATTACAGTTCTTAGGCTGATTAATTAAATGCTAGACAGGGCAGGGGGATATTTTCTAGAACACTTGCTCTAACTAGAACCACTGAGTGAAACACATTGCTATAGTGCTGATGAATAAATACATGCCATCTTTAAAATTATTTTAAGTTCCCCAGTAATATTTCCAAATACAAAATTACTAGGTAAGATGTTTAGAAGTTGCACATAACATTTTTTTTCCATGTAAATGCTCAAACTATTTTCCTGGTACTCAGCATGTTCAGTGCTTACAGTATTAGCAATATGATTATTGATATTTAAAATATGACCAAAAATATCCTGGTCAGATAATTTTTATTTTCTTCAAATATCAGCCTTGATATTTGTTTTCTTCTCTTTCCCTTCCCAGAAAATCTTCTAAGCCTTAAATTTTGTTTGTATTAAAAATATTTTTATTGGAGTATAGTTGCTTTACAAAATTGTGTTAGTTTCTGCTGTACAACAAAGTGAAACAGCTACATGTACACATAAATGCCCTCCCTCTTGGACCTCCCATCTCTGCCCATCCCACCCAACTAGGACATCGTGGAGTACCAAGCTGAGCTCCCTGTACTATTCAGCACATTCCCATTAGTTATCTATTTTACATATGGTAACAGACATGGAACAACAGACTGGTTCCAAATAGGAAAAGGAGTACGTCAAGGCTGTATACTGTCACCCTGCTTATTTAACTCATATGTAAAGTACATCATGAGAAACGCTGGGCTGGAGGAAGCACAAGCAGGAATCAAGATTGCCGCAAGAAATATCAGTAACCTCAGATATGCAGATGACACCACTCTTACGGCAGAAAGTGAAGAGGAACTAAAAAGCCTCTTGATGAAAGTGAAAGAGGAGAGTGAAAAAGTTGGCTTAAAGCTCAACATTCAGAAAACAAAGATCATGGCATCCGGTCCCATCACTTCATGGGAAATAGATGGGGAAACAGTAGAAACAGTGTCAGACTTTATTTTTTGGGGCTCCAAAATCACTGCAGATGGTGACTGCAGCCATGAAATTAAAAGACGCTTACTCCTTGGAAGAAAAGTTATGACCAACCTAGATAGCATATTCAAAAGCAGAGACATTACTTTGCCGACTAAGGTCCATCTAGTCAAGGCTATGGTTTTTCCAGTGGTCATGTATGGATGTGAGAGTTGGATTGTGAAGAAGGCTGAGTGCTGAAGAATTGATGCTTTTGAACTGTGGTGTTGGAGAAGACTCTTGAGGGTCCCTTGGACTGCAAGGAGATCCAACCAGTCCATCCTAAAGGAGATCAGCCCTGGGATTCCTTTGGAAGGAATGATGCTAAAGCTGAAACTCCAGTACTTTGGCCACCTCATGCAAAGAGTTGACTCATTGGAAAAGACCCTGATGCTGGGAGGGATTGGGGGCAGGAGGAGAAGGGGACGACAGAGGATGAGATGTCTGGATGGCATCACCAACCTGATGGATGTGAGTGTGAGTGAACTCCGGGAGTTGGTGATAGACAGGGAGGCCTGGTGTGCTGCGATTCATGAGGTTGCAACGCGTCCGACACGACTGAGCGACTGAACTGAACTGAGAGTATATATGTCAGTCCCAGTCTCCCTATTCTTCCTGTCCCCTCTTCCTGACCCCTTTGCCCTGTGTCCACACATCTGTCTCCTATGTCTGCATCTCTATTCCTGCCCTGCAAATAGGTTCTTCTATATCAATTTTTTAGATTCTACATATATGTGTTAATATACAATATTTGTTTTTCTATTTCTGACCTGCTTCACTCTGAATGACCATCTCTAAGTCCATCCACATGTCTACAAATGACCCAATTTTGTTCCTTTTAATTGCTGAGTAATATTCCATTGTGTATATAAACCACATCTTTATCCATTCATCTGTCAATGGATATTTAGGTTCCTTCCATGTCCTGGCTATTGTAAGTAGTGCTGCAGTCGACATTGGGATGCTCTTACCTTTTTGATTTATGATTTTCTAAGAGTGTATGCCCAGCAGTGGAATTGCTAGGTCATATGGTAGTTCTTATTTATTTTCTTGGGCTCTAAAATCACTGCAGATGATGACTACGGCTTCAAATTTAAAAGATGCTTGTTCCTTGGAAGAAAAGCTATGACACACCTAGACACCATATTAAAAAGCGGAAATATCACTTTGCTGACAAAGGTCCAAACTATGTTATGACAAAGGTCAAAGCTGTGTTTTTTCCAATGTCATGTATGGATGTGAGTTAGATCATAAAGAAGGCTCAGTGCTGAAGAGTTAATGTTTTCAAATTGTGGTGCTGGAGAAGATCCTTGAGAGTCCCTTGGATAGCAAGGTGATCAAACCAATGAATCCTAGAGGAAATCAACCCTGAATATTCATTGAAGGACTCATGCTTGAAACTGAAGCTCCAATATTTTGGCCACCTGATGGGAAGAGCCAACTCACTGGAAAAGACCCTGATGCTGGGAAAGATTGAGGGCAGAAGAAGAAGGGGGTGAGACGGGATGAGATGGTTGGATGGCATTATTAACTCAATGGACATGAGTTTGAACAAACTCAGTGAGATAGTGAAGAATAGGGAATACTGGTGTGCTGCAGTTCATGGGGTTGCAAAGTGTTGGTCATGACCGAGCAACCGAACAGCAATAATGGTAGTTCTATCTTAGTTTTTAAAGTAACCTCCAGACTGTTCTTCATAGTGGTTAGTGATTATATCAGTTGACATTCCCACCAACAGTGCAAGAGGATTCCCTTATCTTCATACCCCTTAGAATGTAGAAAATATTTGCAAACAAGGCGACTGACAAGGGATTACTTTCCAAAATATACAAGCCATGCTTTCTTTTAATTCAATGAGAATGATAGATGATATGGTTTAGTGCAAATCGGTTTTACTCTCTGATGATTAAGGCTTGCTTTTAAATAAAGTTCATTATATTTGTCTCTGTTTTGTCTTAGGTTATATCTTTCCATGGAACTCCTTATTCCCCTCCTACAAAATAAATTTCTGGAGGCCCACCAGGTCACTCCTTGTGTCCAGACCTGTATGAATTCTAGAAATGGACAGTTTGGGTCAATTTGAGACCTGGCTACATATCCTTCATTCCTGTTTAAATCCTACTCTCTGCCATCAGAGGAGCCTGGTGGGCTACAGTCCATGAGATCTCAAAAAGTCGGATACGACTAAGGAACTAAGCAGCAGCAGCAGCATATGCTAGTATTACATGTTAGGAATCCCGGATAGTAATTACTGCCTCTGAATGCCCTTTCTCTCAGAGCCATCCTTTCTTATTTATCCTAACATAAAGCAATAGTTATAAATGAGCTCAGAAGTTTGACATTCCTACTCAGTTCATGTCCACCTAAAGCAAAGGGGAGTCAGTTAATTATCGTTTGTTTTGAGTCTGAATCCCCAGCAGGAAACAGAACTCCAGGAACTCTAACTTAGGCTGGTATCTGTTCTGTCATGTAGTGAGACAGCAGTACTCTGAATTATTTTTCTGGAAAGTATTCTTCTAGGAGCTTGTAGTAGGCATAATGCTGCCCCACAGGAGCTTATAAATTAATGGGAATCATGGTGCAAGGATGCTGTAAGAACTTCACCACTGTAAACCCCTTTACCTCCTGGGGTGATGATGTTTTCTGTTATTTCTGCTTTACTGAAATGAAGATTGCAAGTAGAAATGGAATCAAAGATGAAATTAGCATAAGAACATTTTCATTTTCCTGGTAGAACTGTAGAGTCCTGGTATTCAGCTGTCTGTTTACAATGAATGTCCCTTCTGGCTGGCCATGGTGTTAATCTTCATTGGGTTAAGACCAAGCATTTTGATTGGAAAATATATTGACTATGGCCCTATGACTACAGACATTCCTATTCGTAATAATCCATAGAACTGAAGAATACCTCTCTATATTCTGTTTTGACCTTCTGAGTCATTGTTTCTATCCTTTCTTGTTTGTTAGGCCTCTTTGCCCACCATCAGTGTGTCTGATAATGGTAACCATTGGTCAGCTAGTTCCATGGCTAGTTCAGACCCGAGTCAAGATTCCTTGGAAAGGTGCCAACCACGTTAAAGGATAATCTGATCAATTTAGTTGAAGCATTGTTTGTGAAAGTGTAAGTGTTATTATGCAGCATATTCACCTTCCCATCTCAAATCTCCCTCCCACACTTCTACCACTTCCAACCCCCACTTTCATTACCAGTACTGGATAGTTAGTGATCTCTTTGAAGAATTTCTTCTCTGTAGATTGAATTCAAAAGCTTTGATTCATAACCAGACTTCCAGTGATTTACTTTACTGGTAAATTAAAAGCCATCTGGATTGGAAGGCCTAGTTAGATAATTTATAGCTTATTGTGATTCTAAAATTCATTATTTTTTAATTCTCTGATACTCTGTCTAGATCACATTTCTAAGATGAATAGCAAACATGTCAGAATTCAGTAGCTCCAAACTCCATTGAAATCTCCCAGTTTTCTTGGGTTGACTCAAATATATTTTAAAAATTATTTACTTTCATGGTTTGGCAAGACTCAGACAGAAAACAGCTTCCAATGTCAGTGGTAGCAGGAAAGAATACTAATAAGTGTTAGTCATCTGCAGTAAATTAAAAATATAGTAATAAAGGAAAATTAAACTGCAGTGTGTTTGGATGTTTGCTCTATTATCATAAATCCACTCTCTCATCTTCTATTCTCTGAAAAAGAGTGGGTGTGGCAAGAAACATTGTGAAATTCCATTAGCATTTTTAGAGAAAATTACTCTACTAAATGATTCAGGATTCAGCTCCTAGCTTCTAAGGTTCAACTCGGCTGTATGAAACATTTTATTTTGTATACAAATGATGCCATAGAATTCTTCAAACTTAAAGATTTGTTAGCAGCTAGCCCAAATTCTCTTATTTTTTAGGTGAGGGAATGCTAATAATTAGCCCAGGTTCTCATATATAGTTACTGGTGACAAAGAGGTAAAAATTCACCAATCCACCCTCAGGCTGGATGTTGATCAAAATACTTCAGAAACAATATTTTAGACTAGAATACAATGCCTTGCCCTTGGTAAGTAAATAAATAAATATTAGGTATTGTACTTTGAGATTCAGAATGGCCATGAGTCTACATTATAAAAATGTGTTTTCCTTCTCACTTTGTTACTGAATAAGCTTATCTGGAAATGAGTAAATGCAGAGATACAACGAGATATTGAGTCAGATTGCCCAGGCTTTAAATTTTAGATTCACGTTCATTCCATTTCTCTGGGAAGTTTGCCTTTCTCTCTCTCTGCTCAGTTTTGATGCATAACAGATTCTGTTACACTGGAGATTGTTAAGACTTCATCAAGTGAGGATTCCCTGACTTCTGCCTCCCTGCTGAACCACAAAGTAGCCAAACTAATTCATGTCACCTCCTTCTCAACCCCACAATGCAAGACTCTGCGTAGACCTAAGGTTGCTATTACCAGTGATCCTAATTTCCTAGCAACATGATCCTTTGGACAGTTTGTACAGGTTTTGTGTCTCTGCCAACCTCCAAATCACAGAAAGCTGTTAATTCCAAATCGCCTTTTGCAAAATACATTTCAAAGTTTTCTCTTAGATTGCTCAAAGCATATTAGACAACTGAAAGGTTAATGTGTTTTTTCGTTTCTTTTTTAATACTAAAAAAAAAAAACTTAAAAAATATAGTCTTCTGACTCTGATTTTACCCTCAATACTTTCATAATGATTTTCTGCTCCTCAGTAGGAAAAGCTGCTTGATCCTGTCATGGACACGTTATTCACACATAAAACACTCACAGCTTTTAAATTTTAGATCACCTCTTAAGAACTGTAGATCTCACAGCACAAACTCCTCAAAATTAGTGCGCATATACCACAGGCCTCAGCCTTGACTTAGAAAATAAAAAATCTGATACTTCAGTGTATGTATGTAACCACATATCTTAAGAGAGAATATTCGCTCATGTCCTTCTGTAAGGCTATAGATAAATGATAAAAGCTATTTTAAGTGCATAAGCTTATATCACAAAATTTCAATAGAATTATTCATTTAGTTGCAATTTAGGTATTGTCTTGTCTGAAAAAAATGTACAGTTGAAGAACCTTGAGAAGAGAAGTAGTTCTGAAGGCAGGAATAAGAGTTTCAGATATGTTCACTGCTATTTCCAGTGTGGTGTCAAGTGGTGTCAGATGTGTTTCTGATTCATTGGTGCTGTTTCATATGGTGAAAGAAGAGTGGATGAGGGAAGGAAATGCCACTGTAACTATTCTAGGTTCGCTTAAGAATTTGTGGCAAATTTATTTCTTCATTTATTTCTATTTAGTTCTTATTTCTACTAGAACTTTGTTATCCATTATTGTTCTTTTTATCAACATTAGTACTAAAGACTACATATTTCCCTCTGAATGTTGTGTTAGCTATATAGTATAGCCTATGATAGATAGTATTTTCACTATAGTTGTTTTTTTAGAAGTCTGCAATTACAGCTTATTTTTCTGCTTTGATCTAAAAAATAGAGATTTTTTTAGAATTTCCAGTGTAAAGGATTTTTATTGTTATTGATCTCTGATTTTATTGTTTCTAGTTCTTGACTTGTGAACAAAATTATTATCTTTGTTACATGTACTGTTTTGGAATTTGGGGGTTTCTTTGTGGCCAAATATGTTATCAGATTTTATGAATATTCAAAGAATTTGAACAGTAGGAGTATTCTTTATAATTGCAGTACATAATTTGATGTACCTGTGTACATCTATAATTTCTACCTTGTTTATTTGGGAGTTTCCTATCCCTTTATTTACTTTTTGATAATTGAGAGATGTGAAGTTTCATATCAGTATATTTCTATTTCTCCTTTAATCTTTTATAATTTATGCTGTATGGGAATTTCTGCTATTATTTTTATATAGATTATTGATGTGTTAGTTCTTTATTGTGAATTATGGAATTCAGCATTATTTGTTTTCTAATTTAATTTTTTCCTCCAATATTCTACATTTTCTCATGCTAAGATCACAGTTCCTTATTTCTTCTTTCATTTGTATGGTACATCTTTGTGGGTTCTTTCATTTTTAATTTCTCGGAAGCACTTAAGTATATCTCTTATTTGTGGCACAGATCTTATAATCTATAAAATTTTGTAGTCTAATATGAAGATTTTTGATTGTAATAGATGTTTTTTTTAAATCCTTTACATTTACTGATATGACAAGTGTATTGTATTTTATTTTATTTTTTTTTAATTTTTATTTTTACTTCATTTTACTTTACAATACTGTATTGGTTTTGCCATACATTGACATGAACCCACCACGGGTGTACATGCATTCCCAAATATGAACCCCCTCCCACCTCCCTCCCCATAACATCTCTCTGGGTCATCCCCATGCACCAGCCCCAAGCATGCTGTATCCTGCATTGGACATACACTGGCAATTCGATTCTTACATGATAGTATACATGTTTCAATGCCATTCTCCCAAATCATTCCACCCTCTCCCTCTCCCTTTGAGTCCAAAAGTCTGCTATACACATCTGTGTCTTTTTTGCTGTCTTGCATACAGGGTCATCACTGCCATCTTTCTAAATTCCATATATATGTGTTAGTATACTGTATTGGTGTTTTTCTTTCTGGCTTGCTTCACTCTGTATAATCGGCTCCAGTTTCATCCATCTCATCAGAACTGATTCAAATGTATTCTTTTTAATGGCTGAGTAATACTCCATTGTGTATATGTACCACAGCTTTCTTATCCATTCATCTGCTGATGGACATCTAGGTTGTTTCCATGTGCTGGCTATTATAAACAGTGCTGCAATGAACATTGGGGTACATGTGTCTCTTTCAATTCTGGTTTCCTCGGTGTGTATGCCCAGCAGTGGAATTGCTGGGTCATAAGGCAGTTCTATTTGCTTTCACGTTATTTTACATTTTGCATATTTACATCTTATTTATTTTTAAAAGTCTTCCATTTGTGGTTTATTTACTTTGATATTTTGTTGTTCTTTTTTTCAAGCTTTTTTTCTTAGTTATTTTTTTATATTTTGTATTTATATGTATCTCTTTAGATATAATCTATTTTATCTAAAAGAGCATTTATAAAATTAATTTGTGACCTCTTCTTTATTTCCCTCTTCCCTTTCCCCAACCAGCCAATATTGGTTAATAGTGTTATTTTGCTTAGTATTTACCTTTATACTCCTAAGTTTTAAATGGTATCTTTTGACTTCCAGTCATTATGTGTGAAGGAATCAATAATTGTTCTTCCTTCTCCCTCAGTTTTCCTTCCATTTTTCTTAATTGAAGTACTGCCATATTATCAAGGTATATTTGTAGCTATTCTCTCAATCTTATCCTCACTTTTATTTTAACAAATATATTAGATAAAATAGATTCAGTCAAGGCCCATAACTTATATTTTTCTCCCCAAAATTTCCTAGTTATCCTCTACTAATTTTCTCAGCAATGGCTCATAGGATCAATATTCCTTGCGTTTGTAGACATTCATAAATCTATGTTCACAATGTTTATATTTGAAGAACATCTTTGCATAAACTCTTGTTCCTGAGTGCCTTCTAAGTTTTGTTCCACTGTTTTCTGCTTCTAAAATTTTCTATTACAAAGTCTGAGGCAAAGTTCATTTTAGTTTTTTCATTAATGACTGGATAACTTTGCTCATAGGCCCAAAAGAGTCTTTTTTTTTTTATTTTAATGACATTTTATTTAATCTTACATAATCAAAACTATCTTTACATGCCATCAATATAAACTTCATAAACAGAATATTTTGCATTCTTTTATCCACGTTAAGTCTTTGGTATCTGGTGTGTGTTTTATGTCTACAGCACATCTTAGTTTGGACTAGCATTGTATATTCTTGCCTCCTTTGTCAAAAATAAGGTACCGCTAGTTGTGTGCATTTATCTCTGGGTTCTCTATCTTGTTCCATTGGTCTATATTTCTGTTTTAGTGCCAATACCATACTCTCTTGATGGCTGTAGCTTTGTAGTATAGTCTGAAGTCAGGAAGGTTGGTTCTTCCAGCTCCATTCTTCTTTCTCAAGACTGCTTTGACTATTCGGAGTCTTTTGTGTCTCCATATGAATTATGAAATTTTTTGTTGTAGTTCTGTGAAAAATGCCATTGGTAATTTGATAGAGGTTGCATTGAATCTGTAGATTGCATTTGGTAGTATAGTCATTTTCACAATGTTGATTCTTTCTACCCTGGAACATGGAATATTCTCTTTATGTTGTCTTTGATTTCTTTCATCAGTGTCTTACAGTTTTTCATATACAGGTCTTTAGTCTCCTTAGGTAGGTTTATTCCTAGATATCTTATTCTTTTTGTTGCAATGGTGAATGTTATTGATTCTTTAATTTCTCTTTCTGATTTTTCATTGTTAGTATATAGGAATGCAAGTGATTTCTGTGTATTGACCTTGTATCCTGTGACTTTGCTGAATTTGCTGATTAGCTCTAGTAATTTCCTGATAGTTTCTTTTTGTGTTTTCTATTTATAGTATCATGTCATCTGCAAGCAGTGAAAGTTTACTTCTTTTCTGATTTGGATTTCTTTTATTTCTTTTTCTTCTCTAATTGCCATAGCTAGGACTTCCAAAACTATGTTGAATAATAGTGGTGAGAGTGAATACCTTTGTCTTATTCCTGATCTTAGAGGGAATGCTTTTAGTTTTTCACCTTGAGAATAATGTTTTCTGTGGGCTTTTCATATATGGCCTTTACTGTGTTAAGGTAGATTCCTTCTATGCTCATTTTTTAAAAGAATTTTTATCATAAATGGATGCTGAATTTTGTCAAAGGCTTTTTCTGCATCTATTGATATGATCATATACTTTTTGTATTTTAATTTGTTGATGTGATGTATCATGTTGGTTGATTTGTGTATATTGAAGAATCCTTACATCCCTGGAATAAACCCAGCTTGATCATTGTGTATGAGCTTTTTAATGTGTTGTTGGATTCTGTTTGCTAGAATTTTGTTGAGGATTTTTGCATCTATGTTCATCAATGATATTGGCCTGTAGTTTTCTTTTTTGTTGTTGTCTTTGCCTGGTTTTGCTATCAGGGTGATTTACTATCAGGGTGGCCTCTTAGAATGAGTTTGGAAGTGTTCCTTTATTTTTAATATTTAATATTTAACAGGATACCTTAGTGTTTCCTCTCTAGATCTATTTTCCTAGGTATATGATATACCCTTAAAGTTTGAAGGAGTTCTAAATTATAGATGGGACTTCCCTGGTGGCTCAGATGTTAAGGAGTCTGCCTATAACGCAGGAGACCCTGGCTCAATCCCTGGGTTTGGAAGACCCACTGGAGAAGGAAATGGCAATCCACTCCAGTATTCTTGCTGGAAAATCCAATGGATGGAGGAGCCTGGCAGGCTACAGTCCAATTTAAATTATAGATAAATATTTTTAATCATCTTTGTTTTCTTCTTCAGTGACTCTAATTATGTATATATTTCATTTGTTTTCTATGTATCACTTTCCTTTACATGTTAAAAAATTCTTTCTTTATCCTATTGATTTTCTTTACTTTTCCCATATTTTTCCTCTCTATCTAATATGGTTTCTACTCTATCTATCTTACCTTGTGGTCATTGTAATGAAAACATTTTTTAAGAAGTCTTTTCATTGTTTCTCATATTCTTCCCTGAATTTTATTAGTTCTTCATTCCTGTTATTTGGGCATCTTTTAATATCCTTTGGGGTATCAAAACCTTCAGTTAATTCTGTATTTTCACTTCTTTTAAAATTGTAATTGTTTTCATAATTTTAAAGCAATTCATAATAAAATATCAGTTTGTCTTTTCTTTTTATACTTCTGGAGCTTTTTCCTGATTTGTTTTCTTAATTTATGGGGGACTTTTGCTGCTCTTTCCTGTTTTGTTTTTTTTTTTTAAGTACTATCATGGAATGGATGTGATGATATTATATTTTAAAAGAATCAGAATAAGAATCTATTCAATTCTTTCGATTCAATGAAATTCTAAGATTAGGTTAGAATGAGTTGGATATTCCTGCACCATCAATTTGAGAAGGATACTGTTGAGAAGGGATGGGAGGAACAAGAACAGCTTTTTCTGACTTTTCAGCTTAAGTTGCCCCTCCTGCTATACGTGGTGCTTTGTGAAGCCAGGCTGGCTTTGACCTTCATCCTTTTTCACTATACCTAGAATGCTTACTGCCACACTTGCTCTCCAGCATTCCTGCAGTTTGGTTGGTTGGGGTGTTTGAACCCAGTTTATAACTAATTTAGTATTTGTGTGCTTTTTTCCCCTTTTTATTTTGCTAAAAAGGTTGTGTGTGTGTGTGTGTGTGTGTGTGTGTGTGTGTGTGTATTCAAGTACTGGTCAGGGGGAAAGGGTGATTTTAACTCTCTTTATTGCTCTATTTAGTTTTAAAGAAAATAATAGGAACTTAGCAAAACTTCCTTAATGAAAAAATGGTGAGAGATAAAGAGGAGCAAGATTCTTGATTCCCATTCCATTTCTACTGTCTCTTTTGTCAAGATAGGCCCTGCCTCTTCACTCCTATACTAGAAAGATCTTCTCACATTTAAGGTCTATAGCAATGTGTAGGTTGTCTGATTCAATGAAAGTCTATATTATACTGGTTGTTAGTCCTGTATCCTTCTCACGGAAGTTACCTTTGCTGAAGGTAAAGAATTGGCCTGCTGTATGACGCTACAGTTAGAAAAAATGAGCCTTGGGTGGAAAAAATCAATCCTGACTCTACCTAAGAGGGCAATTATCCCATTCTACTTAGCTATCTATTAATTATTCAAAGAACAATTATTCTCCCTTATGTTTGTTTGGCTTGGGCTCTGTGTTGACAATTTTACTGAGTTTGTCCAAGGCAGAAAGTAAGTGGAAGTTAGTCTTAAATCACCATGTCTGACTGTGACCTGTGATAAAAAGTTTAATGGGAAAGTTCAGTTTTGACGCAAGTAACAGATATTCAATGACTATAAGGTGCTGAAGATATATTTGGAGCTAAGTTAGAAATAGTTCCTATTCTTTGAGTCAGTCAATCATCTTCCTCAAGTAAGTAATCTCACTTCACATCCAGTGAAGTTGCAACTGTGGACTAAGAGTTTTCTAGTCTTTTCTTATCCTATTAGCATATTTAAGCCAGTGTATATTTGGTTTCTGTCTGGGTCTCAGGGTTCTATAAACTTCAATACAATGACCCTTTCTGCCTGTATATTACTGGATTCCTAATGCCCATCATAGCACCTGATATAACACACACACACACACACACACACACACACGTGATGCATTGAATGAATAAATAAATATATTAACAGACAGAGGAGTTGTTACTAATTGATCTCTAACATCATTTTATTGTTCCCACACTTGTGGATTTTATGTCTTTGGAAGGAAGTAAGTTATCACTCATCAACTATATATAAATTTGCTATGTCATCTCAGAGACTTAAATATAAAATATCCTATACCAAAATGGTAAGATTGAATTCAACTTAATAATTGGGGTATAGTCTAAAGACTATATATAATCTAATGATCTTTTATTGAGAATAAGTTGAGAAAAAAGTCTCACAATTCTTTTGGCTAAACTGTATATTTTGGATGTATAGTTTTCAGATGTGAGTGGAAATTGGAATCAGAAAGACAAAGATTCAAACTCTAGTTCCTCTACTTGGTCTCTCTTTGTGCTTCAGCAAATGACTTGATCTTTCCAAGCCTCTGTTTGGTCATTTAAAAATAAAGATAAAATAACCTCCTAGCATTTAGTGATACAATATGTATTACATAGTCTTATGAAGCATTGTTTGTTTGTTTTTTCAATCTTTCTTTGTCTCTTTCATTCTCATTTTCACTCTTTTCCATTCTCAAAACTTCAATTTCTGGCTATGGTTTTCAGATTAAGATTATTACTGGATCACATTCATTTTTTAACTGAAAAACATCACTTCCTATTTAGTTGAAATGAATATCAATAGAGTTCACACTTCTTGAAGCCCTAAAAATATACTGTCTGTTCAAAACCCACTTGACCGGCATACTAAGAGTTTAGAAAATTTAAAAATACCCATTTTAATGGTGTTTGCTGAGGCATTAGCTGTTATTTTGAAAGAAGTAAGAGATTTGGTAAGGAGATTTGGATCTGAGATAAAAGAACTAGTTGCTGACTTATAAACTAATGGCCCAGATTTCATGTAATTAAATACCACAGTGGCTCAGAATTTCATTATTCCCCTGTGGAAAAATTACAGTTGCCTCAATTATTAATTTTTAGGATTTCAGCCTTGACCAGCATATTTTTGGTCATATTAATACTATGCATTAGTGTTCAGTGGCTTGTAAAAATAAACTTCCTTCTAGATAATTTTGTGTTGCTGTTCTATAAAGCACATGCAAATGAATATACAGAATGAGAAGGACCACAATTTAAAAGTGCCTTCTTTCATCCTGTATATTCTTATTTATTCTAATACACAATAAATTTGAGTGATAGAGCAAACAATTTCTCTATAAAATTTGAGGTTTTTTTTTTTTTTCTTTTTGAAAGAGAATGAGCAGTTTATTCAGAGATTCCCTCTGTGAAGAATTGGCTAAACTGTAATTAAAAAAAAATTCTTTCCTTATATAGTATTTTTTTTTATTCCCCTGGTCAATTTTGTTTTCCATGAAGGTGAAGATAAATGACTAGTACTCATAGGAAAGTATATGTATTTAGCAAAATTAAGTACCCATATTAGTTTCCTGGGGCTACTGTAACAAAGTACCACAAACTGAGTAGATTAAATGATAGAAATTGATTGTCTCAGTTCGGGAGGCTAGTCTGAAATCAAAGTATTGGCAGAGTTGCTTCCTTCAGATGGCTCCAAGAGACGGATTTATTCTAGGTTTTTCTCCTTGTAGGTGGTTGCAGGTGGTCAACTCTCTTAATGTCCCTTGATATCATCTTCATTCTACATGTCTCTGTATTCAAATTTCCCCTTTTATTATAAGGACGCCAGACAAACTGGATTAAATCCAACCTTAATTAACTTATTTGAACTGGGTTACCTCTGGAAAGACCTCATCTCCAAATAAGGTCACATTTTCTGGTACTAGGGGAGTGAGGCATGGATTTAATCCATAGTAATAGCCATTAAACTGTAGGTAAAATATAAACTTCTGCCTTTAACTATGCCTTTAACTATGTGGATCACAACAAACAGTGGAAAATTCTTAAAGAGGTGGGAGCAACAGACCACCTTACCTGTCCCCTGAGAAACCAGTATGCAGGTCAGGAAGCAACAGTTAGAAGCAGACATGGAACAACGGACTGGTTCAAAATTGGAATACGGTATGTCAAGGCTATATATTGTCACCCTGCTTATTTAACTTATATGCAGAGTACATCATGCGAAATGCCAGGCTGGATGAAGCACAAGCTGGAATCAAGATTGCCAGGAGAAATATAAATAACCTCAGATATGCAGATGACACTACCCTTATGGCAGGAAGTGAAGAGAAACTAAAGAGCCTCTTCATGAAGGTGAAAGAGGAGAGTGAAAAAGCTGCCTTAAAACTCAACATTCAAAAACTAAGATCATGGCACCCAGTCCCATCACTTCATGTCAAATAGATGGGGAAACAATGGAAACAGTGACAGGCTTTATTTTTCTGGGTGGATGGTGACTTCAGCTGTGAAATTAAAAAACGCTTGCTCCTTGGAAGAAAACCTATGGCAAACTTAGGCAGTGTATTAAAAAGCAGAGACATTACTTTGCCCACAAAGGTCCGTCTAGTCAAAGCTATGGTTTTCACAGTAGTCATTTACAGATGTGAGAGTTGGACCATAAAGAAGGCTGAGTGCCAAATTGATGAACTGTGGTGTTGGGGAAGGCTCTCGAGAGACCCTTGGACTGCAAGCAGATCAAACCAGTCAATCCTAAAGGAAATCAATCCTGAATAGTCATTGGAAGGACCGATGCTGAAGCTCCAATACTTTGGCCACCTGATGTGAAGACCCGACTCATTGGAAAAGACTCTGATGCTGGGGAAGATTGAAGGCAGGAGGAGAAGGGGACAACAAAGGACGAGATGGTTGGATGGCATCACTGACTCAATAGACATGAGTTTGAACAAGCCCCAGGAGATGGTGAAGGACAGCGAAGCTTGATGTGCTGCAGTCCATGGGGTCACAGACAGTCGGGCATGACTTAACAACAAAAATTCTTTTCATTTAAACTTGCAATCCCTCCTCAATGCTAACTAATGACATCTTAGTGTATACTCTTTAAAACAAAATAAAAAGGATTTTAAACATTATTTTTTTAACATTCAGATTACCTACAACTTTGTTTTGAGTGTTTTTATAAATAGCCCTATCAGGGACTACCTGTAATCATCCACTCTCTCCCACTGATAGATTACTCTCTGAGATCCAGTGATGAGTTATTTGAAATTCATGAAGGATTAAAACTCACTTTTGCTAAAGTCATGCAGTTAGTGTGGCAGAGCTGAGATTCAAATATCTATCTAGTTAATTCTAAAATTAGTATTACTAAGTGGTCAATAATAGTGTATTTTAAAATACTCATTTGCTATTTATCTTTTTAACAAAAATACTGATTTTTTTCTGAATATAAATATAGCAGGTGGTCACAGGAGAAAACTTAGGGGATCCCCCCTCAAATTACAGAAATGAACATTAAAATTACCCAGGATTTCCACATCCAGACATAATCATTAAACATTAGCTTTCAGATCCTATGTGTACACATTTTTATAATTTTATTTATATGTTTATATCTATAGAACTATATATGTAATTTCACATATCACCAACAGTTCTTTGCAATACATTTTAAAATCTTGAAACATTTGCCTAATTAAAATTCATCCTAACTTTACAGAGTGAATTAATTTTTTAACTATGTAAAATAAGAGTTCTTTTTCATCTTGTATCCTTCTCAAAAGAATAATGCCCAAGTCTGTGAAGGTGCACATGGAATTAATTTTCTCATCTTACTTTCTGTGCTAGAGTCCTAAGGGCTGCTGCTGCTAAGTGGCTTCAGTCGTGTCCGACTCTGTGCGACCCCATAGACAGCAGCCCACCAGGCTCCCCATCTCTGGGCAAGAACTCCAGGCAAGAACACTGGAGTGGGTTGCCATTTCCTTCTCCAATGCATGAAAGTGAAAAGTGAAAGTGAAGTGGCTCAGTTGTGTCTGACTCTTAGCAACCCCATGGACTGTAGCCTACCAGGCTCCTCTATCCATGGGATTTTCCAGGCAAGAGTACTGGAGTGGGGTGCCATTGCCTTCTCCAGTCCTAAGGGCAGAGCTGTCTAAAACAGAGTGAGAGCAGAGCATAAGCCAGCTCTTTGTCTTGTTTCCACTCTTAGTTCATCTCTAAAGCCAAGACTTCTACCCAAAGGTGAAAATCCTGGAATAAGTTGCCCTTTCTAGTCCCTTGTGCCGATACCAAACTGGGATTTTTGTTAGAGGAAAGGCCCCACAAAAGTCTGAGGTAGGAGCAAGAATAGACTCAATGCTCATCTAGTTGAATATAAAGAGAAGAGCCCAGAAGAGCATAGCATCCATGGCAACCATATCTAGATGTCACAGAATTTAGAGAACCCATTGGATCCTCTGAGAGGATGACCAGGGGATCTAAATCATGTCAGATGGAGCACCCAGCGTAGGACTGAGCAGGATCTGTGCTGAATACCTCTTTCATGTCTGCTACAGTATCATTCCAAGTCCTTTCCAGGGAAACCCCATATCTGCCTCACCATCTCACTTATTTACATTATGTGACTTACACACATACCCCCACAGTGTTGTCTCCTGAACACAGTAGACCCATCTGATACTTACCCACTTGTAATCTGTTGGTTTTAGGTCTGACTCTGAAAGTTTTGGTATGGAAAGACTCAGATCAGTCTTGATGAAATGCTGACTCCAGCAGGTTGTCTTTCATAGTGAGGTGATCTGGCTTGCCTTGTAAGCACTGTAGTTAGTCACAACACTCTCCTTGAAGACTTGGTTGTTTACAGTTGTTTACAGTGTGATCCAGGCCAACGGATCTTGCTTTAGGGCTTGTAAATAAGCCTAGAGTGTTTTGACATCAATAAATAGGACCTTAGTTTCAGCTGATAGTAAGATGCACTTAGAGATTCATTCTTAGCCATCACTGGAGTTGAGTTAAAGGAACTTCACTGCCAAAAAGAGTGAGATATGTATGGTGGCTCTTCTGAGGTTTTCTAAGATTGTTTGGAAGCATAAAGGTCCTGACTTTTCCTGTTGCCCTTCATGAAATCTTGAGTCAACAGTCATGTGTATACATTAGGCAGCAGATGGAATCACTACGACTGATTCACTTTATAACCATTGATCCTCATACTACCTTATGATCTACTTTTTCAGATCATTGTGACAAATTTTCTACTCTTATGGAAAATTCCTTTCATGGTTAAAGCTTTTGGTAAATGCTATGAAGCTTAATAAGTCTCTCTACTGAATGGAAATAATTATGGAGGAGTTCATAAAATGCACTCATGGTCTCATTTAGTCATTAGAAAAACTAGAACACAATGCTTAAATGTGAAAAAAAAAATTATAGGCTAAAAAGCCGTAATATTGAGCATTTTTTTTTGTTTGTTTTTGAAGCTTCTTGGAGATGGAATAAAAAATCAGCTAATGATCAAAGCAATGATTTGAGTTTTTATCAGAAAGTCTACAGTTTCTTATAAAAATAAAGCTTCCACATATTCTTACTGGAAAAGCTATTTGAAAAATTCTACCTCAGCCACCCTATTGTTTTACCTAAAATAGTCAGGGTTTTCTAAACACAAATTGTCAAAAATATGGTGTTTATTCTCATAGTCATTTAACTATTGTGTGTGTGTGTGTTTGCTATCAGAATGAAAGTCTGACGTTCCTAAACTGCAGAGTATTTTCGATCAGTGCAATAGATAGCTTTCATGCCTTTTTATTGCAAAGCAATTAAAAAATTATCAGAACATGTCCTCTTAAGAATGATCACAGATAGCTGTAAAATCTATTGTGTTCATATTGACACACTTTCTATTTAGAATTTTTTATATTGTCATATGAATAATTACACTATTTTCAGGCCCACTTTTTACATAAACATGGCCTCTATGTAATCCTCTACACTAAGCAAAACTCTTTTGGTTGAAAGTGACAGAAATCTAACTCAAGGTAGCTTAGCTATTTAAATAATAAAAATAATAATGATGACAATGTATTACTTATCTTAGCTGGAAGGCTATCTGAAGACTTATAAATAAAAGGAATAACTACAGAGCTAGAGACTCAGAGAATTACCTAACCATTAACAGAACGTTTTTCTTCTCCATCGATCTCCTGCCTTTTCTTGGCTTCATCTATACACAGGCTCTTTCCACCTGGAAAGAAAGATAATATCACTGGCTGTTTCTGGAAGCTGAGAAATAAAAAACAGCCAGACTTCTATGAATGATGGTACAATGATTTCCTAAGGCATGTGAGGTAAAGAATAAATGCCTGGGCTTCCCTGGTGGCTCAGTGGTAAGGAATCTGCCTGTCAGTGCAAGAGACATGGGTTCTATCCTTGAGTCAGGAAGATCCCAGAGAAGGAAATGGCAACCCACTCCAGTATTCTTGCCTGGGAACCTCATAGAAGAGCCTGGCGGGCTACAGTCCAAGGGGGTCGCAAAGAGTTGAACACAATTGAGTGACTAAACATTAGCATACAACGTAAGGATCTTTTCCCTTTTCCTTACCCTTTGTCTAGATCTACCCAGAATCCTTTCTTCCCATACTCCCTTTCCCTCTCAGTGCTTGTATTCCCAAAGGAAAATTAACCTGTGAGTAATCTGTTCAGACTGCCATCCTTAAAAAGACAGGACAAAGTCAACAGCTCTATTGTACTTTCAATTTCAGCGAACTAAAGAAAGCTCCTAGTGTTTTCACCCTTCCAAATCGATTATTACTTTTGGGAAAAATTAAATGGATAAACTTAGGTGTTATATTAAGAACTTTTTATAACAACTACATAAAGTGTGGGCACTAAACAGTGAGAATTGGTATCCATTTTGGTGCTGGCAATGCCTCCTGGAGGCCCTGCTATAACTGAGGCTTTAGTTTTCAGTTGCTGGGTAGTGGCTTGGTCCCTGGTATCCTGCTGGTTGTGGCAGGCTAATAGTTGGATATTCCAGGCTGCTCGAAGCAGCAACTACTTACCAACTGCATAGAGACCATCACTATATTTTTATAATAATACATAGCTACTGACTTAGTAACCTGGGTTACAGTCTAAGTGTATAGGGTTAAGAGTTACTTAGGAGAATTAATTCTGCACAACTGATTTTAAGAGAATTAAATGCTTGGAACATCAACCGAAGGTGATGAGCTTTTTAAGTAGTTACTCTGTATACTCTGTAGTTTGTTTTTGTGTTTATTTTGTTTTTCTTTTCCTGCATGTATTTCAAATGGGCCATTGGAACTCTGGAAATTATATGTACATTTTGGTGAATAAGTGGTATTTGCATTTTTTTTTCTGCAAAAATGAGTCACTTTTACCAGGTTCTCAAATGAGCCCATTGCACACACACACATACATGCAGACATGCACAAAAATCTTTAAAGATCCTTGTCATAAAATGTCGTATTTATAATTTCCATAAGTGGGGAAGAATGTATCAAGCTCATGTAAGAGTAGTAGCAAATAAATAAGTTACATTTTTAAAAGAAGGACCATTGCACTTGCCTACAGTTTCTCACTGGAAATTATTCTTGAGTGTTTATAAGGCCATTTTACATGCTTACTCTTGCAGTCAAAATAGCCCATCCATCACCAATTCTGGTTCACATGAACTCATGGGTTAAAAGCTACCCATATTCTTATATTAGTCCTCATGAATTTCTTCACAAAGTGACAAGGTATAAAACTGTGCTTAATATCAAATGTAATTGGGCGTAGAGCTTGTCTACTTTTATAGAACATTAGCTGAAAAAGTCTCAGTTTGAAATTTTAATGAAAAAACAAAACTTGCCTAAACTTTGGTGCGGATGTCTAATAAGCTAAAATGTTGAAAGCCAAATGGGGTCAGAGCTGTCTCTTTGATAAATGATAAATTCTGACCTTTGGCTCCAGCCAGGCCAGACCATGTCCTTAGAGTAACTAAAGATAAACAACTGGCAGGAAAACATGCTCATTATTCAGACTGAAATGTAAACGGTTTAGGAGTACTTCCTTAAACAGTTCTATGTGTGCTTTATTTATCTTCAAACTTTTTAGGAAAAGCTGCTGCTAAGTCACTTCAGTTGTGTCCGACTCTGTGCGACCCATAGACAGTAGCCCACCAGGCTCCCCCGTCCCTGGGATTCTCCAGGCAAGAACACTGGAGTGGGTTGCCATTTCCTTCTCCAATGCGTGAAAGTGAAACGTGAAGTGAAGTCGCTCAGTCATATCTGACTCTTAGCGACCCCATGGACTGCAGCCTACCAGGCTCCTCCGTCCATGGGATATTCCAGGCAAGAGTACTGGAGTGGGGTGCCATTGCCTTCTCCGAGGAAAAGCTCTACAGTACCAAAGAATCCCAGAGCCCTCGGCAATAAGTTAGTGAGGACTATACAAACTGGAGCCAAAGACTATATCTTGAAAAGTTGAGAAAAGAAAACTTCTCAGGTGTTACAACTGGTTATGAACATCCAGGACTCAATTTTCCATAATATTCAAATTCTCCCCTGATTATTGCATCTAATGACTAGACTCAGGTTTTCCCATATAAATATCCTGTGTTGAGTTTTTTTTTTAAGCATTTGAAATTCTGTGATTTTCCGTTATTAAACTTACAAATGACTTCTTCCACTTTTCCTTTTTTGCATGTTTCTGTACTAGACTAGCATTTTTTCCCCTTGTTCATTTTGTTTTCTTTTTGCTATTCAACTTTGTCAAAAGTAGCACTATTTCCATATGTGGGGTCTAAATTATAAAATTTATTTGGTATTAGGCCAGGGAGAAATTTCTTTCTAAACATGCCTAAGCTGAAGCCTGGCTTTATTCATTTTGTTAACAAATGTGTGTTGTAAATGTGTGTGTAAGTTAGTCATCAGCTGTATTCACAGCAGTGAACAAAATGGACCTGGTCTCATAGGGCATTTACAGTTAAACTTAGGAAAATGACATGAATTAATCAGGTAAACAAGTAACTGTATAATTATAAGTGAACATGAGAACTATAAAACAAATCAAAGATTATCAGAGAGGTTTGAAAAAGTGGTCAAAGGGAATAGCTCAAATGAAGACAAGCAAGATGTTATATTCTTCGGGAAGGAAATATTTTAGCTATGAGTTGAAGAAAGAAAAAAAAAGTGAAAGTGTTAGTTGCTCAGTCATGTCCAGCTCTTTGGGACCCCATGGACTGTAGTCCACCAGGCTCCTCTGTCCATAGAGTTCTCCAGGCAAGAATACTGGAGAGGGTAGTCACTCCCTTCTCCAGGGGATCTTCCAGACCCAGGGATCAAAGCCAGGTGTCCTGCACTGCAGGCAGATTCTTTACCATATGAGCCACCAGGGAAGCAAAACAGTTAGCAACTGGAGAAGGATATTCCAAGAGGAGGGAGCTTCATGTACAAAGATCAGCTGAGGAACTGGAGATGGAAGGCCAGCGTGGCTACACTGGGTCAGGGGAGGAAGGGAACGGCATGAGAGGAAGAGAGAGCTTTCTGGAAGTCCTGGCACAGTTCACCAAGTACGTGACATCCTGCCTCTGTCCAGATGCAGCGTAAGATCCCACTTCTGGCTCCCTTGTGTTTTGGGCAGGTGGGCGGACGAGGGAAGTGTGCAGCTAGAACTGGCCAGTGAGTGAGTACAAGAGATTCCTGTCACTTTCCAGCTGAGTCCTGAAATAAGGCTAGTAATAATGGATAAGACTGGGTGGACAAGGGCTTCCCTGGTGGCTCAATGGTAAAGAATCTGCCTGGCAAGCAGGAGACCTGGGTTGGGAAGAACCCCTGGAGGAGGAAATGGCAGCCCACTCCAGTATACTTGCCTGGAGAGTCCCATGGACAGAGGAGCCTGGCAGGCTACAGTCCATGGGGTCACAAAGTGTTAGACATGGCTTAGCAAGTGAACAACAACAGATAAGATCACCTCTGCAATGGAGAGGAACTTCCTGGCCCTCAGCAAAACAGAGAGGAAAAGTTGTTTTAGGTACCATATGAGGGGCATCACAGGTCAGGAGGAAGAGCAGAAATGTTCTGCCATTCTTCCAGAAGCAGAACTGAGGGGTAAAACCATTTTGTACAATCTTGTAATATGTTCTGCTATAGCATGGTGGGTGAAGGACAAGTGGGGGGAAAAAAATCCCTTAATCTGCAAAGAAGGAGAAAAGACTGAAATAGTACCTACAATCTTGGTGAAGTTACCTTTCTTGCTCTCTAATTGCTTCATAGAAATAGAGAAATAAGCAAATAAATTGTAAAGAAATAAAGTATTACTACTTTCCTGTGCAATAAGAAAATCTCCAGAGGAGCCCAAGGCTAACAATGTAAGCTGTTTATCAGGCCTGCCTGCCCAGAACTCAGGAACCTGTGATCCCATCTTTCAGTACTTATTAGACTCCACCTGGTATAGAGCTGTGCCTGAGGCCTGCCTGGGAACTTGGTATGGTACCTTCTCTCATTAATGTCTCCAGGAAAATGTAATACTTGTGGGTGTCTTACTAAGTCAGATCACGGGTATTACATGGAGCTGTGGCCTTTAAACTGGGTATGTATAACTTGGATTATGTGAAAACCTTGCAAAGATTGCCTGGTTGTGGCATTCATTTTTAAACCTGTAATTAACATATGATATCCTTCTCTAAAACTGATCTACTTGAGAATCTGTTTGGATCCAGTCACAAGTTCTCCTTTCCTAATCCCATTTTTCCTAATTTTCCCTATCACATTTTACAGAAAAAGAAAAGAAAATTCACTTTTCTTTTCCACCTTTAATATCTTTATGGTGTATTGCTATGAAAAATATCTGAAGTTTTCCAGTAGAAATCAAAGGGACATTTGACATACTTGTTAGACTCCACCTGGTATAGAGCTGTGCCTAAGGCCTGCATTGGTATTTTAAAAAAATGAATCACTGCGATTATTAACAATTTTTTTTGTAGGGAAAGTGGTTTTTTCTCTTTTAATACAATTGAAGGAGGACCTGTTTCAAGTCTAAAGCTGATAGAGAGTTAAGAATTTTTAATATTATATCAATTGGTTTTGGAGAGTATTTAAAATTTTTTACATGTACTAGGATTTCAAAAAGGATTTAATGATATTTCCAGGTTTCCCTGGTGGCTCAGATGGTAAAGAATCTGCCCACAATGCAGAAGATCCAGCTTCGATCCCTGGGTCAGGAAGATGCCCTGAAGGAGAAATGGCAACCCACTCCAGTCTTCTTGCCTGGAGAATTCCATGGACAGAGTAGCCTGGCAGGATACAGTCCGTGGGTTACAAAAAGTCATACATGACTAAGTGACTAACACACAATGATATTTCATTAATAAAACTCCTCCAATTCCCATTTATGTATTTATATGTAGCACTTACTATACAGTACATGAACCAAGAACTTTCAGATGTTCAAGCTAGATTTAGAAAAGGCAGAGAAACCAGAGATCAAATTGCCAGCATCTGTTGGCTCATAGAAAAAACAAAAGAATTCCAGAAAAACATCTGCTTCATTGATTACGCTGAAGCCTTTGACTGTGTGGATCACAACAAACTATGGAAAATTCTTCAAGAGATGGTAATACCATATCATTTTACCTGCCTCCTGAGAAACCTGTATGCAGATGAATAAACAATGGTTAGAGCTAGACATGGAACAACAGACTGGTTTGAAATTGGAAAAGGAGTACTTCAAGGATATATATTGTCACCCTGCTTATTTAACTTACATGCAGAGTACATCATGTGAAATGACAAACTGGATGAAGCACAAGCTGGAGTAAAGAAGACCGGGAGCAATATCAATAACTTCAGATATGCAGATGACACCACTGTCACGGCAGAAAATGAAGAGGAGCTAAAGAGCCTCTGCATAAAGGTGAAAGAAGAGACTGACGAAGCTGGCTTAGAACATTCAAAAAACAAAGATCATGGCATCTGGTCCCATCACTTCATAGCAAACAGATGGAGAAACAATGGAAACAGTGACAGACTTTATTTTCTTGGGCTCCAAAATCACTGCATTTGGTGGCTGCAGCCATGAAATTAAAAGATGCTTGCTTCTTGAAAGAAAAGCTATGACAAACCTAGGCAGTGTATTAAAAAGCAGAGACATTACTTTGCCCACAAAGGTCTGTATAGTCAAAGCTATGGTTTTTCCAGTAGTCATGTATGGATGTGCAAGTTGGACCATAAAGAAGGCTGAATACTGAAGAATTGATGCTTTGAGCTGTGGTGCTGGACAAGACTGTTGAAAGTCCTTTGGACTGCAAGGCGATCAAACCAGTCAGTCCTAAAGGAAATCAGTCCTGAATATTCATTGGAAGGACTGATGCTGAAACTGAAGCCCCAATACTTTGGCCACCTGATGCGAAGAGCAGACTCATTAGAAAAGACTCTGATTCTGGGAAAGATTAAAGGCAGGATAAGGGGATGACAGATGGCATCACTGACTCAAAAGACATGAGTTTGAACCAGCTCTGGGAGATCGTGAAGTACCAGGAAGCCTAGCCTACTGCTGTCCATGGAGTCAGAGAAATTCAGACATTACTGAGCAACTGAACAACAACAATAACTTACTATAAAATTAAAATATAATAATAGATTTTGTTCTGAACTTTGTCTCATTCCAGCAGTGAGATATATTCACACACAAATAAATGAACAAAAATTGAGAAATTCATGACCATTTGTTTCATTGAGATGAATTTCAAATGAAGTTTTAGGTTTTATATTAAGCAGTTTTTAAAAACCTATAAGATGTTTTGAATTAGTGTGTATTATTTGATTATAATGACAGCTCTACTCAGAAGAAAAATTTTGATGGTACCAAATTACTATGGCATTCGAATTTCCTTGAATACATTTTAAGAAAATTATTTAACAATTTTATTGTAACATGTCAATTTTATAATTGGATAAAGCCATTCCTTGCAAATATTTAAACTTATGATTAAAAAATAGATTTAATTTTAAAATATATGAGGAAGTAAATAGTTTATTAAAATATTTTGTATAATATAAAACTAAAACATGTGAAAATCATTGACACTGAAGATTTATTCCCAAATGTGATTACCCATTCTAAAAGTCCTTTTGGATTATTACCAACTATTACATAGTATGCTAAGTTGGATCGTTATGTATGATTGAAGATACATAGAAATTTGAGATATAGACTTGATAGTATGAAATGTTACCAGGCAACAATAAGCCATAGAGAATTAGAGTCCTATTGAGAATTATTATCCTGTGGTCTTTTTTTTTTTTTTTAATCTATTTTGTGTTAGGGTATGTCTGATTAACAATGCCTGGTAGTTCCAGGCAAATAGCAAAAGGACTCAGCCAAACATATGTATCTATCCTTTCTTCCCCAGACTTCCTTCCTATCCAGGCTGCCACTTAACATTTAGCAGAGTTCCACATGCTATATATACAGTAGGTCCTTGTTGGCTATCCACTTTTAATATAGCAGTGTGTACAGTCCATCCCGAACTCCCTAACTACCCCTTTCCTGCATCCTTCCTGCCAGCAACCATAGTTCTTTCTCTAAGTCTGTGAGTCTGTTATTGTTTTGTAAGTAAGTTCATTTGTATCATTTCTTTTTAGAGTCCACATATAAGGGATGTCATATGATATTCTCCTTCTCTGTCTGACATACTTCACTCACTATGACAATCTCTAGAACCACCCATGTTGCTGTGAATGGCATTGTTTCATCCTTCTTAATAGGTGGGCAATATTCTATCGTATGCATGTACTGCATCGTCTTTATCCATTCCCTGTCAATGGACATTTAGGTTGTTTCCATGTCTTGGCTTTCCTTCCAAGGAGCAAGCGTGATGACTGCAGTGACCTTCTGCAGTGACTTTTCTCCTTGGAAAGAAAGCTTGACAAACCTAGACAGTGTATTAAAAAGCAGAAACATCATTTTACTGACACAGGCCCCTATGGTCAAAGCTATTGTTTTTCCAGTAGTCATGTATGGATGTGAGAGTTGGACCATATAGAAGGCTGAGCGCCCAAGAATTGATGCTTTCAAATTGCAGTGCTGGAAAAGACTCTTGAGAGTCCCCTGGACAGCAAGATCAAACCAGTCTATCCTAGAGGAAATCAACCATGAATATTCATTGGAAGGATAAATGTTGAAGCTGAAGCTGAGATACTTTAGCCACCTGATGTGAGGAGCTGATTCATTGGAAAATACCCTGATGGTGGGAAAGGTTGAGGGCAGGAGGAAAAGGGGGTGACAGAGGATGAGCTGGTTGGATGGCATCACCAGTTCAATGGACATGAATCTGAGCAAACTCTTGGGAGGTAGCAGAGGACAGAGGAGCCTGGTGTTGCTGTAGTTCATGGGATCGCAAAGAGGTTGGACACGTCTTAGTGACTGAACAATAGCAAGAACATGTCTTGAGTATTATAAACAGTGCTGCAATGAACATTGGGGTGCAAGTATCCTTTCAGATCATGTTTTTCTCTGCATATGGACCCAAGAGTAGGACAACAGGGTCATATGGTAGCTCTGTTTTTAGTTTTTTAAGAAACCTCTGTACTGTTCTCCATAGTAGCTATACCAATTTACATTCCCAGCAGTGTAGGAGGGTTCCCTTTCTCTACACCCTCTCTAGCATTTACTGTTCATGGCTTTTGGCTGATGGCCATTTCGGCCGGTGTGAGATGATATCTCATTGCAGTTTTGATTTGCATTTGAATTTCCTGGAATTAGAATTTTGAAGAAAAGTTCTTTTAAAGGTAAATGTGGGTGTCTGGAGGGATACCAGCCGCAAAAGTTTGGGGAGAAAGGGTTTCTTACATTCCTAGTCAGAGTGATGGCTTGGTATTCTTTGGATAAGCCTTTGGAAAAATAGAAAGAAAGAAGAGGAGAACATATTCAATTTAAACATCAGAGAGTAGAGTCAGGAGAGGATGGAATTTTTGTTGTTATCACTGAAAGTAAGTTAAGAGTAGAAAAGGGAGGGGGAAGAAATCATAGCAAAAAGAAAGGTGAATAGGGAAATTTTACGGTGAGATGAAATATACTAAATTTAAAACAATAGACAAAAAGTTAGATGCAAGTGAGGCCAAAAGTTAGAAATAAAATTAGAGCAGATAAAATATTAAGAGTCTCTTCTGATGCCCTTAACTAAAGAGACCTCTAATAACACTTGATGCACTTGGTGCAGTAAGAGTCTAAATTCTAGACAGCTTCTGAGTCCAAAAGTGCTTGATGCCCAACAAGGTAAAGGAAGCCCTGGGGACAGTTTGCTGAGTATTTGGGGAACGAAAGGAGTAGTTGGCATTTATTGAGTCTCAACTCCTTTTTTATATATATATATATGGAATCAACCTCTCTTCTAGCAGCCCTTAGCTATTTTTCATCTCCCAGTAGCTTGAACCACATCGCTTCTCAAAGCACAGAGTTTTCCCCTATTTTCCCATGCCTATATCCACTCTGGGAATGGAAATCCTCTTCTCCTACAGATGTTGCTATCATCAAGGGGCAGTGAGACCACTGACTTGCCCTATTATGGTTTATTGTCTAAGATAGCCACCAGGGAAGTACAAGATACTCAGTAGGGATGAATACATTTTAGTGAAAGCACAGATTGTATATGAAATAACCTGAACTTTTGAATCATCTGCTATTAAAAATGACTCCAGATGTGTCAAGAAAGTAGGTGCCGCTGTCTTTTAGTGTTTCTTAAATGGGATACCCAACAGGAATTTGTCGGATTCCTCCAGTGCTTCTTCCCAGAGGTCCCAGCCTTATGAGCAGCATGTCACCTAGTGTGTTTTTCTGGTAATTTTCTGTTCCTGAGAAGATCATTTTACATTAAAGCATGTATTTCTAGAGGCAGAGAAATGTCTGACTAAACTAAACATTTTTGGAAGTTAAAATAAGAATCTGTGCTTTTTGAGCAGCATGTCAGAGCTTTTCCTGAAAATATCAGGCAGAAGTATCTGACGTGGATAATAAGACAGTTTCCTCTGTACAAATAGAATGAAGAAAAAGACAAAAAAGTCTTACTACTTTAGTATTACCATACTATCACTATATTTCAGGCATAACTTCTAAAAGCCTATGTTGTGGTAAACCTGTTATAAAGAGACAGCATTAATTATGGCTGAGTCCCTTCATTGTTCACCTGAAGCTATCACAACATTTTTAATCAGCTATAAGTATGGCCAGTGTTAGTCACTTGTTGTGTCCAATTCTTTGTGACCCTCTGGACTGTAGCCCACCAGGCTCCCTGTCTATGGGATTCTCCAGGCAAGAATACTGGAGTGGGTAGCCATTCTGTTCTCCAGGGAATCTTTCTGACCCAGGGATCAAACTCAGGTCTCCTGCATTGCAGCCAGATTCTTTACCGTCTGAGCCACCAGGGAAGCCCAATCAACTATACACCAATACAAAATAAAAAGTTAAAAAAAAGAAAGAAAATGTCAAGGTCATGAAACAGAAGGAAATACTGAGGAACTGTGTGTCACAGATTGGAGGAAATTATGGAGACACAACTAGTAAATGCGTTGTGGGATCCTGGCACAGAAAAAGAACACTGGGAGAAAACCAGAGGAAGTCAAACAAAGTTTGTGATTTAGTTAATGGTTTAAAAAATTATATTGGAAAATGTCATTACTTAAATATGGATGTCGCTAGCACTCACAAAAACCCTCTACCCAACTCCATGTTGCAATTTGTCATCTACAGCATGAAGCAGAACTGTTTGTGCTTAGAGATTTTTCAATGAATATTGTTATTTCATCATCTGACTATAACTTCTCTTTTCATGTGATCTAAAAAACCAAACCATCAATTGTGAATAGGTATACAGAGGTGATTTTTTTTTTTTTTTGAAGAAAGCAGATACCATTTTCAAAACCCCCACTGTATCAGTCAGCTTAGGCTTTATTACACAGTAATATAGAATGAGTAGCTTTAGGGAGAGAAATTTATGTTCTCCAAGTTCTGAAAGCTGGAAGTCTGAGATCGTGTTGCCATCATGGCCAGGTTTCTGGTGAGATCTCTCTTCTTGGCTTTCAGAGAGCTGCTCCCCTGCTCTTGCCCTCACCTGGCAGAGAGCGGGCTCTGATGTCTCTTCTGATCCCATAAGATCACCAGACCCTTATGGCATGTTGACCTTAATAGCTTCCTAAAGGCCCCATTTCCAAATATTGTAACATTGTGGGTGTGAGGCTTCAACATATACATTTTTTTGAGGGAACACAGTTCATTCCACAGCACCTACTATTCTCTTGCCTCTTATTCCCCTTCCTTTAACACCACCAACTGCAAGTGTAGGTAGAAAACTTCTTCCTAGCTTACCTTCTAACATAAAGGGTCTAAGTTGCACAAATCAACTCAGACAAATAGGTGCCACTTATAGCAAATGGGATTTCCCAGGTGTCGCTACTGGTAAAGAACCTGTCTTCCAATGCAGGAAACAGACATGGGTTCGATTCCTGGGTCAGGAATATCCCCTGGAGAAGGCATGGCAACCCACTCCAGTATTCTTGCCTGGAGAATCCCATGGACAAAGGAGCCTGGCATGCTATAGTTCATAGGGTCGTGAAGAGTCAGAAACAACTGAGCTACTAACACTTTTACTTTATAGTAAGTAGCCAAATCCCCTTTGGGACACTGTTAGGACAACTATGTATGTAATCAGTATCACAGGATTCACAACTTCTCTGTGACATAGAACACTTAACCTTTATTCTAAAATATTCCCTCACCTGCCTCGGGTTCCACCTTTGACCAATGCTGTGATACAGCTTTCTACTGCCTGAAGGAAGCCTCTATGATTCAAATTAAACCCACTGATATATCCTGGATTTGTAGAATGAATGAGCACAAATTTGGGAACTAGTCAGACCTGATTCTGAATATGAGCCAAGTTACTTATACCTACCAGAACTCAGCAAGCTATTTAATCTCTCTGACACTGAGTTTCATTCTTAAGCAAAAGAGAAAGAACGATACTTATCTTGCAGAACTTTTGTAATAGTAATAGTAAAGTAATGAGCATCTAGGATTAATGCCTAGAACGTGGACTAGAGATTTGATATGTGATACTTAGAAGAAGGAAAAGAAAAAGGAGATGTCTACCTAAGAAATACTTTGAAATGATCAAGATGATCTTTTCATTCACTGAAAGAAATTACCCCATTTTTAGAAGGAGGAGGTTGGGAAAACCATTCTGCTAAGCTAACTAGGCAGTGGAAAGTGAAAGTTGCTCAGTCGTGTCCAGTCTTTGCCACCCCATAGACTATAGAGTTCATGGGATTCTCCAGACCAGAATACTGGAGTGGGTAGTCTTTCCCTTCTCCAGAGGATCTTCCCAACCCAGGGATGGAACCCAGGTCTCCCACATTGCAGACAGATTCTTTACCAGCTGAGCCACCAGGGAAGCCCAAGAATACTGGAGTGGGTAGCCTATCCCTTCTCCAGGGGATCTTCCTGCCCGAGGAACTGAACTAGGGTCTCCTGCATTGCAGGAGGATTCTTTACCAGCTGAGCTACCAGGGAAGCCCTAACTAGGCAGTAAGACCTTGAAATTTTCAAAATATTGCTAATGTGAGGTCCATCAAAACATAGTAGTGTTCTAATAGACTTTCTCCTCTTGAACTCCATTTGTTTCTAAATTTGGGGTGTATTTTTCATTTATACAAATAATATAGTTCAATTATTTTTTAATTTCTTTATAGCCAATTTATAAAGAAATTAAAGGAGAACCTTCACATGTCTTCCTCGCTGATGTTCAAGAAAATAGACGAAGCTTTTTTCCTGTCACTTTCACTAATCATATTTTCAAAGCCAAGTATAGGTATCTGTCTGAGCCCATTCAATGTTCTTTCCTACTGTCCTAGTCTGTCACGTAGTTGTTATTGTTGTTTAGTAGCTAAGTTGTGTCCAACTCTTTGTGATCCCATGGACTGCAGCATGCCAGGCTTTCCTGTCCTTCACTATCACCTAGAGTTTGCTCGAACTTATGTCCATTGAGTTGGTGATGCCATCCAACCATCTCCTGCTGTGTCACCCCCTTCTCCTCTTGCCCTCAGTCTTTCCCACCATCAGGGTCTTTTCCAATGAAAACAGAGTCACATAAAGTCTTCTCAAATAACACATGCTATCCCTTCGTGGAGAAGCAAGCAGCTGGGCTTAGCACAAAAGCATATGGGACAACTCAGCACTTCTTCCAGAGTAAAAAGACTTTAGGAGCATAAGTCAGTGAAATGGGGACATATATGAATGATTACATCAGATGTCAAAGGATGGAATTTAGTTCTATCAAAAGAGGCAAAGAATACTATCCTTTCGTTGTTCTTGTTTTTGAAATGTCTATTCCTTTCTTATTATTTTATTGTCGGTGATCATTGCAGAAGCATCAGTAATTACAGAGAAGCCGAGTAGTTTCTCTGGAAAATTTACAGGTGGTGATGGATGATGACATAACCGTGTGACAGTACAATGCTGTATTAAGTACTGAACTCCCTGCCAGATTATGGAAAGAACACGAGTAGATAAAAGCACAACAATTTTCTTTTCGCTGTGTCTCAGGAGAAAACAATACATACCAGCGTAGATGGAAGCAAATGAGATTAGTTAAAAGAAGGAACTTAAATAATGTAGACCAAGTCAGAGTAATGCTGACAAATGGGATGACTCATCTAATGACAGCATAAATGAGGAAAAGCGTAGCTTCATCTTAGGTATTCCTGGTTATTTTTCCATGGTGCTTTTATACTTTAGGAAGGAGTCACACAATACAAAATGAGACAAAGACTTGATAACTATATGGTTAGTTGAATTAAACAAGTCTAGACCTCCAATGGAATATTTCGCTTTTGTTTTCCAGATCAATTGTCTGCTTTATTCCCATGAATGAAGTTGGTTGTAAAAGCAATTATGCTATTATGAGATCAGTCAAAAACATCTACATGTGCTAAACAGAGCTATCCTGCAGGAATATACTGTGTGCAAGAACATATAATATGTTGAAAAATATCAATAACAAGTTTAAAATCATATCAACTACTCACATACTTAAACACCCCTAAGGTATAAAGTAGGAATGTGCACTTGTTTATGCAAAACTTAAATTTCACACATGAGAAAAGAGTAACTCGTACACTCTCCTTTTCCTCCCCACCCCTCACCCCCTTGCACTGTATTTACAATAGCCTGTCCATTGAGGAACCGTGGAAACAGTGGCTGATTTTATTTTTCTGGGCTCCAAAATCACTGCAGATGGTGATTGCAGCCATGAAATTAAAAGACGCTTACTCCTTGGAAGGAAAGTTATGACCAACCTAGACAGCATATTCAAAAGCAGAGACATCGCTTTGTCAACAAAGGTCCATCTAGTCAAGGCTATGGTTTTTCCAGTGGTCATGTATGGATGTGAGAGTTGGACTATAAAGAAAGCTGAGTGTAGAAGAATTGATGCTTTTGAACTGTGGTGTTGGAGAAGACTCTTGAGAGTCCCTTGGACTGCAAGGAGATCCAACCAGTCCATCCTAAAGGAGATCAGTCCTGGGTGTTCATTGGAAGGACTGATGTTGAAGCTGAAACTCCAATACTTTGGCCACCTGATGGAAAGAGCGGACTCATTTGAAAAGACCCTGTTGCTGGGAAACACTGAGGGCAGGAGGAGAAGGGGACGACAGAGGATGAGATGGTTGGATGGCATCACCAACTCGATGGACATGGGTTTGGATGGACTCTGGGAGTTGGTGATGGACAGGGAGGCCTGGCGTGTTGTGGTTCATGGGGTCACAAAGAGTTGGAGACGACTGAGCAACTGAACTGAACTGATCCATTGAGGATTCAGAACCAAGCATTAATTCTGACTTATCCAATTTCTTAATAGCAGAGAAAAGAGCTTCTTGGGAGAAAGAGACTTGTCCTCAAAAACCTGCTTTTCTGAGTCCCTTTGAGTTGAGAAAAAGAAAAAAAGAAAAAAGCTCAGAAGTCACAATGAAAGGTGTGTACCCAAGGTTTCTTAAGAGTGATTCACTATTGTATTTGGTTTTGTGTCTTACATTAGGAAATAGGGTTTGCCTGGAGGGTAAAAATTACCTTTAGTTCCTACTCTTTTAGCCACCAAGGCAGTACAGAATGATGGATAAGGAGTACAGGCCAGTAGTTACTAATCACCCTTGAAAACTCAGGCAAATAGACATCACATTTCATTATCCGACCTTGATTAGGCATGACATTTACACTGGGGGCAGAAATGCCAATACAACTGAAGAGTTTGGAAATGGCCCTTTGTGGAAAGGCGATGAATTATCCATTGATTTACTCTAAGAAAAGAAAATAGAGGAATGATACAGGAGGGGTTTATATGTAGCTTGTTAAGAAGACTGCATCTTAACCAGTTTCGAATGACATGTACCCAACTGTGCACATGGCCTGGTATTGATAGAGTCAAATGAACAAGCATGAAGGTCTTCATTGAATGGTATTAAAATTTTTTTAAGTGGACAGGTGGAAAATGGGAAGACTACAATGTGGGGGCTGCCTGTGCCTGCCCTTAATGCTGCCTGGGTTTCTTGTAATTGAAAGCAGTACGAAGAGAACTCTGATAGTCAGAGCCTTGGTCTGCTATGAGAGGTGGTTATGGACAGTGGCGTGAACTCTGGACGGCTTGGTTTCAAATGATAGCTCCTCTCCTTACTAGCTGTGTGACTGCAAGCAAAGTATTTAATCTCTCTGTGTTCTCATTTTCCTCATTTATAAAATAGGCTCAACAATAAAGCTTACCTCACAGTTTTGTTTCAAATATTGTGATGAATCAATACTTGGAGCATTTTCTGGCACAAAGTGAATCCTCCATAGATATTAGTTGTTTTCAATGTATTTTTTTTCCAAGATGAAAATAGCTATATTATTTTTCACCTGATTATATAAGTAATATGTGCTTACTGTTTAAAAGATTTTAGAGTAAGATACAAAGATGAGAAAAATTATTGGAATCAAATGATTCTCAGATAACTATGATTAACACTTAGGTATTACCTCTCCAGACAGTTTTCTGTGTGTAAAACATACATGAAAGTGAAGTGAAAGTCATTCAGTCATGTCCTACTCTTTGCGACCTCATGGACTATAGAATCCATGGAATTCTCTAGGCCAGAATACTGGAGTGGGTAAGCCTTTCTCTTCTCCAGGGGATCTTTCCGACCCTGGGATCGAACCCAGGTTGCCCATATTGCAGGAGGATTCTTTACCAGCTGAGCCACAAGAGAAGCCCAAAACATGTATAATGTATATAATTATATCATGGACACATGTGTAGAACCAATTCTTTATTCACTACTATTCCATCCTACTCCTAAAATAAAATCATGTATTTTGAGCTGTGACACTGTCATCTTTCAAAATCCAATGCCTATCCAAGACAGTATCATCTACAAACTTTTTCTTGAGCAACTCACTCTCTTTTCAATTCCATTATTATTTTTCTATGTGTGTGTTCCCTAGAGCCCTTAATGCACTGATTTTTCATCCAACCAATAATTATTAAATACCTTTACTATGTCAAGAGCTGTGTGAGGTCTGGTTTTTCAGTGGTGAACAAAGATAAGTAGAGTCTCTGCCTTGATGGGACTTAAGTCTCAGGGGCAAAAAAATACACTAATCAAATTATTGTACATATACATGTATAACTTGCAGTTGTAAACTTTTACAAGAAATATCCCAGAGTAATTGCTCTGCAATAAATTCATTTATGGGTTGAATTATAAAGTTATAGAAACTGAGTTTATAGAGGGATGATACATGTTATAAACCTGATCACTGTAAGAATAACAATTAAGAGGGGAAAGGATGGGAAGAAGGAATGAGAGGATAGAAGGAGAGAATGTGAAAACATGATGATCTTTTCCTAAGAAGGGTGAGTGAGTTATCTAAAATTAAATAATTTGAAAAATAATCCTAATGTCTTCAAAGTTTTCATAATCTCTTTCCTTAATCCTAAAATCCAATGTGATATCCTATGATTACATAAAGCTTAATAATTCCATATTCAGGTTATTTTCCTTTTTTAACATTACTTATGATTAAATTTTACTATTTTAAATAACAACAATAGTAGTATATAATTGAAATTTTCAGGAAAATGCTTGACTCATTTCTCTTTCCCCCTATCCATCAATGTATTTATCATAATATATTCTTAGAAAGATGTCTGGAATCACATTTGCCTAATATTAATATTTTACTTCCAGTGGTGAAATTATAAAACTGTATATTTGCTTCATTTTCATCACTGCCCTTTCCTTTATTTTTAAATTATTTGTCATAAGTATATGTTAGTTTTTTAGAAAACTTTTTTTTCTTTTTTTAGAACAGCTTCTCAGGTGGTGCTAGTGGTAAAAAAGCTGCCTGCCAATGCAGGAGATGCAAGAGATGTGGGTTCAGTCCCTGTGTGGGAAGATCCCCTGGAGGAGGACATGGCACCCCACTTCAGTATTCTTGCTGGGAGAATCCCATGGGCAGAGGGGCCTTGTGGGCTACAGTTCATGGGGTCTCAAGAGAGAGATTGAGATGGAGGTAATTATGCCAGATGGTTGTAACAAAACTCCTTGAAAGTTATCTTGACAATTAAAAATGATATATGTAAGGTGCTTGGCACAAAGCCTGAAATACAGTGATCAATAAATAAAGTAACTATACTTCAGTTGTGGGTTATTATTTTTGATGAATAAAGAGGTAGATAAGTCTTACATGGAAGTGATAGCTGATACAGTTTGGTACATTTAAGCCTAAAAGTCAAGATGGTGATAAAAGGAATAAGGAAGTTCAGAGAATAAGAACAAGGATATAAAATAGTTCAATGGCGTGGCTAAAAGGAGGGAAATGACTGAAATAAAAAAACAAGTTGGGAAGAAAGCGTGCTTATAAGGAACTTCATAGTCATATTTGTACCATGGAGGAAAGGCAGGAAGTTGCAGTGCTTTGTCTTCAGTAATCTACATACCATGTTTTACTAATCTCCTGTATTAAAGAGGTCTTTAATCCAAGGTCATATAATATAATCCCTTATTTTTTCTTTTAGTACTTTTATAATTTTGTTTTTTTACATTTTTTTAAATCATCTGTCCTTACGATTATGATTTTGTCAAAAAGGATGATAACTTTTTTGTTCTAAATGGATAACCAATTGGAATGGCCATACTTTTCTCATTTATTTGAAACCCCACTGTTATTTTAGAAGATGTTATTGTATGTACATGGTCTGGTTTTAACCTTCTGTTCCATAGTCAATTCTTTTCATGCCTCACCAATACTACCTTTGATTAGTACAAATTTGTATGAATCTACATAAAGCTAGGAAGAATGGAAAAGAGAAGGGAGATTGGATTTAAAAAAAAAAAGAAAGTAAAATTGGTGCTACTTAGTGGCTGTTTGTCGGAGAAGGCAATGGCACCCCACTCCAGTACTCTTGCCTGGAAAATCCCATGGACGGAGGAGCCTGGTAGGCTGCAGTCCATGGGGTTGCTAAGAGTCGGACACGATGGAGCAACTTCACTTTCACTCTTCACTTTCATGCATTGGAGAAGGAAATGGCAACCCACTCCAGTGTACTTGCCTTGAGAATCCCAGGGACGGGGGAGCCTGGTGGGCTGCCATCTATGGGGTCGCACAGAGTCGGACACGACTGAAGCGACTTAGCAGCAGCAGCAGCAGTGGCTGTTTGTGTGCAGACTTGAGTAAGAAAGGAGAGTGAAGGATGGCTTCCAATACCAAGGTTGTTTCTAGTTGGAAGGAAAAATGGAACAGGAGGAAGAAAGGAGAGACTCAGAAGAAGTAAACAGGAGGAAGAGCAAGTCTAGGGGGGAGATGGTGAGTCAGATTTGAACATGGTATATTTGAGGTTCCTGCAAGGTATGCAGGTAGAGCAGACTTGGCAGCCCTTGAGGTATGACAGTTGCAAACAGAGATGCAAATACGGGAGCCGTCAGAGGTAGTTTGCCTTTAAACTTATAAGAATGGATAAACCGATTCCAGATGTGTGGAATGGAGGCCGTGGGTGGAGCGCTCTTCAGTATGCCCCTGGCTGGGCTTCGTCTTGTAGCTGATGCAGTTTTCTTCCATCAGCTATGGAGACTCCGGAGGTAGCTGGCTTAGTTTATTGGTGTAACCTCTGCCCATTGTCATCGGTTTTTCAGTCTCCAGGCTTTGGTCTTGAAGGCCTGGGAAATGTTCTTGTATAGTGTTCATTTGATAATTTATCACATTCTATTTTCTCTATTGTTTTATTTTAGAAATAGTAGTTGGATGTATGATCTCTTAGATGATCTTCCCTATTTCTTATGCTTCTTATATTTTTTATTTCTTTCTTTTAAAAACTTGCTACTTTCTATGAACTTTTCTCAAATTTATATTCTAACCCTTCAATTGAATCTCTCATTTTAGCAATCCTGTTATTAACTTTTATTAGCTTTGTCCTGTTTTATGATTGTTACATTATCATGACATCTTATTCTTATTATATTAAAGCAATATTTTCTTAAATTTCACTTAGGATATGATTATAATTATTAATTTATTTTCTCCAAATTATCTCTTTCATAGAGGTAATTTTATTTTCTTTCAATTCAGTTCAGTTCAGTCACTTAGTCATGTCCAACTCTTTGCGACCCCATGGACTGCAGCATGCAATGCTTCCCTGTCCATCACCAACTCCCAGAGCTTGCTCAAACTCATGTTCATCAAGTCAGTGATGCCATCTAACCATCTCATCCTCTGTCGTCCCCTTCTCCTCCTGCCTTCAATCTTTCCCAGCATGAGGGTCTTTCTTAATGAGTCAGTTCTTTGCATCAGGTGGCCAAAGTATTGGAGCTTTACTTATGTATATTGGGCTGTCTCTTCAAGGCAAATTTTTTTCAGATGACTGATGCGCCAGGATCATCTTTTTATTGAAGTTCAAGAGATGAAGAACTAAATAAACTCTGCCTTAGTAATTTGCTTTAAGGTATGGAGCTGTGAATGGACAGTTTTACTGGATAATCAGTACATGCCAGATGGTGGAATCTTTTGTCTTGAGCCATTACTGTTTTCATTTATTTACTTATTTTAGTGAACTTTTCATTTTTAGTGAAGAATCCTTAAGTATTGTCCTATGGCAAAGAGGCCTAACTAGTGGATGACTGATTTCCTATAGAGATGGGTAGTGACTACTGCTGAATATGGAGACTTACAGTTGTTACTCCTGTTGCCAGTTCCCCATTTCACCTCTTTTCTCTTCCCTGATTGGGTTGTACCTGTTTTAGAATTCTAAGCCATTTTATTTATGCAAATCAATCTCTGTCTCTCTCTCTCCTCCCTCTCACTTCTAGACACTCCAAGCTATGGTTGACTCTACTCTATTTGTTTAGGTACCACTTCTTTATCTGAACTGACTTTTATAAATTTGCTAAACTTTTCTATTTTCAGATGGTTCTCTTCCAGTTTCTTACTACCATTATTTTGTTTTCTACTTTTTTCTCTTTTTGGTATCTGAGATGGGGGGACATATACAAATGGCCATGTTGGTCAGGGAAACAGAAATCATTCTAGGAATTTCATACTACAGGACAATAAACAATACAAAGAATTAAAAACTTACAGAGTCATTCCAAGAGCTTGAAGTTAAGGAATCAGAAAGATGCTATTATAAGACAAGAAACCAGGAAATACAAAGGTCACACTTGCCACTCGTGTTCTTAGAGACCCACAACACAAGAGTAGGTATTCTTAGCAAAATTCCTAGTGTTTTATGAATTTTTCTGAATGCCTAATGTCATGTATGTACGATTACAGTATCATGCAGATTAGAGGAAGCACGCTTTTGTTGAAATATATTAGACAATGCCAAAATAAATAGAATTTCTTGTTTCATTGATGTTTCTAGTTTCTCAAAGTTCTAAGAATAATGTATCAGTATCGATGACACCATCTTATATATGTATATATTTATACACAAAGGTTTGAGGTAAATAACTGTTCAGGGTTCTCAAGCAATAAATAAATATGATTGAGGATTTATTTTATTTCATACAAATAAACAGGAGGACTTTTATACTAAGGTGTTATAATGTGGCACCTCTTGTATGGATGATAATGCTACCTTAGGCTTTTTTCTCTAAAATATTATAGGGGAATAAGAGGTTGGCACTATAAACTGTTATTGTATTTTAACAGCAAGCTTGTAGATGTTATTATGGGGGGTTCTAGCTTTTATGATCTTTCTTTTATCAGTTCTCACTTAGCACCATTCCATAAAAAAGCTTCTTGTAGAAATACTTTTTAGCAGCCCTTACATTCATTTCATCTTTTCTTTCCTCAGGAGACAAGTTAAGAGTATAGACTACATTTTCTCTGGATATTACTTTCATTTATATGTTTATAGATTTCGATCAACACTTTTCATAAAAACAGTGCTAAAATCCAAGACAATAAGGAAGGTTTTGTAAAGTATGAATAGTTCTTAAGGGGATGCTATCATTTAACTCTGAAGGCTTTATTTCTTTCATTTTTTATTGTTTTAGTTTCAGACACCACTTGTAGAATATTTCTCCATGTATAAATTCAGCAGATCAAATGTAAACAAAAAAACCAAGAAAGCCCAGAGTTTAGCACACTCCTTTTTATTATGCTGTTAGAATTTTAATAATTTTAAGAAGAGACAAAAGTGAAAGTAATTAATTCAAAATGGTCAAAACTTTAGCTATACATTCAAGAGACTTTAAAATCTCACCCTTTTTTTGTTTGTTTCCTTTAAACATCAGTTTTTTGATGCCTTGCTTTTCCAGGGGTTTCGTTAACCTGAGGATCAATCGTAGTGTATTTCTTGTCTATTTTTTATACTTTAAATAGAGAATTTAAGACCATCAAACTGTAAAGCAACGGATTTGGAGAACCTTGTTTCTCACTGAAGCAGTCATACTTACACAAACATGTTATATACAATTTTAGGGGACTATAAACCCTTTTATATATAGCCAAGGTGAAGCTCTTCTTTCTATTAACACAATTACAGTCAGTTGTAATATTGCATTCCAGATCTAGAGACAGGAATTATATAACTTCTCTCTATATATCTCTTCTGTTTCTCCTTGAGATAAAAAATAGCTTCAGTCTTAAGTACCTATATCCATTTAAATACACTTGACATTAATGAAATGCTAGGGATAGGAATCCAGTATTATATTTATGTTAATTAGTCAGTATTTATGGAATTAGACACTGTGCAATTCAAATAATACATATTCTCTGCCCTTGGTGATCTCACAGCTAGCTAACGAGAGAGACCAACATAGGAAAAAAAGAAAAATATAATGTCTTAAGTATAACATAGAGATAGCACCATAGGATTGCAAAGAAAGAGGTTATTGAAGAGAAAGTGAATGAGGAAAGGCTTCTGAGAGGAGATGTTGCCAGAGCTAAGTATAAAAAGATATGAAAGACTCATTCATGTTGATATGGATAAGATTAAAGCAGGGAGTCATGGTGTCTTTGAGCAAAGGATGCACATTGAAATCACAGGCATATCAGCTAAGGCCAGGTATGTGGCTGAATCCAAGTACTTTAGTGTGTCTAAAACAGAACAAATATGAGTCACGGAGGAATGAGAGATGAGACCAGACAGGTTGGCTGAAGGAGATCAGATCACAGGGGAATAATCCCATATGCTATACTAACGGTGGGCTAGGAGAAAAGGCCTTGGAAGCTACTGATGTTTTTTCAGCAGGGGAGGGAAGTAGATAGATTTATATTCTTCAAAGATTGCTCTGTTGGCTATGTAAAGAATAGATTTAACAGGTAAAAGATTGACTAAAATGTTGTTTTCATAGCTAAAGGAAGAGATAAGACCCTGTATCAAGGTAGTAAGAACAGAGAGAAGATAAATTAGATTAAAAAAATTAAAAAGTAAAAATCAGCCTGACTTGGTGGCTTTTAGGATGCTGAATGAAACAGAACCAGGAATGACTCTTTCTAGCTTGTTTTCCTGGACGTATCTAGGAAGACTAAATTTTGATAGATAAGTGAAAGAAAAGAAACTGTGCAGAATGTTCTGGGTTGAAAGAGCGAGAACATACCTTGCTATTCTCAGGATCTGTAGCTTTAGTTTCATTTTGTTGCCAAGTTCTATTGATTCCATATCATTCTTCTAAAAAAAAAGATTCATGACTAAATGCCACTAGCACAATTTAGGCCTCTAAGGTATATGAGCCTTCGGATACTTCATTGAAGAGGACCTATATGACTTTATGTGAAGGTGAGATCATCCTAATACTTGTATTTTGTTTTTTTCTCGAGTTTTAAATATGTATACTGGCCGGATTGATTAATGGTTTTTTTTCCATTTTATATAACAACTTCACTGATAAATCCTGGCTTGGAATACCTTTTATTTTCATCATCTAAGTGTCTCTTAGTTTCCAATTTCTTCTGTGCAAAGAGTGTGGTTTTATCAAATATAAGCTGACATTCAATTACCTATCTAAGTCATAGGAGAACTCAACATTTTTATTCATCTTAATATGTGGCTGAAATCCCAATTCTAAAACAATTGTTTATACATGTGAGAAAATTATTTTCAGTTGGCATTATTAAACATTGGAATGAGATTTCCTAGTACTGTAAGATGTTATTTGTGCTATCCAAAGACATTTTTAGGTAAGATAAGAATTGATCATGAATAAAATAGGTATAGTTCTATGTAGAGATAGAAAGTCATAATATCATGCTGGAACTTTGTGTGTGTGTATATATGTGTGTTTGTATGCATACACACACACAAAGTTCTAGCATGTTATTATTATGACTACAAACACACTCACACATGCACACATGCTGTCTTGTATGTCCATAATGGTTCTTGTCAAAGGTTGTAAAAAAAATACATCATAGATTATAAAAATGCCTGGGGCTGGTGCACTGGGATGACCCAGAGAGATGGTATGGGGAGGGAGGTGGGAGGGGGGTTCAGGATTGGGAACACGTGTACACCCATGGTGAATTCATGTTGATGTATGGCAAAACCAATACAGTATTGTAAAGTAATATACAGTAAAATTTAAAAATTAAAAAAATAAAGTAAAATAAAAATTGAAAAGGACACTTTATTTTAAAGATAGGGAAACTCAGGCCCAGAATTATAAGATAGATTGCCCAAGAGTGAGAGCAGAGTCCAGAACTTGAGTCTCTTAACTTCTCTTATAAATATGTCTTTGTGCTTTCAAATTATAGATGTACAGACAAGAAATTCTGTGATTATGCAGAGCTCATTTACAGCCCTCCAACCCCACCACAAACAGTCTGCTGTCTCTCTTCCAGGGAAATCCATTTAGCATAAAACATCACTGTAGTTGGTCACTTTTTTTGACAGATTATACTGCTACGGTTGTTTCCCTTCTTTCTTTGTCATTGTGTTATGATAGACATTTGAGCAGCATCTCAGTATAAACTTCTGTTTGAGAGATGGTGCTTCTGATTCTCAGCAGAGCCCACAAGTCTCACTTGGAAAAGACGTTTAATACAAGACAGTGGTCTTTTGTATTTTGAACTGAGATAGAAAATTCTGTCATGGGTTCATTCAAGGGAGACCCAATATTTTAAATACAATGAAGAAGTCAGGAAATTTTCAGGAGTAGAAGTGAGAGGATGATTCATACGTAAATTGGTATTTTCTTTTATGAGTTTTTTTTGATGTGGCAGTTACCCAAGTTTCCTGGTGAGATGCAATGAAGGCAATGAGCAGTTACTGAAGGATTTCTCATCTCTCTACAATTTCGTAAGGAAAAGCTATACAGCTAGGACACAGTTCATGCACTGCCTTTGTTTATTTGCATTTGTACATAAAAGTGAAGTCTTTTATCACTTTTCTTCCCCTCCTCACTTCTCCTTTCTTCTCCCTGCCAATACTTCTATCTCCTGCCCCGGTATCTGTTAAGCCTTTCTTTCTTTTTACCCTTCCTTGTAAGTAATTTTGCTTCTTTGTCTTACCACCCTTTGTCTATAGTCCCTTCTCCCTATGATATGAGATGAAGACGCATAGAGTGGAGCTTAACAGCACAGGATCTGAGGTCAGGCTGCCTGGCTTTGAATCCTGGTCCTGCCACTTACTAACCTAGGGGAAGGAACTTAACTTCAACTGTTTCCATTTTCTTATCTCCTCTTGGACAACAGACTTTATCTCTTAGAGTTGTTATGTAGATGAAGGGAAATAATACATGAAGGTGCATAGAAGGCATGGCACAACCTGGCTGTTCTTATAATACACAGTCATGGCTTCATGTATATATATGACTGTATATTATAAAATGTGTACTATATGTATAATTATTATGTATAGTTATATAATGATTTATTTTGTGTAACACATGCATGCATGCTAAGTCGCTTCAGTCATGTCTGACTCTTTGCAACCCCATGGACTGTAGCCTGCCAGGCTCCTCTATCTATGGGATTCTCCAGGCAAAAATGCTGGAGTAGGATGCCACGCCCTTCTCCAGGAGATCTTCCTGATCCAGCGATCAAACCCACGTCTCCCTGTGGCTCCTGCATTGCAGGCAGATTCTTTACTGTTGAGCCACCAGGGAGCCCATTTTTTTGGATAATACATATAATAAATATTATATGTTTATAATATATATGTAGATTATATATTAATACAACAATTCCCTTGTTGTTATTGTTTATTCACTAAGTCTTGTCCAACTCCTTTGCGACCCCATGGACTGTAGCTTGCCAGGCTCCTCTGTCCATGGGACTCTCCAGGCATGAGTACTGGAGTGGGTTGCCATTTCCTTCTCCAGAAGATATTCCTGACCCATGTATCAAACCCACATCTCCTGCATTGGCAGGTGGGTTCTTTACTATTGAGCCACAGGGAAGCCTACATAATAATTATATGAAAAATTTATTATATGTCTAATGTAGCCATTTAATGTTAATGAGAATAATGGGTTGGGTTGTCCTAAATCAATTTTTATAATTTATTTATCTTTGGTTTGAAGAAAGATTTGAGACGATCAATCACAGAGACATGGGCACACCTCAGAGACAATAGCCACCGTGACTTGACCTGTTCCTCTTCTGCCCAGACTCCTATGCAAATTTGTCATCATTGCTGCAAGTTTGGAGTTTATATAAGGCAACACAGGGAAATATGAATGTGTCAACAGAGAATTCATTCATAAACTAATGAGGTGGTTTTCTTGTGATTTTATACTATTCCTTTTTGTCAGATATTTAATTAAATTGAACAGATATTTGCCATCTGTAATATACAGTATAATGTAATCCTCCTGCTAAATGAAAAGTTTGGTCCCTGCCCTCCACAAGCTGCCAATCTGAGAAAGCTGAGTAATATGCAATGTAGAATATATGACTGTATTTATTAACACTTTTGATCTTTGTGATATCCTAAATGATTGAACTTTTTCCCCTTTTAACTCTTTGATAATGACTTTACATCTGTAGTTTCCTCTTTATTGGGTTGCTTCTTGCTGTCTGTGGATTTTGCAGTATTCTGGATACTTTATGGTCAGAGTTAATCCTTAGAGTTTCCCATGAGCATTTTAAGTGTTCACTATTATTCCTTCTCCTCATGGTTTTTGTTTTAATTTTTTTTGTGTGTTTCCTGCAGGTAGAATTTTCCAGACAAGAGAACAGAATCTGATGTAGAGCAAAATATGATTCTTTAGGAGAGAACACTTAAACTGAAAAGGCTTATATAAGAGGTCTTAATGAATACCCTTTAGTTTATAAGTTGGTTGTTTTCAAATGTTTTCTTTAAAATTGACTACCATGTAAGAAGTTTTTAATACTTCTGTAGCAGGGCATAAAAAGATCTCTGGTTGCCTAAAAGAATTAGCTATGCTTTCCTCTATGAACACGTGCTCTTAGAGGGTGACTGGGACATGACAAAAAGTGACCCATTTTTTTATCCAAGAAAAATGAAGGCTTGTGACAATAGTACCAGAAGAATACAGGGTAGAACTATGATTCTAGCTACAAAATTCTGAAGTAATAAGCTGAACACAAGACAATGAACCAACATCATTTTTCAACCAGTGGAATATAGGTATCATCTCTAGATCTAAAGTTTTATTCATGGAGTGATTACTTCTCAGAATAAAAATTCAGAGCAATTTATGACTTAATGATTGGTGTTTTTAAAAGAGCTAGTCATGATACTTGATTCATAAAACTGAAGTAAGTAATCAAAGTCAGTGAACATTTCATAAGCTTTTATTTTAATCAGCTTGAATGATTAAAGTATTCTACTTCAAAGTAAGAAGAGGTTTTTTTTTTCTTAATATAGTTATTAGAGAATTCTAGGTTCACTTAATTGTGAGTAAAAATCTTAAGGAAAGAAAAAAATCATTGTTTAAAATATTACATTGAAAGTCTTGAAGTAAATGGAACAAGAGTGTACAATAGGGTAATGAGAGAGTTAATGCTGGTGTTTATTATCTATCATACTACTTAAGGACTGACTAAGGCATTGTTAAGTAGTAGTTATATATAATATATTATAATGTAACATCTGTCTTGAATTCATATACCTACTATCACCTATGCTGCTAAGTTGCTTCAGTTGTGTCTGACTCTATACGACCCCATAGACAGCAGCCCACCAGGCTCCAACATCTCTGGGATTCTCCAGGCAAGAACACAGAAGTGGGTTGCCATTTCCTTCTCCAATGCATGAAAGTGAAAAGTAAAAGTGAAGACACTCAGTTGTGTCCAACTCTTAGCAACCCCATGGACTGCAGCCCACCAGGCTCCTCCGTCCATGGGATTTTCCAGGCAAGAGTACTGGAGTGGGGTGCCATTGCCTTCTCCAAACAGCAGTGATGTATAGCTGGATATTTTGTTCTTTAAATATTTGAGCTGTTGTTTGGTCACTAAGTTGTGTCTGACTCTTTTGCGATCCCATGGACTGTAGCCCACCAGGCTTCTATGTCAATGGGACTGAAATGGGTTGTCATTTCCTACTTCAGAGGATCTTCCTGACCCAGGAATTGAACCTATGCCTCCTGCTTGGCAGGTCAATTCTTTACCACTGAGTCACCTGGGATCTTCTCTTTAAATATTACCTCATACTAAAAATGTCAATATAAATGGTGAAGAACAAGGAAAAAATTTCCACAATTTATGAAACTTTGAGTAATGATTGAGTTTACCAGCATAGAAGTTGATTAACTTATTTGATCAAAGTTACAGTGAAATAAATGATGACTGTAGCCACATACAAATTTAATTAGGACCATGTCATTTTGTGTCCACAGGTGGTATTTTCACCCAGCTAGCAGGCTTGTCAGCATTTACCTTTTATTAGCAAAATTAACTGGTGAGGGAGGGGATCACAAAACTCTGCTCTACTAGGGGAAAAGCAAGCCTTAGCCACGTCCTGCTGATGTCATGTTAGTACCACTGCCCTTCTATACTCCAAGCTTGTAACCCAAAAGAGGCATTGTTTTTGTTGTGGTGAGCTGTAAGTCTTTATATTAGAAAAACTCTGAAGAGAATGTTATTTAGATCCTAACAAAATATGAGCCTTGTGGCTGAAGGAAGCTATAGATAGATAAATGAGTCCAGTGCTCTTGCTCTTGTGAAACAAAGAATTCAGCTCAAGAAACAAAGACAGCTGGACAATGTGAAAGAGAAAGTGTTTCCAGTTTGGTGAGTAGTGTGGATTTGGCATTCAAAATCTATTTCTAGATGAATGATAATATAGCACTTACAATATTGTAGGAATTTATTTTCTACAGCAAGTATTATGTTCAAGAAAGTCAAGTGGGGTATCCCTGTACTTCAGCCAGATCTATTTATCTATAATCTCAAAAAGAATGAAAGGAACCTCAGGATAGCAGCAGAACTTCCTCTTGGTGGCTTTCAAAATTTAACTGCTGAGGAAAAAGAAACTTATGGGTTTTTGATTAGCCTAGAAAGTATCTTGAAATTCAGAAATTTTATAAAAGAGTATTTTAATGGGTTAAATGAAAAACACAGGATTACATGATTTCAGGGCCACAGATATCTTCAACACAGGGAGTAAGAACCTTATTTTATGTTTTTTTTTAAACAACTGAATATGACCTGCAAGAAGAAAAAAAGTGGAAACAATTTTTTCTAAATTGTCAAAATTATGGTGATAAAGACATATCCAATTTATATTTCATTTTGATTCTGTCTAACTTTTTATGTAAAATTTAATTTCTGATCAATTGGATAATATCCATTTCCTTGCAGCTCAGCTGGTAAAGAATCTGCCTGCAAGGCAGGAGACCTCAGTTCGATCCCTGGGTTGGGAATATCCCCTGGAGAAGGGAAAGGCTACCCACTCCAGTATCCTGGCCTAGAGAATTCCATGGAGTGTATAGTCCATGGGGTCTCAAAGAATCAGACATGAGTGAGTGACTTTCACTTTCACTTTCATAGCACTAAAACAGAGTTGTCTTTTAGTGTCTTTTAGTAAAAGATCTTTTAGTGCTGTTAAAGAAATCACTTTAAGAATAAAAAGCATCAGAATAAAAGCTGGCCCTTATGTTTCATGTTTCAATACTAGCTTTGATTTCCTTAGCTGAAAATGTTAGAAATTATATACTTTCATAATGCACAAAAAGTTTAGAAATTATATGCTTTCATAATGCACTGTATGTCTCCTATGTAACACTTGTTTAATTAATCTATTAATTATTTGAGGCATCACTGTCCAGCTTGTCTTCTCTGCTTTACTAGAAACTTCCCAAGAACAGAGAGAATTCTCCCTCCTGTTCACCCTTGAATTTTTGAGATTTGGCATAGCCATTAGCACAGCATAGGTACTCATGAATATTCAGTTCAGTTCAGTTCAGTTCAGTCGCTCAGTCATGTCTGACTCTTTGCGACCCCATGAATCACAGCACGCCAGGCCTCCCTGTCCATCACCAACACCTGGAGTTCACTCAGACTCACGTCCTTCGAGTCCGTGATGCCATCCAGCCATCTCATCCTCTGTCGTCCCCTTCTCCTCCTGCCCCCAATCCCTCCCAGCATCAGAGTCTTTTTCAATGAGTCAACTCTTCGCATGAGGTGGCCAAATTATTGGAGTTTCAGTTTTAGCATCAGTCCTTCCAATGAATATTCAGGACTGATTTCCTTTAGGATTGATTGGTTGGATCTCCTTGCAGTCCAAGGGACTCTCAAGAGTCTTCTCCAACACCACACAGTTCAAAAGCATCAATTCTTTGGCACTCAGCTTTCTTCACAGTCCAACTCTCACATCCATACTGGAAAAACCATAGCCTTGACTAGATGGACCTTAGCCAGCAAAGTAATGTCTCTGCTTTTGAATATGCTATCTAGGTTGGTTATAACTTTTCTTCCAAGGAGTAAGTGTCTTTTAATTTCATGGCTGCAGTCACCATCTGCAGTGATTTTGGAGCCCCCAAAAGTAAAGTCTGATAATGTTTCCACTGTTTCCCCATCTCTTTCCCATGAAGTGATGGGACCAATGCCATGATCTTCATTTTCTGAATGTTGAGCTTTAAGCCAGCTTTTTCACTCTCCACTTTCACTTTCATCAAGAGGCCTTTTGTTCCTCTTCACTTTCTGCCATAAGGGTGGTGCCATCTGCATATCTGAGGTTATTGATATTTCTCCCAACAATCTTGATTCCAGCTTGATCATTTCTTCCAGCCCAGTGTTTCTCATGATGTACTCTGCATATAAGTTAAATAAGCAGGGTGACAATATACAGCCTTGACGCACTCCTTTCCCTATTTGGAACCAGTCTGTTGTTCCATGTCCAGTTCTAACTGTTGCTTCCTGACCTGAATACAGATTTCTCAAGAGGCAGGTCAGGTAGTCTGGTATTCCCATCTCTTTCAGAATTTTCCACAGTTTATTGTGATCCACACAGTCAAAGGCTTTGGCATAGTCAATAAAGCAGAAGTAGATGTTTTTCTGGAACTCTCTTGCTTTTTCCATGATCCAGTGGATATTGGCAATTTGATCTCTGGTTCCTCTGCCTTTTCTAAAACCAGCTTGAACATCAGGAAGTTCACAGTTCATGTATTGCTGTAGCCTGGCTTGGAGAATTTTGAGCATTACTTTACTAGCATGTGAGATGAGTGCAATTGTGTGGTAGTTTGAGCATTCTTTGGCATTGCCTTTCTTTGGGATTGGAGTGAAAACTGACCTTTTCCAGTCCGTTGGCCACTTCTGAGTTTTCCAAAGTTGTGGGCATATTGAGTGCAGCACTTTCACAGCATCATCTTTCAGGATTTGAAACAGCTCAACTGGAATTCCATCACCTCCACTAGCTTTGTTCGTAGTGATGCTTTCTAAGGCCCACTTGACTTCACATTCCAGGATGTCTGGCTCTAGATGAGTGATCACACCATCGTGATTATCTGGGTCGTGAAGATCTTTTTTGTACAGTTCTTCCTTGTATTCTTGCCACCTCTTCTTAATATCTTCTGCTTCTGTTAGATCCATACCATTTCTGTCCTTTATCGAGCCCATCTTTGCATGAAATGTTCCCTTGGTATCTCTAATTTTCTTGAAGAGATCTCTAGTTTTTCCCATTCTGTTGTTTTCCTCTATTTCTTTGCATTGATCACTTAACAAGGCTTTCTGATCTCTTCTTGCTATTAGCCAATTATAAATCAATGCATTAATCGCTCCTTTGAAACCAAAACAAATTAGGGACAACTCAAGAACCTTAAAGCTTTATGTGAAGATCTAGTGCCTATAAAATGAAAATAACAATGCTAATCTATTATTTCTCCATGGGAATGTTATAAGGATGGTTTGGGGAAATGTTCAAATGAGCTTTTTAGTTCTATACTTTATATATCTATTAAAATGAATTTTTAGGTGCTAAACATTTTAAACAATAGTGCTTGTAGTATACTCTGATTCTCTGACCTTCAGAGTTTTGTAATGGCTATTTTTCTCTCCAGCCGCACCTGCAAGATAGTATTATTATGTGTGTATTCTTGCTTTCGTTTAGTGCTGTGATGGAGAACCATGTAATCCTATCTGAATTAACCTTGAATCTAGGTAATTGAAGTGCATGGATTCTTCTGGTCTCTGACATTTCATAATGAATTCTCACCCTTGAGGCCAGAGATAATGTTAATATTCATCATAAGGTAAAATATTTAGAAACAGTATGCATTTTGGATTTGTATGTATTTCATGGTTTCTCTCTCCTTCCATTGCCCCCACCTTCCTGGGCATGAATGAAATTTTAAGACCATTCATAAACAAAGTAGGGGCTTCCCTGATGGCTTAAACAGTTAAAAATTGCCTGCAGTGCAGGACAGGTGGGTTCAACCCCTGAGTCAGGAAGATCCCCTGGAGAAGGGAATGGCAACCCACTCTAGTACTCTTGCCTGGAGAATGCCATGGACAGAGTAGCCTGGCAGGTTACGGTCCATGGGGTCACAGATAGTTGGACATGACTGAGTGACTAAGATACACATAAACAAAGTATTGTTTGGTTTGCGTAAACCAAAGGACCCTGAAATAACCAAGTCAGGGTTCATTGATTGGATTCACTTCATCCCCACAGAGGTGGGCACCTAGGCCTGTGAGGACACAGGGTAGCTGGAGAATGAAAGCGCTAGTCAGGTCCTCTTGGTGGGGAGACATCTCTCACTCACTCCTCAGTGTTAGGTCATAAAGGAGACTCAGGACTTATTCATTTCTTACCCCAAATTCTGTGGATTTGGGAACTTCTCCAATTTTTTTTTAAATTAATTACTTTGTTTTAATTGGAGGCTCAGAGAAGGCAATGGCACCCCACTCTAGCACTCTCGCCTGAAAAATCCCATGGACAGAGGAGCCTGGTGGGCTGCCTTCTATGGGGTCGCACAGAGTCGGACACAACTGAAGCGACTTAGCAGCAGCAGCAGCAATTGGAGGCTACTTTACAGTATTGTGATGGTATACATGTGGCTGATTCATGTCGATATATGGCAAAATCCAGTGTTCTTTTTGACAAGATTTTGGAGGTCTGAGTGTGTATATGCCTTTCCAGACATATCCATGGGCATGTTCAAAGAAAGCTGAATAATTACGTTAAGGACCTGTGCAAATTTACCAACACTTTTTTACTATCTCATCAGCTACCTTGTTTGTCTTTGTGATTCAGTCTGCTGATAAATTCATACCCACCCTTTTTTATTTTATTTTTTCAGAGGTAGGAATTACCATATGTCAGGGGGCCAGATGTTGCTGAAAATAAATAAACCTTCCTCTTTATTTTAACTTGAAGGCACTGACTGGTGGGTCCTCACACTTAGGTTCTATATATGGGCATGTGCACAAATTGTTAGACCTTTGTGCCTGGATCCAGTGCTAATACATTATTTGAAATATATGAAGTCATGTTTATCCTATGAATTCGCAGTTGATTTCTCTTTTTTTTTTTAATAATTATTTTGTCAGAAAACTAACAAAAAAATCCATCAGTTTCACATGAATAAGCTGATTTGTTGCATATCAAACAAAATGAATACGATACTTTCTAGTAATGATGAGAGATGATGACTTCAATATTTCCAGTTAAACTTTATTTTGCAGCTCATCAGTTGCTGTCATGTATGTGATGTCTGTTAAGTTCTATAGGCCCAAGCAAACCGAGGAGAGCATAATTAATTATATTTGTTGTGTAACATTAAAAATCACAGTTTGGATGTGTTGGGAATGTTACACTGGCACCAGCAGAACAGCCAACGTAGAGATTTAAAGCCCCAAACATTCTTTCTGTCAAGCCTCATGCTTGGGAGGCCCAAATGATATCACTGCCATTCCTCCGGCAATACAAACATTGAAATGAGCCTTGCTAGCCTCTTCCCAAGAACTCACTTGGTTATTTGGTATAATGATTAGATCCTTTCAGTTGGGAAACAGAGGTGGCCATGCTAACTCTGTCATTGAGGAAGGGCCCACTACATTTTCCCATAAATCTAATATATAATTTATTATGTAGACCATCATTTTGGTCATGTTTTTATTTTATAGCTACCTATTTTGAATTTTGGAATAATGTGCCATGTGACCTGATGGAAGGGAGAGGGGGTTTACCAGCCCACAGAGTTTGGATCCTGTTATCATAGTAAGTCTCAGTATGAACATAGGCAAGTTATTTAGCTTCCCTGAGCCTTATTTTCTTCATCTATAAAATGAAGATAATTTCTCCAGGAAGAATAAAGTAAGGATTAAGTATGATTTGGATAAATGTATTAATTTCCCATCACCTCTGTAACAAATACTTCTCATCCATAACCACCTTTCTAAAAACCTTGAACTCTGCTACCTCCTGAAATTGTCCTTTACTTGCATGGTTCCTGCCTGTGTGTGTAAACCCTTACTGCTCACTTCTTCCCCCATCATTGCCCTTCTCACACCCTTTCTACCCAGATGGTTCCTACTTATTTCTCTGAGAGAATGTCATAGAGATTGCCAGTGAAGAAAGGAGTCCCAAGACTTGTTTAAAGCTTTGTAGTCCAAATACTGTAGTATATAGCTTTTTTTTTTACTTCATCCAAAAATTATACCCTAGAAATATCTTTACTAGAGAAAAAAAGTGGGAACAAACTCTGTCTTTTCCCCACAATCCTATCGCCAAATTCCTCTTACTCTGCTTTTACCACACTGATTCCAGACATTGTATAGATGATTATGATCTGATATGACCCTTTGACTTATCCAGATGGTGTAAAAATGCCTCTCTCCCAAAAGCCCATGCCAGTTTTCACCAGGCTAATGGGCAGAATCTCTTAAGTACTTAGGGTATCATCAGGAATGACAGGTGCATCTGCCTGTCAAGTGAGCAAAATTAGTGAATACTGAGGTTAATTAACAGTTATGGCTAATGGTAACTACTTGAAATTTAACAGTGAGATTTTATAGCTACCTAATATCATCCACTCTATTTTTATTATAGTACAAAAATGTACAACATAAAGTTTACCATCTTATTCACTCTCTTTTGAGACTGTGTTTTTAAGTCCTGGGGTATAAAAGTAGTTAGATAACCAAGGCATGTTCTTTCTTGTGGAACCATCAACATTGACTTTTGAAGAGAGGTTTGAATGTCTTGTCTTTGAAATTCCTATTGTAAAGCTCTTCAAAACCCAACGTGATCATTTATGAGGTGATTGTCAGACTTTGGAGATACATTGCTAGGAATTTTTATGTTCTGGTTCTCAGTATACCACCAAGGGAAGAATTTACAGTGAAAGGAAATTCTGCCCGTCTCTTTAAGGAGATTCTGCCAGTCTCTTTTTTACCAAAAAACAGCACAGATGAAAGGTGAACCACTTTGCCAGTGATACGTAGATCTCAGTGGGCAGAAGGTCAACTGATAGTATATTGGAAAAGGACAACTTTGTGCAAACATGGCTATGGAGATATGTTCTGCCATGATTTCTCATCACAATGGCACTTTCAGGATTATCAGGTGCTGGATAACAGAGAATTTTATTTGTTGTTGACACCCATGGCTTATCCCCTAAAGGATGTCATATCAAGTCTTCTGCTGACCTGCCTGCAAAGATATAAAGACTGTATAAGAAGACCTGTAGTTCTTCAAAATATGCAATGTGGATTTTAAAGATGGATGTAGCTTTTCTTTTTGAGGTGTTCTGAACAGCAGCAAAATTTAAGGACCCATGGCAAACTAGCTAAGGGGAAGAAATCATATTTTAAATGACAACTCTGTGGAAATCTATATGGCAAGTGCTTCACTATGGCATTTCATTTACATCTCACAACTGTCTGACCCACTTAGTTACCCCCAGTTGTACAGGAAACAACTCAGAGAGAGTTAATGATTTGCCTAGAAGAGTAGGATTTTAACACAAGTCTGTACTCTTTCAAAGCCCACGATATATTCTATACGATACCGAGTAACATATCATGAGAATGAGCATCTTTCTTACTGAGAACAAATGACTCTATAAACTGTCTTACCCTCTGAAGTTACAGCATGGCTCAAAAAAAATACTGTTTTGAGGTCATCAAAGAGAAGTTAAAATAGTACTGTAAGTCTACAGATAAATACTTGATAGGGAAATAGACATTATGCCAAAGTAAAAAGCCTGAATTATTCAGTGTGACTATACATATTGATCAAGTGAAATGGATAAATGTCAACCTACCATGGTTTAAAGGGGAATAGATTTATGTTCTTTCCAATAAGTCACTAATTCTATTAGTTGCTATCTTTAAAAGAGTCATCATTTTTCTTAAATATAGCTTCATCTATAGTAATACTTTACTGTATTTCCCTGAATTATCAAATTCTTCCATTTCCAAAACTCTATTAAAAAGATAATGTATCATGTCTCTCACTAACCAATTGTTAATAAAATCCTTCATTATAGCCTCTCAAGATAATATCTAGTAAATAAAAGAGCTAATTTTATTTTTCTTATAATTTGCTTCAGCCTCACCAATAGTTTATTGTATAATATCTCCTATATATAATTATATCATATTTTGATCAATCATTAATTATGTTAACCTTTAGTAAATGATCATTTTTTTCTCTCTCTCTTTGGGTCAGATATGCTATTTGCTTTTATCTATCCACATTATAGATTAAGATTTGACATAATTCATATAGGTGTTTTAATACAGTAGTCCCCCTTTATCCACAGGGGGCTATGTCCCAAGAGACCCCTAGTGGATGTTTGAAATTATGGATAGTATTGAACCTATATATACTATATTTTCCCCATATATGTACCTATGATCACTTAATTTATAAACTAGGCACAATAAAAGGTTAACAACAATAACTAATAGCAAATCAGGACAATTACAGCAATATACTATAACCAAAGTTATGTGAATGTGGTCTTTCTCTCAAGCTATCTTATACTATCCTCACCCTTCTTGTGATGAATCAAGCTGGTAAAATCCTACGTAACAAGATAAAGTAAAGTGAATTAGGTGGGGATTGTTGTGTAGCGTCAGGCTACGATGACCTTCTGATAATATGTCAGAAAAGGATCATCTGCTTTGGATGATCCTGAATCACTGAGCTATGGTTAGAAATCTTGGACAAGATAGAAGGGGACAGCACCAGATTCCATCACACTGTTCTGAGCAGCATGCAATTTAAATCTCATGAATTGTTTATTTCTGGAATTTTGTACTTAATATGTTTGGACCTCAGTTGAACACGGATACCTGAAAATGCAGAAAGTGAAACCACAGATAAGAGAGATGCTGCAGTTAAATATGCTTGTCATAAGCATCTTACAGTTTTTTAATGTGGAATTTCAGTAAAAAGCTCAGTGGTTTGGCAGCCAGTAAAAGTTAGACTGAAATCATCTACATGAATGTTTTTCTTTTTCCACAAGGCAGGATTAACTGTCTGAAATCTACTTTGATTTTAATTCAAACACACATTTAAAAGGAGACTGTACATGTAAATTATCCCATGGCATCTCACTGCTGCTGTTCTGAATTTTCACAGCAGCCTACAGGCTTGCACCAATTTTTTGGCCATTGTGATTTCCTGGCTCTGGTTTTGATTGACTCTACAACGGCAGTATGTAATAAGAATTGTTGTGGTATTGAAATGAAAGAAAGCAAAGAGCCCTTGTAATGTTTGATTCCTTAAGATCAACTTGCCACAGGAAAGATTTAAGATTTTTTTCTGAAATTTTAATTTTGTATTGGGGTATAGCCGGTTCACAATGCTGTGCTAGTTTAAGGTGAACAGCCAAGAGACAGTCCTATATGCACATGTATCCATTCTCCCTCAAACTCCTCTCCCATGTAGGCTGCCACATAACATTGAGCAGAGTTGCATGTTCTGTACCATAGGTCCTTGGTGGTCAGCCAATTTAAATACAGTAATGTGTACATGACCTTCCCAAACTCTCTGTCCCTTCTGTCAGCAACTATAAATATGTTTTTTTAAGTCTGTGAGTCTCTTTCTGATTTGTAAATTAATTTGTATAATTTCCTTTTAGATTCTGCATATAATTGAGGTCATATGATCTTATCTGTCTGACTTACTTCACTCAGTATGACAATCTCCAGGTCCATCCATGTTGCTACAATTGCATGATTGCATTCTTTTTAATGGCCGAGTAGTATTCCATTATGTATATGTACCACACCGTTGTCCATTCCTCTGTCGATGGATGTTTAGCTTGTTTCCGTGTCTCGGCTATTGTAAACAGCACTGCAGTGAACACTGGGCCGCATGTATCCTTTTGAATCATGTTTTTCTCTGGATATATGCCCAGGAGTGAGATTGAAGGGTCATATGATAGCTCTGTTTTTAGGTTTTTAAGAAACTTCTATACTGTTCTCCATAGTGGCTGTACCAATTTACATTCCCACCAACAGTATAGGAGGGTTCCTTTATCTCCACATCCTCTCCAGCAGGTACTGTTTGTGGATTTTTTGATGATAGGCATTCTGATCGGTGTGAGGTAATATCTCATTGTACTTTTGATTTGCATTTCTCTTAATAATTAGCAATGTTGAACATCTTTTTGTGTGCCTATTGGCCATCTGTATATCCTCTTTGAAGAAATGTCTATTTAAGTCTTCTGTCCATTTTTTGAGTGGGTTGTTAATTTTAATGCTGTTAAGCATCATGAGCTGTTTGTAAATTTTATAAAGTAATATCTTATCAGTCACATCATTTAAAATATTTTCTCCCAACATGTGGGTTAAGAATTAAGATTTTTATTCATAATTAATGTTTGTTCAATCAAAAGACTTCTGTATCAGTTAAATAAAGCAGGGACTCTTTAATTACGAGCAGTCCGTCTAGTCAAGGCTAGGGTTTTTCCAGTAGTCATGTATGGATGTGAAAGTTGGACTGTGAAGAAGGCTGAGTGCCGAAGAATTGATGCTTTTGAACTGTGGTGTTGGAGAAGACTCTTGAGAGTCCCTTGGACTGCAAGGAGATCCAACCAGTCCATTCTGAAGGAGATCAGCCCTGGGATATCTTTGGAAGGAATGATGCTAAAGCTGAAACTCCAGTACCTTGGCCACCTCATGCGAAGAGCTGACTCATTGGAAAAGACTCTAATGCTGGGAGGGATTGGGGGCAGGAGGAGAAGGCGACAGAGGATGAGATGGCTGGATGGCATCATTGACTTGATGGACACGAGTCTGAGTGAACTCCAGCAGTTGGTGATGGACAGGGAGGCCTGGCATGCTGCGATTCATGGGGTCGCAAAGAGTCGGACAGTCAGAGAAGATACATGTCTTGAATATAAGGAAATATTCTCTTTTTTAGGAATAATATGTGAAGAGTCTTGAGCTGTCCACTAAATTTTTATGTTCTACATCCCATTTTCAACAAAGCATTGAATTTTAAGGTACCACATTATCTATAAATGTGATTATGAAATGTGTTTATTTTAAAAGTGTATAGCTATTTAAGGTTTGGCTTATATTGATTTTAAAACTTAACTGTAAGTTTTTCATCTGAGTGTAAGAATGATTGTTTTGTTGATAGTGCTTGGTTTGCAGTTTTCAGCTCCACTGGTTCTGGTTATTAACCAACTTTTTCAACATAATTTAGATCTTGGCCATTGAGGCAAAGTCTGTGTGATTAGGGCTTTTAGGACAGGAGAATTAATTAGATCAGTTGCTTTTGACTCCTACCCAGTGCTTCTACCATGCACTGTAGACATTAGTGGGTGAAGACTGGAATGATTGTGTAACCTTCATTTATGGTCTAAGTGTTCCTTGGTGCGTGACCTGGATTGATTAAGGCTTTTAAGTAGCTAAAAATGGAGACTGTAATTCATAGTATGAGAAGCATCCACATCACTGAGGATACTGCTGAAACTTCCACCCCACCACTATTACATACTCAGCTCACCTTGTCTAGCATGCTCATACATGTTCACACCACTGCCACACACACTATACTTTTATCTGACTACAACAGTTACCTTCAGTTTACCTAATTGATGCTATAGAGGGATTTTTAATGGATGAACCATAGTCCTGGCTATGAAGGAAAATCAGTTTAGTGGGAAAGACAGGTATGTACCCCATGAGTTATACTGGAAATCAGACTGTGCTTAATAGACTCACATAGAATTACCAAGTACAATACAACAGATACCTAGAGAAAGGAGAAAGTAGTCTGACTAAGTGATTGGGGAAGATTTTATGGAGAAGTTGCCAAAGACTTGGCCTTAAGAAAAAGACAGAGATTTATTTACTCAGCAAATCAACATGTTATTAAGTGTTCAGAATGCAGAGATCATAAGAAAGGTACACTGGGCAGAAATAATATTGAGAGCAGAGATCAGAGGTTGAAAACACAGGCTGTTTATAGAATGTTGGGCCATGGAGAGTTATTAATGCAAAGAATCATAAGAGGACAGGGAGGTTGAGGGTTATGAACTAGAAATATCAGTAGCGACAATTTCTGGAGTGTACTCATTTTTATGTTAAGAGATTGGGATTATGTTCTGCAGTCACTGGAAACCATGGGAAGTTTTGAGCTGGGGAGTAAAATGAGTACAGCTATGAAATCAACCGTAATCAACAAATCAACAAATATCAATCAATCAAGAAGAACTGATGCTGAAGCTGAAACTCCAATACTTTGACCACCTGCTACGAAGAGCTGACTCACTGGAAAAGACCCTGCTACTAGGAAAGATTGAAGGCAGGAGGAGAAGGGAACCACAGAGGGTGAGATGGTTGGATGGCGTCACCAACTCAATGGACATGAGTTTGAACAAACTCCCAGAGATGGAGAAGGACAGGGAAGTTTGGTGAGCTGCACTCTACAGTCTCAAAGAGTCAGACACAACTTAGTGACCAAACAACAACAACAGTGACTTGGGATAGTTGGATTGGAAGGAGGGAAAAATTATACTAAACAAAGCCAATTGTAAAAGTTTAACAAAGTTTAGGCAAGCAAGGAGGGATGTCTGAACCAGGGTAGTGGCTATAGAAACAAAGGACTAATTTGAAGAATTTTGCCAAGGTACATATTTACAGGAGGGGAAAAAACACAGAAGACACAGAGGAAAGAGGAGGAGGGAATTCCTCAAAGGCTACCAGCCTGATACAGATAAGAAACAGGGGGAGAGGGTCTGGCTCTGAGAAATGATATTGTGTTTGGGCAGATAGAGCATGAGAGATGAGAGAAATGTTTAAGGGTCCTCTGCTTAGAAGTGAATGACAATTGAGGCTCTAAGAAGACATGATATTACCGGGTAAAGAATATAGAGCAGAGATCCTCAGAATTTCCCCGCTCATTCACAAACCCAGAATCACAGAGGAGACCAGAGTTTCTTTGATGACTTCACAGTACATTTCTTTAGTATTGTGTACTTTGTTTATTAAAATATGTGTAGATTCTTCATTTTTCTCCATGATCTAGTTATTCTTAAACTTCTTCCTGATTTGTTCATTAATGGGCAAGATTATGCTATATTGAGATCAACAATTCTTTACTGAATCCACTAGACACCATTTCAGGCACGGAGATATGCCTATGACTGAAACAGGCAAAGCTCGTCTTGTAGGTTACAGTCTGGTCACAGTCTTGGTTACAGAGAAGCCAACAATAGGCAAATAATTCAAGAAATAGATAGGATTGTTCAGAAAATAAGTACTAGGATGGAAGCAAAACATAACAATGAATCAGGATTGGTGGGAAAGTGAGAGGGCATGATCTAAGAAGCTTTTGAATAACTAGGAGGATACAGTTGAGCTAAGAGCTAGGAAACAAGTCACTTGAGCAAAAAAGTCACACCTATAAAGGCCTCCAGATGTGAGGAAGCTACTATGGAAAACAAAAGGAGGGTAGGGAATTATGGCACAGAATGAAGTTGGAAAAGTGAACAGGGGCTTGGCAGACCATGCCAAGAAGTGAATTTTATTTTAAATGCCCCAGCAAATATTGAGGACTTTAAGTAAGGGGATTAATGATCTGATTTAGATTTTTAAATGATTCCTCAGCCTGCTGTATGGCAAATGGGTTGCATGGGGCCAGAAGTACAAATTGAAAAAAAAAAAATAGCCAAAGTCTGTTCTATACATCTGTGTCTCTTTTGCTGTCTTGCATACAGGGTTATCATTACCATCTTTCTAAATTCCATATATATGTGTTAGTATACTGTATTGGTGTTTTTCTTTCTGGCTTACTTCACTCTGTATAGAGCAGACTTTTGGATTCTGTGGGAGAGGGAGAGAGTGGGATGATTTGGGAGAATGGCATTGAGACATGTATACTATCATGTAAGAAATGAATCGCCAGTTTAGGTTTGATACAGGATACAGGATGCTTGTGGCTGGTGCACTGGGATGACCCAGAGAGATGATATGGGGAGGGTGGTGGGAGGGGGTTCAGGGCTGGGAACTCATGTATACTCATGGCAGATTCATGTCAATGTATGGCAAAACCAATACAGTATTGTAAAGTAAAAAAATAAAATTAAATTTAAAAAATAGCTTAAGGGAATGGCTGATGGATTCATGTAGGTGTTGAGGAAAACTAATGACTGAAAGTTGAGTCCCTGGGTTTTTATTCATTGAGTTTATCACTTTCATGTATGATAGGACTGAATTAAAGGCAGCTAGTCATGTACATTCTGTTCAGCCTATCTATACTTTTTCTTCTCTGTCTTAGTGTCACCTTATTCAAAGAGAACAAATTCATAAGTACATGTAGGTACTCAGTAGTTTTCAAAGGCATAAGCTGTATATGAGGAGCAAGTCAGAATCGTGAAAGGAAAGATGATGCCACTTTGTCAGGCTGCTCTTGCCAAAAGTTTGAATGAGTTTATCTACTTGTTGAGTTGACAGCTCACTTGTCCACCTGTCTGGTAGGAGACAAAGAGTCTCTGATACATTGGTTAGTTTTGTCTTTTTTTTTTTTTTTTTTTTAAATACTCAAATGAAAATACTGAGAAAGGACATTTTTCAATGAAGAAACATGAATAATGATCTTTGTTTTGTGACCAATGCTCTATTTTTATCACATGTAAATGACTGAGCCTCAAATTACTCACCTCTGATATCTCTTTTTAACTCTCAAACTTCTATTCCTTGTTACAATTTGTCACACTCTGTAAAAACCATCACGGTTTTACCTCAGAACAGTTGAATCATGGGTTTCAGATGTTGGGGAGAAATCTGTTAAAATAAACAATCCCATGTGACCTGCACTTTGTTAACAGTGTAAACAATGAATTAATGCATAATATTTAGAATTGTTTTTGTTTTATCATGATGTCTTTGCTATTTGCATGGAAATAAACTAATTTATGACTGGATTAGAAACCTCTAACCATGAGTATTATTTTTTGCTTGAGTAAGAATGCATTTAGGCAGTATTGTAAGCTTTCTAAGTCTCTTCTCATTGTATTGCAATTTTATCTAAAATGCTGCTGCTGCTGCTAAGTTGCTTCAGTCATCTAAAATGAATAATATTAAAAATACTGTATTCTGTAAGTTGTTCAACAACATGAGAAAAATTAAGGAAAAATAAAACCTTTGAAGCAGTCTTTTGGTGAATGCAAAGATTATAGGGCTGAAAGCATGTCTGTTTTATGTATGATTAAATCCCCAGAATCTGTAGCACAGTAGAAGCCCAAAAATATTTTGAATGAAAATATTAAACCATTGGTTGCTGGCATAGTCAGGGGCACAAAGTCTTTGGTGCATTTTAATGCTTCCAAAGGCTTCCTTAACATAGTTTTGAGTCTAACATTTTTTCCTAGTCAATATCATGCTAACTAAAATGCTCATATCTTGTTAAAGACTTCTTCACCAGTTCTCCTCTCAAGTACTTTGGCAAATAACATACCTCGACAGACTACACTGTAAGTGTAGATGACTAATAAAGTAGTTAAATCATATTTATATGTGTCTTCATCCTAATATTAGGTAAAAATCCAATTTATCTTCAGGTACTTGATTATTCAACAGTGGGTTGCCTGTGAAAAATACACGTTGTTTTCTCGGTTGCATCTTTTTGAGTCAAAACAGGTTCAACCACGCCATGCTTCATGAAACTGCCCTTGTCTAGGGATTTGTGCCCCCCACGGTGATTCTGAAACTACCCTTGATGATACTTCATGCAATTTTTTTTCTCTGCCTGTTTGCTTGTGTTTTTACACTTGATGTTAGCCAAAAGGCTAAGAAGCGATGATTGTGTTTTTGGAGCATTGCTAACAGCCAAGATTTCTCTGAGCTTTTCAACTTTCAAACTGTTTTCAAAACTGGTTTAAATATTATATATTCAATGAGGTGTTTCATAGAGCTATCTCTCAGAATTTTTCCATTCAGTGGCCATTAGGCAGGCTTATTTATCTCTCCACTGTGGTTGAAAACCTGCATTTTTTTCCACTTTATTTTTTTAATTGAAGGATATTTGCTTTACAGAATTTTTTGGTTTTCAGTCATACATCAACAAAAATCAGCCATAGGTACACCCTTCCGTGTCCCTTCCCTCCTGAACCTTCCATCTCCCCCTCTATCCCACCCTTCTGGATTGTCAAAGAGCCCCCGTTTGGGTCCCCTGAGTCATACAAATTCCCATTGGCTATCTATTTTACAAATGGTGTTATAAATTATAAATTTATAGTATTTATAAATATTTATAAATTTCCATGTTGTTCTCTCCATACATCTCACCCTCTCCCTCCTCCCTCCATGTCCTTAGGTCTGTTTCCTATGTCTGTTTCTCTATTGCTGCCCTGAAAATAAATTCATCAGTACCATCTTTCTAGATTCCATATATATGCATCACTGTATAATATTTATTATTTCTTTTTTCTGACTTCACTCTATATAATAGGCTCTAGGTTCGTCCACCTCGTTAGAACTGACTCAAATGCAGTTCCTTTTTTATGGCTGAATATGCTTCCATTGTGTATATGTACCACAACGTCTTTATCCATTCGTCTGTTGATGGACATCTAGGTTGCTTGCATGTTCTAGCTATTATAAATAGTGCTGCAATGAACACTGAGGTACATGTGTCTTTTTCAATTTTGGTTTCCTCAGGGTATATGCCTAGGAGGGGGATTGCTGGGTCACATGGTGATTTTATTCCTAGTTTTTAAAGGAATCTCCATATCATCTTCCATAGTGGCTGTATCAGTTTACATTCTCACCAGCAATGCAAGAAAGTTCCCTTTCTCCACACCTTCTCCAGCATTTATTGTTTGTAGACTTTTTGATGATGGCCATTCTGACTGGTGTGAGGTGGTATCTCATTGTAGTTTTGATTTGCATTTCTCTAATAATGAGCAATGTTGAGCATCTTTTCATGTGTTTGTTAGCCATCTGTATGTCTTCTTTGGAGAAATGTCTGTTTAGGTATTTTTCCCACTTTTTCATGGGGTATATTTGTTTTTCTGATATTGAGTTGTATGAGCTGCTGGTATATTTTGGAAATTAATTCTTTGTCAGTTGTTTCCTTTGCTATTATTTTCTCCCATTTTAAGAGTTGTCTTTTCACCTTGTTTGTAGTTTCCTTTGCTGTGCAAAAGCTTTTAAGTTTAACTCAGTCCCATTTGTTTGTTTTTGTTTTTATTTCCATTACTGTAGGAGGTGGTTCATAGAAGAGTTGCCTTGATTTATGTCATCAAGTGTTCTGCCTATGTTTTACTCTAAGAGTTTTATAGTTACTGGTCTTCCATTTAGATCTTTAATCCATTTTGATTTTATCCTTGTGTATGGCATTAGGAAGTGTTCTAATTTTATTCTTTTGCACATAGCTGTCCTGTTTTTCCAGCACCACTTATTGAAGAGGCTATCTTTGCCCCATTGTATGTCCTTGCTTCCTTTGTCAAAAATAAGGTACGGTAGGTGTGTGGGTTTATCTCTGGGTTCTCTATCTTGTTTCATTGGTCTATATTTCTGTTTTTGTGCCAGTACTATACTGTCTTGATGGCTGTATCTTTGTAGTATAGTCTGAAGTTATGAACGTTGATTCCTCCAGCTCCCTTCTTTCTCAAGACTGCTTTGGCTATTTGGAGTCTTTTATGTTTCCATATGAACTATGAAATTTTTTGGTGTAGTTCTGTGGAAAATGCCATTGGTAATTTGATAGGGATCACTTTGAGTCTGTACATTGCATTTGGTAGTATAGTCATTTTTACAATGTTGATTCTTCCTACCCAGAAACATGGAATATCTCTTCATCTGTTTATGTTGTCTTTGATTTCTTTCATCGGTGTCTTATAATTTTCTGTGTGCAGTTCTTTTGTCTCCTTAGGAAAGTTTATTCCTAGATATTTTATTATTTTTGTTGCAGTGGTGAATATGATTGATTCCTTAATTTCTCTTTCTGATTTTTCATTGTTAGTATATAGGAATGCAAGTGATTTCTGTGTATTGATCTTGTATCCCGTGACTTTGCTGAATTCACTGATTAACTCTAGTAATTTTCTAATAGTTACTTTTGGGTTTTTTATGTGTTGCATCATGTCATCTGCAGACATTGAGAGTTTTACTTCTTTTTTGATGTGGATTCCTTTTATTTCTTTTTCTTCTCTAATTGCCATAGCTAAGGCAATGGCACCCCACTCCAGTACTCTTGTCTGAAAAATCCCATGGACAGAGGAGCCTGGTAGGCTGCAGTCCATGGGGTCACTAAGAGTCGGACACGACTGAGCGACTTCACTTTCACTTTTCACTTTCATGCATTGGAGAAGGAAATGGCACCCCACTCCAGTGTTCTTGCCTGGAGAATCCCAGGGACAGTGGAGCCTGGTGGTCTACCGTCTACGGGGTCACACAGAGTCAGACACGACTGAAGGGACTTAGCAGCAGCAGCAGCAGCAGGACTTCCTAAACTATGTTGAATAATAGTGGTAAGATTGGACACCCTTGTCTTGTTCCTGACCTTAGAGGGAATGCTTTTAGTTTTTCACCATTGAGAATAATGTTTTCTTTGGCCTTATCATATATGGCCTTTGCTATGCTGAGACAGGTTCCTTCTATGCCCATTTTTTGAAGCAGAAAACCTGTATTTTTAAATGAGCATCAAAACACACCTTACAAATTGGTGGCAAACTGTGCTCATGTTGAGTTCTCTAGTTGTGGTTGGGGGCTGTGTTCTGTTATTTCATTCCATCACATTCACTGTAATGTACTTCAAGATTGTTCTGACTTTCCCTTATCTTTTGCATTTTTGCTACTTCGCAACCTTTTCGGTCCAACCATTACTGTTTTGGGCCACCTCTCACTATTTCCATTGGAAACTATAATTTAGAATAAATATATTTTTGAAGCAATAAATAAAGAGTGACACTGAGTTCTCTAAAGTCTGCATCTCTAGACTTGCTGTTTTCAGACTGACTTCCATGGGAAATGTAACTGATCATAATTTCATATTTGTAAATAGGATATTTATCTAAGTACATTTGTGGTAGAAAGTTTAACCAACCTGTGGGGCCAAAGACTTTGTGTATGTAAGTGTGTGTGTGTGTGTGTGTGTGTGTGTGTTCAGTGTAAAGTTGATTTAAGAAAACAGACTGGTTTGTTTTTTAAAAAAAGGACTTTTTTCAAAAAATGACCTACTTTTCTAGAATAGCTACTTGTCCTATGTTCAGGGGCTGTGAGTGTCATCTGTGATCATAATAGTGCATTAGTTCACTGATCTGGTTATAGTGTTAGTGACACTTGGTTCTCCCACAACTCTAAAATACAACACTTTCCAATCACTCACTACATATGAGTATTTTCTAATTAGGGGGTTAAAAAAATTGTTGACCCGAAAGAGTAGAATTCTGCTTTTGTCTTAAGGGCACTGTAGTCAAATACACTAATATAATGAGTAACGTTCAAACATACCTTGTTCTTCTCGGGGCTGTACTTAGGCTTGTGCACACTGCATAGTCTCGTAATACATCCCAGCATGAGAAGCAGAGATGCAGAGAGTAGATGTCAGGATATATCTTGTCTTAGCAGTGAGGGAAAGGAGAGGACCCCAAGAATCAGAGACAAAAGTCTGGAAGGTAAGAGGAAAATCAGGAGCATCTAGAGCGATGGAGGTGAGAGAGGAGGACAAGTTTAAAATGAAAGCAGTGGTCAGTGGGGAAATGAGGAAAGATAACGTAACCAGGCATTTTGAACTACAGCCTAGGAAATTACTGATGTGGGGGCTGTAGCTCAAGTTGCAGTAAATATAAACTGCTCTTTCAAAAGAAGACTGGCCTTGAAATAATGAAGACAAAAAGCACTAATGCCTAGGAACATGGAAGAATGAAAACAACAATTGAGGCCGAGAAAGGGTTTAAAGAAGACTGAAGGTAGTAAGAGCTAACAATACCTGGGTGTTTACTGTGTACCAGAATTCTAAATGCTTTAACTTTTTCAATCTTTATAATACACCTATGAAATAAGTAATTCTAAGGCATGGGGAGATTATGTAACTTGATCAAGGTCATACAAACAGGTGATAACATTGGGTTATCAACTCAGAAGGTTAACTCCAGTGGCTTGCTCTTTAAAACACCATGATACTACCTCTCTATGCTAGAGAGAGAGACACTCGATGGAGCAAGGATGTCTCTGAGTTGGTCACAGTTAGAAATGAGAATGGAGAAGGAAATGACAACCCACTCCAGCATTCTTGCCTGGAGAATCCCAGGGCCAGAGGAGCCTGGTTGGCTGCTGTCCATAGGGTCACATAGAGTTGGACATGACTGAAGCGACTTAGCATTCATTGGAGAAGGAAATGGCAACCCACTCCAGTATTCTTGCCTGGAGAATCCCAGGGACAGAGGAGCCTGCTGGGCTGCCATCTATGGGGTCTCACAGAGTTGGACAGGACTGAAGTGACTTAGCAGCAGCAGCAGAGATGAGAATACAGGCGCGCTGAGGAATTGACATCAGAAGGAGGAGGAGGAATGAGATGACGAGGCAAGGGGACTTGGTGTTTCTGAAGCAGAGATCATGGAGGATATGCAGATTTAAGGGTTTCCACTTGGTACAAGGGAAAAAAACCTTACCAGTTAGGGGACTGGGAAAATAAAAGAAGTGCTTAAGGAAAGCAGAATCATCACTGTAGGGTATATGACAGAAAGTCATCTGAGATGGAAATAAGTGATTACCAAATAGCAGTGAGGGGCCCACAAAGGGGCTGGAACACGTTTGTAGTAGATGCTGTTAACTTTGCAGCCATAACGGAAAAGAAGGAAGATGCTGAAGTGTAATGGGGACCTATGAGTTCTTAGAGCTAGAATGCTTTTAGGAATTTCAGTTGTTATTTCTGTCTTTAATAGAAAGAGGTAAGTATGGCAAAAACTTGCAGCCATAATTGGTTCACACATTTTCCTTAGTGTATTATGATTAAAGGAAGGCATTTTAAGATTTTATCTAAAATATTATATAATTCTTGAATCTAGGCCCTCTCCATATGGTCAATTAATTTCCCATTTCTCCTACTGCAATATTTCTTATGTTACAGAAATTCAGCAAATAAAGTGACTTTATGGTTATTCAAAGGATTAGAGGGATCTTATAACAGGGAGGGGAGGGGTGGCAGAGGAGTCCCTCTGAAGAATTTTAATTCCATCTTCTAAGTTAAGTCCATTGTGTAAAAGGAGGTCTTTTAGGGAGAATGAAGCTGCCAGAACCACTCCCATGATGACTTTTCAAGCTTTTCTATCAAGCCTTCCAAACTGGATTTCTTGACAAAACCACAGTGAAAAGACAGCAGCCGTGAATACAGTGCAAGGACTAAAGAGAAGAAATGTTTGGTCCTATTAATTATACAAAAATACTCAATATTCACTGCTGAAATGTGCTTCGTGAAAGTGAACTTGAAATAGTCTACTGTCAGAACACATAAAAGACAGAGTCTGTTCCTGCTTTTTTTTTTGGAGGGTTGAGGGTAAGCAAGGAGTAAGTAGGAAGAGCCACGCCTTGACTTATAGAAGGGTTAATAAAAAGTATGCTCGGTGTATTTAGTACTCTTGCACCTAACTCAGAGCCCCAGAGGACTGACTTGAAATTTGGCATCAGCTTTTCGTTCAGTATGCTAATGAGAATATAAAATTTGCACTCCTCACATAAATAAACATACCCTCAAATGTGTTATTTTTCTGCATTGGCAGATGGATCACATGCTCCAAATCGCTGTGAATTATTATTCTGAGCAGCTCTGCAGAGCACTCTGCATCCACTCTTGTTGTTTGCCACATGCTACAGCACTGCCTGTACCCTGAGCCTGGTCTCAAGGTAGCTCTAGTGTGACATTTTCCTAGAACACAGATAGGCAGGATTTAATTGACCTCATTATTCTTGCATTCTCAAAGGCTTCTGTGGCTGTGCCCATTCACTAATAGTGTTCTCTTGGGCTGTAAAGCTGTGTCCAATTATTCTTGTTGCATGTCATCGAGTGACTTGGTGACAACCGCCGCAGCCCTTCTTGCATTGCAATGACTGTGTTCCTAATTTATTGTGACTTAAAGACTCTAGGGGCCAGTAGGGTTTCATGTAAGAGGGCTGAGCTTCCTTTTCCCTTTGCAGTATTTTTGTTTGAGCTCATCCCCCTTCCTTATTATTATAAATAAACCCTTAAGTGAAGGCGAAGGCTGTATGGTGACAAATAGCTGGTCCATCTATGAAAAACCCCCAATGGTCATTATATAGAGAGAAATGTGATCCCACATAATTGGCTTGAATGAAATTGGATTTTACTGATTGGAGTTTGGCAAATTCCCAGTTACAAGCTGACCTTGGACTGCCCTCAGAGCTAAAACTGAGAAAGAATAAACTTACTTTTAAGATGGGAGAGAGAGTGGTTAGGAGAAAAGATCTTTTACTTACCTATTGCTGTTTAGTGAACCCCTAACTTAGTGGCTTAAAGTGATAGCTTTTTTTTTTTCCCCTCACAGCTGGATCAGACATTTGGGCAGGTGTTGGGTGGGTGATTCTTGTACTGCATGTAGTATCAACTTGGCTGTATCTGATGAATGGCTGGGCTGTTCTTCTTTCCCCGGGGGCATCAGTCTTTTTCTTAAAGGTCATCAACTGCTTGGATGAGTCCCACCCAGGTATGGAAAGTAGTCTGCTTTATTCAGTATCTGCTGATTAAATGTTAATCTCATCTGAAAAATGTCTTCAAATCAATATACAGATGTGTTTGACCAAATATCTGGATACTGTGGCCTACCCAAATTGACACATGAGTTTTATCATTGAGCTCTTCTTGTGGTTTCTCGTCATCTATGTCTAGCATAAGCTTCTTTACAGCATGACAACTGGCTTCCCAAAGAGAGAAAATAAAATCTGTCAGGCTTAGGCTCAAAAGTCTTGAGATATCATTTCTATTGCATTCTGTTGGTCAAAATAATCACAGCTCTAGCTCCTAGTCAAGGGGGAGAAAAATAAAATCTGCTTTGTGGAGTAAACAACAGTATATAGGGAACAGGGAGGAGAGGAAGCATCACAGCAATTCCAGTTTCTTTCATCACAGTAAAGAATTATTTCTCAGGTTACAAGTCCCGGTTGATATTATCTAAATTAGGTACATCTGAAGTTGAGGCTTTTCAAGTACAGCTTCTCTTACTCCAGAGACTTGGTCTCTCAATAGATTTCTAGAATCTCTGTGCATCCTCACCCTCTAGCACACAGTGATGAGACAAGGATGATTGTATTAATATCTCTGGCAGTAGACCTGGCCATTCAAAGGAAGGGAAATGGGAGGTACTTAGCAATCACTGTTTTATAGCAATACTGAAATCCAACTGAGAGCATATCAATTCCCTCAAATCTAGGGACAAAGAATGCTTCTTGAGAATGGCCTGGTTCTTTGGATGTGATTTTCTATTCTATTTTTCTCAGCAGCTCTGTCCTCTAACTCATCCTCCTTTTCCATTAAAAAAAAAAAAAAAAAGCCCATGTTTGCATTTGAGTGACTTTCTCAGCCTTGCTTTATGCCAGTAAAAGTTTCGAGGCCTCTTCTCATTTTGTCTATAAAGGCACACTTTTTGAAACTTTGTGGTTTTCCCATGTATCCAATTATATTCCATTTCATTAAGTAAAAGCTTTTCGCACAAATGTCTTTAAGACAGACACTTCTTTTAGCTTTAAACTGAAAGTCCAGATGCAATGGAGCAACGTCCTTAAGATTTTTGGAAGCTCTTGTCTTTTAGTTGAGTGACCTTACAAGGGTTTTAACAGAGATCTTACTGCCACATCCTTGATTTGATATCTACTCTGAGAACACATTTTACTAGCAGTTCTCTGGATTTGATTAGAGATCACCTGTTATTCTGAGAACTTGTTATCATTTGGATGGGCTGAGAATGAGAAATAATTTTATTTTCTAACCCAGCAAGTCCTGGGTTGGACTTTGTTGCTTAAAACAACAGCTTTTTATTTCCTGTGGTCAGGGCTTGCCTGAGTCTTCTCTAGGTGGTATTGATTAGGTCACTCAATTGGCTGCATTTTATAGGTAAGTGAGCTAGGCTAGAAGGTCCAAGAAAACTTCAGTCACTTACCTGGCACCTCTAAGCTCATCTACATGGCTGGTTTCTACATGTTAATGACTTGGGGCTTCCTTACAGTGCAGCAGACCCAGACTGATAAGACTTTTTATATGGTTGCTGGCTCCAAAAGAAGGTATTTTAAATGAATATGGCCTGCACAGTGTGTAAGAGGTTACTAAGTCTTTGTTTGTATCATGTTTTCCCATGTCCTTTCACTAAAGCATTTCATATATTAAGCCAGAATTGACATGGGAGAGAGTACATGAGGTTAGGAATAACCCGAGGTAGCATTTATTGAGAACCACTGGTGTAACAGTCTCCTACAGAGGATGATTTTATTGTCAGATGGAAACAGATCTGTCACTTTCTCCTACGCTTTATTAGTGGTGTGGCTTAGGGAAAATTACTATACTTTTGGGCTTCTTGTTTTCTGCCTGTAAAATGGAAAGTGTGATATAAACTTTACTAGATTTTTGTGAGACTTGAACACACACACACACACACATACACATACACAGAGAGTTATATAGAATACCCATAGAGGAACTCAACAAATAATTTCTATATTTTAGTGGTTTATTTGGCAGAGCGGCCATCAGATATTGATCGGGCCTTCTGTGGTTTGGTTTTGCCATATCAGGGCCAATTTACAATCAGAAACTAGGGCTTGCATAAGTCAATATGATTAAAGGAAAACTTCGGAAAGGTAGGTGGACATAAGAGAAGATTAGGTGTTGGTCAAAGCTGTTGGTATTGGTAGAGATGGGAATTTGAGATCAAGGCTCAAAGTGGTATGGAAATGCACAGTGAGATGAGGATTGGAACCAGTGTTAAGTCAGGATTCCATGTGGTCCAAAAAGACAGGGTCAAGAAATTCTTACAGGGCTTACAGATGGCTTAGTGGTAAAGAATTCACCTGCCAATGCAGGAGACACATGTTGAATTCTGGATCTGGAAAGGCCCCACATGCCATGGAGAAACTCAGCCCATGCACCACAACTAAGACTGTGGTCTAGAACCCAGGAGCTGCAACTGCTGAGCCCAAGTGCGGCAACTAGTGAAGGCCATGCCCCCTTGAGCCTGAGCTCTGCAACAAGAGAAGCTACCGCAATGAAAAGCCTGCACACTGCAACTAGAGGGCAGCCCCTGCTCGCTACAACTAGAGAAAAACCTGCAGAGCAACACAGATCCAGCACAGCTAAAAATAAAAAGAAATAAGAAAATAAAATTATATGTACAACAGAAATTCTTATGTATCCCAACCAGCTATAGAATCTTAGGAAGTCAGATGGAAATCAGGGACCTCGGCCAGAAACAGGAAATTGAGAGCCAGAATACAAGCAATACGTTTAGGCAAGTAGTTATGGGTCCCAGAAGCAAGAGAAAATTTTGATGATTTGCAAAGCTGCTGTGATCAAAGACTACACAAACATTATCGTAGCCCAAAGTAGAAATGGGTTTTCATGCGTGGGCAGATCTTGACTCATGGGTGGAAAATGACATCTGGTTGGAATGGGGATGGAGCAGTTAGACAGCTCTTCATGCTATAATTCTTCTTTTATTTGTCCCTTTAATTATTTCACTGAGTTAGTCTTTATCTGCTTGAGAACATATTCTCACATTCCATGTTTTCCTAAGGAGGGCCTTTCCGCAAAGAAACTATCAGACTCTAAAGTTGTCTACGGCATTTGTGGTACCCATATGCTCAAAAAAATGATGCTGTCTCTATTATCTGTTGTTCCAACTTCAGAATAGTTCATTCTTTGGATAGAGCAGTTTTATTCCTTGAATGTATTCTCACCCAGAAGGAAACTGGAATTACTAGTGCTACTGTTTGAGTCCCGGTTACAGAAGTCAAGATTTTTATGAATCCTTCTGAATATTTTATTTTTCCTCATGCTAATTATTACTTCAGTCTAAAAGCTTATGTTATCTTATAAAGTCACTTTGTACTTTCATTTTTCGTTGAAATATTCAGAATAGAATAAAATAGAATCATTTAAAGTTATATTTAGGCAAAGTAGGTTTTCTTGATTAGAAAGGAGAAATTTAGAGTAGCATTTTAAATAAATGCATTTTTAAAAAGAGATGCTCATTTATGCAGTTCTTGCTGAGGAGGGTAGTGTCTTTTCTTACCACTATACCCATTGCAAGAATTAATTAGTTTTCTTTAAAGATCTTGATTATGAATGTACCTTAGGCATTGATGGGGGAATTTCTAGATGTTATTTATTGTATAGAGTATCTGTTTTATAGGTTTCTTGAGATTTCTTGGCTGTGCATTAGCACACAAGTATTTCTACCATGTAATCAATTTTATGTTAGTCCAGCCTTCATGTACCATTGTCACAGTGACAACTCAGTGGTTCTAAGCATCAGTGGTCTGAAGACCTGTAACATCCAAATATGTAGGTTGAATTTTTAACATCTATTAAAGCCTTTATTTTTCTACATTTTTTGAACCCTGTTAACTAGAGTGAGCACTTGAAAAATCATCCTGTAATTAGTGTGTTTGATGACCAAATCATGTTAGGAAACAAAATGTATATACTCTGTTCTGATGCTGCTTTATGACTGAGACCAGGAGTCAGCAAGCTTTTTCTGTTACAAGACTGAGAGTAATTATTTTCAGCTTTGTGGGCCAATCTCAGTCCCAAATATGTAACTCTGCTGTGTGGTACAAAAGCAGAAGGGTGTGACCCACTGATCAGTGACCTCTTCATTGACTTGAAGAATGTCTGTGTTGTATGAAGGGAAAAGATAAAGTGTTAGTAGCTCAGTCATGTCCGACTCTGCAACCCCATGGACTGTAGCCCACCAAGTTCCTCTGTCCATGGGATTTTCTAGGAAAGAATACTGGAGTGGGTTGCCATTCCCTTCTCCAGGGGGATCTTCCTGACCCAGGGATCAAACCCGGGTCCTCCTGCATTACAAGCAGATTTTTTACTGTCTGAGCCAGGCGATAGAGTCAAATAAAACTTTGTGTGATAGAGTTTCTCTGGCATAAACTTTTAAAATGTGTAATAGTAAACATTATTGCAAAAACTTCTGGAATATTGCATCTCTTCTTGGCCCTCGTGAAGAATGCGCCATTTGCAAAAGGGCTGTTTTCTCCAAACATAACTTGTTCCCACATAGAAACAGCCTAGGACAGACGTCAGCAAGCTACACCCATGCGCCTTGTCTTTTCCTCTCAGGCCATGTGGACGTTCGAAAGCAAAGTCTATGGATAAGTCACTGACCCATGAGTCAGCAGAATGTGACTTTCTGGAGTCTCATCCTTAGTGGTGCTGGCAGGTGAGGGGAGTGTCCATCCTCTATTTCTTCCCTAGGAAAAGTGGAATCTTTCGTGAAATGATTGCTGAAACTAAGTGGACCTTTTTTGTTTGCAGACCTGTTTCCCTCGCTGAAACTAACAGGGGTGGTCAGGAATCAGAATTCTAATTTTGTTCTCATTAGCACTGTGTTTGCACCATTGCGCTCCTGAAACTCAAGTGCAGATTGAGATCAATGTCTCCTGTGAAATGACACAAGGCAACTGGAAGCATCTGTATCTTTCTGTCAAACAGAGTTCACTTTTTGCTGTTGTTGATGTAACTGAGATGGTATTATAAGAGCTTTTAGTTTGAATTTATTTTAGGTGATACTAATAATTAGATGTTTTACTAGTGTTTACCATGAAGGTTTGAGAAATCATTACTACCTATAAAATTAAGGAAAATAAAAAGAATTTAGTTCTAAAAATTAGCCTTAGAATTGCACTTTATCTAATTACATTATGTTGTAGAAAAGCATTGTCTATGGCCTACTATTTAAGAAGAATATGACATTTCACCATAGCTTTACAAATGCTTAATGCCAAATGAGAAAATTATATAGATTTTACCAAATGGCAACTTTTTATCATCTCAAATCTACCTTTGAGCAAATGAGGTTTTAGAAGTGAAAAAAATAGTAAGAATGAGTATGAGTTTGGGATTTTAATGGCTCCCGATTATTTTATATTTCTGGTTCAAATCATTTATTAGTATTTAGGCATGACTGATAGTATTGCCCTTCAGTTTAAGATTTGGTGATTTTAAGCTGTTTGTGGAGGTATCTGTATGTATAAAACAATGGGATGTATTAAACATGGAACGCATTTAGAAGCATGAATTTCAGACTAAATTATAACGCTGCCCTCAATTTTCCAAGCTCTGCACTGTAACATTTCAGATTAAGGGCTCAGGATTGTAACGTGTTTCCTTCTTAATTGTTTGTTGCAATGAAGAATACAAATATAATTATTCATTCACATAAAATTTTGAAATAGGATATTAAACAAGAACAGTGTTGTGATCATCTGCAACCTTGCCACAATGTCTAGAAGAAATCCCTTCACTTACTTGTAGTACATATTAAAATTGGACCCATGGAACCAAAATGGACTTTTTCCAAGGGTAGTAAATTCAGATTAGAAAGGATAGAGTTAACATGGGAAAGAAGTGAAGTTAAATGAGGTGAAGAAATCCTCCCCACCAAAGCCCATCTATGTGAATGAAATGTCATAGAAAGAACTTTTCGATGTGATCACTAAATCTCTGTAGTTAATGCTATGGAGACAAGAACAAAATGCACAAAGAACCTAGTGATCCATGCAGTAAGCTTTTCCAAAATGAGGCATGTGCTAAAAAAGAGGCAAGAAGAAGTATGCATGTACAGTAAATAGACATCATGAACAGTACCATACGCTTCCCAGTGAGCTGTGTTCAGCTTTCTTGGTGTATTTGCATTCGACTGCTCTTTGTGAGAAAATAATGTACCAGGAAAAATCCTGTCTGCACCACCAAAATGCCCCTGGTATATTGGCATTAATCCTTCATTTATCAATTCTCTATGAATTTATTTGCATTTAGAAACATGTAGCAGAATATATTGTGCTTATGATGTGCCAGACACTGGTATAAACTTACAGGCTTTGTTGCATTGAATCTTCACAATAACTGTGTGATGTGGATTCTATTATCATGATCATTTCCCAAATGAGGAGATGCATAGACATAAGTAAATTATCAAAGTCTTTGAGGAAATACCCGACAGTATATCAGAGGTAAGATTGAATAATTCCAGTTTTCAGGGAGAAAAAGAAAGTGAATTCCCTCCAGTTATATCCTTTGGGAGTATGATATTAACCTCGTTTCCCTTAGTTCTTTTCGAAAATTTACCTTTAGTACTTTCTTGGAGGCCCTCCATGGATTCCTATTATTAAAATTATAGGAATATTTCCTATTCCTAAAATTATCCCTCATTTTCACCCTTTAGATTTTCTGCCTACCTTCCCTATTTAATTTTCTCCTAAACATTTGGCATTGTCTAATGTTGTAGATAGTTCATTTATTTATATTGTTTATTTTTTTCTTCCCTACACAAGTGAAATCCTACAAAGGCAGGAATTTTTGTTTGTCACTACTGTATTTCTGGTGCCTGACACAAACACTCAATAAATGATTGTTGAATGGATGAATGTATCAATTGATTGACTTAGACAAATTTCTAAAGTGAAAGTGAAAGTTGCTCAGTCCTGTCTGACTTTTTGCGACCCCATGGACTGGATAGTGTATATAGTATAGAATTCTCCAGGCCACAAACTGGAGTGGGTAGCCTTTCCCTTCTCCAGGGGATCTTCCTAACCCAGGGATTGAACCCAGGTCTCCTTCATAGCAGGCGGATTCTTTACCAGCTGAGCCCCAAGGGAAGCCCAAGAATACAGGAGTGGGTATCCTATCCCTTCTCCAGCGCATCTTCCCAACCCAGCAATCAGAGCAGGGACTCCTGCATTGCAGGCAGATTCTTTACCAACAGAGAAAAGTGGATCTTTAAAAACATTCTTGTGAGCCTTTTTTTAAAAAGTGATAATCATGTGGAATTTGTATCAGGTCACTAATAGTGATGTGTGTCAGATTAAGCTGATTTCCCTTTCCTGAAAGACCCGTATATCAAAAGAGTGATATGCCCATTTTCTACCTGGATTTCAGCAAGCATTTGATAATATCTTCCACATCTTGTAATAAAGATCTTGTGTTTAAGATGTAGAAAGGCAATTGATGGTACCATTAGAGAAAATAATAACTAAGTGGCCGTTTTCATGCATCAGTGTCTGTTTAGAGACAAGCTTCTAGTAATTGACTAGATGACTTGGCCTTTAGGTGTCTCCTGTTCATCATCTCCTGTTGTATCCTTAATTTCGGTAGTGGTATAAGGAGCTAATTCACAGATGAGGCAAAAATAGGGAAAAAAAATCCAATTGTGCCATTAACAAAATCAACATACAAAAATGATTTGACAGACTGAAGGGGAGAGGTAATATAAAAAAAAACTCAAGAAGTGAAAATACAAAAGGAGAGAAATACTAATGATATAGCTTAAGAAGCAGTAGGGTAAGAGGTGAGACCTATTTTCACAGCAGTTGGCAATTTTAGGTGATTAAAAATAAGTCTGAGTCAGTAACATGATGTAAGTGCCCTGTATTCCAAGATACTCATTCATTCTTAGATTTCATGAATAGAAGAGGGTCTAAAACACAAAAGGTAACGATTGGGGTCTGTATTTGTGTTGGTTTTCCCCTACTTAGAACTGTAATGCTAATCCTTGATGATTCACCTTAAGGAGGACATTGAGAAGCTGGAGTACATTAAAAACTTGCAAACATGAAGCGAGAAGTTAAAACTGTATCACAGGAGTAGAGTGGTAGCTCCAAACTTGTAGCCTTTAGATGCGTTTTATATGGCACACAGAGGTTTTAGAAATTTGAATTATAACTACATGTTTCAAATAAGTTAATGTTTCAGTAAAATGTAATTTCTGGGTTCTGCTTATATTCTTGTATGGAAACTAACCATGGAGATGTAGTAATTCCACCTTGGTGCTCTTCTCAGCCCACTTCACTCATTTGCTTTAAATTTCTGATTCCTAAAGTAATTTGAGTGCTTGACACCTGAAAGAAAAAGCCTGGGGAATGCATGGCCTATAATACAAAGTTGGGGGTGCGAGAGATACAAATATATCTGGAGAGCTTTCATAAGGCAGAACAATTAGACCTAAGCTGTGTGACCCCAGAGAGCTGAATGCAGGTGGTAATTATAGAGAAGAAAATTATCATTAAATATATCATTTTCTCACAGTGACCTGAGACTTGCTATGTTTTATTCATTTTTGGTACCTCAGTACTGAAAAGAATTTCTGACATATATTGGCACTCATCAACTACTTATTGAATAAGTGAAATACAATAGATTGGGAGTGGTGAATCCCATTCTAGGAGCTGCTAGCATGTAAGCCTTTAGAGATCATTGTTCATTTTGTTTACGGCTGTGTATCTATATTAGTGCAGCCATGTGGTAGGTGCTTATTAAATATTTGTATATTTCATGATGAGAGATAATCAAGGGTAGAATCATTGTCTACTTGTCAGTACTGTAGGAAAAATCAATTAGGTATACCTGTGGGAGATCATGGAATAAGGGAAACATTGATCTAGACGGTATTTAAAGTCACTTCCAACCCTGAGGGGCTTCCCAGGCAGTGCTAGTGGTAAAGAACCTGCCTGCCAGTGCAAGAGACATAAGAGATGCCAGTTTGATTCCTGGGTCAGGAAGATTCCCTGAAGGAGGGCATGGCAACCCACTCCAGTATAATTGCCTGGAGAATCCCATAGACAGAGGAGCCTGGTTCCACAGGTTGCAAGACTCAGACACAACTGAAGTGACTTAGCATGCATGCTCACCAGCCATGAGAGTCTATCAGGCAAGTGACATGAAATGAGATTATTGATTTGATATCGAATATGAAACATGGTAAATGTAAAGTAGAATGTGTTTGATAAGGGGTTTGAGAGGCAGAACATTGAGCCAAGTATTTATGGTAAGGATAAGAAAATAATTTACTGGATATTTTAATTAAAATAACCAATTATGTAAGGTTTTTCTAATGTTTGACTCTATTTTATATCCGTATTGATGTCTGTGTTTACTCTGCTTTTCAGCTGTTAATTATTCCTATGTGATGAAAATACTCTTTTATCCCCTTATATTTGTAATCTCATTTATAAAATCCGTGTTGCCTTGAGGTTTGGAGTGATTTGTTATTTCATCTTTCAAGGAAGCCAATAAATCAAGCCACCAGGGGCTGATTTCAATTTTCATTGTTTGGGGTGGTTACTGAAGGTGATGTTCTGAAAAATTGTCTTATAACTAACCTAGAAAATAATATATGGAGCCCAAAGAGTGGTAAGAAAGCAAAATTAAGTAACCCAGTTTTCAAATAACTTGTTGGAAAAATTCTTGTGCCTTCTCTTGTGAAGCTCTAGCAATTTTAATATTCTTAAAATCAAGAAAAAAGAAATTGCTTTATAATTTTGAAGGAGAGGAGTTTGAAACACTGATTTTGAATGCCAAGGGTGAATGAATTCAGAATGCAATCCTGAGGGGGGTGGGTGTAGGTGAACTATGAAAGCTTATTAAATTCTGGGAAACTTCCAGTTTATTCGAAGGGGATATGTTAAGTGATTTTTCCTAAATGATATTGATAAATGATGATATTTTCCTCTGAGTATTTAGCTCATGACAAAGAAAAGCAACATCTAATTGTATAAAGGTTAGTGGATACAGTTAGGAGTGAGATTAGATACATGAATCATAATTTTTACAGTGCAGATAATGAACAAAGGGAAAATTGCTGTCATAGAGTGATATGCAAAACCTTAGAATCCTAGGTCATTGTCATCGTCATTATTGTCATCATGTGTTGAGTATGCATCTACTCTCTCTGAGGAATACCTTAGTAATTTATGAATTAGTTTTAATTAGTTTTTACAGCTTCCTTGTAGGACGTGGTGAACATACAGCTTTAACCCTGTGCCAGAGCCAGCTTTATGTGAAATGGTGATATAAGCACTATTTTATTTCAGCAACTCTTCTGCTTCCTGGGATCCCTTCCTCTTTGCACAGCACAGCACCTTATTTTTCCTTTCTTGATTTAAAGGAGAAAATCCTTGAGTTTGTATATTTTTAAAATGTATAATGGAAAATTTCAACATGTGCAAAAGTAGAGAGAAGAGTATACACACACCCTAAGGACTCATCACCAAGCTTCAACAGTTGACATTTCTTGTTTCATCTGTATCCCCACCCAAATTTCGCTCTACTAGGATTGTTGTGGAGCCAATCCAATATATAATATTACTTTATTTGTAGGCATTTTTATATGTGTCTAAAAATAGACTTCTAAAAAATTACCTCAGTGATAATAAAAACACCTGCACATTTTCCTGATAATTTCTTGATTTCAAATGTCTCTGATTTTTAATTGTTTTAGAAAAAATTTGTGTTTGAAATGAGCTCCAAACAAAGTATTAGATGGAAGTTATTGCATGTCTTCATTCTCTTTTAGACTATAAATTTCTCTCTTCTATCTCTCTCTGTAATTTTTTTGTTAACAAAACTGGGTCATATATGTCATAGATTCTCACCAATTTAATTTTGCTGATTTCATCCCTATGGCATAAGTTCAGTTGCTCAGTCGTGTCCAACTCTTTGTGACCCCATGAATCACAGCACGCCAGGCCTCCCTGTCCATCACCATCTCCCAGAGTTCACTCAGACTCACGTCCATCAAGTCAGTGATGCCATCCAGCCATCTCATCCTCGGTTGTCCCCTTCTCCTCCTGCCCCCAATCCCTCCCAGCATCAGAGTCTTTTCCAATGAGTCAACTCTTCGCATGAGGAGGCCAAAGTACTGGAGTTTCAGCTTCAGCATCAGCCCTCCAAAGAAATGCCAGGGCTGATCTCCTTCAGAATGGACTGGTTGGATCTCCTTGCAGTCCAAGGGACTCTTAAGAGTCTTCTCCAACACCACAGTTCAAAAGCATCAATTCTTCGGCGCTCAGCTTTCTTCACAGTCCAACTCTCACATCCATACATGACCACAGGAAAAACCATAGCCTTGACTAGACGGACCTTTGTTGGCAAAGTAATGTCTCTGCTTTTCAACATACTATCTAGGTTGGTCATAACTTTTCTTCCAAGGAGTAAGTGTCTTTTAATTTCATGGCTGCAGTCACCATCTGCAGTGCTTTTGGAGCCCAAAAAATAAAGTCTGACACTGTTTCCACTGTTTCCCCATCTATTTCCCATGAAGTGATGAGACCAATGCCATGATCTTCGTTTTCTGAATGTTGATCTTTAAGCCAACTTTTTCACTCTCCACTTTCACTTTCATCAAGAAGCCTTTTAGTTCCTCTTCACTTTCTGCCATAAGGGTGGTGTCATCTGCATAGCTGAGGTTATTGATATTTCTCCCGGCAATCTTGATTCCAACTTGTGCTTCTTCCAGCCCAGGGTTTCTCATGATGTACTCTGCATAGAAGTTAAATAAGCAGGGTGACAATATACAGCCTTGACGTACTCCTTTTCCCATTTGGAACCAGTCTGTTCCATGTCCAGTTCTAACTGTTGCTTCCTGATGTGCATATAAGTTTCTCAATCAGGTCCTAAATTTTTTTTTTAGTTTATAGTTTATATCAAGTTTTAAATATTTTTATAAATAACAACTTCTAATATTAAAAAAATTAATTTCATTTGTGATTTCTTCAGTTGTTGTTATGCTTATAAATACTTCTCCATCCCAAGATCAGTTAAATGATTACTTATGTTTTATTTTTATGGCTTAATTTTTACTTATAGCTGATTCACGTTGTTGTACAGCCAAAACTAACACATTATAAAGCAATTATTCTCCAGTTAAAAATAAATAGAATTTTAAGAACATAACATAAAATTTACCACCTAGTCGCTAAGAGTCGGGCACAACTGAGCGACTTTACTTTCAATTTTCACTTTAATGCATTGGAGAAGGAAATGGCAACCCACTCCAGTGCTCTTGCCTGGAGAATCCCAGGGACCGGGGAGCCTGGTGGGCTGCCATCTATGGGGTTGCACAGAGTCGGACACGACTGAAGTGACTTAGCAGCAGCAGCAGCAACAATGGCAATTTTTAAGTGCATAATACAGTATGTTAACTATATGCACTTTGTTATACCACAGGTCTCTAGACTGTTTTATTTTGCAAAGCTGAAACTCTATACCCACTGAACAACAAATCCTCTTCACCTTCCCCCTAATCCCTGGCAATCACCACTCTAGTCTCTATTTAAGAGTTTGACTACTTGTTGTCTGGTCGCTAAGTCGTGTCCAGCTCTTTGCAACCCCATGGATCACAGCACATCAGGCTCCTCTGTCCTCCACTATCTTCCAGAGTTTGCTCAAATTCATGTCAATTGAGTTGGTGATGCTCTTTAACCATCTCACCCTCTGCCACCTGCATCTCCTGCCTTCAACCTTTCCCAGTATCAGGGTCTTTTCCAATGAGTTGGCTCTTTGCATCAGGTGGCCAAAGTATTAGAGCTTCAGCTTCATCATCAGTCCTTCCATCTTCCTTCCACTACATTAGCATTAGACTACTTGAGATACCTCCTAAAAGTGAAATTATTCAGTGTTTGACATTTTGTAACTGACTTATTTCACTTAGCATAATGTCAGGATTCATCCATGTAACGTTTGACAAGATATTCTGTTTTAAAAGGCTGAATGGAATTCCATTTTATGTATAAATCACATCTTCTTTATCCATTAATCTGTTGAAGGACATTTTATTTGCTTGCATCTCTTGGCTATTGTGAATAGTGCTGCTTTAACACTGGTGTGCAAGTATCTCCTTGAGGCCTTGTTTTCAGTTCCTTTAGCTATATACCAAGAAGTGGGATTGCTGCAGGCCTGGAGAAACCATGCATTTTGGAGGGCTGTGTGCAATTATTAACAGACCAGTTAAATGCCTTATGAAGGTAGTCAGGAGACAGATCTGCAGGTTTGCTTCTCCATTCTGATACCATGAGTTAATGGGAGGAAGGTTTAGGGGGTCTTAGTGTGCTAATGGGCTTCCCAGGTGGCTCAGTGGGTAAAGAAACTGCCTACAATGCAGGAGACACTGGAGATATAGGTTCAGAACCTAGGTTGGGAAGATCGCCTGGAGGAGAGCACGACAAACCATTCCAGTATTCTTGCCTGGAGAATCCCATGGACAGAGGATCCTGGCGGGCTACAGTCCATAGGTTGCAAAGAGTCAGACACAACTGAAGTGACTGAGCATAACACAAGAATTGCTGAATAATATGATATTCCTACTTATATTTTTTTGAGTAAACGCTATACTATTTTTCAAAGCAGTTACACCATTTTACAATCTCACCAACAGTTTGTAAGTGTTCCAAAAAAGCCATGAGTTGGACTTTTTTTTCCCATTTGCACCAAACTGTGCTGGCTTGGGAGATGGGCTCTCATAGCTGAGATGAAATGACTTCTTATTAATTTAATGTGGCTGGTCTTGGCTTTGAATTTGCTTGGGTACTACAACTTCTTAACTGATTTCTCAAGTCATGAAGGCTTTTAGGAAAAGAGATGATGCTGTGAAAATTGCACTCATTATGCCAGAACATTTGGAAAACTCAGCAGTGGCCACAGGACTGGAAAAGGTCAGTCTTCATTCCAATCCCAAAGAAAGGTAATGCAAAAGAATGCTCAAACTACTGCACAATTGCACCAATCTCACACCCTAGTAAAGTCATGCTCAAAATTCTCCAAGCCAGGCTTCAGCAATACGTGAACTGTGAACTTCCAGATGTTCAAGCTGGTTTTAGAAAAGGCAGAGGAACCAGAGATCAAATTGCCAACATCTGCTGGATCATGGAAAAAGCAAGAGAGTTCCAGAAAAACATCTATGTCTGCTTTATTGACTATGCCAAAGCTTTTGACTGTGTGGCTCACAGTAAACTGTGAAAAAATGCTGAAAGAGATGGGAATACCAGACCACCTAACCTACCTCTTGGAAATCTGTATGCAGGTCAGGAAGCAACAGTCAGAACTGGACATGGAACAACAGACTGGTTCCAAACAGGAAAAGGAGTGCATCAAGGCTGTATACTGTCACCCTGCTTATTTAACTTCTATGCAGAGTACATCATGAGAAACCCTGGACTGGAAGAAACACAAGCTGGAATCAAGATTGCCAGGAGAAATATCAATAACCCCAGATATGCAGATGACACCACCCTTATGGCAGAAAGTGAAGAGGAACTAAAAAGCCTCTTGATGAAAGTGAAAGTGGAGAGTGAAAAAGTTGGCTTAAAGATCAACATTCAGAAAACGAAGATCATGGCATTGGTCTCATCACTTCATGGGAAAGAGATGGGGAAACAGTGGAAACAGTGTCAGACTTTATTTTTTGGGCTCCAAAATCACTGCAGATGGTGACTGCAGCCAGGAAATTAAAAGACACTTACTCCTTGGAAGGAAAGTTATGACCAACCTAGATAGTATATTCAAAAGCAGAGACATTACTTTGCCAACAAAGGTCCGTCTAGTCAAGGCTATGGTTTTCCTGTGGTCATGTATGGATGTGAGAGTTGGACTGTGAAGAAAGCTGAGTGCCGGAGAATTGATGCTTTTGAACTGTGGTGTAGGAGAAGACTCTCGAGAGTCCCTTGGACTGCAAGGAGATCCAACCAGTCCATTCTAAAGGAGATCAGCTCTGGGTGTTCCTTGGAAGGGCTGATGCTGAAGCTGAAACTCCAATACTTTGGCCACCTCATTGAAGAGTTGACTCATTGGAAAAGACTCTGATGCTGGGAGGGGTTGGGGGCAGGAGGAAAAGGGGACGACAGAGGATGAGATGGCTGGATGGCATCACCAACTCAATGGACGTGAGGCCTGGCATGATGTGATTCATGGGGTCGCAAAGAGTCGGACACGACTGAGCGACTGAAATGAACTGAACTGAACTGATTGTTAAGTTAGTTTCTCTGTGGGGGGGACAAGTTCTGGAGCTTCCTGTTCTGCTATCTTGCTAATGTCACTATGTGGCTTACTTTTTATACTTAGTATTTTTAATATTTAACATTTTTATTCTCTCTTACATGGTCTACATGGATCTGTTTCCCCACCACTTAAATAATTGTTCCTCCCCCATTAGTTGATAATGTTTCAATGAATGCATATTAAGTTCTTATATTAGAAATATTTAAGGAAATTCTGTATTGTTTCACTGATCTTTTTTTGGTTATTTGCAAGTGCCAAATTATTTCTGTTATGTGATTTCAAAGTACAATTTTAAATGTAGTAGGGCAAGATCATCCTCTTTTTATTTTAAAAATATTCTTTGCATTACCATCTCATTTTTTTCTTTTGATTGAAGGCCTCTTCAATACCATTAAAAGAAAAAAATAGTACTTTTTGCAATGATATTAAATCTAGAAAATAATTGCAAGGAATATCAGGGCTTCTCTGGTAAAGAAATCACTTGCCAGTGGTAAAGAATCCACCTGCCAATGCAGGGGACACAGGTTTGATACCTGGGTCATGAAGATCTCCTGGAGGATGAAATGGTAACCCACTCCAGTGTTCTTTCCTGGAAAAATCCCGTGGACAGAGGAGCTTGGTGGGCTAGAGTCCATGAGGCTGAAAAAGAGTTGGACATGACTGAGCAACTGAACAGCAATAACAATCAGGCATGATTATGTAAGTGTTGGGGAATTTATTTAGATTTCTTAATACAGGCGTACTTTTGTATATTCTGCTTCACTTTATCACACTTTGCATACTGCATTTTTCCTTTTTACAATTGTAAGTTTGTTGTAACCCTGCATTGAACTCGACTACAGGTGCTATTTTTCCAACAGCATTTGCTAACTTCATGTGTCTGTATAACATTTTAGTAATTCTTTCAATATTTCAAAATTTTAAAATATTAGTTGTTTCATAATAGTGATCTTTGTTGTTACTACTATAGCTTGCTGAAGATGTAGATGATAGCATTTTTTAGCAATAAAATATTTTTGAATTAAGCTATGTACCCTTTTTAGACATAAAGCTATTGCATACTTAATAGACTACAGTGTAGTGTAAACATAACTTTATGTGCTCTGGAAAGCTGAAAATTCAGGTGACTCGCTTTGTTGGAATATTTACTTTATTGCAGTAGTCTGGAGATGAACCTGAAACATCTCCAAGATATGCCTATATAAGTTCTATGCATTTTTTTAAGCTTATTCCTACCCCCCCCTTTTTTTTTTATAAATACGACTTTTTCCCTTGTAGTTTTAACAGTAGCTCTTGATTTTATAAAGGAAAATATTTTGAACATTTTATTTTATAACTGGAAAAATGTACTTGACTAAATGATTTTTTATAAAGATTTTTCTGTTAATTTGGGGGGGATTTAATGCACTAAGCCAGGTTTTAATTAAAAAATGATAATTTCTTCATCTTTCCCATAGTTCTGTGCCTCTTGTTTCTATTCCCCACATTACTGAATTTGTCAAAATTCCTTGCAAGTGTGGGCAATCTTGCATTTGGGTTACAACTGTGAACTTTAGTATCAGGGAAACCTGGTCTGAAAACCTGGCTTTACTATTTACTAACAGTGTTACTCTAACCTCCCTAAAGTGGGATCTTGGTGGCAAACTGACCTTTTTCTCTTTTTTTTTTTAATGCAAGATATTTGCTTTACAATACTGTGCTTGTTTCTGCCATACATCAACATGAATCAGCCACAGTTTTGCATATGTCCACCCTTTCTTGAGCCTTCTTCTTATCTCCCACCCCATCGCCTCTAGGTTGTCACAGAGCACTAGGTTGAGCTCCTTGTGTCACCCAGCAAATTATCACTGGCGATCTGTTTTACACAGGGTAGTGTATACGTTTCCATGCCACGCTCTCAACGGCATGCATCCCCACTGTGTCCACAGGTTTGTTCTCTATGTCTGCATCTCCACTGCTACCCTGCAAATATGTTCATCAGTACCATCTTTTTTTTTTTTTTACTTTATTTTTCTTTACAATACTGTATTGGTTTTGCCATACTTCTAGATTCCATACACATGCATTAATATATAATATTTGTCTCTCTCTTTCTGATTTACTAGGCTCTAGGTTCATCTAGTTCATTAGGACTGACATAAACGCATTCCTTTTTAAAGCTGAGTAAGAGTCCATTGTGTGTACATATATATGCCACAGTTTCTGTATCCTTTCCTCTGTCCATGGACATCTAGGTTGCTTCCATGTCCTAGCTACGGTAAACAGTGCTGCAATGAACATTGGGGTACATGTGTCTTTTCCAATTATGGTTTTCTCAGGGTATGTGTGGTTGTAGTCGGGTTGTTGGGTTATATGGTAATTCCAGTTTTACTTTTCTGTAGCAACTAGCCTCTCTAAGCCTCATTTTCCAAATCTGTAAAATGGTAATAATAACAGTCCTTCAGGCAGTTTTGTTTTGTTTTTTTAATGTGGATCAAATAGCTACCTATATAGAACATACACCAATGTTCTATATTATAACTTATAAATATCAATGAGCCCAAATACAAAAGGATTTGGAGAGCATTCTTATTCCTTATTTTAATAAGAATAAATGATATGTTTCACCATTGACTATAACATTGAGTATAGATTTATATAAGCATTCTTTTGATCCATAGATGGTTTATCAATGAAATTCTTAATAGTTATTTGAACAAAGCCAAGGGTGAAAGCTCTGCCGGCTCCTTCCATGCGAAGAGGACACTTCCCATTACTTTGTCTCCCCTTTCCTCCAATATCTCAGTCTCTATTACTTTATTCTACAGATCTATTTTATTATTTAACTCTACACCTTATCAAAAGTGATGGTTTTATTTTTTGTTTTCATGTTTGTAAGCATATTTTTATTAATGTTGGTATTTAAGTATAACTTGAAGACAATAGATCTTTGTGCTCCCCTTAATTTTGTGGTTTGGCACCTGATTACTCATATGAGATAGTTTTCAAAACAGGCAAAGAATATGAGAATTTTTCTAGGCTTTTAACTTTTTTTGTTAATTATTTTTTTAATTTAACCTGTTTTTCTAGACAGACATAATTTTCAGGGGCCAGAAAAACAATGTTAGTTTCTTTGATGTTGTATTTCTATTACTCTGTGTACCACTGCAAAGTAAACAATTGATAGAAATCATGTTATTCTTCAATTTTTTTTCTTTTCTCTGCCAACCAAATAAAATCTGCTTCATTTTTCAAGGTCACTCAGGAAAGATGCAATGCTATTTACAGAAGGTTAAGTGAATCCTAGAGTTTCAGACAGACTTTCTTCTTGATGAGAATATATAATAGAATATTACCGAATGAAAAATTTTAGGAACTTTTAGGGAACTTTTTAGATGTTCTGATGATGGAATTATAGGAAATGGATTTAGAAAGACTTCAGTGATTTCTGTCTCTTCTAATCAGTTTGAATCCAAAGCCTATATTTGGATTATCCTCTGTGGATGTGTGAGAGCTATCTGCTATCTTTGTGTTAACCTGGGGTGGAAATTTTCATTTTCATACAGAATTCATTTTTGCAAAAGTGCCTTTTCTATATTCGTATACAAATGGGTATGTTAGCCTAGTACAATGCCATTTTAAAGATTAAAACACCTTAGATGTTTATCTTTATCGCCTTGACTATGAGTTTTCTATAAGACTATTTGAGTAAACTTAGTATTGGATTTTAAGATAATATATATATTATGAGTAATGAGGTAAGAGGAAAATATTTGACATAAGCCTGGGGTATCTTAAGATAGATTTTCAATTATTGCTCTAGTATATTGTGAACAATTCATGGAGGTATAACAGAATTTATGTGTGTATATATATATATATATATATGTGTGTGTGTGTGTGTGTGTCTGTGTCTGTGTGTGTCCGTGTGTATATATATATATAGGAGACATGATATATATACATATATAGATATGTATATGTCTGCTGTTATATATAATTCTTTTAGATTATGAATAGAATCTTCAATTCATTTCAATATAACTTATTAAATTACATCCTTGTTCCTAAAGAGTTGCTTCAGTTTTCAAAAATCGCCTTGTTTATACTACAAATTCACACAGAGGGAAACTACTTTTTCAGAGTAAGTTGGGGAACTAATTAGACAGGGGCAAGGAATATAACATTGGAAGTTATAAAAACCAGTCTTCAGCTTATTTTGTCTGAAAACTCATGCGATATTTAACATGATAATTTCTGCAGTGCTCTGCATGGATTAGGTACTCTGGAAAACCTGAATGCCTAAAATCTTTCATTCTTAATTTTAAAAATTAGGTGAAAATGCCTATCAAAATGAATCTATATTTGAAAGGAGTTCTAAACATGGTAATAGAATAAAGCAACTGAGTGGCTCGAGTTCTGAAATTTTAAAAGAAATTCCTTGTTATGGGCTCCAGCCTAAACCTAACTTATATTAATAAATAAGTGTTAGTCACTCAGTCAAGTCCAAGACTCTTTGTCATCCCATCGACTGACTGTAACCCACCAGGCTTCTCTGTCCATGAAATTCTCCAGGCAAGAATACTGGAGTGAGTCTCCATTTCTTTCTCCAGGGGAACTGCCTAACCCAGGGATCCAACCTGGGTCACCTGCATTGCAGGCAGATTTTTTACCATCTGAGCCACCAGGGAAGCCCTTATATTAGTAGTTACAAACAGAACATTCTTAGTAACACCAATGTCTAATTATTTCTCCATATCCTGAGTTATTACAGTTGAGAAAATGGAGTCAGGTTTGTCTATTTTCTTCATTCAGGGCTTCTGCAAGGTTTGTTTTGCATGTGTTTTGTCCCAGGTACTTGTTGCATGCTGGAGGTAAAAAAAAAAAAAAAAAAAAATTGTTGTGACATGTTCCTGTCCTTCCAGACATATCCAGGCTAACAAAGGGAATGACACATAAGTGGATCATTTCACTACAACTTGTAGACTGACTTGGGTTCCAAAATAAAAAGCAAAATTTATTTGTATTCATTGTTTTGGACAGTGTTTTCAATATGTGTGTGTTGGAAGAGGTCATTGAGAGAACATGATTACCAGCTGGCCTACATGAGCGGGACCCAGGCAATTGGGAGCTCCTTACTCTGTCCCCTGGAGAAGGAAATGGCAACCCACTCCAGTATTCTTGCCTGGAGAATCTCATGGACAGAGGAGACTAGCAGGATACAGTCCAGGGGGTTGCAAGAGTCGGACACGACATAGCGACTAAACCGCCACCAACACCCTATTCCCAGTCAGTGAAATATTCTGCCCACCATTCCACTAATAGGATCCATTTTCATGGATGCAGACTTGAGAGAGCAATGTGTTATTGAGATCATCTGGACAATATGAATAACTGACCTGAGTTAAGGCCTCTCTATAAACTTTTATGATTCTGGCAGCAGGTGCTAAGGTCTACTTGCCTTGTGGCCAAAGTAAGCTCCCTTCCTTATTAAATCTGTCACCCACTGATCTGGAGTGGTGTGCTTCTTTCTTTGGCCTCTCGTTGCCCTCATGTACAGGGGCCAGTTTCACATTTCACCTGGGAAGCTCCTGAGATTTCAAACCAGCAGTATGTAGGGTGTGGATTGAAATGGCTGAGGATAACATCTTGGACAGTGTCTAGACACTTAATAGAGGATCTGGCAATGAGATCAAACAGAACCAATTGGAGAAGTAGACAGGACCCACAAAGAAATGCCTAATCTATGAAGTTTTCTCTTTTGGTTGATATTACTTCTGGCTAGCACCTTTTTTCCCTCACAAAAAGTATTCACCCTTCCAACGGACTCTTAAAGAGCCCTAAGTCCCTGGTTATAGTTCTTACCACACATTGGTGACGACCTATTTATCTTCTCCCCACATGAATAATGAGTACTTGAGGAAAAGGAAGTGTCTAATTCATCTGTATTTCTAGCACTCCACACACATTTGCGAGGTAGTAGATACTCAATAAGTATTTAATTAAGGGATTACCCAGAAGAGAATAAGGTCATGATTAAGACAACTTAAAGAGTAGAGATGTGATTATATATATGTAGAATATAGCACTAGCAAGGAGAACCCAAATTTTAGTGGCTTTCCATGGTGGAAAATTATCTGTGGCTCATGCAGCCCAAATGAAGTGTTCTTGATTGGCAAGTAGCTCTCCTTGGAACAGTGACCTAGAAACCATGATTTTTCCTATCTTTTTTCTTCACCATCTTCAGTATACAATAACGAGTTCCAGAGGAGAAGAGCAATGACAGACTGTACTCACAGTTTTTAGAGGCCAGGTGTGAAAATGGCACATTTCGTTGGCCTCTAATCCTTTGCATATGAGGTAACATCAGTGATGGACTTACAGCTACCTGCAAGGGAGTCTAGAAATGTGCTAGCTAGTGCCCAGAGAGAAATGTCCTCTCATACAAGGCCAATGAATATATACATATTTTAAAACATCTCCTTTATAAAAAATTTCATACATACATAAAATATACATAAATGAAACAAAAAAACTAAGATTATTGGAAAACACAGCAATTTATTTATTACCAGTTATATGTATGTCCCTGAACTAAAAGTCCTGTTAAGTGGTTTGCAATCTACTTTGAGAGAGGAAAAGGGGAGAACAAAGAAATTAATTAAATATCCTTCATAGAAACTGAAGAAAATAATAATGATTCCAACAACAGCAACAATTTTAGCACTTAATTATTCATTATAACTCTTAATCATTGAGGAATTACTTTCTTTAGATATGTCTTTCAGAAAGATATTTGTCCTAACAGTGAAAAGAATTACTTTAAAGTTATTTTTCGGTCAACTATTCCAAATAAATGTGTTAGTTATCAGAGAAAATTTCATTTTATTACAAATTAACAAGTTTGCATTAACTCATTCAAATATGCTTTTTTCTTTTGATATTGTATATCTTTAAGCTGAATAAGAGATAATTTTGCGTCCCATCAATAGAAAATTTCCCATCAGTAGAAAATTCATATAGTTTCCTTTTTGTTATTATACTTTTCAACTCAAAATAGTACGTTTTTCTAGGGGATATAGAAACTAGTAATGTGCAAAGTGGGCTTCCCTGGTGGCTCAGATGGTAAAGTGTCTGCCTGCAATGCAGGAGACCCGGGTTCTATCCCTGGGTCGGGAAGTTCCCCTGAAGAAGGAAATGGCTACCCACTCCAGTACTCTTGCCTGGAAAATCTGATGGATGAAGGAGCCTGGTAGGCTACAGTCCATGGGGTCACAAAGAGTCAGACACAGCTGAGCCATTTCACTTTCACTTTCTTTCACTTTCAATGAGCAAAGTATAAAAATAACCACCAACACCATCACCCAGAGAGAGCCATTTTAAAACACTGGGATATATCTAAAAATTTTTCATTAGTATAATATGTGTTAGTGTTTGTTTTTGTTTTACAAAAATGACATCACATTGTTTTTCGCACGCATTGTTATATCATGAATGTAATCATATATTCTTCTGCATTATTTTAGCAGTCTCATAGTATTTAAAAATATGATGTATCAAATTTTATTAAGTCAATCCCTCAGTAGGAAATTAGGTTCTATCCAGTTCTTCTTTATCATAAATAAGCTTCAGTGAACATTTTCATTATTAAATATCTGCCAAGCAATCTTATTGGACAATGCCTAAAATGTCAAACCCATTAGTTCCCATATTTAAGTATACATAAGAACCATAGTTACTGGATCTTCCCTGTAGCTGAAACAATAAAAGAATCTGCTTGCAATACAGGAGACTGGATTTGAATCCTGGGTTGGAAAGATCCTCTGGAGAAGGGAATGGCAATCCACTCCAGTATTCTTGCCTAGAGAATCCCATAGATAGAGGAGTCTGGTGGGCTATAGCCTGCGGGGTTGCAAAAAGTCAGACACGACTGAGCAACTAACACTACTAAGAACCATAGTGGAGACTCACTCCCAAGCCCTAATCATGGAGATTCTGATTAGGCTGGTCTGGAAGCAGGCCTTGGAGTCTGAATTTTAGAAAGTACTTTCTGTGGTTCTCATGCAGGAAACTTAAGCATCACTTTTTGAGAAATGATGACTTAGAAATGCTGTAAATGCTATCTTTCTTTCAACCTCTTGCAAAAAATGTCATTTTCCTACAATTTTTGTTGTTCAGTCACTAAGTCGTGTCTGACTCTGTGACCCCACGAACTGCAGCACACCAGGTTCCCCATCCTTCACTGTCTCCTGGAGTTTGCTCAAATTCATATCCATTGAGTTGGTGACACCATCCAACCATATCACCCTCTGCTGCCTCCTTTTCCTTTAGCCTTGAATCTTTGCCAGCATCAGGGTCTTTTCCAGTGTGTCAGCTCTTTGCATCAGGTAGCTAAAGTATTGGAGCTTCAGCTTCATCATCAGTCATAACATAAAATATATATTGTCCTGGTGATCACATTCATATTTCTTTCCAAAATAAGGCCATTGAACCTCCTGCTTTCTACCAGGTAAAATTCTATTTATTTTTTTAAAATATCATTGATACACACTGATCTGGAAATTTTTAAAAGCTACTTGTTATGCTGGCTTTAAATAGAAATGCTAGCATAGAGACAGCTACAGCTTTATCATTTTTATTGTCAAGATAAAAATGCTACACTTTCTTTTTAACAGGGGTTATTATCTCAAAAGTAGTCACCTCTTGAGGTGGTTTTACCTAGTAGATAATGTTATAAATCTTAAGTCTTTTATCACTCAACTTGGATTATAGAAAACATTCCTACAGTTGTGATACTATCTTAATACAAAGATAGTAACTTTGGCCAGCTACATACAGCATTTAGCTCTACTCAGCTCATCTTTTGTTCTTCTTTTCCATGTTTATCCCAAAGAAGTCTATCTACATACTTAAGTCATTAACTTCTCTTGAGAAATATGTGAGGCACACTATGATCTGTTAGCAGTTGCAGAGTGTGGCTGCAGTTTTCAGTTCTGTCCTTAGTCAAACACACAGAACTTCATAAACACCCAGAGGCTCACTTTCTCAACCAAAAGCTAAGAATGATACATGTGTACTTGTCTTTTCTCTTTATTTTATATATTTTCCATCTCACTGAACATTGATTTTTGCCACTGGCTGTTATAAAATCAGTGTATTTCAGAACTGGAAGTAGCCGTAAGGTTCATTTTGTACAACGTCTTGATTGTATGTCTAAGGAGGCTAAAGCTCAAAAAGGTTAAATGATTTAATACCACGTAAGTAATTAGTGACAGAGTCAGGCCTAGAGTGTCTGTCTCCTGACTTAATCAACAAGGATTCTCACCAATTTTCAGTATTTATATAGGGCTGTCTTGATCTCAGTTCTATTCATTTTTTTTTTTAAAGAAAATGTGAGGCATATTAAATTATGGTAGAATACCTGCCAGAGACACTTGGAGGGCTCAAACAAAACATTGTGTGCACCAGGACCCAGAAACATAGACTGAGCCAGACCTGCCTTTGAGTTTTTCAGCGTCTCCTGTGGAGGTACGCCTGCCACAGGGGCAGGGGAACAGACCTGGATCACACAGCTTGTGGCCTAAGTCCTCTTGGAGGAGGTTGCCATTAACCCCACCATAGAGCTGCTGAGCAGACAACCCACAAACTGCAGAACAATTATACCGAATAAATTCTCACACTGTTAAGAAAGTTCTAGGACTTATAACAGATTTCCCAACCTTGGGATCTGGCAAAGAGACTGACAACCACCAGGGAATTTGGCTTTGGAGGCCAGTGGGGTTTGATTACAGAACTTACACAGGACTGAGGAAACAGACTCTTTGTCAGTTGGAGGGCACAAACAAAGCTTTGTGCACACCAGGACCTAGGAGAAAGGAGCAGACTCCACGAGAGACTGATCCAGACTTGCCTGGGAGTGTCCATGAGTCTCCAGCAGAGCCGTGAGTCAGTGGTGGCCTGCTGCAGGGTCAGGGGCACTGAGTGCAGCAGTGGGTGCCTGGGACCTTTTGAAGGAGGTCCCCATTATCTTCATTACCTCCTCCACAGCTGGTCTTAGGTTAAACAACACAGAGCGAAGACGGCCCCACCCATCAACAGAAAATTGGATTAAACTTTTACTGAGCCTGGCCCATAGACAGTAATCCAAGACTATGACCAGACCAGTAATGCTAAAGAAGCTGAGGTTGAACAGTTCTATGAAGACCGACAAGACATTCTAGAACTAACACCCAAAAAAGTTGTCCTTTTCATACAGGGGACTGGAATGCAAAGGTTGGGAACCGAAAGATACCTGGAGTAACAGGCAAATTTAGCCTTGGAGTACAGAATGAAACAGGGCAAAGGCTAATAGAGTTTTGCCAAGAGAACACACTGGTCATAGTAAACAACCTCTTCCAACAACACAAGAGAAGACTCTACACATGGACATCACCAGATGGTCAACACCGAAATCAGATTGATTATATTCTTTGCAGCCATAGGTTGAGAAGCTCTGCATAGTCAGCAAAAAGACTGGGAGCTGACTGTGGCTCTGACCATGAACTCCTTATTGCCAAATTCAGACTTAAATTGAAGAAAGTAGAGAAAACCACTAGACCATTCAGGTATGACCTAGATCAAATCCCTCACATTATACAGTGGAAGTGAGAAATAGATTTAAGGGACTAGATATGATAGATGGAGTGCCTGATGAGCTATTGACTGAGGTTTGTGATACTGTACAGCAGACAGGGATCAAGACCATCCCCAAGAAAAATAAATGCAAAAAAGCAAAATGGCTGTCTGAGGAGGCCTTACAAATAGTTGTGAAAAGAAGGGAAGCAAAAGCAGAGAAAAGGCAGGATATACTTATCTGAATACAGAGTTCCAAAGAATAGCAAGGAGAGATAAGAAAGCCTTCCTCAGTGCAAAGAAATAGAGGAAAACAACAGAACTAGAGATCCCTTCAAGAAAAGTAGAGATTCCAAGGGAACATTTCATGTAAAGATGGGCTCAATAAAGGACAGAAATGGTATGGACCTAACAGAAGCAGAAGATATTAAGAAGAGGTGGCAAAAATACACAAAAGAATTATGCAAAAAAAGATCTTCATGATCCAGATAATCACAATGGTGTGAGCACTCACTTACAGCCAGACATCCTGGAATGCGAAGCCAAGTGGACCTTAGGAAGCATCACTACAAACAAAGCTGGTGGAGGTGATGGAATTCCAGTTGAGCTATTACAAATCCTAAAAGATGATGCTGTGAAAATGTTGCACTCAATATGCCAGCAAATTTGGAAAACTCAGCAGTGGCCACAGGACTGGAAAAGGTCAATTTTCATTCTAATCCCAAAGAAAGGCAATGCCAAAGAATGCTCAAACTACCACACAATTGCACTCATCTCACACGCTAGTAAAGTAATGCTCAAAATTCTCCAAGCCAGGCTTCAGCAATATGTGAACCGTGAACTTCTAGATATCAAGCTGGTTTTAGAAAAGGCAGAGGAACCAGAGATCAAATTGCCAATGATCATCAGATCATAGATAAAGCAAGAGAATTCCAGAAAAACATCTATTTCTGTTTTATTGACCATGCCAAAGCCTTTGACTGTGTGGATCAAAATAAACTGTGGAAAATTCTGAAAGAGATGGGAATACCAGAACATCTGACCTGCCTCTTGAGAAATCTGTATGCAGGTCAGGAAGCAACAGTTAGAACTGGACATGGAACAACAGACTGGTTCCAAATAGGAAAAGGAATACATCAAGGCTGTATATTGTCACCCTGCTTATTTAACTTATATGCAGAATACATAGTGAGAAATGCTGGGCTGGAAGAAGCACAAGCGGAATCAAGATTGCTGGGAGAAAAATCAATAACCTCAGATATGCAGATGACACCACCCTTATGGCAGAAAGCAAAGAAGAACTAAAGGATCTGTTGATGAAAGTAGAGAGTGAAACAGCTGGCTTAAAACTCAGCATTCAAAAAACTAAGATCATGGCATCCAGTCCCATCAATTCATGGCAAATAGATGGAGAAACAATGGAAACAGTGAGAGACTTTGTTTTTTTATTGGGGAGGGGGGGCTCTGAAATCACTGCAGATGATGACTGTGGCCTTGGAATTAAAAGACACTTGCGCCTTGGAACAAAAGCTATGACAAACCTAGACAGCATATTAAAAAGCAGAGACATTACTTTGCCAACAAATATCTATCTAGTCAAAGCCGTGGTTTTTCCATTTGTCATGTATGGATGTGACAGTTGGACTATAGAGAAAGCTTAACACCAAAGAATTGATGTTTTTAAACAATGGAGTTGGAGAAGACTCTTGAGAGACCCTTAGACTGCAAGGAGATCAAACCAGTCAATCCTAAAGAAAATCAGTCCTGAACATTTATTGGAAGGACTGATGCTGAAGCTGAAACTCCAATAGTTTGGCCACCTGATGGGAAGAACTGACCTATTGGAAAAGACCCTGATGCTAGGAAAGATTGAAGGCAGGAAGAGAAGGGGACAACAGAGGATGAGATGGTTGGATGGCATCACCAACTTGATGACTGTGAGTTTGAGCAAGCTCTGGGAGTTGGTGATGGACAGGGAAGTCTGTTGTGCTGCAGTCCAGGGAGTTGCAAAGAGTTGGACACGACTGAGCCATGGGAGTGAACTGAGCGTATGCTCTATTCCTTTCTATAGTTATGTCCTTGCCAGGGACCATGCTTTTTAGAGATAGTACAGAGTAGTTTCTATTAGTTTCAAATTTAACTAAAATAGATTTGGGTTTGGAAATTGACTTGTAGGGTCATCTGTCATCCTAGTTTTCTTGGGACTGGCTTTCCCTGAACATGGGACTTGCAATCCTTAAAGCAGTAAGTCCCAGGGCAACTGAACCATTGATTACCCAACTAACTACATGGCTGTGAGACCAGGGCATGTTATGTTACAAGTCTCTGTTTCTTTATGTGTGAAGTGGGAAAAGTAATGGAACCTAACCCATAGGAGTTCAGTGATAATTAAACGAGATAGTATATGAGATATATAGATATATGCTGCTCTTGCTGCTAAGTCACTTTAGTCATGTCCGACTCTGTGTGACCCCCTAGATGGCAGCCCACCAGGCTCCACCGTCCCTGGGATTCTCCAGGCAAGAACACTGGAGTGGGTTGCCATTTCCTTCTCCAATGCATGAAAAGTAAAACGTGAAAGTGAAGTCGCTCAGTTGTGTCCAACTCTTAGCGACCCTATGAACTGCAGCCTACCAGGCTCCTCCATCTACGGGATTTTCCAGGCAAGAGTACTGGAGTGGGGTGCCAGATATATGATAGATACAAAACACAGCACTCACTATGTAAACCAAGCACTTGATAAGGACTCAATAAATAATAGCCATTATTATTAAAACTGTTTTCTAATTTTATTACAATATAATTGACATATAGCAATGTATAAATTTAAGGTATACATTATAATGATTTGACTTAAAACTATCATAAAATGATGGCCACAGTTTTATTCAACATTCATCATCTCATATAGATACAAAAAGAAAAAGGGAAAAAAATGCTTTATTCTGTGTGATGAGAACTTCTAGGATTTACTTTCTTAATAACTCACATGCATACAGGACTTCCCTGGTGGTTCAATGATTCACCTTCCAAAGCGGGGAGTGTGGGTTCAGTCCCTGGTCAGAGAGCCTAGATCCCACATGCCTCATGGCCCAAAACCCAAAACATAAAAAACAGAAACAATATTGTAACAAGTTCCCAATCAAGACTTTAAAAAGTGATCCACATTAAAAAAAAATTCTTTGAAAATAACTCTCATATATATCATCCAGCAACGCTAACCATAGTCATCACACTATATATTACATCACACTATATATGTATAAATGTATGATACATTTATTTCATAACTGGAAGCTTATACCTTTTGACCACTTTCATTCCCCTACCCCACCCTTATTTATGATAACCACAAATCTGATCTGATGAGTTTAGGGATTTTTTAAGATACCTGTGTGCGTGAGGTCATACAAGGCTTATTTTTCTCTGTCTGACTTACTTCACTTAGCATAATGCCCTCAAGATCCATGCATGTTGTCTCAAGTGGCAGGACTTTCTGCTTTTTAAAGCCATTATTATTGTTGTTGTTTTGCAAAGCAAGTAGATTCCTCAAAGCACTAAATCTCAGAATCTAGATCTTCATATCTAGGATTTGAAATAAATGAACTTTATGTTTAGCTTTGATGTCCTCTTCACCTTCCAGGTGACTTCTTTTCTCATTGCATTTATCCTTGAAATTAAACAGTAACACCCATGGCTGAATAGAATCCACCATTGCATGTCCTTTCACATTTTTTAGGATATAGATCAGAACAAGACAAATTGACTGTTTGGAAAACAGTATGGATGAATGAAGAATCAAAGGCAGCATACTGCTATGAAAAGATAAAGGGAGTTAGCCTAGATTATGATAATAACAACCACTATTTTGTTGAGTGTAAACTCTAGGCCATATATTAGTGATCATAACCTTTCTATCTCTGCTCCAGTCAGTGGTCCTCAGAAGTAAATATTGTTATCCTCCTCAGTGTTCAAATGGAGAACCAATCTTAGTGAGCTTAAGTTACTTGCCCAAAGAAAGTGTTGGGTTGGCCTAAAGGTTCACTTGGCTTTTTCTGTAAGATGTTACGGAAAAACCCAAATGAATATTTTGGCCAACCCAATAGTAGTGAGAAGTGCAACAGAGATTCTAAGCCAGGTCTGAACTTTCCAAAGTAAATGCACTTTTAACTTATAACCAACAGAGTAATTTTGCAGAAAAGTATTTTGCCTCTCTGGGCTAGTTTCTTCACCTGTACAACTCAGAAAGAAAGGAAATTGCCATTGATGATTGCTTATCACATTGCACATAATGAGCTATGCATGTTACATGCATCAGCTCATTTAATAATTGTGAGTTGCTTCCATTTTTGGGGGTGTTGGGGGGAATGGGTGGGTCTTCATCCTCTTCCAGCTTCTGACAGGGAGTCACTCTTACCAATGGAAACATATCTTAGCAAAGGGCAATTCCTGCTTGGTTTCCAGAGCCTTTTCTTTCCATGTTTCAGGAAATAGCCAGCTTCAAATAACATATGCTAAATAGAAACATTCAAGGGCGCCAAATTCTGCTCCCCTACATACCAGCCAGTCCAAGAGAGAGACCCTGCAAAACTCCCTGCCCAGAGTATGTAGTACTTGCCAAAGCCCTCCCCTGAAATACTACCTTGGGCTCCTAAAGACCAAAGAGGGTGTGGTGGACAGTTCACTTCATATTGGTAGCAAATGTTTGATTTACCCTTGATTTCATAGAATTCATGCCCAAAGCTCATAAATTCTATGTTTGGAAATGTCGGTTAACTATGACAACTGTCTTTCACCAAATATTTTTCTGTTAATCTCATTGCTTTCTAGTTAGCATTTTTCATGTATACATTTCCCTCAGTTTCTTTCTCCAAAAGTGCAATGATACATCCTGGGACCTTTGTGGCTCACTGTGCTTTCTGGAACTTTTGCCTTAGGCCTCTGAGGAGACACTGCACTCCAGTCATGAAGAGGAAGACCCTTTGAAAGGAATGGAACCCTATCTCGTAAGGAGACTTTCCTGCCGCAACATCCAGCTTCCCCCTCTCGCCTTCAGACAGTTGGAACAAGCAGACTTGAAGAGTGAATCAGAGAACCTTCAGAGGCCAACCAGCCTCCCCTTGAAGATTCTACCCCTGATTGCTATCACTTCTGCCGACTCCAGTGGGTGAGTGACCTTGGGTGACATTGCCCCATTTTCTATTTTAAACGATGATTGTTATCTGGGATCTCTTGAGTTTTGTGGCTCATTGCTTGATTTGAGTCAAGGGGAAATGGGGTTGCTAGAATCAAGAGAAAATCTGGTAGTTTTTCTCAGGTAATTTTGCAGTCTCTATAACAGGAGACACTTTAGTCAAATTATTTTACATGGAGTATTTGAAAAAGTATTGATGAATGCAAATGAGTATCTGGGGAAAGGAAATTGGGCTTGGAAATTAATACTGGTCACAGGTGATTAAACAGAAAAATTTCTTAACAAATGAGAACTAATAGACAAATTAACATGTAGGCATACCTATCTGAGAACAGTAGGCAATATTCACTGATGCAAAATGAATTTGGAATCAAGAATAGATTGGACTATAATTAGAATCAAAGGAAATACACAACCGGTCATGAGCTAATAATTTGGCCTTTGACATTTTCAGATCTTGCTTACCAGAATACTGTTTCAGTTCCTAGCATAAGGAGTTTTATTCTGCATTAAGATGTATAGAAGAATGAGTGAGGCCTCCGATTACTAATGTAGCATTTGCATTTTTTACTTTACTAGGTATTTGTGTTTTGAATCTTTTTCTGCTGTTTACCGTGGGGTTGTTTACTCTTTAATTGCAATTACCAGGTAAAATGTTGTCAAAGAAAGTGAGAATTGTGGGCACATCCATTATTTGATTTTTTGGGTCAGCTGCATTTTGAGAGGAGGAGGAAACTAGTGGTCCACACTTGAACAGACGCTTGAGCATTTATAAGGATTACAGGAACAAAGCAATTTGTTGGGATGCAAATGTGATTCTTCCTCGTTGTCTGCCAAGTTCAAGGCATTTCTAGAGAAAGGGACCTTTTGGGTTTTCCTAAAAGTTATTGGAAAAGTGGTGGTCAGAAAAAATGTCAGCAGTAACTGCCATCTAAGATATTGAATTTAGCTGTTTGAATTGTTACAGGCCAGTTCAAAGCACCTATGTTATTAAAAAGTATGAGGAAATCACAACTAGATAAATAAGACAACACATTCTTAACTTGAAGCAAGAAGGAGGAAATACACATGTGATATATATATATATATTTTTTTTTTCTGGATGAACTGTGTATATAAAGAAGACTGTACACCTATCCACCAGACACATAAAAGCAGGTAGGAATTTTATAGGGCAGCTTGCTCTGAGCATTCTTTGAAAAATACTGTCTCAGAAATCCAATTTCTCCTGTTTGGCATCAGTCCTGCTTCACTCATGTAGAGGGGAGGATTCACCTGCCAAGTGTGTCAGAGATCACTAAGTCCACTCCTGTGTTCAGTAATTTGCTAGTAGAGCTCCAAGAATTCAGTTAATAGTTGTATTCATGCCTGGGATTTATTAGAGCAAAAGAATACAAAGAAAAATCAGCAAGAGCAAGGTACGTGGGGCAACATCTGGAGGAAAGCAGAAACACGTTTTCAGGAGTTCCATCTCCCAGTGGATTCAGAAGGATGTACTTAATTCCTCTAGTAATGAGTTGTGACAATACATGTGAGCTGTGTTCACCAGAGAAGCCTTCTATCAGCGAAGCCTATTAAAGGCTCAGTGTTTATGTGAGATATCTAGGAGTCAAACTCACAGAAACAGAGTACAGTGGAGGTTGTCAGGGACCGAAGGAAGGGGAAATGAGGAATTGCTATTCAACAGGCATGCGGCTAAGTCACTTCAGTCGTGTCCGACTCTGTGCAACCCCAGAGACGGCAGCCCACCAGGCTTCCCCGTCCCTGGGATTCTCCAGGCAAGAACACTGGAGTGGGTTGCCATTGCCTTCTCCAATGCATGAAAGTGAAAAGTGAAAGTGAAGTCGCTCAGTTGTGCCCGACTCTTAGCGACCCCATGGACTGCAGCCTACCAGGCTCCTCCGTCCATGGGATTTTCCAGGCAAGAGTACTGGAGTGGGGTGCCATTGCCTTCTCCGTCAACAGGTATAGTAGTTTCAATTACAAGATGAATAAGCTCCCAAGATCTGCTGTACTACGTTGTGGCTGCAGTTGACAACACCGTATTGTGCACTTAAAATTCTGTCAGGAGGGGAGATCTCATGTTAAATGTTCTTACTACCAAAAAAAGAAAAAAAAAGTTTAAAAACAACAAAAAAATAAAAGATAGACTTAGTACCCAGTTTTTATTGGGGGTTGGTCACTGAGGCATCCTCTTTGTAGGAGGTACATAAATTCCAGATTCCTAGAAGGAAAGCAGTTGTTCAGCATAAACCATGCTTTTTATGCAACCAATTTAGGCACTGAGCCATATTACCAGTTAGGGAATGGTGGGAACCCTCCTGAAATCCAAGTTCCCAGATGCCACCTAAGGGTCAATCTTTCCAACAGGCTTTTCTAATGATAACAGTTGCTGGCCTAATGTAAATTCTTTTCTGCACAGCAGGTTTATCTTAGAATCGTTAGCTTGATTTCTCTACCTTTGAGGAAGAAGGGATTATAGCTATAATTAAAATTAAAATGAACTAATTTAAGCCTGTGATGTATTCAATTAACTTTGGTTTAAAAAAATTTGCTGGCTAAACATGACTTCTCTCTCGAAGCTGGTGTTATATCATGTGCCCTTAAAAGAAAACAATGTGGTATATTTAATATGTCTCTGTGTAGTTGGGCAATGTGTATAATTAAAAATCTCAGGTTAAAGCTAAGCTTACTTAATTAAATTTGAATTTGTTGCTAAATGCAAATAGCCTCCAAGTGCCAAAGGACTTGGGGTTCAGAATTGTCTCTATGATAGTACTTTTGTTGGTTCAGAGTTTGTTTCCTTTTTAATAAAAGATCTAAGATTCAAGTATAAGCAAAACAGTACTTACCATTTACAAACATATTCAACATTTTGGAGGAGATAATTTGTCTTTTAGAAAAATGGAACAAGTGACTCGTCAGTACCAGAAGGCAGCCAGGAGAAACCACTTATGAGAGTTGGCAGAAACAAAGCCTAAACATGTACTAAAGGAATTCTGTTATCTTTTGAAGCAAATTTTCTGGAATATCTAAACTTTGAAAGGGAGGCAGAAGGTAAATTAGGGATGACATTCTGTAGCCATTCCAGTTAACCAAGAACTACAGTTTCCTTCACTACTATCAGAAAGGGCTAATGGGAAATTTAGACTACTTTAGCTAGGTTTCTGCAGCCTCATTCTTCATCATTAAAAGTTAGTAGGTCCCCAGGTTCCACTGTTAATCCTCACTGAAGCACTGGCAATTGTGAACCTTTGATAGAAAAGGAGATTTTCATCCCCTTTGGATTTATTCCTTTATTTAGCTTTGCTCTTTTTTTCTGATATATGAGCACATCAGACAATTGCTCTGTCGAGTATCACACAGTAGTGGGTCTACAGACTTGTGCTACCCCTTTCGAAAGCCATGATGCGGTTTCTTAAGGAAACAATTGGCCTGCAAAAAAATACATAATTTGCTCTTGGTCAGCCTTTGATATATTATAGCTACTTACTGTATAACCACTGCAGCAACTGCTATACTTTTTCGGGAAAATATTAGAGAAAATTCTGTTCATTATTTTTGGTTTCCTTGTTATAACTGGTCTCAAAGATCCTCCATTAATAACTCATGGGGTAGAGGTGAGTATTCTAACAGGTGTAAGAGTCAACCAGGAATTTGTTCCTCGTTCAGAAAGTTACGATCACTATGGATGTATCACATTTATGTTAAGAAGTCTGTGTCTTGTTAGAGAAGGAGAAGTATCATATGATATCCCTTATATGTGGAATCTAAAAAGAGATGAATTTGCTTACAAAACAGAAAGAGATTCACAGACTTAGAGAACAAAATTGTGGTTGCTGAGGGGAAGGATGGGGGGATGGATAGTTAGGGAGTGTGGGATGTACATGTACACATTGCTATATTTTAAATGGATAAATAGCAAGGACCGATTGTATAGTACAAGGAACTCTGCTCAATTTTATGTGGTAGTCTGGATAGTGGGGGGTAGTTTGTGGGAGAATGGACATGTATATGTATAGCTGAGTCCCTTCTCTGTTCATCTGAAACTGTCACAACATTGTTAATCAGCTATACCCAAATAAAAAATTTAAAAAAAAATTAAAACATGGAGGAAGAAAAAAAAAGAAGTCCATGTCTTGCTTTTGGCATCTGTCCACAGACATACCCTGCATTCAAGGGTTATTCAAATATGTTTGGAATGAGATTGGAGGTCCTCTTCATTTCTTACTTGCTCCTTGTTTCACTTCTGTAACAGCCCTTGCTGACTTCAACATAGTTCTCTGGTCAGAATCCTTGGAAGGAATCAGGAACTTGCCTTAGCCCAGCTCGGGCACTGGCTTACTTTCCCTGGGTGGTCCATGGACCCCCAGGTACTCTGAGGAGAGTTTAGCTTGCCACATCTAGAATGCTTCCTGTACACGAGTAGGAGACTGCAGGAGCAAAACGGAGGTTAACGGGAGGTAGTGCTAAATCGTTGTAGCTGTGTTTTATGGCTGCATCAGCTATAATCAAATGAGAGCCAAGGAGTAAGTTGTCCCCTTGTGACAGGATGACACACCTGTGGATGGATGAATACTCAGGAACACGTGTGGGTGGAGAATATTACAAACACTTGATCACTAATGTGCCGTTACCAATCTAGAGAAGTACACTGTGTGCATTTATATTACTATGCCCTATTTTTTTAAAAAAGAAAATGGAAAGAAGTTGAAATAATGGTCACACTTGGAAAAAAGTCTACTCCCCAACACAGAAGGAAGGATTACCTTAGTCAAATACAGCTTCATATTACAAAAATCTTCCAGAAATATTTCTTTGAGTTATGTGCTATTCACAGAGGAGCTGGTTCGAGATGCCAGTTAGACTTTGGGTTCTTTGATCAACTGGTCATCATCTAGATTTCTTGAGTACACACAGTATGTTAGTGTGAACATAAAAAAAAAAAAAATAGGAAATGTTCAACGTTTTGTTACTGAACCAAAATCTGAACAAAATAAAATTAAAAGAAACAGAAGCTTGATTTAAAAAGACATCTGATTTTTCAAACTTTATTTTTAACTTCAGGTTTTGATGGTGGGGATTTCAGATTTGAAGTATAGTAAGTATAAGGCTATCTGAAGCTAAAGATCTGTCTTTCATGATGAACCCATGAGACTTGTTATTTCAAATTGGATATGTGCTCAAGTTTCAAGAGATTTATTTGATAAATTCTGGCTGAAAGTTTTGTGGAAGATCTATATAATCCAGTAGGCAAAGATTTCCAAAATTGAAAATGTGTACACTTGATTGTGATTATAAAGGATCCCTTAGATATATGATATTTTGACCTGGATTTGGTTTAAAAATATAATCACAAAGAAATAGGAAGGCAATGCTACCAACAATCTTAAAGATAAATGCTATGTAAAAAAAAATACAACTGGATTCCTTTGTTTTTTAAAATACAATTTATTGGCACAGCATTTGTCAAAACTCAGAATATCTACAAAACATTGCAAGACTTATTTCTAAAATATTTACTCTGATTTAATTGAATTGTGTTTTATTTTTGCCTTGAATTATTTTATTTTGGGGATTAAAATTAGACTGTAAGAGCAATGGAACACTTTACTATATAATTCTTGATAAATGACATCTTGAATCTAATCTAAAATAGACAACTAAGTAATGCTGATGGCTTTCTCCTCACACATCATAGAAACTCTGAGTGTTTTATGGTATCTGTCATGTTCTAAATTTCAAGAAAATAAGGTATAAATGATAATTTTGTTTAAATAAAGAGTATGAAGTGAAGTGAAAGTCACTCAGTTGTGTCCAACTCTGTGACCCCATGGACTATGAAGTCCATGGAATTCTCCAGGCCAGATTACTGGAGGGGATACCTTTTCCCTTCTCCAGGGGATCTTCCCAACCCAGGGATCGAACCCAGGTCACCCACATTGCAGACAGATTGTTTACCAGCTGAGCCACAAGGGAAACCAAAACTAAAGAGTATAGTAATTATCAAATTCTAATTTCTTCTTCAGACTACTGTAGTGCCTTCTCATTCTTGTAGTACTCTCTGGAATCCTAATTAAATTTACCTGAATGGACTGATATCATAACATACCATCATACATAATACTACTCTCTATTTGTATGTAATAAAGTACCATGTACCAGGGAGGATTTACTTTTATAACCAAAGGTTTCTCTCTCACCAGGCTCCATATTCATAAAAATATTAAACAGAGTGGTGACTTTTGTGCTTACCACATGAGAGCACCTGGTCCTTTTCCAAACCTTTCTTATGCCAACTTTACTTGTTTGATAGTGAAGATTGGTTAGAGATCCCAATGTAGAAATGAACCCAGTGAAGCATTTAATTTACCGTGAAAAGTGATCGAAGAACAATACTGCAGCAGGCAGAGTGCAGAGCTGAATAAAAGCACTTTAATTATTTCCACCCAAGAATCATCATTTTCAGCTCCTCAGATAGCTGCTTATCCACAAACACTACCCTGTTTGGCCATCTTTATATAACTCAACCTTATATAATCACTGAAGTGTTTAGGGAGAGTTTACAGTTCTTTCAAAATCATGTTCTTCTATCTTGCAATATAATGTTTATGGGGTAAAAATAGGTGAAAACACTCTGAATGGTCTTTATTTAACTGTTACGTTCCAAATAAAATGTTAATATTGACCAAAGTATATCAGTTAGAGAAGTCTCAAATAAGAAAAAATGCATTCAATTGAAATTCAGGAAAATATGAATGTATCAAACTCTTTTTCTGCCTATAGCTGAGCACCCCAAATGGAAAAAAAGATTTATTTAAAATAAAATTGTATATAGAGAAAGAACTATGAGAAAAATATGTGACCTTTTGTGTTTAATACACATTATTTCTGTTGGTTTTGCTGAAAATCCTGGCTAGTTAGGATTTAGGTATCATTTATTTTACCTTTTTATCTCATTCATGTAGAATCTTCTATCCACTTAAAAGGAATTAAGTAGAGCCAGGCATTGTTAGACCTATTTCAAATCTGGGGAATTCAATCAAAATAGTATACCATTCAGTTGTTTTATGTCACTTATTTAACATACATTTATTGGTTTTATTTGATGAATTAGCATCATTTACTCTAAAGTTAGTGGCTAACTTTAGAAAGGTAAGACCTTTGCCAACATTTCCAAATGGTTTTATCTCAGGATGTTCTGATTTTTATTCCAATGTGATTACTAAAAAATGTGACTAATGCTGCCATAAGAAACACACACACACACACACACACACACACACGCACACGCACTTGTTATGTGGAAGCTATACACAGAAATTCAGAACTTTAGTATACATAGATACTTTTTATACCATATAATTTATAATATACAAATAAGATTTAGAATATCCATTTTAGAATTCAAATGACTTTCTGGAACTTTTCCATCTTTTGGCCTTGTATTTTTGGAGTGTTCTCCTTCCTTCCTCCTCCACTAACTGTTCTGTGTCCCAGTTAGCATGTGACTATGGCTTTCTCATTTCTCCAGCAGTATTTAATTGAGGTTAACTTTATTCCTTTAAATTGTATATTTCCATACATATTTTTAGAGAGTCAAGCTAGATTTTATAAATATAAAAGAATATCTGCAAGTTATATGAGTGAACATGTTCATCTACTCGATCATTTATCAGTCATGTATTTATGTATTCATCTGCACACGCATTCAACCATTAGCAAGTGTCTATTTTTTCTACACAATGACATGTGAACTGGAAGTGGGAGGCTTACTGGTACTAACACAGTCACTTCTTCCATAGAATTTAGAATTCAGGTGGGCACACTAAAAAAAAAAACAGACAATTACAGTCTCATTTTTTTAAAATATAATGCACACATATCACATATGACTGAGGACATGCAGAAGTTATGCAGGATAAGAAGGGAGCACATATGCACAGGCTTAGGAGAAACTGACACCCAAGCTGAGACCTAAAGGGAATGGTATTAAGTAGAGAGAATAGCAAAGTCCATTGACAAGGGAAAGTGGGATGTATACATTCAGAGAACTAAAACTGTTCAGCATGGCTAGACCAATAGGCCATGTTATAGGCATGGTTGGTAATCATCACCATTACTTTTTCATGTAACCAGTGTGTGAGGATTGGGAATATTCTCCAGGAATGTGAGCATTTATGCTATAGGCACCATGAAGGCAAATAGTTCAACTGACTCAAGATTGGAAAGTGGAGGTGTACAGTAAGAGAAACTGGGAAAGGGATTTGAGGATTTTTGAAAGATAAAAAAAAGGTTAATTGTGGCACTTAAGCTGAGTATGGAACTTAATGAATGTGAGAAGGTATAGATATTAGGGATTGGTTCAAGATGGCAGGGTAGAAGGACATGCACTCATCTCCTCCTGTGAGAGCACCAAAATCACAGCTAGCTGTTCAACAACCGTCATCAGGAGGATGCTGGAACCCACCAAAGAAGGATACCCCACATCCAAAGACAAAGGAGAAGCCACAGTATTATGGTAGGAGGAGTGCAATCACAATGACATCAAAGCCCATACCCGCTGGGTGGGCAATCCACAAACTGGAGAACAATAATACCAAGGAATTGTCTCACTGTTGGGAAAGGTTCTGAGCCCCACATCAGGCTTCCCAGCCTGGGGATCTGGTGAAGGGACTAGAAATCCCCAGGAAATCTGGCTTTGAAGGCCAGAAGGATTTTATTACAGGACTTCCATAAGACTAGGGGAAATAGAGACTCCACTCTCAGAGGGCACAAATAAAATCTTTCATGCAGCAGGACCCAGGAGAAAGGAGCAGTGACCCCACAGGAGACTGAGCCAGACCTACCTGCTAGTGTTGGAGGGTCTCCTGTGAAGATATGCGTCAGCAGTGGCTCCCTAAGGGATGAGAATTGGCAGCAGCAGTCCTGGAAAGTGCCAGTTGGCCTGAGGCCTCTTGGAGATTGCCATTAATCCCACTGTAGAGCCTGTAGATTCCAGGACTGAGTCACCTCAGGCCAAACAGCTAAGGGAGGGAGCACAACCCCACCCTTCAGCAGACAATTGGCTAAAATTTTACTGAGCCCTGCCCATCAGAGCAAGACCCAATTTTTCCCACCTCCAGTCCCTCCCATCAGGAAGCTTATACAAGCCTCTCATCCTCATCCTCCAGAGGGTAGACACAGAATAAGCAAGATGAGCTACATACAGTCTTGCATGCCAGAATGAAAACCACATCACAGAAAGTTAATCAAAATGAAAAGGCAGAGAATGATGTCCCAGATGAAGGGACAAGATAAAACCCCAGAAAAACAACCAAATGAAGTAGAGATAGGCAACCTTCCAGGAAAACAATTCAGAATAAGGATGGTGACGATGATTGAGGATCTTGGAAAAATAATGGAGAAGATGCAAGAAATGTTTAACAAAGATCTAGAGGAACTAAATGGCAAACAAACAGAGATGAACAATACACTAGAAGGAATCAACAGCAGAATAAGAATGAAAAAAAAAAAATGAACCCAGCCTAAGAGACCTCTGGACAGTGTTAAACACACCAACATTTGCATTATAGGGGTCCCAGAAGGAGAAGAGAGAGAGAAAGGACCTGAGAAAATATTTGAAGATAATATATTAGATAATATATTATCTAATAGCTAAAAACTTCCCCAGCATGAGAGAAGAAAACAGTCAACCAAGTCTGGGAAGCATAGAGAATCCCAGGCAAGATAAACCCAAGGAGGAACACATCAAGACACATAGTAATCAAACTGACAAAAATTAAAGACAAAGATTAAATATTAAAAGCAACAGGGGAACAATGACAAATAATGTACAAGGGAACTCCCATAAGGTTATCAGCCAATTTCTGAATAGAAACTCTACAAGCTAGAAGAGAATGTCATAATATATTTAAAGTGATGAAAGGGAAGAACCTGTAACCAAGAATACTCTGCCCAGCAAGACTCTCCTTCAGATTTGATGGATAAATCAAAAGCTTTATAGACAAACAAAAGTTAAGAGAATTTCGCACCACCAAACTAGCTTTACAAGAAATACTAAAGGAACTTCTCTAGGCAGGAAACACAAAAGAAGGAAAAAAACCTACACAAAAGAAACCCAAAACAATTAAGAAAAAGGTAATAGGATCATACATATGAATAATTACCTTAACAGTAAGTGGATTAAATGCACCAACCAAAAGACATAGACTGGCTGGGCAGATGAAAACATGTGCATGTGTGCAATCCATGTACCACACCGCTCTGCTTAACCCCCCAATCTTATGTAATTGTTTTCTTTTGTTAGAGCTTCCCAGGTGATGCTATTGGTAAAAAACATGCCTACCAATGCAGATGACATTAGACATGTGGGTTCAATCCCTGGGTTAGGAAGATCCCCTGGAGGAGGGCATGGTGACCCACCACAGTATTCTTGCCTGGAGAATCCCAAGGACTGAGGGAGCCTGGGCAGGCTGCGGTCCATGGAGTTACAAAGAGATGGACACGGCTGAAGTGACTTAGCATGCACACAATTTATATTGTTAGGTTAATCATGTTTCCATTATGACTTGCAATTATAATTATATTTTATTTTTTGTCTGGCTATTGATTGTGAGAACTGAAACATTTTTTACTATTGTGATTATGTAACTATTATTCTTTTTAATACCATTGTATCATGACTAGTTAAAAGAACATGATAGAATTCTATATCACTAAAACTACCATTTAATAGAAAAACCTGTGTTCACTTTTTAATATCCAGATGCACATTAGGATTTTCTGAAAAATACAAATGCCCAGATATTGTTTTCTTTCTCTAAAATTCCAGATGTGATTCTAATGAGCAGCCATGTTTAAAAACAACTGGACTATATGATTATCTTTTACTTTAATCTAGTTTGTTTCACTTTTTCTATTTCATATTCTGTGTTCCCATTTCATTTAGTTTAGGTTTTACAATTTCTCTGTCTCTTTTATTTGTATTATTTCTCAAGCCTTTATCAAGTATAGAAGAAAAGCTCTTGTATACATATACATATATATGTAGTATGTATAATATAATATATATATTTTAGAAAACATGAAGTTTTGCTTAGCAAAAAAATTTATGGCATTTTGTTCCACTTGTTTGACTATGTATGAATAGGATGTTAGATTTATAATTTATATTCACTCAAAACTTTGATTTAATTCTACTTATTCTGGCATCTGTCATTATTGCTAAAAGTCTAAAAAACATAATTTTAGTGATTTTCAAAAAAGATTGAATGAGTCTCGAAACTTCTAATACTCCAGTTCTGAGAATATAAAGAAATACTATGTTGTTTTTTTAAAAAAGAGTAATTAACAGGTGATACAGTACTGTTAACTAAGGCACAGATTTTGTTGAAATTTCACACACAAAAAAGAAGGTGGAAATAGAAAGGGTTTGAGATCTTTATAAGGCTCTATGATGTTAAAGAGGTGAAATTAGAATAACTGAACAAGCCGAAAATCTAGGAGATTATTTGTATTGAAGGAGAGTATGTATGAGCCTTCAGATTTATGTTTTGAAGATCATTTAATGTGTCTTCAGGATGTCAAGGGGTTTCCAGGGAGGAGAATGACTGCCGTGGGAAAGGGGTCAAAGAAATGACAGATTTGGACATGAGTTGACTCTTCCACATCAACACTCCAGTCACATGTAAGAGAGAAGGACTCAAGAGTTCAAAGTGCCAGAAAGGTGGAAACCTTTCAATAAATGGTACCTAGTGATCAGCGAGACTGGCAGAAGTCAGTGATAAAATCGAGCTGATTGTTTGTCAAGGATGTCAAAGGAGAGGTTTTGCAATATGGCGGAGGAGTAATGATCAGTAAGTTAATGTGAGTAATAAACAGAGCGGCAAGTCCATCTCAGGAAGAGGCTCCGGGCACTGAGAACAAGAGTAGTCTCCCCTCAAGTTCACTGCAAGAGCATGGTGTCCTCAGCAAAGGGCCATGTGTGAAAGGAGGTAGGATGGGGGTGACTCTTGAGAGAGGAGATGAGGATGAATGAACCTGTTTACCACAGTTGAAAATCAGGGTGTCAGAAGGCCTGACTAAGAAATCTGAAAGAATGAGAGTGGGGTTTTGGACAGAAAAGAGAAAAATCATAGAGCAATAGGGAGATAAGGAACAAAGGAGGAATCAGCTGTCTCAGGTAGTTCTCTAAATTATAGATGAATTCCAAAACATTTTCAAAAATTGGTCCAACTGTTTTCTGACAGATGGATTTAGGGAGGCAGAAGCACAGCCTAATAAGTGAGTCTTTTATTAAGGCCATAGGGGTTATGCTAGTCCAAATAAGTGGGTCCACAACTGTAGCCTCTGGGGCCTAGTGATACTTTTTATCATCTACTGGAAACAGCAGCAACTTCTGGTGTTTGGGAAATATTGCATCTACTTTTGCATCTACTTGCAAGCTGAGTAGCTACTCAGCCGGGTCCTAGATTTATTACAGGCTGTGGAATATGGGGAGAGATCTAATGGTTTTAAATGTGTATTATGTTTTCAGTCAGAATATTACTTTATTTTCAACAATTGGTTTTTAATATTTAACTCACGATTTTGCTAGCTTTAATAACTTAGGTGTTATAATTAGCATTTGTGTTTTTCTTTTGAGAATTTCCTTCCTTAGAAATGACCGTTGTCTTAAATAATTCTATCTCCTTAAATATTCTTAAATACTATTTCTGCAATTCAAACATTATCCTAGCTCATCATACTGCCAATTTTAGCAGAAAAACCTAGAAGAAAATGAATGTTATGTGGACAAATTCTATTTGCAGAAAACTAAATGAGACTATTAATGTGACTTCACTGAAAGAACACAAAGGCACGTGCATATGTTTTTCTTTTAACTTGAGTGTAATGTGTGACTCGCAGATTTTATCTGATAAAAAAACTGTATTCATGTTAATTTTAATGCAGAGCTATTGGATAGAGTTACATGGTTAAATTCTGAGACTCAAAACCCTTATATAATGCCTCTGCAAACACAGTTTTTTATTCTGGTCTCTTCTATGACTTAGTTAAGGGTCATTTTTGTTCGCTTGAATCCTCACCAACTGAAATAGTATCTGTGGCTAGAATTTAGCAGCTGTAGAGTATCATGTTTACAAAATGCCTTAGCAAATGGTATTAATTCTACTTCACAGAGAGACACACAGAGAGGGCTTCATTTGACTTAAAAGAAATTTAAAGGTGGATTGAATTTCAGATTGTTGTTGGTTTTTTACAGCAAATAGAGACTAGATAGAATCTTTACCTTCTTATTTTGTGTTATAATTTCTTGTATGTTCTGTTCAGTGTCCACTGGAAAAACTGAAGTGAGGGCTAATGATTTTAGGCTTAACTGTTTCCATAAAACTGTCCAGTAAGTAAAAGATACTCTTTTCAGTGGTGAAACAGTGAACACATAGTAAGAAAATTCACATTCATGGGCCATTATCTAAGCATTAAGAGGAGCATTATGGTAACTATAGGGTAACATGGAAGACCTTGGGAACTTTGGGGAAGAAAAGCGAAATGCATAAGTACAACTCCATGTTTCAATTACAAACTGCAAAATACATGCCTGCACGTGCCTAAGAACTAGAAATCGATATGAAAATAATTAGGTTTTTTTGGAATAACCAGATTGTGGGATTTTTTTCCTCTCATGTTAATTTCTATTGTATTAATGAAACGTGCTTGTCCAATCAGTAAAATTACATTAAAATTGTATTCATGGTTTATCTGCAATTTCATTCATCCAAGCACCTGTAGAGCTTTAGTATATGATAGACAATGTTTTATGTACTTGGAGTATATTTATGAATCGATGAAAATAAAATCCATGGTATTTTGTTTCTCACATGTAACTTGACAGGAATCCTTGGTAAATATGAGGGAAGGAATACTTGGAGTTTTAGAGTTCTCCTGATTATTTTGTGTAACCAGGCTCTGTTGACAGCAGACTTCACCAAAAAGACCACCAACAGAACATATTGAATAAGCCAAACTAAGTATTATTCTCACTGAAATAAAGAACACTGCCTTTAAACTTAGAAATATTTTAGAAGGGAGAAGTAAATAAAATATATTTATAGGGTTTTATATCCTAGTCTTCTTAGGTGGACAACGGTTGGAATTGCAAAGACTTTAAGGACCCAGATTAATGAAGTTTTAAAGTGAAGTAAGGGTCAGAAAGAATTTTGATAAGCAAACTATTAGTCTTGATAAGTAAACTTTTGTCTTACATTTTAAGAGCAAGCATTCCATGGAGCTAGGACCTAGTTCATTTTTGCTTGAATCTGGCACTAAAGCAGGCACTTAAGCTTTGACCCCAGATTATTTAGCACTGGGATAGGAAAGAGTTTGGGGTTTAGTGCTTACCACTGCCTTTGTGAGTGAGCCTATGTGCTATGGTTTGAATATTTATGTATCCCCAAATTTATAGGTTGAAACCCTAACCCCTCAAGGGAATAGTATGAGGAAGAGGAGGGGCTTTGAGGAAGAGGAGAGTTCATCGGTCACGAGGGAGGAAGACTTAGGAACAGAATCGGTGCCCCTGGAAATACTCTCCAGCTTTCATCATGCAACGGCACAGTGAGAAGGCCATCCATGAACTAGGGAGTGGATATTAATCAAACACTAAATCTGCCAGCCCTTGACCTGGGACTTTCCAGACTCAAGAACTGTGAGAAATGAATTTCCATTGTGTATAAGCCACCTAGTTTAAGGTATGTTGTTACAGCAGCCTGAATGGACTAAGATATTAGGCTTGATACTCATTCAACCAGACATTGCAAAAACAGAGTGCTCTGTACCCTCTTTTATTTTATTTTATTTTTTTTAATAGTCTATGAATCTTTATTTTTTTTTAATTTATTTTTACTTTATTTTGCCTTACAATACTGCATTGGTTTTTCCATACATTGACATGAATCCGCTACGAGTGTACATAAGTTCCCAATCCTGAACCCCCCTCCCACCTCCCACCCCATATCATCTCTCTGGATCATCCCTGTGCACCAGCCCCAAGCCTCCTGTATCCTGTATCGAGCATAGACTGCCGATTTGTTTCTTACATGATAGTATACATGTTACAATGCCATTCTCCCAAATCATCCCACCCTCTCCCTCTCCCACAGAGTCTAAAAGTCCATTCTATATATCTGTGTCTCTTTTGCTGTCTCGCATACAGGGTTATCATTATCATCTTTCTAAATTCCATATATATGCATTAGTATACTGTATTGGCGTTTTTCTTTCTGGCTTACTTCACTCTGTATAATCGGCTCCAGTTTCATCCACCTCATCAGAACTGATTCAAATATATTCTTTTTAATGGCTGAGTAATACTCCATTGTGTATATGTACCACAGCTTTCTTCTCCATTCATCTGCTGATGGACATCTACCCTCTTTTAAAATCTATATCATTGTCACCCTCTTGTTTGAAAGTATAACCCTAGGGATAGTCAAGGGATGAGAGCTCAAAGAAGGTGAGATCCTAGAGTGGAAAATTGATTTGGTTAGTTGGCATCTTTTGTTCTGAAGGGATTGCAGGATGGTAGGAGAGAGAGCCCAGCTTTCCACCAGGAAAACTAAAGGGTCAGGTATCCTCTCTGCATACCTCTCTGCAAGCAATTAGACCTCAGGGTGGTCACTCTGATGGTCCCAGCCAGGACTTTGAATCTTGAGAGGGTGGCTCAGACCCACCATCATATGTGTCGCCACTAGAAGTTAGCCCATGGGGGTTGTGGCTGCTGACACTGTGACCAGGGCTGGTGTGCACCCAGCTGGTGAACAGCCCCGTCCTAAACAGACTGATGATGTAGTTTCCTCCTGGCTGCTCCTCGCTTCCACTGGATCCAGCTCACCTGGTTCTTATGTTTTTTTTTGATGAATTCTTTTGATGAATTCCTTTTCCTGCTTAAGTGCATCAGTGTTGATATCTGTTGTTTGCAATCCAGACCCCTGACAGGTTCACAGCCCTTAATAAATTTATTATAAATCTTTACTGCTCTTGAAGCCAAAGTACAGAAGGTGCTCTAACTTTTCCAGAACTTTAATTGCAAAATCAGTAGTAAAAGTTAGTAGGGAGGAACCAAAGGGAAAAATTGAGTTTTCATTTCAGTGCATTCCTTTTACATAAAAGGGTAACAAAAAGAAGGATGGTAGAGAGAAGAGTTCCTCAAGATGTCCCCGGCAAAGTTTATGAAACTCTCAATAAGGAGACAAGGACAAGGCTTCATTGTAATTATTCCCTTTTGACTGTTCAAGCTGGTAGGCTTAAAATGGACTCCAAACGAGAGTGGTTCGCACTGCAATTAATTAAGTGCATGAAATTACAAACTGCATGCCTTTCCTCTCTGGAGAATATTCTTCCTCTATAAGTACTAATTTATTTTAATTCCTCTCTCTCGCTCTCTTTCTGTGTCTCTGTCTCTCCTTTTAAAAAGGAGTTCTCCCTGAAGGAAAATGAACTTTGATTGTTGTTAGTCCACTGAGAAAGCTTCCATCTGAATATGAGAATATACTTCTCTCTAATCCTTCCTTACATCTAGTGCTAAATTTATCAGAGTTGTTCCTGGTATATTTTCTGAAAACAATGGTGAGGAAAAAAGATGAGAAACTGTCAAACTCTTTTTGTAAGTGTCCTTGTCTTTTAGAAGTCATTTATCTTTGTTGTCGTGTGTGTGTGTGTGTGTGTGTGTGCATACACACATATGTGCGTGTGTGTGATTTTCAGAAGTACTTCAGAGAGATTATTTCCAAAACCTTACCAACAGTCGGCAGAGTTAACTCCTGGCAGAGGGTATACAGGCCTGTTACCTCAACAGTCTCAGAAAACCTTGAACATTCTTTCCTTCTTGATTCCCTATCTACCTTATTATACTATCTTAATTATATTCACAGCTTTTAAACCTCAATTATAATTCTGTGCTTCAGAATTTGTATTGTTCTGCCACTTTCCCTCCTAGATTAACATTTATTTTCAGCATGTCTGCTCTAGTCAAATGGAAAGGATCTAATAAGGCCATTCTTCTTGAGATGGGAGTCATTTTAATTAACTTAACGGCTTGTTTTAATGTCAATGGTGGAACTGCGAGAAGAAATGGATGGGTATTTGAATTTTCCAAATTCTTCACATTATTAAATGCATATCCAGTGCTATTTCTTATAACTGAGAAACATCTGGTTGCTTAACAAAAAATCCAGTTGGAATAGTTTTAAAACATCTGGCTTCAATATTCTTCCTTTGAGATCATTGTACTTCTCTGACATCTGCCTGAAATGACTGCCCTCTTTCTAAAGAAGGCCCTGTTGATGTCTACATTTATCTAAAATATTCAGACATGAGCTGAAGATTATTTTTCTAAAGTAACCCTTTCCTGGGATGAAAGAGACCTGGGTAATGAGGGTTCCTGGGAATTTGAGATCCTGAGAAAATTCCAGGATGACTTTCCATAAAGATTCTCTCCCTGCCCTGCCCCATCCTAGAGCCTAATTTACCAGTTAGGAAGCTACATCTTCATTGCAAGATGGTCTTGGCCTTGTTGGCCTGAAAGAGTTAAAGCACTTTTAACAAATATGAAAGATCTCTCCTAGGAATATCTTAAACACCAGGAAAAATCTGCCTTAACAGTAGTCACCTAAAGTTAGTTAGATTTCATTGTGAAAAATTATCACCACTAACTAAAACCCTTGCCCATTCAAAATAATGTGTTGTCACATAACAACAAGATGTATGATTAAACTGCCACATTATTATTGCTTTAACAAGTTGAGAACTATTATGTTTAGAAAAAAGACCTTATTCAGCCCCCTATTAGAGTCTATTATTTGACAAGAAAAACCAAATTGGATGACATTTGGAAAAACATAGATTGGTACCACTTCTCACATTTAAAGGACATTTTATCCTGGAAAATGACTGACTACTTCGATTAACCTCACATCACAACAATAAAATAAGGTTGCCTTTGGATGACTTCTAATTTGCGTTGCAATTATCCCCGTGGGAGCATTTTGTAAGCATAAGCAAACAAAATATTGCTTGAGTGATATAGGCCTATGCTCCTGAGAGAGAAATCTATCAACTACACAATTAAAAATATGGGTCTTAGTAAACACCTCTGAAAAGGAATTATAAGGATGTGCATTTTTTCACCTTTTAGAGTTTATCTTTCTTTTTTTTTTTTTTTACTTTATTTTACTTTACAATACTGTATTGGTTTTGCCATACATTGACATGAATCCACCACGGGTGTACATGCGTTCCCAAACATGAACCCCCCTCCCACCTCCCTCCCCATAACATCTCTCTGGATCATCACCGTGCACCAGCCCCAAGCATGCTGTATCCTGCATCGGACATAGACTGGCGATTCGATTCTTACATGATAGTATACATGTTACAATGCCATTCTCCCAAATCATCACACCCTCTCCCTCTCCCTCTGAGTCCAAAAGTCCGTTATACACATCTGTGTCTTTTTTCCTGTCTTGCGTACAGGGTCGTCATTGCCATCTTTCTAAATTCCATATATATGTGTTAGTATACGGTATTGGTGTTTTTCTTTCTGGCTTACTTCACTCTGTATAATCGGCTCCAGTTTCATCCATCTCATCAGAACTGATTCAAATGTATTCTTTTTAACGGCTGAGTAATACTCCATTGTGTATATGTACCACAGCTTTCTTATCCATTCATCTGCTGATGGACATCTAGGTTGCTTCCATGTCCTGGCTATTATAAACAGTGCTGCGATGAACATTGGGGTACATGTGTCTCTTTCAATTCTGGTTTCCTCGGTGTGTATGCCCAGCAGTGGGATTGCTGGGTCATAAGGTAGTTCTATTTGCAATTTTTTAAGGAATCTCCAGACTGTTCTCCATAGTGGCTGTACTAGTTTGCATTCCCACCAACAGTGTAGGAGGGTTCCCTTTTCTCCACACCCTCTCCAGCATTTATTGCTTGCAGATTTTTGGATCGCAGCCATTCTGACTGGTGTGAAGTGGTACCTCATTGTGGTCTCTAATAATGAGTGATGTTGAGCATCTTTTCATGTGTTTGTTAGCCATCCGTATGTCTTCTTTGGAGAAATTTCTATTTAGTTCTTTGGCCCATTTTTTGATTGCGTCATTTATTTTTCTGGAATTGAGCTGCATAAGTTGCTTGTATATTTTTGAGATTAGTTGTTTGTCAGATGCTTCATTTGCTATCATTTTCTCCCATTCAGAAGGCTGTCTTTTCACCTTGCTTATATTTTCCTTTGTTGTGCAGAAGCTTTTAATTTTAATTAGATCCCATTTGCTTAGTTTTGCTTTTATTTCCAGTATTCTGGGAGGTGGATCATAGAGGATCCTGGTGTGATTTATGTCGGAGAGTGTTTTGCCTATATTCTCCTCTAGGAGTTTTATAGTTTCTGGTCTTACATGTAGATCTTTAATCCATTTTGAGTAGAGTTTATCTTTCTAATAATGCTCCAGAAGAGGACAATTCTGATATACTTTTCTTGGAGAGATCATGGGACAGTGATGTCATTTGAAAGTTATGGGAATAAAAATCATGTGTTGTCCTAGAGCTGAGAGACTTTCTTTTATTTATTTATTTTTTAATCGCTACTATTGGCTTTTGTGGTCTTTCTAAGATGATTTTATGTCATTAACTAGTAGTGACCTGGAGATTCAGTGGTGAGATGAGCGTAATGAATGAGATCCTCATTTGTGAAGAAGCAAAGACTCTGTGAGTCAATAGGGCTACACATGTACATCTGCAGAAGGAGGAGATGTACCAGTTTTGGGGGGCTTGGAACAGGTATATTGCACTTCTGCTTAGAAGATGAGGTAAGATGCAGAAAAACAAATTCCTGACCAGGGCTGGCACATTAGGGCCTACAGGCCAAATCCTGCCTGCCAGCTGTTTCATAGACGAAGTTTTCTTGGCGCACACACTGCAGAGTGAAGTAGTTGAGAAGGAGACCCCCTGCCTGCTGAGACGAAAATATTTACTCTATGACCCTTTAGAGAAAATGTTTGCTGACCATTGACTTAGACTGTAAGCAGTTACTAAGTGGACAGCTTATCAAGAGGTTGAGGCTTTTCAAGAATTAGGAGACCACAACTGAGAAGTATTGTCAGTCTCTAAAAAAAAAAAAAAAGAATTAGGAGACCATAATCATCTCTTTCCTGTGGCAGGGAGAACAACAAAATTGACACTGCTTCAGTGCTTACACACCCATCTTCTCATTCACCAGCGTGGTCCAGTACACAGGACACGGGACAAGGGTGATGCCTGTCGTTCAAGGGCATAAAGAGGCATAGTTCTTTCTCCCATGGGATAAGATAGTGTACAGTGTCTTCAGACAGAGTACACAAATATTTCTGCTCTTATAGAGCTTACATTTTAGTGAGTAAGTGATAGGGAAATAGATGTGACCTATCTGGAGAGGTTGGAATTCCTTTCAATCATTTTCTAGTGTAAGTATAGTTGATTTACAATATTGTGTTAATTTCTGCTGTGCAGCAAGTGATTTGGTGATGCAAATATATATTTTTTATATTCTTTCCCATCATGGTTTATCACAGGATATTGAAATCAGCTCTCTGTTCTATACAGTAAGACCTTATTGTTTATCCATGCTCTATATAGTAGATTCCATCTGCTAAGCCAACCTCCCACTCCATCCCTCCCTCAACCCAGTTCCTCTTGGCAATTATAAGTCTATTCTCTGTATCAGGGAGTCTGTTTTGTTTCATAGATAGGTTCATTTGTCTTATATTTTAGATTCCACATATAAGTCATATATGATATTTGTCTTTGTCTGACTTGCTTCACTTAGCATGGTAATATCTGATTACATCCATGTTGATGCAAATGACCTTATTTCATTATTTTTAATGGCTGAGTAGTATTTCATTATACATATGTACCATGTCTTCTTTATCCATTCATCTATCGATGGGCATTTGAGTTCTTTCCTTGTCCTGGCTACTATAAATAGTGCTGCTGTGAACAAAGGGGATATTTTAGATACAGTGACTAGGCAAGATCTCACTGAGAGTGGGACTTTGGATGAAGGTTTGGAGGTGACAAAAATAATTATCCACTACAGTTATATTAATAATTATAGCAGTGTATTGAGAAATGTCCATTATATTTTATATTCCTTATTTAAGAGGGAAGCACAAAATATACTTTAAAAAGAATCTTATTAAAATGGGAAAAAAAAAATACAATGCATGGAACAAGTCACCCCTTGCTCAATAGGACTGTGTTTCTCACCTGAGCAGAAGGAAGAAGATACTACATTTAAAATAAGGGCCCATCTTAAATTACGGGAAAAGTCCATCTAACTATTAATATAAAGTATATGAATGGAAAGATTAGAATGAAAAGCCAAATAGAAAAATTTAAGGACACTGATTTCAAAATAGAAGTTTCTAAATTTGAGAGAGACTAATCTTTCTGATTCTAAGGCTAAATTAGGATAAAGAATCAATACATTGGAAACCAGCCTGTTTCCAAGTTCTGTTATTTTCCTGCTTTGGGTATAGATTGATGACATTGCATTCTAGTGAAAATTCCCTTCTTTAGGCTGCTAGGAGAGCAGAGCAGGGCATACGAGTGGTGTGGGTATTGGTGTGTCCAAAAAAGTGGAAGTGGACAGGTGTGAAGCAAGAGTGGTTATTCACTCTTATTTCAAGATTGAAAAGCATTTTAGTTAAAATCTTCAATTCTATGAAATGAAGTCTTGGGAACTTAGAATGTTATTGGGAAATGGGGAATTTAATCTGGCTCTCAAAATTCTGAGATTTTTGGCCAAGATGGAGAATGAAAGGATAATTGGGCTGGGAATAGATTGTAGAAAGAGCTTCGATTGCCCACATGTTAATAAAGAAAGAGAGAGAGGAAATGCAGTAGGACCTTTTAGAGCCAAGCCTCTCTTTGCTATTCTACAATGCTTTTTTCCCTCTTAGGAAAAGTGACTCTAATTGTGTCTGCCTGTCTAAGACTTCGGCTTCTCCAGGTCTCCAGAGGCCAGTTATATGCATGTTACCCTTCCTGCTTTCCATTCATCTCATCTCTTCTACAAAGCAGATGCAGATTTGAGGGCAGAAGACAGCTGAGGCCTAGGCCTAAAGCTACTTCAGTAATGGTGTCCTCTTTAAGAAAAAAATTATTGTTAGGATACTATAAGTCAGGTCCAAAGTAGGTATTGAACATGAGAAAAGAAGTGACAAATTAAAAATTTGAGTTGGCATATATCACAAATATCACAGATATTAAAAGTCATAATGTACCCAACATAATTCTATGGACATTTTCCATACACTTTTGGCTGTGTATTATTTTATTGCATCTATTTTTAAAAATTTTATTGTAGAGTAATTATGTTATTAAATTTAATTAAAATTATAATTTTAAATTAAAATTATAAATTTGTATAAATAATTATATAAATCATATTCCAATAGTAATTTTTTAATTAAATAAATTAAGAAAAAATTATATATCTGCTATGGTTGAGGTACAGCGCAAGCTACGACAAGACTCAGGTACTGGAATGATAGGCTCCAGGAGCTGGAGTCTTTGTAGAAGAGGGTGGCGGGGAGGCAACAGCTTGTCTCCAAGTGGTAGGGGCCCCAGAACTATCTTGTGGACTGAAAACTGTTGCTTAATTTAACACAATACTTGCTTGGGCCCACCCCAAATTCATTTTCTCCTGTTGTAAGTCTTGAGCAGGAGATCAAGCCAGTCAATCCTCAAGGAAATCAACCCTGAGTATTCATTGAAAGAACTGTTACTGAAGCTGAAGTTCTAACACTTTGGCCACCTGATGTGACGAGCTGACTCATTGGAAAAGACCCTGATGTTTTGAAAGATTGAGGGCAGGAGGAGAATGGGCAACAGAGGATGAGATGGTTGGATGGCATTACTGCCTCTCTGGACATGAGTTTGAGCAAACTCTGGGAGATGGTGAAGGACAGGAAAGCCTGGCATGCTGCAGTCCACAGGGTCACAAAGAGTCAGACACAACTTAGTGACTAAACAACAGTAAGTCAATGTTCTATTGATGTGATGACCATCTGCTTTATTATTCAGTTTCCTGTCACCCAAGACCTAGAGCACTCACCAAGATTTAGGACTCTTGCTTCTGTACCATTGTTTAATTCAAACTTGAATCCATTGACTTTCTGTCTTGTTTGTGGGGCTTAAAAATGCAAGCGGTCTTTGAGGTGAACTCTTATTGTTCTTTCCGAAAAAGTATCAAATAGCTATGTCAGGGAGGAAGTGAAGCACAAACCTCCCCTGATTGCAGCACAAGAGGACTTAGAGAACAGAAGACAAAGACATCCGATCACTCCTTTTAATAAGTAGCAGCAGCCCCACAAAGAAAACATGTTGATCCCATTTGGTGGTACATCTTCCAGGGAGAAGGGAGGCCTGAATGAAGGGAACTTTGGGCAGGTGGGAGGGATTGTTATAAGGAAGGAGAGGTTCTGTATAATGGAAGACCTTCCCCTGCTGCCGTTGCTGCTGCTGCTAAGTCACTTCAGTTGTGTCCCACTCTGTGTGACCCCACAGATGGCAGCCCACCAGGCTCCTCCGACCCTGGGATTCTGGAGTGGGTTGCCATTTCCTTCTCCAATGCAGGAAAGTGAAAAGTGAAAGTGAAGTCGCTCAGTCGTGTCTGACTCCTAAAGACCCCACGGACTGCAGCCTACCAGGCTCCTCTGTCCATGGGATTTTCCAGTCCAGAGTACTGGAGTGGGGTGCCATCGCCTTCTCCGAGACCTTCCCCTGTGGGAGGATAAAAAGGATGGCTGCAGTAGGCAGAGGAACAGCATGAGAACCAGCCCAGCACCCACCTGCTACAGAGAGGCAGTCTTCATAGCTGGCTCATGTCATGATTAAAATGAGTGGGAGAGAATATTAAGCAAGACAACCCCCTCAACCATTGTGGGTGGAATTCTCAGGCGTGGCCAAAAACGCACTGAGGAATCCCTGCAGTATCTTGAAAGCTGAAAGCCTGAGCAGATGCAGGCCAATTTCTGTGATATTCCTAGGGGATTTCCTTCCTATTTTGAGCAGAGGAATGGACTTGGATGGGGCAGCATGTTCCTGTGAGTTGGCAGGCACCCACTGAACAGAATAACTGATTTGCTGCTCCGGCTGCACATGCCAGTGGAATTGCCAAGCCAACATTGCCTGGGGGAAATACCTGCTAAATCTGAAATGATCACAAGCTAGATGGATTGGACACTCACTCCTGTCGACTATCATTATGCATAATGTTTTAATTTTTGTTAATGTTATGGGCATGTGATAAAAATTCAAACAAGAAGGTAGAGTATCATTTTCTGACTCTAGATTCTCTGTTTTTCTGTCCCTCCCCTGAGGCACAACTATCTCAGAGTTTCTGCATTTTCAAGCATGTATAGCTAACTTTCATTTATTAAATATGTCCATGAAGGTTTTAGAGTAGGCATATAAAAGACAATTTGATTGTAAAAATTGCAAACACTTTAATGTATTTTTATTCCTGTGTATTTGCTTTGTTTTAAAATTTATGCCAGTCTAGAGGGGAAAATCTGTAAATATTTCTGTTGAAATCTTAGAAATCAGTTATTTTTTTAAAAACTTATTTACATGAGGCATGTTCACTGTGGAAAATTTGGAAAATATAGAAAAGTATAAAAAATTTAAATAATTTTACCATACTTCTCAGAGAAAAGTACTACTAATCTTTTATATTTTACATTTTACATGTATTTATATGATTTAAAAGTCTTAATGTAAATACATTATGTGTATATAAATTATACATGAATACATTATATGTATTTATGTAATTTTAAAAGTTTTAGCTATTCAGTCATGTTCAACTCTTTGCAGCCTGATGGACTATAGCCCACCAGGCTCCTCTGTCCATGGAATTCTCCAGGCAAGAATACTTCCCTTCTCCAGGGGATCTTCCCAACCCAGGGGCTGAACCCAGGTCTCCTGCATTGTAGTCAGACTCTTTACCATCTCTGAGCCACCAGGGAAGCCCTGTATAGTAAATCCTCAGAATTATTCATTTTTAACTGAAAGTTTATGCCCTTTTGCTAATCTATCCCTATTCCCACCCCCCAACCCTGGTGAGCACCATTCTCTTTATTTTTATGACTTCAGCTTTTTCTGAAGACTTTGCTTATAGAATATACCAAGTGATATTTGTCTTTCCCTATCTAGCTTATTTCACTTAGCATGCCTTTTCAGGTTCATCACATAATAGGATTTCCTTTTTTTTAAAAAAGCCTGCATAATATTCCACTGTATTTATACCACATTCTCTTCATCCATTTGCCGATCGACGGACACATAGGTTGTTTCCATAAGTAGCTATTGCAGATAATGCTGCTACGAACATGGAAGTGTTCATATATCTTTGGGATCGTGATTTCATTTGTTTTTGGATATACACCCACAGGTGGGATTGCTGGATCATATAACAGTTCTAGTTTTAATTTGAGGAAACTTGATACTCTTTTCCACAGTGGCTGTACCAGTTTACATTCTCACCTGCAGTGTATAAGGATTCCCTCATCATCACATCCTCATCAGCATTTACCTCTTATATTTTTGATAGTAGGCATCTTAATAGGTGCAAGATGATAGCTCACACTTAAGTTTGCATTTGTGTATTTCACACCTTTCATGGACCTGTTGGCCATTTGTATGTCTTCTTTGGGGAAATGTCTATGTTCTTCACCCATTTTGTATTTAGATTATTTATTCTTTTCCTATTGAGTTGTATGAGTTCCTTTTAATATTGGATAAACACTGGACTGGAAGAAACACCAGCTGGAATCAAGATTGCCGGGAGAAATATCAATAACCTCAGATATGCAGATGACACCACCCTTACGGCAGAAAGTGAAGAGGAACTAAAAAGCCTCTTGATGAAAGTGAAAGAGGAGAGTGAAAAAGTTGGCCTAAAACTCAACATTCAGAAAACGAAGATCATGGCATCCGGTCCCATCACTTCATGGGAAATAGATGGGGAAACAGTGGAAACAGTGTCAGACTTTATTTTTTTGGGCTCCAAAATCACAGCAGATGGTGACTGCAGCCATGAAATTAAAAGACGCTTACAACTTGGAAGCATATTCAAAAGCAGAGACATTACTTTGCCAACAAAGGTCCATCTAGTCAAGGCTATGGTTTTTCCTGTGGTCATATATGGATGTGAGAGTTGGACTGTGAAGAAGGCTGAGCACCGAAGAATTGATGCTTTTGAACTGTGGTGTTGGAGAAGACTCTTGCGAGTCCCTTGGACTGCAAGGAGATCCAACCAGTCCATTCTGAAGGAGATCAACCCTGGGATTTCTTTGGAAGGAATGATGCTAAAGCTGAAACTCCAGTAATTTGGCCACCTCATGCAAAGAGTTGACTCACTGGAAAAGACTCTGATGCTGGGAGGGATTGGGGGCAGGAGAAGGGGACGACAGAGGATGAGATGGCTAGATGGCATCACTGACTCGATGGACGTGAGTCTGAGTGAACTCCGGGAGTTGGTGATGGACAGGGAGGCCTGGCGTGCTGCGACTCATGGGGTCACAAAGAGCCAGACTGAGCGACTGAACTGAACTGATAAACCCTTTATCAGATATCTGGTTTGGAAATATTTTCTCCCATTCCATCGGTTGTCTTTTCATTCTGTTTATGATTTCCTTTGCTATGCTGAGTTTTTTAGCTTGATGTAGTTCCAACATGTTTATTTTTATTTTGTTGCCTTTCTTCTTGTTGTCAAATCTAAACAACTAAAGAGTTTACTTTTGAGAGTTGTATGGTTTCAGTTCTTATATTCAAGTCTTTTAATCCATTTTCAATTTATTTTTGTTTATTGTGTAAAATAGGGGTCCAATTTAATTATTTTGCATGTGAATATGCAGGTTTTCCAGAAACAATTTTTGAAGAGACTCTTCTCCACATTGTGTACTTTTGGCAACTTTGTCAAAAATTGATTGCCCATATATGCATGGGTTTATTTCTGGACACTCTATTCTATTCCATTGATCTATATGTCTGTTTTTATGCCAATACCACAGTATTTTGATTAGTATAGTTCTATTACAAAGCTATGGCAGTTCACTTAGTATTTTTATTTAACTTTCTTAATGTATTGTTTGGAATCATAAAAATTCTTCCAGATAATGATATTTTATTGCTTGAATGTCCTGTACCAGATTATTTCAAATTTTTCACCATTACAAATACTTATATACACAAAGTATTTGGAAAATTTCTAATTTCCACTTTGGGAAAAATGTCCTGTGTCAGAGAATATATTCTGCTAGGTTTAATACAGGTATCTGAATTCCAGATACCTGTTATATAATTTCTGATAGAAGATATTTAAACAAATATTTTTGTGAACGCTTTATATTCTAGATACTGTCTTGTGTATCATCACATGCATAAGTTTACTTAATGCAGGTAATCACTAATCTTCTCTATGGAAACTGAAAAGAAAAAGGCTTGCAGCACATATATGTTATTCTTCTGAATCTCTCTGAAAAGTGATTGCTCACTAAGTACTGTAGTAAAATCTTGGAAAATAAGGAGCATACCTTCAGGGCCATGACATTTTGCAACTGAGTCTTTGGGAATAAGAATGAATTCTTATTCTGTGTTAGTGCCACAGTCTGAACTAAAATATATTTAGATTTGCTAGTTGTATTAATAACATCCACTTCCAACTTTTTAGTCTTTCCTGCTTTTCACCACTATCTTTGGGCCTGAATCGCCCTCCTGAACACATTATTTTATGCTGAATGTTAATCGGAAAAATGCCATAATATAGTTCAGTAATCCTGAACCAGAATGTTGGCTTCATAGGGTAAAATAATTTGGAAGAATGCTTCCTTTTTACACATGTCCAGTTCTTCTCAAAGATACGGCCATAGTAATTCTTATTACACTGTTTCTTGCTTTTCCTTTCTCTCTTTAAGGATATTAAAGCTTTCCAAGGAATTGAGCATTTCGTGAAGTCCACGTTTAGTATATCTGTTGAGTAATTCTTCCTTTCACTAAACCCTTGCTACATTTCCCCTTATTCTGAAATATACAGTTTAAATTGTAGGCAACCACATGCATGCTCAGTCATGTCCAACTTTTTGTGACCCCATGGACTGTAGCCCACAAAGCTTCTTTGTTCATGAAGTTTTCCAGGCAAGAATACTGGAGTGAGTCACCATTTCCTATTCTAGGGGATCTTCCTGACCCGAGTCTTTTGCATCTCCTTCATTCTTTACCATTGCGTCACCTGTGTAGGTAAAGCAAATGGAAAATTATTGCTACCTTTTTAGTTATCATTTGTACAGATGTATTATGTATGTAATATTACAAATGTCCAGAACATTCCTTTATAGTACTGTGAGCAATATAAATAATATGACAAGCACTGGGCCAACTCAGTCAGTGCAATATCTTGCCAAAAATAGATTGAGAACTGTGAAATTATGTTAGTAAACGCAAATTTCCAAGCTTACTGAAAAATATATTATGCAACCTTAAGAGCTGCTTTGGTGATCAAATAATGTTCAGTGTTATTTTCAGTTTTATCAAATGGATGCTAATGAGGATTTTAGTTGGCTCCAGCAAAGTTATTCTTTACCTTGTGAAAAATATGAATTAAACTTAAGGTGATAATATAAATGCTTTGTTTTTATGGTTTGAAAATTCTACAGAAAGTGAATATTTAACATAAATACCTTTGATGCATTTCATTAGCAAAATATAATTTACAGTTAAGTTTTTCTCCTCTGCATAACTAGGACATGATTCCAAATCTCACGTTTATGATATAAACATTAAACAATCTCTAGAAGAATTGAAAATATTTCTATATGAATGGCTAGAACAAATATTACCTTATAAATGTACGAGACCAGAACTTATTTGGTGAATATTTAAGAAGCAGTTTAACAATGAAGGGGCTTCCCTCTTGGCTCAGCTGGTAAAGAATCTGCCTGCAATGTGGGAGACCTGGGTTCACTCCCTGGGTTGGGAAGACCCCCTGGAGAAGGGAATGCCTACCCACTCCAGTATTCTGGCCTAAAGAATTCCATGGAATGTATATGTATAGTCCATGGGGTCGCAAAGAGTCGGACATGACTGAGCAAATTCATTTCACTTAGCAAAGAAGATGGCAAAACGTGAATATGCCCTCTTTACACCAGGTGAGGATATGAGGAATGTTAGACGGTCATGAGCTCCTTTCTAAGAGGCTGAATTTGTTGTCTTCATACCAAACTACCTCGAAATTTAGTGATTTAAAACATTAATATTTTATTATCTCTCAGGCTTCCTGCAAGTTAGCAAATTGACCAAGGTAGAGAGGAAATGACTGATTTCTGTTCTGCAACGTCTAAGGCCCCAGCTAATGACTCTTAAGACTGGGGATTGGAATCATCTGAAGGGCCATTCACTCACATGACTGGTGATTGATGTGGGTGTAGGCAAGAGACTTCAGTTTTTCTCCATATATCCTCTCTCTCAGGGCTAGTCTGAGCTTCTTCACAGTAAGCAGCTGGGATCCTAGAGCAAGCATCCCAGAGAGAGATAGCCTTTTAGAAGCAGAGTCCTTTCTATGACATAACCTTGGAGTCTTTAGAGCATCAATTAGATCATACATTATATTGAGATCATATGTTATTATTAAGTTAGATCAGCCACAAACTTCATCTTGGATTCAAAGAGAGAGAATGTAGACCCCACCTTTCTGTGAGGGAAAGGTCAGTCATTCCCCTCACACTATAGATGATGTAAAATCTATAAATTTATCTTTATATAAAATAATCTGCTATGGGTGAGTGGAGGTAGGCTATCTAATACCAGCTTTTATTGAGTGGGACATAAAAGTTTAGGGCCCAAAAGCAATGAGGCAGTGTTGGGGGGGTGGAGGTATATGGATTTTATGGACTGTGGATTTAAAGGTCCAGAGAGTAAGGAAGGTGAGGATTTGACATTCAGAGATGATTTGAGGGAGGAACAGAGACGTTTAAAGAGGATATTTATAAAGCTTTCTTGTGTGGTATGTGTGATAAAACTGTTTTTCTATATTCTTATAATCCTTAGAGAAAATAAGGTCCCAATAAGTTGTAGAATTGGATTTATTTTGGGAATGATACAATGAGCTGCTGAATATGACCTCTGTGTAATTGTAGTAAAGTAGTGGCCTGCAAAATCTAGGTTACATCTGCTTTCAGAAAAAATTAGCCATAAATGTGGCTGTCATGGTCTGATGTTTGGTGGTTCCCAAATGCCAGTACAAAGACTGGTGCCCGTGGATGGTGAAGTTTTCATTGGCAGCCTCCAAAATCAGAAACTAGACAACATCACTAATCTTTCACAAAGCTAGATTTATTCAGTTACGGAAATGACTTGACTTATGAGCTTATATCCTTCCAACATTTTTGTTTGTGTGTGTGTGTGTATGTGTGCACAGTCTATCAATCAGTTGTGTCCAACTCTTTGCAACCCCCTGGACTGTATAGCCCGCCGGCTCCTCTGTCCATGGAATGTTTCTTTTTTTTTTTTTTTAATTAATTTTAGTTGGCGGCTAATTACTTTACAATATTGTAGTGGTTTTTGCCATACATTGATAGGAATCAGCTGTGGGTTTAAATGTGTTCCCCCTTCTGCACCCCCCTCCCACCTCCCTCCCCATCCCATCCCTCTGGGTCATCCCAGTGCACCAGCCCTGAGCACTTGTCTCATACATCAACATTTTTGGTTTTTAAATTGTCTTTCTTCTATGAAACTATGGTGATACTAGATGATACCTATATTTTAGATTTTTAACTGTCCATATTGGAAAAATAAAAGGTTGTTGGCTACTATACTTTTGGAGAAGGAAATGGCAACCCATTCCAGTATTCTTGCCTGGAGAATCCCAAAGGACAGAGGAGCCTGGCGGGCTGTAGTAAGTGCATGTGCGCGTGCTTATGTGCTCAGACACTTCAGTCATGTCTGACTCTTTGCGACCCTGTGGACTGTAGCCTGCCAGGCTCCTCTGTCCATAGGATTCTCCAGGCAAGAATGCTGGAGTGTGTTTCCATTTCCTTCTCCAGGGGATCTTCCTGACCCAGGGATTGAACCCACATCTCTTCCATCTCCTGCATTGGCAGGCAGGTTCTTTAAGACTAGTACTGGGGCTAGAGTCCATAGGGTCACAGAGAGTTGGATATGACTGAAGTGACTTAGCCCACATGCATACTATACTTTAGTTCCTAATACCCTTACCACTACTCTAAATTGCAAATGTGTTTGAGAGTATTTCAGACTTTTTACCTTTGACATATTTTATTGATATTGGAAGTAAAATTGTAGGGTAAATTTATCTGAATACATGGAAAAATATTTTATTTACTTCTTACAATCCTAAGGATTATTCCTTGATTTTTCTTTTCTTCTGTCTACTGACAGTAGCTATTGCTAAAGCTGTGGCTGTTCAGTCGCTCAGTTGTGTCTGACTCTTTGAGACCCCACGGACTGCAGCATGCCAGGTTTCCCTGTGGTTTCCCATCTCCCAAAGCTTACTCAAACTCATGTCCATTGAGTCAGTGATGCTGAGGCTACACAAAAATATAAAGAGCGTGATATTATATTTACTATCTTTCACACGTAGGCTTGTAAGTTCATACTTAAAAAGAGCTTAGAATCATCTCTGGCACAATTCAATAAATGTTACTGTTGATGATTTAAGAATGATTCTTTTGAGATTTCTCTTCTGCCTTATGACGCAATTGACATCATTGCTTTAAGTGTTTTTCAGGCCATACATGTTACTTTATTCAGACCTAAGCTAAGTTAAAACTATTGTTTCATTTAAAAAAAAAAACAGCTAGTACAATTTTTTCTTACCTATTTAAATTTAAATTACTCAGAAATGAAGCAAAAACAAAAGAAATAAAAAATATATCAATAATAGAGCCAATTTCTTGGTAAGCCAGAAGATAACAACAAAATAATTTAACTAAATACAGACCTTAATAGAGAAGGGATTTGTCCACCAAAGAAAGATCTAGACTCAAACAGTCAAGAGAGAGGGCAGCCCAGGTTGTACTAAGTGATATCCTGAGCTTTGCATCTTCAATCAAATAGCACACACTCAATCATGGCCTTCCAGGTGGTGCAGTGCAGGAGACTCAAGAGATGTGGGTTGGATATCTGGGTCAGGAAGATTCCCTGGTGTAGGAAATGGCAACCTGCTCCAGTATTCTTGCCTGAAAAATTCCATGGACAGAGGAGCCTGGCAGTCTACAGTCTATAGGGTTGCAGAGAGTCTGACATGACTGAGTACTTGCACTTCTTATTCTAATCATGATTAGATATTTATCTATTCATGTTTTCTTTCATTCATTCAACAAAAATTGAGTATCTGTATTCCAGAAACACTAAGACAAAGAAGATATCTGCCTTCAGTACAAAAAAATCTAGCATTTTATTTAATAACCATCATAAATATTTACTGAGGATTGGGGGCAGGAGGAGAAGGGGACGACAGAGGATGAGATGGCTGGATGGCATCACTGACTCAATGGACATGAGTTTGAGTGGCTGCGGGAGTTCATCATAGACAGGGAAGCCTGGTGTGCTGCAGTCCATGGGATTGCAAAGAACTGGACACAACTGAGCGACTGAACTGACTGAACTGAAAATGAAAATCTCTCTAACTCAAGTCTACACAAAAACAAGTTTTCTGGATTTAGTGAGTGGGTACTTTATGTCATCTAATATACAAATCACAGCGGGTGACTTTCTATGGGAAAGTTGTTTCTTTATGTCAAAAGTAATATATGTGTGTTTGACATGGAAAGTCAGGTCCACATGGTTATTGAGGTAGGCTCAGGAATGGTGTCTCTATAGGCATACGACCTGAGCAGAATCTCACTGTGTCTTACAGTTTGTCCAGAGAGTTGGTAAATCTTTTATCATGAGAGAGATCATACATCATGTAACACAACCAGAAAAACCCATCAGACATTAATCCTCTCTCTCTTTCTCATACACTTTTATTCTCTTTCACATGCACACACACACACACACACACACACACACACACACAATTCTAATAGTTCCATAACCACTTCTGTCTGATAATACAGATTTGAACCTCTGCCACATATTAGCAACATAATCCAGGATGCATTACTTAACCTTGTTTTGCTTTGGTTTCCTTATGAATAAAAATGGGTTCTAATAATTGAATATTTCCTACCTCCTAGGGTAGTTTTGAGGATGAAGTGAGAAAATATGTTTAAGATGACTGGCACTTGTAGTGAGCATTCACTAAATGTTGCCTCTAACTAGGTAAGAAGATTGAGGCCCAGGGAAACCATAACATGATCAAGGTAACTAAGCTAGCTGATTCAAGGCTAATCAAGATTAGAATGAAAGTGCTACACTCAATATACCAACAACTTTGGAAAACTCAGCAGCTGCCACAGGACTGGAAAAGGTCAGTTTTCATCCCAATCCCAAAGAAAGGCAGTGCCAGAGAATGTTCAAACTACCATACAGTTGCACTCATCTCACACGCTAACAAAGTAATGCTCAAAATTCTCCAAGCTCAGCTTCAACAATACATGAGTCAAGAACTGCCAGATATTCAAGCTGGATTTAGAAAAGGCAGAGGAACCATAGATCAAATTGTGAACATCCACTGGATCATGGAAAAAGCAAGAGAATTCCAGAAAAAAATCTACTTCCGTGTCATTGACTATGCTGAAGCTTTTGACTGTGTGGATCACAACAAACTGTGGAAAATTCTTAAAGAGATTAGAATACCAGACTACCTTATCTGTGTCCTGAGAAACCTGTATGCAGGTCAAGAAGCAACAGTTAGAACCAGACATGAAACAATGGACTTGTTCCAAATTGGGAAAGGAGTACGTCAAGGCTGTATATTTTCACCCCATTTATTTAACTTATACACAGAGTACATCAGAGAAATACCAGACTGGATAAACACACGCTGGAATTAAGATTGTTGGGAGAAATATCAATAACCTCAGGTATGCAGATGACACCACCCTGTGGTGTAGAGGCAAGTATGCTGCTGCAGCAGCTAAGTCACTTCAGTTGTGTCCGACTCTGTGCAACCCTATAGACGGCAGCCCACCAGGCTCCTCTGTCCCTGGGATTCTCCAGGCAAGAACACTGGAGTGGGTTGCCATTTCCTTCTCCAATGCATGAAGGTGAAAAGTGAAAGGGAAGTCACTCAGTCGTGTCTGACCCTTAGCATGGACTGCAGCCTACCAGGCTCCTCCATCCATGGGATTTTGCAGGCAAGAGTACTGGAGTGAGGTGCCATTGCCTTCTCCAGAGGCAAGTATAGAGGAACTAAAGAGCTCCCTGATGAAGGTGAAAAAGGAGAGTGAAAAAGCAGGCTGAAAACTCAACATTCAAAACACTAAGATCATGGCATGCAGTCACATCACTTCATGGCAAATAGATGAGGAAACAATGGAAACAGTGATGGGCTTTATTTTCTTGGGCTCCAAAATCACTGCAGATGGTGACTGAAGCCATGAAATTAAAAGATGTTTGCTCCTTGGAAGAAAATCTATGACAAATCTAGACAGCATATTAAAAAGCAGAGACATTACTTTGCCGACAAAGATCTGTATAGTCAAAGCTGTAGTTTTTCCAGGAGTCATGTATGGATGGGAGAGCGGGACTATAAAGATGGCTGAGTACCAAAGAACTGATGCACATCAGAAAGGTTCTGGAGAAGACTCTTGAGAGTTCCTTGGACAGCAAGGAGATCCAACCTAAAGGAAATCAGTCCTGAATATTCATTGGAAGAATTGATGCTGAAGCTGAAGCTCCAATACTTTGGCCACCTGATGCGAAGAGCTGATTCACTGGAAAGACCCTGATGCTGGGAAAGATTGAAGGCAGGAGGAGAAGGGGACGACAGAGAATGAGGTGGTTGGGTAGTACCACCAACTCAATTGACATGAGTTTGAGCAAGCTCCAGAGGATGATAAAGGGCCAGGAAGCCTGGCGTGCCACAGTCCATGGGGTCACAAAAACTTGGACATGACTGAGCAATTGAACAGCAACAACAAAGATTCCCAATTCAGTGTTCTTTATTTTATACTAAATTGTCTCATGAACTGGCAGCTAATGATATAATTACTTTATTTTTATTTTTATTTTTTATTTATTTTATTTTATTTTATTTTATTTTTTTAAATTTTTTAAATTTTAAAATCTTTAATTCTTACATATGTTCCCAAACATGAACCCCCCTCCCACCTCCCTCCCCACAACATCATTTGTATTTGTGCCTTGTCTCCCCAAGTAAATTATAGGTGTTTTAAAGGCTAAATCCATAGACTAGTGACTTTATCAACCATAGGCTCTAGGTGGAGAGCTCTTGCTATTGGAGACTCAGTGTTCATTTGTTAATTATTAACTTTTGACACAGTCTTCAACCTGAAACTCTTTTATTCATCCCATTATATCTCATTCTTCACTAGCTCAAACTGTAAGAACAGTCAGCCATTACAGTCTTTGCACAAAATTGGAATTACACTGTGCTCAACCACTGACTACTTTCTCTGTAATTCCCCAGAGAAGAACGTGCAATTTCCTACTATATTTCTGCAGTGAGAAGAAAATAATATAATTCATCTCTGCTTTAGTTTCTCCATATATACAATTTGTATACAGCATTACTCAATCACAAAAGAATTCCATTATAATTTAGCTTATTGCTATGTAAATTCAGACATAACCCAGACCACAATATCATCCCAAGAATATAATAGGTACCCACAGGGAAAACCTGGCAGAATATCTCAAGAGCAGTGATTATTTTTAGTGTTGGATAACAACTTTTATATAAAGGTGCTCCACTCATGATGCATCTATGTCACTATTAAGTACACTCACCAGTAAGCTAATATTTAAGATTTTATTTTATACATCTCTATTAGAATGTACTAGTGTACTAGACATTACAAATTACCACTGTGATTTCCTTTGGAGTTAAGAGTCAAACATTTCCTTGAAAATCAGTTTCCTAAACAAACGTCTTAAATATGCCTTTGAAAGTTTTAAGTTGCTTGTAATTGGCATTTCACATTTTGAGAACTTAACAAGCATTCAGCAGCAAGTATGTAGATCCTACAATTTTTTCAGTTTTCTCCCCACACTCAGGATGTTGTTAATATCTATTCAAAGGAGAAGCTAGTAACTGACTCACAGGAACAGATGGACCAATTTGTCCTTCTGTAGACCTAAGCCCTTGAACCCATTATCTGACCCTCAGGAACCTTCCCAGCCTTCCAAGTCCTCGGCCATATAACCAGGAATTCATCTCCTGTTTACATGTGGATTGAGAAGAGTAAAGACTACCCTTTCCAGGTTAACCCAGGTTGAGAGAGAAGGGAAGAACTTGCTGAGCCTCGCTTTCCAAGGAGCATTAAAAAGATACTCAAAGGACTGGAGAGTGCTCTCTGTAGGAAAGTACTGGACAATTACACTGTCTCATGAATTGAAAACCTTCAGATGACTTGAAAATAGCCAAATGAAAGAACAACCAGTTTCAAAGTTTGTTGGCCTATGACACTCCTCTAGGCATTCTTTGTTTCCAGGTCAATCTCATTAGCTACAAATAGAATCTACTAAGCCTTATTAGGAGTCTGGCATTTTGTTTGAGAATCCAAACTTTTCTGTTCGAAAACTAGGGCAAAACTCATTTATATATCAACAGGGATATGAGAGAAAGAGAATACCAGGGAAGTTATTGCATTATAAATATGTAGAACATAATAGTTTGAAGAGGAGAGATTTCTGATGAGCCCAAATAAATATCAGGATGTAACACACAACTGAAAAGAGCGTCAGTTTACACAGTATAGCAATGAATTATGGGTCCATTAGGGTAGAAATCATAATAAGCCATTAATTTAAATAAGAGCCCTGATATGCGTATAGTATCGTGTTTCACCAATTAGAAAGTGCTTTCTGTGAGTCACTTTTCACATTAGATGACTCAGGGCAAGTGAGATCCTGGATCTGATAACATATTGGGAGAAGTCCGCTGATCATTTTTGTGTCCTGGTAAATTCCAGTGACTCCACAACTGGATGAAAATGGCTTTCACTTTTGAATATTATTCTTTAAATGAAGTTGGCAGGGGGAGTGGTGTGTGTCTTTCTTCAGTGCCTACCATATCTGAGATGAAATACTTCAGAAAGCCTTTTGCTCCAACCCTTTGACTTGTGAAAAATTAATCTTGACATAAAATTAATCTTTTCCTTTGTTCACTAAGGCCTAGTTGTATCAACTTCCTTTAGCTATTTAGGGGCAAGAAGCTAATTCCCAGCGCTGCTCTAATATAATCGCTAAACATAAGAAGTTGTGAAGATGAGCTAATTCCACCTGCCTCATTAGATTCTACCATGGTTCCTTGTAGGTTGCTCATCCACCACTGTGCCAGTTTTACTATCTGTGACTTGAGGCTAGTAGAAGGAACAGCTTATCTGAGGTTCAGCACCAGGAAAGCAAGGACAAGAGAGAGAAATAAATTGGCCAGAATGAGTGATGTTAGCCAGAATGCTGCTCCCGATTCCACAGCAGGACCATCTACAGTGTGGGAAGGCAGCTCAGATATGGGTCAGTTTGTTCAGGAGACCACACATTAAAATCTGCTGCATTGTTTTTTTTCATCATTTTCACTTGAAAAAATAAAAAAAAGAGAAGTGGCTCCTTTGTGAGGCTGTTAATTCCATAACATTATTTTGTCACCTCACCTTCTCATCGCTTTATTGTCATCAGACTTTAGTACATGGTTCCCACATAAAAGATGCTTCTCTTTTGTGTTTTAACCAGGTCTCTATCATGGCCTACAATGTGCAAATGTTAGAAAAGAAAGAATGAAAGCAATAATTGTATAAAGAGAAAATGAGTGGGAAAAAAATACAGGAAAGTGATCTTTCCGTGTTCAATTTTAGCTGAATACAAATTGTTCATGTGTTTGTCTCAGTGTTCAGAAATGAAATATCCTAAGACTAAAGGATCCCAGATCTGTATTTGATCCTGCATCTGAAGTTTGGTCTATATGGAAAACAGCACAGACTAATTCAGACTCCGTAATAAAAGACTCAGCTGTGATCCAAAGTGTTTTCAATATTTTTCTGATAGACTTATAGTGATTTTTCATGAAAAGCACTTGATTCAAATGTCATTATTTTATCTTTCAATGTTTTAGTCAACAATAAATGATACTCTCTCTGATATACTCCTCTCAAAATGCTAGAACAGCTTATGGCAAACTGCCATTTCAACTGTTTATGCTGTGCCAGGAATGTGGTATTAAAACATAGAAACTGGGAAAAATTAACTAAACTACTCCTATACACTTCAAAAGAAGTGACAGAAAACCTGGTAAAATAATAATGGTATGATTGTACTCCATAGATTGATGTATTTGATAACATTTGATATATTTAAAACTTTGATATATTTGATATACTCTCAATAGATTGATATATTTGATAACATTTCAGAAAACTTTGCACTCTGACATTTTAAGAGATCACAGTGCATGTTTTAAAAAGTAACCATACCGTCCAGGGTGGTTAGTTATACTTCATATCATCAACATTTCATGGGATTTACGATCAAACATTCTGGTTCAAATTCTATGAACACTGCAGAGAAAAGAAGGTTAAGGTGGTAGGAAGGAGAGAAAGGGAGGAGGGGAATAAGAAAGGATGGAGGGAGAGGAAGAGAGAAGACAGAAGGAGAAAGGTAGATGAGAGGGAGGAAGTAGCAATCACTGAAGCCCATGTAGGGCCATCTTACAAGTCATGCTGAAGAGTCTCTTCATCTCCAGGGAGTAAGGAGGGACTTGCAAGGTGATCAAATAGGACATGCACCTGGATAAAATCCCGGTGCATGACTTTCTTGAGACTAAACAGTATTTAAAACTGGAGAAAGTAGAAGAGAGAGCTTTTGAAATCTATCCAGAGATTTCAAAATAATTCAAGTAAGGATCTGTTAAAACCAGAAAGGGAACACATAGCTCTTTCTTGTCTTCCATACTTTACTCTCCTGCAGTAAGTTAACATCTCTCTGGTTTGCCCTGCGGTTAGTCAGATTGCCTGGAGGAAGGTACTTGTTTCCTGGACAATGTTAGGGTCTGTCTGGGGTCTGCCCCATGGCACCATTTCCAGATTTTTCCTGCAGTTATGTCATCTTATTAGTGTGTTCTTCAGCCCCCAGTGGCCTTCCCTCTTGTATTTCCTCATTTACTTTTTGTTCTCTTATTTCCTTCACTTGCCATCATTGTCCCTGGGGTGCAGCATAAGTGCTTCCAGCAACTCTTAACTGCGCATTTGTTGTTACTGTACAATTAAGGTACCTGGATATTATAAAATGTGAATACTTAGTATTTTGAAACATCATTCCTTCCGGGGAGAGGGCAAACAGAACATCTGAGAAAGGGTCAGAGTTCAGAACCAGATCCATCAGAGTCTGACTTTCATTTGGACTGGTCCATTTTTTCATACTGCACACATGAGCCCAGCTGTGTGCTCCTCCCATAGAACAGGGCTCACCAAGTGATGATGGGGACTGTAGAGCGTATTGAGGACAGTCAGAGTGAGCTCCTTACGTGGGTCCCGAGGAGGAAATGATGCTTGCCAGGTGGCAGTGGCCAAGAGGTTACCAATGAAACTAAGAGAGCCTGGACCATAGATGAAGAGTCTTCCCTAAATAATACACTTGGCCTTAAAGAGAAATTAACAACATGGTCCAGTTAAGAAAATGCATTGGGGTAAGAGCAGAGTTTTCATAATGCTGGTGGGAGAAACACATGATATTAGTTTCATTGAATTAGTTTGTTCATACAGTTATTGTTGGCACCATAGCAAAAAAGATTAAAAGCTCCTTTAGCTACTCGATCTGGAGTCTAATAGACGCAGTGGGAATAGGAGCTCCACGATTCACTGACTTCCTCACCTGGGACAAAGCACTTATCCTCTCAGAGTCTCAGTATCCTCCTCTGTATGAAAGGATAATAGTAATTCATACACAGGGAAAATTATCCTTTTGTCTTCTGTTTCTTCTTGTTCAGTCACTAATTCTTGTCCTATACTTTGCAACACCATGGACTGTAGCCCACCAGTCTCCTCTGTCCATGGGATTCCTCAGGCAAGAATACTGGAGTGGGTTGGCATTTCCTCCTCCAGGAAATCTCCACCCAGGAATCAAACCCACATCTCTTGCACTGCAGGTGAATTATTTACCACTGAGCCACCTGGGAAACCCACTCTACTCCTCAGGTCCCTGACAAAACCACACTTTTCCACAGTTTTGCCTGTCTCACTAGCTCTATGCCCTCCCTTTCCTGTCACTCCTGAATCTATTTTATGCTGTTTCTTATCTCATTTCACTAATAAAATTGTCCTTATTCAGATGAACAATAATCTTCATACCTTCAAATAAAATGGATCTTCCAGTCCATCTCTTATTTCTGTCTCAGCAGGATTCACTGCTTTTAGCATCCTTGACCTGACATGTTCTGTCCTCCTATCTTTCCTAATACCACCTCTCTTGGCCTAATCTGTGAGGTCTGGGACACCTGGCATAGCTGAGGCCTCTCTGTGTTTTCACCCCCCAGGACACTAGCTCAGGCTTGTTCAAATGGTGGTAAAAGTGTTCCCAGCATCAGAAGAGGGCAAGCCTCACAGAACAAGCACTTAATGAACATCTGTTTGTATCATGTTTCTAGCAATCTCTTGGCCAATGCCCAGAATCAGTGTAGGATGGGCAACCCAAGATGGAGCCATAGGGAGAGGATCAACTCCTGGTGGACAACTGGAGGGGCTCTGTTGACTAGTTTCACTCCCCACAGAAGCCTGTGAAACATAAAAAAAAATTTAAGCCTCTAGAAATGACTGAAGCGACTTAGCAGCAGCAGCAACACAAATGGTCCTAAGGAGAAACAGCAAATGAAGAAACAACTACATAAGAACATCCATAAAAATTCAGTAAGAAGGTGAAAGTCTGTGCTATTAGAAACACAATTGCTCCCCCTCACTTCCTTCCCAGTTCAGTGAAGTTGGAGGCCCTACTCCTGGCTGGTACAATGAAGAATGCGGGACTCCCTTTCCTCGACAGCTTCTGGCTAGAGGGCTTTCTTCCCAGGAGGAGCAGGGCTTCAGTGTTTCTTATCCTACCCCAGTGCCTGTTGCTAAAATTAAGCCCTGGATGAGTGCAGGGAAGAGAGGGAAGAGCTCCCTCTTCCATCCTTACCCCCAACCGCAGCCAGAATGGAGAATGGAGCTAGCATCTTGTGCACAGCCCCTAAGGATGCTGAGGTCCTCAGGCCTCTCTCCTGGGCTCCTGAGATGGTGGTTCTGCACCAGGAGAAGCAAGCCTAGAGGACATCAGGCTGCTGCCACCAGGCCATCACTAAACTCAGCTTCTAGAGTGGGACCATCTCTCAGTCCCACTGAGAGAAGCTTGTCGTGGCCTCCATCCCTGTCTTCAGAGCTGTGGTTTAGAGACTTTGTCTGGGAGGAGAAGCAGTCTATAAAATAAATAGTTCTTAGTCTCTTCCCAGAGGAACTGGCTTAATTTGCAACAAAGCATGGAGAAATTCAAGTGTAAGAGTGCTCTCCATAACAATGGAAGCCACGGTGAAATTGGGAGAGTCAAGATTTAGGATAAATCTCAGGCTAGTTTTTAGGAGAGTATCAGGAATTGGACCATTAAGGACAAGTGCCACTGGGGTCAGAACCAATACTGAACTCTGCCCTCAGAATCAATGCCTTCAAAGGGGCCATAATCTGGTTGTATTTGTTTGTAGAACAATTTGTGCCGCAGGCCCTCTCTCTACATCCACCACCAGTAGTTTAGTCTAGTCTGTCATCATCTCTCACCTGTATTACTATCAAATCCTCCTCACTGGTGCCCAGATAAGGAACACCCTCTAACTGAGATGCAATTCAATAAGATCTACAGCTGTAGCCAGAAAAAAAAGTCATTTGCAATTCAAAACTAATCCTGTTGTGTGTTCTCCTCTACAGAGACTGAAACGTGGACCCTTAGTGATGTTTGATTTAGTGCTGACCATCTTGAAGTCTCATTTCTTGCCTGTGTCTGTTACCCTCTCCAGCACCATGGTAAAGCTTCAGCCCCTCCTCTGCCTCTACCCACCCCCGAGTCCACGCTCTCTCTGGACCTCTCTTTCAAATTTTATGATGCTGGAGGGGATTCTCCTTTATCGAATGCCTATTCAGTCTCTGTTCTCTCTCTCTCTCTCTCTCTCTCTCTCTGTCTCCAGCCTGGACCTCCTCCCAGGGAGCTATCCTCTACCCCGCACATGGCGGAACACCTCACCTGTATGAAGAATATATATCTTTCTTTGATCCTATCAAAAGAGTGGTGTCACAAGTTTTGACATCATAATTTAACCTTGAGAGGGAGCTTCCCATGTCACAGTGAGGTGCAATTATACCCCTTCCAGCATCTTTAAATTCTTCCATGGCTTCCATTTCATTTATTTTTATCATAAAGTCTAAAATCCTTGGCTTGGCCTGCAAAGTATGGTCCGTCCGCATCTTGCTGGTTTCTTCGCTTCTCTCATGTTGGTCATGCTCCCCACTGTCCCACGGTCTACCTCAGGACATGTGTACCTGTTATTTCTGCCTGAAATGCTCCTCTTCCTTCTCATTCCTAGTCTTTACTTAATTTGCTCTTGGTCTACGTAACTCAGCTCAAAAATCAGTTTCTCAGAAAGGCTTTGCCTGACACCTCAGTGCAGCCCTCCCAACTAGGTCAGATATACTTTTTCTTCAGAGCTCTGACTTTGGTTAAACTTTATATCTATATATGTCATTGTTTGATGAATATGTATCTCCTTCACTAGATCACGACCCCCATGATGTCAATGACTATATTTTCTCACCGTTGTACTTTCAGTGTGTAGACCACTGTCTAACCCGCTGTAGATACTCTGATAAATCTTTGTTTAGTTTGAAGTAAATGAAGACTCTTCACAGCATAACATATGTGTAATCTAAAAGCATAAATACTATATTAGTTAGATTAAGCTAGGTTATGTTATAGTAACAGCCCTGCCCACAAAGCCACATACGTTCACAAATTTCAGAGGCTTAAAACAACAAAGGCTGCTTTCTCACTGATGCTACATTTCCCATGTGCTTTAGCAGGGGACTCTATTCCCTATTCTCTATTCTCTATTCTCAAGCTTCCTGGGTGGATCAGTGGTAAAAAACCTGCCTGTGCAATGCAGAGATCTTCCCCTGGGCTGGGAATATCCTCTGAAGGAGGAAATGGCAACCCACTCCAGTATTCTTGCCTAGGAAATCTCATGAGCAAAGGAGCCTGATGGCTACAGTCCACGGTCATAAAAGAGTTGGACATAGCTTAGTGACTAAACAACAAATGTTCCATCTCATCTGTATTCTGGGACTCCAGCTGATGAAAGCTACCACTTGGAACATTGTCTATTTTAGTGAGAAGGGGAAGAGAGACAGGGATTTTTTCCACACTGGCAATTAAAACCCCAGAAAGGGCAGAAACATACTTCATCTCCGTGTGCTCTCAATTAGCCAGAACTAGTCTCATGGCCCTGCTCATCTAAAAAAGGGACAGGGAAATGTAATCTTCTCATGTATTGAGAAGAAAGAACCAGATGTGTGAGACCATTAGAAATCTTTTCACTGTTGTGTTAGTATAGAGCTGTGTGTGATTAACGTTCAAGTTGAATTTGAAGGATTAAAGAAAAAACTCCAGAGGACATAGTAATTGAACTGGGCTGAAGAATGAGATTTGGAGAGTCTGGGTGAGGAAGCACTGCCCGTAGAGGAAGCAGCATGAACATAATCAAAATGTCTGTATGAGTATGTGTCTAGGTCACGCAGAAGAGTGATCAGCCTTGCTGAAGCAGAGAGTGGGTGTCGGGAATCCGTGGGGAGTGACGGTGGCGTGACAGATTGGACCATTAGCACACCCGTGCTCCTTTCTTAGTATTTTTGTTCCCCAGAATAAGGAATAATGTAGAAATATCCTCAGAATAAGGAATACGGTATGTAATTTTAGGCATATTAATCAACCTTACTTGATTGTACTTTCTTCATTTCTAAAATTCCAAATTGTCAGCTGCCTCTTGCCCAGACTCTTCTTGGTTGGCACAGCAGTTCAGAAAGAGCTGCGCCTGACTTAATCCATCTTTTCAGTCAACTGTAAATTCATGAGCCGGTAAACACCAGTGACCCTGCTACTTTATGAGAATAGTGTCTTCAATCTTATCTTTAATTGCCATTTCTAGGGACTTAACTGAGTGGAGAGACTCTTAACAATGATCCAAAGTGAAGGATAGTGTCAAATAATAGATTTTATGAAAACCTGGATGCAATTGAAGGACATCATTCAATAAATCTGCCCCCGAGAAACTGGTAATACTCAGTCAATATGATTTGACCTATTTTCTCCCACCTTACATTTGTTAGGTTCTTGGCATTGGGAAAGAAAAAGAAAGGGCATACTGTCTCCGTTTTACAGATGGTTTTATTCGGATAGCATTTCCCCCAAATATCTGTTTCAGTTCTACTAATAAGAAACAGATATTTGGGGAAAATGATATCTGAATAAAAGCATATGTTAAGCAAAAAATGTTAACCATTAATAGAGAGAGCTATGTTTTGCTTATTAAGCCCTCTGTTCATTGATCCTCAGGGGGAGTATAGTCTAGTGACTATACTGGAGCCAGCCTGCCGTGTGTGTGTGTGTGTGTGTGTGTGTGTGTGTGTGTGTGTGTGTGCTCAGGAGTGAGTTGCCATTTCCTCCTCCAGGGGATCTTCCTGATCCACAGATTGAACCCATCTCCTGCGCGTCCTGCATTGGCAGGTGGATTCTTTACTACTGAGCCACCTGGGAAGCCCTAAGCCACCTCGGTGAATGTTATTTAATCATGATGTTGTCATTAAAAATCATGAACATTATTTAATCATGCTTTATGGCAATTCCACACTGTTGAGGATTAAGTTCTGTCCCCTGAATAATTCCTGTGTTGAAGTCCTAGCCTCCAATGTGACTGTATTTGGAGATAGGTCTTCTAGGAGGTAATTCAGATTAAATGACATCAGAAAGGCAAGGTCCTACTCTGAGAAGATTGGTGGTATTCATTATAAGAAGAGGAGTGAAAAAAAGGAAAGGAGAAAAGGGAGGCTCTTTTCCCTGATGTGCATACTCTCAGGAAAGGCCTTGTGAGCACACAGATAAGGCGGCAATCTGTAAGCCAGGAAGACTTGTCACCTGAACCGAGCCATGCTAGCACCCTGATCTCACACTTCCAGCCTCCAGGACTGAGAGAAAATGCATTTTTGCTTAGGTTTAAATCACCTAGTCTATGGTATCTTCTTTTTTAAAAAAAACTTTTTTGTTAGAGTATAGCCAGTTAACAGGCTTTCCAGGTGGCTGTAGTGATAAAGAACTCACCTGCCAAAGCAGGAGACATAAGACATGTGGGTTTGATCCCTGGGATGGGAAGATCCCCTGGAGGAGGGCATGGCAACCCACTCCAGTATTCTTGCCTGGAGAATCCCATGGACAGAGGAGTCTGGTGGGCTATGGTCCAAAGAGTTGCAAAGAGTCAGACATGCCTGAAGCAACTTAGCAGCATCATAGCTGGTTAACAATGCTGTGACAGTTTCAGGTGCCCAGCAAAGGGACTCAGCCATACATATACATGTATTTATTCTCCCCCTACACCCCCTCCCATACAGGCTTGCCACATAACATTTAGCAGAGTTGCCTTTGCTCTACAGTAGGTCCTTGTTGGTTAATTTTAAATATAGCAGTGTGTATATGTCGATCCCAAACTCCCTAACTATCCCTTAGCAGCCTGAGATGACTAATACACTCACCTATTAAATGAGGATAACAATCATGCCTGTCTGATAGCAGGTTTGTAGTGGACTGAATGTGTGAATATATGCTGAGCTCTTAAATTGATTCTTGGCCTACAGTAAGTACTTAATAGACCTTAGCTAATACTACTGATAGTTCCCTCTCTAATCTCTCATTTGATAGTATCACATTTAAGAATTCTACTTTTTCAGTCAGATCTGGATTGGACTCTCAGCTCTGTCTCCTATAAGCTATATGATCTTGTTCAAGTTATTAATTTCTCCCAGCCTAAGTTTTGTATCTATAAATGAGGCTAATAGCATGTTGCCTGACTCATAGAGTTGTTGTAAGGTTGAAAGAGATATGTATGTAAATGTATCTATGTGCATGTAAATGTATATGTATGTAAATGTATGCAGCCTATATGTGCTGTTTACTGTCATTATGGAGCTTCCTAGTTTATATTATCTGCGTAAGAAACTCATCTTGAGAAAATTTGGAGGAGCCAATAACAGCACTTTCTCCTGAAACTTGGAACTCTAAAGATATCCTTCCCAGGACCATTCTTCCTTTTATTTTGTCATTGTGAGATATTTGCTTTGTGCAATTTTACTTTCATTTAATATAAGCCCATAATATCCTTCTCTCCATCCTGATGTCAGTCTTATATTACCAATTCAAAAGAGCATGGGCTATGCCCCTTAAACCCAAATTACTTAAAACAACAGAATTAAAGCACTGGGTGTGACTACTGCTTTTGCAATGAAACTGAAGCCGGCAGAGGGACAATTTTCTCACAGCTATTGAGTGCAAGATTTGAAAACCTGGTTATTATCTTCTAATGTGAATTCCCTTGGAGGAGGGCATGGCAACCCACTCCAGTATTCTTGCCTAGAGAATCCCATGGACAGAGGAGCCTGGCGAGTTACAGTCCAGGAGGTCATTAAGAGGTGGGCATGATTGAAGCAACTTAGCATGCATGCAATGTGATTTAAGGAATCCATAAATATATCGAGGAACCTAGTGATCATGAATATTCTTACATTGAAGTGTAGACAAAGGAGTATTATGTACAGTGAGCGTGCGTGCTCTGTCTGTGGGGACTGCCAGGCTCCTCTGTCTATGGGGTTTCCAGCAAGAATATTGGAGTGGATTGCCAATTCTTCCCCCAGGGGATCTTCCTGACCCAAGGACCGAAACTGTGTCTCTCATGTCTCCTTTATTGGCAGGTGGATTCTCTACCACTGAGCCACCTGGGAAGCCCATAAGGCACAGCACTGCTTCTTAAAGTTCAATAAATGAGTCACCTGAGGAGTATGTTAAAGTTCTGACTCAGGAAGTACAGGATGGGACCTGGAATTATGAGGTTGCTGGTACCCATGCCCCTCTGAGTAGAAAGGATATAGACTTTGAAGGCTTTGGGCTATTTTTTGTTATTTAAAAAAAATTTTTTTTTTACATTTTTGTTTTCACTCAAATGTACACTGGAAGAAAGAATCGTTTTTAATGTGAATGGGAATTAAAAGTCCGCATGGTGGAGACTCAAATTGGACACGCTATAACTGCCTCAGTTCCTTTCTCCATATACTCTGTGTTCCTAAATCATTCACAATGGCTTTGTCATCTACCCCTTTTCCATCAAATGGGGAAGAAGCACTCTGGAATTTATTTCCCAGTGTTTACCTTCCATAACATACTAAATCACGTCACCCTTCCTAAAAAACTCACCTTGTTTTCTGACCTCTGCAACCTCAATTTCTTGTTTTTACCAATAAGTCATGTGTGAATTCTGTCCTCTGGCATTTCCTCATCTCTGTTGATCTCTTCTTGGGAAGTCCCATCCATCTACAGACACGGATTCATTTGTTACTTCAGGCCTTTGGAATCACTCTGAATCAATATCTTTTGTCTTAAAGGTTCTCCTAAGTTTTAGTCTTACATACCCAATGGATTTGATATTTATGACCTGTCAGCCTTTGAACTCAACAAGTTGAAAACCAAAGTCTTCATATTTCTTAACCCTGGGCAACCAGCTCAATGACCACTGGGTTATTTCACTCCCTTTATAAAAACTTTCAGCGACTCTCTGTTTACTAGGGAATGAATCTCTATCTCCTTAATCTGACATTGAAAACCCTCCTTTCTCAAACCTCCCCTTTTTTTCTACTCATGTCTTCCAGTGCTCATCAACATGTGAGTGACTTAAGTCAGTCAACATCCTCCTGTTCCCAGGGCATGCACTGACATTCAGCCTTCATGCCGTTTTTGTGCTGAGTTAAATACCCTTACACCGATCTTTGCTTATCCAAATGCTACGTGTCTTTCCAGGCCTATGTGAGACGCTACCTTCTTTCTGGTATATTCTCAATGCCCCTCCCTGACAGGAACTCCTCTTCTGCACTGCTGTAACACGTGTTCCCTGATTCATACGGCATCTGCTACGCTCTGTGTTCCAGATTTGATCAAATGTCTGCCATCCGAAGCCCCATGTCCTCCAGCTTTCTGGCATCACTACTTTCTTTAGCAGCTAGGGAACATGACTCAAACCGCATGCCTTGGAATGACAGGCTCCGACTTCCTTCCTTCCTTTCTAGGCTTATGTTCCTCTGCGGCATTTAGAGGAAGCGGGAGCTGTCAACTATGTGTTCCAAGCCAGTTCATCTACAAATCAATCCTCTTTATTTACCCAGCTCCTAGTGGAGTAGGAAATGGCTATCCACTCCAGTATTCTTGCCTGGAAAATTCCATGGACAGAGGAGGCTGGCGGTCTACAGTCTGTGGGGTTGGTTGGACGTGAGTGAGCACACAGACACTCATACACGCAACCCAGCTGCTTTTAGCTCTTCCTTCAGACTTGTTTCCTCCTGTTGACCACCATCTGAAATGTCCAGACTCCACACCTCCTCTATTATTACCCCAAATACCACTAACAGCAAGTTAAAGCTTTACTGAAAGTTTTGGGATAATACAAGCTAAGCACAAAGGAGTCACCTGAAGTATAAATGATGGATTCAGAGCTCCTACACCCTGTCAGACACTCCCTAACCAAGCCCATCCACAGTCATGGGACCCCCATCTTCAGCCTTTCCCCACCCCACCCCCATCTCCTCTCCTAGGGTCATAACTCTCCATAATCCAGAGTTCAAACCCCTTTTACCTATTCATGCAGAATGTTTCATCATTCCTGTTGCTTAAATTTGCCTGTTTATATTATACACGAGAGTCCCCGGTTCCATACTCAAATAGATTCTTAAGTGTTTTCCTAAACCCAATAGCTGTTCTGTCCCCCAGAGGAATTCTGCCATCCTGAAAGTGTCTTGGATCTGTCAGATCAAAATAAATTAGTTTTTATAACTGCAGTACAGTGAGATATGCAAAATTATTATTGACTTATTTTTGGATGTCTCATTGTTTTCTATTTCAGTTGAAAACCATTATATCCTCCTAGGGAAGGAGCATATAGACTCAAGCATTTTATTACATCCCAATATGAGGGGGTAAAAAACAGAATTTAAATTCTTAATTCACCAAGTTTAAGGTTTGTGACTTTGGTCATGTACTTTTCCTGGGGGACCCTCAGTTTCCTGAGCTATAAAGTGTAATAGTATCTGCCTCATATAAATGTGAGGATTTAGGTTATTTCTATAAAAAACATTTAGTTAGAGTCCTGGCACACAGTAGGAGCCCTGCTCTTAGTACAAGTTAAAAATGTTTGTTGAAAGTAAAATGGTTACTCCAGTGAGGTTTATGAAACTTTCAGCTGGATATAGGGTATATTGCAGGATCCTAAGAGCTATCTGATGCTCTGATTTTCCTGTCTCAGTCTCATCATGTTTACTCTGGAGTCAGTTCCGTAGAGCTCTAACCGTAATTGAAGAGACAGGAAATCATGACTTTAAAACTCTCAGTGTTAAGCCTAAATAACACATTAGTTTAGAGACCTAGGAGTAATTATGGAAGTATCTTCTCAAATTGTAATGTTTTCCTCTGCCTTAGTGCTAACAATCAAAACCACTGAATTAGTCTGAGCAGGGTTAGGACTTTGGATCTAAGGAAAATCACTTAAATTTGAGGCATTATGTGTGCAGTACAAGATGTTCCAGCTTCCAGTGCTCTGAATTCTGTTGGAAAGAAATCGTGCAGGGGACCAGAGATCCATCTCCAGACCTCTGAGCCCCGTAACGTCTGGGCAGGCCTCTGGAAGTCTGATGCTGATTCCAGAAGGAGGGGATTCTCCTAGTTTGCTGAAGGGTTAGCTGCTCTCTGAGGATAAGGGGTGGGGAGTAGAGATTGGGATGGGGAGTGGAGATCAGGATGTGGAAATTTCCTTTATGCCCTGAAATTGCACAAAACCCACTGCAAGAGGTGTTCACTAAAAGTTTCCCAATTTTGTTGGCTAATCTCCCTAGCTGAAATGCTTTTTCATGCATGTTTGAAATTTCTCCATGTCTTTTGAAGTACAGCAAAGAAGCAACTCGTTGTTTGCTGTTTTTCCAAATTCCCCCAGTTGAAGTAAATCACTATTTCCTCCCCTTCTATATTCCAAGAGCATAAAGTAAAAGTACTTATCAGAATCTTTGGTTAAGATAATGGTGGAAGGTCAGAATTGTTCTTTCAAGTTCAAACTTTAAAGTCAAATTTCCACTTACTGGTTGTTAGACTCTGGGCAGGTTATTTAACCCTACTCTGTATTGGTTTTTTCACTTTTATTTTTCATAAACTACTGAAACATTAGGCAGAAAGCTTTTTGATAGCAGTGACCATATTTATATGATCATGAAAGTCATAATGGTTCTGTTTTTAATATCTGATTTACCTGAATGTGAATGGTTTCTAACAGTAAAGTAGCTTTTAATGGTATAATTTAGAATGTGTGGCAAGATCAGAAAAGTACATAAACCAAATTATTCAACATGCCTTTGTAACTCTTAATTACTTTTCTTTTTCTTTTTTTTTTTTACTGTATTGGTTTTGCCATACATTGACATGAATCCACCACAGGTGTACATGAGTTCCCAACCCTGAACCCCCCTCCCATCACCCTCCCCATATCATCTCTATGGGTCATTCCAGTGCACCAGCCCCAAGCATCCTGTATCCTGTATCGAACCTAGACTAGCGATTTGTTTCTTACATGATACTATACATGTTTCAGTGCCATTTCTCCCAAATCATCCCACCCTCTCCCTCTCCCACAGAGTCCAAAAGTCTGTTCTTTACATCTTTGTCTCTTTTGCTGCCTCACATATAGGGTTATCATTACCATCTTTCTAAATTCCATATATATGTGTTAGTATACGGTATTGGTGTTTTTCTTTCTGGCTTACTTCACTCTGTATAATCGGCTCCAGTTTCATCCATCTCGTTAGAACTGATTCAAATGTATTCTTTTTAATGGCTGAGTAATACTCCATTGTGTATATGTACCACAGCTTTCTTATCCATTCATGTGCTGATGGACATCTAGGTTGCTTCCATGTCCTGGCTATTATAAACAGTGCTGTGATGAACATTGGGGTACACGTGTCTCCTTCAGTTCTGGGTTCCTTGGTGTGTATGCCCAGCAGTGGGACTGCTGGGTCATAAGGCAGTTCTATTTGTAGTTTTTTTAAGGAATCTCCACACTGTTCTCCATAGTGGCTGTACTAGTTTGCATTCCCACCAACAGTGTAGGAGGGTTCCCTTTTCTCCACACCCTCTCCAGCATTTATTGCTTGTAGACTTTTGGATCGCAGCCATTCTGACTGGTGTGAAATGGTACCTCATTGTGGTCTTGATTTGCATTTCTCTGATAATGATTAATGTTGAGCATCTTTTCATGTGTTTGTTAGCCATCTGGATGTCTTCTTTGGAGAAATGTCTATTTAGTTCTTTGGCCCATTTTTTGATTGGGTCATTTATTTTTCTGGAATTGAGCTGCAGGAGTTTCTTGTATATTTTTGAGATTAGTTGTTTTTCAGTTGCTTCATTTGCTATTATTTTCTCCCATTCTGAAGGCTGTCTTTTCACCTTGCTTATAGTTTCCTTTGTTGCGCAGAAGCTTTTAATTTTGATTAGATCCCATTTGTTTATTTTTGCTCTTATTTCCAGTATTCTGGGAGGTGGATCATAGAGGAGGATCCTGCTGTGATTTATGTCTGAGAGTGTTTTGCCTATGTTCTCCTCTAGGAGTTTTATAGTTTCTGGTCTTACGTTTAGATCTTTAATCCATTTTGAGTTTATTTTTGTGTGCGGTGTTAGAAAGTGATCTAGTTTCATTCTTTTACAAGGAGTTGACCAGTTTTCCCAGCACCACTTGTTAAAGAGATTGTCTTTAATCCATTGTATATTCTTGCCTCCTTTGTCAAAGATAAGGTGTCCATCGGTAACTCTTAATTACTTTAAAAATTTTTTTTTATTTAACCTTCTTAATTACTTTTTATATATAACAAAATAAGACTAAATCAACTTTTTAAAACACTTGGAAATGATCATAAGCATAAGTTAAACTTACCACTTGTCACATATAAAGCTTTTCTTGTACAGACATATGAGACGGCAAAATAGGAAAAGTAAGTAAATATTTTACAAAATTCTCTCTTATTGAAAAGTATTACAGAAAATTAAAATTCATATTTCCCTAAGGATGTTTTATTTGTGAATGGAAGAATAAATATGGAACATTTCACCTCAATGAACTTTTTTTTTCTCCTCTGAAAACTTAAAAAAAGAGGGAACAGGAATCTCTGAATTATTAGAAATCTGTCACATTTGTTATGGCAAACACTGTGATCCTGAATAAAGCTTTTCTCTTTTGTTTCTCCTGTTTGGAACCAAAAATTGCCAGTACTTTAACATATAAATACAAGTTCATTTAGCCATAATTTTGCACAATGTTGTTCAAAGCAATCTTTTCTTTCAATGTCTCCAAGTAAAATTTCTGGCTCTCCTTATGAGTATAGCATCACTTGCACCCTCTCCTTAAGGTACATCCACCCCGCCTGGTCTTCCATACCTTTCTCAACAGAGGCAACATTGGAAGAGTTCAGACTTCAACATAAGATTGATTCCATATTAGTTTTCCAAGGCTGCCATAGCAAATTATCACAACACAGATAGTTTTAAACAACAGAAATTTATTCTCTGACAGTTCCGGAGACCAGAAGTCTGAAATCAAGATGTCAGCAAGACTCACTCCTCCTGGAGGCTTTAGGGAAGTTTCCATTTATTGCCTCTTTCCTAGCTTCTGGTGGCTCCAGGTGTTCCTTGGCTTCTGGAAACATAACCGATATCTCTGTAGTCATATGGGCTTCTTCTCTGAGTATTTCTCCTCTTCTCTTCTAAGAACACATCATTGGATTTAGGGACCACCTTAATCCAGGATGATATCTCAAAGTCTTTAATATAATTGCAACTGCAATGATCCTTTTTCCAAATAAGCTCACATTCATAGGTTCCAGTTGGGATGTATCTTTCATGGACTCACTACAGGTTTGTTTGGACTAAGGCTATGTTCTTGTCAAAGATGTACCAACCACAAAGACTGTATTTGCATGAAGTCAACATTTCTTCTGCCCTATTTGACTGCATTGCTCAAGCTTACATTATACTTCCAAAGAGATATTTAATAGCTAGAGGTTCCTTACTCACTGACCTTGAAGAGAGATACTTTCCTAGGGAAGGGGTATACAGTCCTTTCCTGGCCTTTTCTGTAAGATAGGCTTAGCTGTGTAATAACTTGCCTAGAGCCAGTTCCACTGATTGTCCATCAGGATGGCATGTTACAGAAATTGTCTCTGAAAATGATAGGAATAAATATGTATATGAAGCATTTCATAGACAAATGCAGTTGCACATTTTTAACCAAGTGCCCATGTCCTTGCCTAAATATTTTCAAATTTTAAACACTTAACATACTGGGGAAAATAATATTAATGAGGATGTAACATCTAATTTTTAAGATTCTGTGGGGCAGGGACCAGTTTTGAAGAAAATGTTATAGATACAATATCCTTAAACTATTAACAAGATTTTTATCAGAGCCTTTTTTTTTAAGTTAATCAAAATGGAATGGGTATGAAGATGGTGTGTTTGAGATACAAACGAATTGACCTACAATTTTTTCTAAAGGTAGGACTAAATGGGCATAGATGGGGCTCCTTTTCTCTAGATAGGAAAGGGTATACATGAGATCCCTCAAGGATTGCTAAGACCAATATTATAATTTTTCTGAGGACTGGGGAGATGTAGTAAAAATGTCTAAACATTTTCAAGATTTTCCTTATTTTTAGCCTGCCTTAAGCTAAACTGATATGAGTTTTTAAAGGAGATAGTGAGAGTTTTTAAGGAAAATAATTTTCACATGAATGCATATAAAATTAGTGCATTTCCAGATTGTAAACATAAATACACACACACATACAGAGAGAGAGTATCTTTTCATGATCCAAAAAATAGTCTTTATTTGAACTCTTTATACCTGGAAATGTTAATGTCCACTAAATTATTTTACTTTCAATTTAGTTCAATCACTCAGTCGTGTCCGACTTTTTGCAACCCTATGGACTGCAGCATGACAGGCTTCCCTGTCCATCACCAACTCCCAGAGCTTGCTCAAACTCATGTCCATTGAATCGGTGATGCCATCCAACCACCTCATCCTCTGTCGTCCCCTTCTCCTCCCACCTTCAATCTTTCCCAGCATCAGGGTCTTTTCTAATGAGTCAGTTCTTCCTATCAGGTGGCCAAACTATTGGAGCTTCAGCTTCAGCATCAGTCCTTCCAATGAATATTCAGGACTGATTTCCTTTAGGATGGACTAATTGGATCTCCTTGCAGTCCAAGGGACTCTCAAGAGTCTTCTCCAACTCCACAGTTCAAAAGCATCAATTCTTCAGCACTCAGCTTTCTTTATAGTCCAACTCTCACAACCATACATGACTCCGGGAAAAACCCTAACTTTGACTAGACAGATCTTTGTTGGCAAAGTAATGTCTCTCTTTTTTTATATGCTGTCTAGTTTGATCATAGCTTTTCTTTCAAGGAGCAAGCGTCTTTTAATTTCATGGCTGCAGTCACCATCTACAGTGATTTTGGAGCCCCCAAAATAAAGTCTCTCACTGTTTCCATTGTTTCCCCATCTATTTGACATGAAGTAATTGGACTGGGTTCCATGATCTTAGTTTTTGTTTTCACTCTCCTGTTTCATCAAGAGGCTCTTTAGTTCCTCTCTGCTTTCTGCCATTAGGGTGGTCTCATCTGCATATCTGAGGTTGATATTTCTCCCAGCTGTCTTGATTCCAGCTTGTGCTTCATCCAGGCTGGCATTTTGCATGATGTACTCTGAATATAAGTTAAATAAGCAGGGTGACAATATACAATCTTGACGTACTCCTTTCTCGATTTGGAACCAGTCTTTTTTTTCATGTCCAGTTGTAACCGTGGCTTCTTGACCTGCATACAGATTTCTCAGGAGGCAGGTCAGGGGGTCTCATATTCCCATCTCTTTAAGAATTTTCCACAGTTTATTGTGATCCTCACAGTCAAAGACTTTGGCATAGTCAATAAAGCAAAAGTAGATGTTTTTCTGGAACTCTCCTGCTTTTTCAGTGATCCAGTGGAAGTTACAAATTTGATCTCTAGTTCCTCTGACTTTTCCAAACCCAGCTTGAACATCTGGAAGTTCAGAGTTCACATACTGTTGAAGCCTGGCTTGGAGAATTTTGAGCATTACTTTGCTAGCGTGTGAGATGAGTGCAATTGTGCAATAGTTTCAACATTCTTTAGTATTGCCTTTCTTTGCCAATACTATGAAAAGTGACCTTTTCCAGTCCTGTGGCCACTGCTGAGCTTTCCAAATGTGCTGGCATATTGAGTGCAACACTTTAACAGCATCATCTTTTAGGATTTGAAATAGCTCAACTGGAATTCCATCACCTCCACTAGCTTTGTTCGTAGTGATGTTTCCTAAGGTCCCCTTGATATTTTTACCTTTTTTCTGCTTCAATTTGGAGATGGTGGTTGTCAAAATGAGCAAGGATATTTGATTTAATGAAAAAGTGAAAGTCTTTCAGTCATGTCTGACTCTTTCCATGGAATTCTCCAGGCCAGAATACTGGAGTGGGTAGCCGTTCCCTTCTCCAGAATATCTTCCCAACCCTGGGATCAAACCCAGGTTTCCCGCATTGTAGGCAGTTCAATGAAAAATGTAGCATTTTAATGTCCAGACCTTCAGGGTGTCACATTTTATAGCAAAATAAAAAGAAAGACACAGGTAGTTCCAGGAGTAGGGTGGGAGATTTGTGGTCTGGTATCAATTTTATATTTGTTCTATTTCATCCTTTTGCAGGACAAAATAAAGTCCCAAGGGGGTAGGAAAGGTAATTAACAAACTTCTTCCATTATTCCCATTCTTTATCCCTCCCTACTATTTAAAAACTGAAAAGTTGTGAAATTCCATCTTCATCAGATCGTGCTTGCATGCTAAGTCACTTCAGTCCTGTCTGGCCCTTTCCAACCCCATGAACTGTAGCCCACCAGACTCCACTGTCCATGGGATTCTCCCAGCGAAAATACTGGAATGGGTTGCCATGCTCTTCCCCAGGAATCTTCCCGAGCCAGGGATGAAACTTGCATCTCCTGTCTCCTTCATTGGCAAGCTGGTTCTTTACCACTAGCGCCACCTGGGAGACCCTTCCATCAGACCCTGTATATCCAAATAACTTCCTTGAAGGAGAATTTTGTGTTAGTCTTTTCACTTTTAATATCTAGTCTTGGTGCTTATTTGCTAAGTCCCCTGGGTAGACTTCTGGGTCCATGTCAGCTCAGGAAACCTGGTGCTGAGCCCTCCAAATGTTTACTTTGGTCAAACTCCATATTCACACGGTCATATTTACTTACACGCTGCTCACATCATACAGCTCTACAGCTTTGTCACCCGATTCAAATCCGCTGAGCATTATTCAGCCTGAAAATTTACTTTTATACCAAGCACATAAACAAAATGAAATACAGTTTAAGAAATCAGCTCATAACATTTACAATTAAATTCATTAATCAAGGCAGTTTATGGAAATGCCATGTGGAAACTGTAAACTTCATAAATATTCAAGTGCTGAACAACTAGACAATCACATTTCTTAGTAATAGATGCTCCGTCTTGGTGGCTTTATTTCAGTGTTAAAGATGTGGAACATTCCCATCCACCAGCTTGCATTCTTATTTTGAAACATTTTAAACCATGCATATCATCATGAAAAAAAAAAAGCCCTTTGTTTTGGTGACATTCCTATCCCCATATGTTCTCCATTTATCTTCCTCTCTAGATTTACATGCTTTGAGACTAATTAGCACCTGCACCTGATTTCAGGAAGCAGCCCTTGAATCCAACCAAGTATCTGTGAAGGGAAAAAAACAATACCAAGTTCCAAGATTTCTAGGTAATAAATATGAACAATATACTTTGTTGATATTCTCACTCATATGTGTCTTCTTAAAGTATGAGAATTTATGTGTAGTTTCTTTTGGTATTTACAAATCTAACCACACTGCTAGCTTCATGCTGTATACTACAATGTACTTCGATTGCCAGTTTACATTCTACTGGGGCTTCCCAGGTGGTGCTTATGGTAAAGAACCTGCCTGCTGATGCAGGAGACACAAGAGATGTGGGTTCCATCTCTGGGTTGGGAAGATCCCCTGGAGAAAGAAAGGGTTACCCACTCCAGTATTCTCGCCTGGAAAATTCCTTGGACAGAGGAGCCCAGCAGGCTATAGTCCATGGGGTTGCAGAGAGGTGGACACAATTGCACACACATCTCGTTACATTCTATTACAAGAATTTCATTGGCCAAATGCAATATGGTATTTACCACATTCGGACTGTATATTGATGAATTAGTTTCACCTTCTAGGTTTGGGAATGGAGAGAAGAGAAGCTCAAGGAGGTCCAGGTAGTCATGAGAAGTTTTGCATCCGAGGAAACATTTAAGCTAGATCTTGAAGGATGCTTAAGAGATCAAAAAGAGAAAGAAAATAGAGAAAAGGTTGAGTAGGAGTGAAAGGAAAAAACTTGTTATGAAGTAAGGGCAGAATATGGAAGGGAGGATAATTTTAGGCATGGAGAACTGCAGCTCAAATGTTCTCACATGCAGAAGTGTCCTACTAGCAAAATTCACTCCTTCATTTTCAAGTGTTACCAACTACACGTAAACTGAACCCTCCTTCTTCCTGCTGTCATGCCTCAATTGTGGCAGTTGCCTATGTATTTTCTCATAGTTGAAAACCTGTTTTCCACCTGGACAATTGAAGGTGGAGTCCATGGGTTTTCACATTCCTCTCTGGAGTATGACCTGGCATCTATCATTCCTCTACTGAAGGCCAGCCTGCCTGGTTTTAAATACTTCCAATGGCTTCTTGCTTCACAAGACAGCCTTATCCACGGTTAAAAGACATTAATTGTTATGCAGTTTTTCTTTATGGCCCACTCTTCTGCCTCTTGGTAATGTGGACAATAGGTTGCTAATGCTTCTCTGGAGTAACAGTAGGTCTCTCAATTCCAGCTGCTCGTTAAGTCCCATGAATACATAAAGGAGAAACAATGATTCCTATTCCTGATAATTTCCTTCTTCAATATGTCCATCCTTAGTTTCTTTATCCTTTCCTTATTTTCTACTCCTTCTTTCCAGACTTCCTCTTTATTCATCCATCAAGTATTCATACAACAAACAAGCTTTTTAGAACCAGTAAACACCCAACACAAGTACATATAGTTTTTATTATTCATGAAAATTTTGGTTTTGATATCTGGGCTCTCCATAGTTTTCTGATATTAAAGAATAAATTAGAAATAATCATGGTAGTCCAGATACAATCTGACCAACACAGAGTACAGTGAACTGCCATTTCCCCACTGAGTGTTCTTTTCCTTGAATGCCATCCAAGATGGCTTAACTATATAGTTGTAGCATACTGCAGCTTATATAAGTTAGTGTCAAGATTTCTTTTTTCTCATAAAACCTGCTTAAAGCCAGATCTTTTTCTTATTATAACTTTTATTTTTCTTGTAACTAAATGTAGAACTTTACAAGTATACATGTTGAATTGTGATGCTTTGATTCCTTTAAAATTTCAAAGTAGCTTTTAACCTATAATACATTTTGTTTTCTTACAAAAGTGGTAAACCTGCTTTCCTAATCACCACTCAGGTCACTGATAAAAATAGAGAATTTAAATTCTGGACTTTATTTGAATTGTGCTTCCAAGTTAATCCCAACTACGTAGCAACACTCTCTGAATACAGTGTGTTCAGCCAGCAACCAACAATTAATTCACTCAACAGCACAGTCATCCCATATCACATTTCACAAGTTATCCATAAGGATATCATGGAAGACCATCAGGATCATGCTGAAATCAATACCTCTTAAAGCTTCCTTGGAGCTAAAACTATATCAAAAAAGAAATTGAGGTTAGTTGACCATGACTTATTCTGAGTGTTATCTCTAGTGGTTTACTTTTTGAAATACTGTCAGTGAGATGGTTAATAATCTATGTTTTTTCCCCTAAGAATAATATCATATATTTAAGAGTATAGTTTCCATAGCTACCCAGTTTCTTTTTGTTAAAATTCACAACTTCAACTTTAATAAGACTAAATACTGTTCTTAATATTATATGATTACGTAGTCATTATTATCTTTTTCCTTGAAACTTCATTTGTTTGAAAAAAAAATGCGTCCTGTACCCAAATTATTTTGAACATGGGACAATATTTTGAGTTTGTTTTTTTTTTTTTTAAACATGAGATGATGTCTATAATTTATAAAGAAGATAAGATGTTTGGACTGTGGCTTTGTGAAAGTTTTCTGTAAGAGAAAGCATGTTAAATGTTTGAAGTTGTTATCCTTAGTACAAAAAATAATCACTAAAACTTAAAACATAATCGCAACTTAAGCTTTGCTATTGTTGTTATTAATCATTTCTCAATAGTGTATATTTCAGTGATTTCCCATCAAAACAGTCCAAAACAGATGCTCCTGAGAGCTCACAGTAATGTGCGCTCTGTACATTTCTTATAATTGGAAAAAAAAGTGCTCACAAATTCAGAAAGTGCAATTTTGTGGAACTTAATATCATGTAATGTCCTTGAGTGCTTGAATTTTTATTAATATTGATATCTTGTCCATGAAATAGAATGTCCCTTTTTTGAAAGATAAAAGTAAGCTCTTATTAAAATCTCAGTTTTGATATTTCTGTCAAACGTCTGGCAAAATACTTTAAGGAGGATTATTCAAAAGTCTGGCTAGACAAAATTTAAATGACCTCTATATTTTCTGTGTGATTTCTGCAGGTTCTCATATTTTCTCCAGTCTCCTTTAGGAAATCAGTCTCGTTCATTGCCATCATATTTTCCTCTTTAGTCTTGTTTTAGCTCATTTTTGTTTTTCTTGTTTTGAGATTTCCAGTAGAGCTTCAATGCCATTCTCTAGAGATCGATGTTAAAATCCCTTCTTAGGGTATCAAAGAGTGTTACTAGTCATATTAAACCTGCATGTATTTAGTAACCATGATAATGGTAATGTTTCAATTGTTACTTTTGATATGCTACCCAGTTTGAAATGTTGACTTCAGAGGTGACTATGCTTGACATGATCTATTAATAGTTGCTAATGTTTAGTGAAGACTGTTTATGTACCACACACTCTTCTTGGTATTATATACCCATTACCACATTTAATGTTCACACCAATTCTATGCACTTTTGTTATCTCTTTATAGGTGAATAAACTGAAGCCTAGAGAAGTTAAATAACTCACTGAATGTCATACAGCTAGTAAGTGGCAGAGTCAGGGTTCAAACCTGGGTAATCTGACTCCAGATTCTATGCCCTTAGTCACTATTCCATAATGAAGTCAATATGTTACATATTACTAACTCAAAGCCAGGAAGACAAAAGCTACTTTCAAGTTAAGCTAAAGACAGTATTCCAATGTATATATATTTAACTGCAAACATCAAATACCTCAACACAGTCCATTTGCAGTGAAGGAGAATTTTACATCCAGCAACTTAGCATTTCCCTAGGATGATCAAGTGGTATATAGGAACAAAAATAGTGATTGTGATACAGTTATTTTTCCCTTTGAAGTAAGGGCTTGGGAAATGGCAGAAATAAGAATTTCAAATGGATAATTAATTAGCTTATCCATGTTGGTGTTAGTTATTATCTAGCACCATATAGGGTTATACAGGTTTTGAATTAGGCTAGGATATTGAAGCCAATGACAAGGGAGAAGAGAAACAAGAAACAAGTGATATTCAAGAGACTTAACCATGCCTCAACATAGGTTGTTTTCATTAGCACAATATTAAGGTTTTGCCTGAATTTTACCTATGGATTCAGTGCATATGTTTAACATTTAAACAATAAAATTCACTTTATATAATCTTAGAGAAAGTTAATTAAAATCTACCATGTGCATTAAATATATATATATATAAAATATACTTTGCTGAATAAAGGGGAGATATTATCAGAAATCACTTACTCTATCACTAAAGAGATCACATTTACAAATGTATCTTTGCCAGATTACCAACTGGATATTTGTGAGGTTAAAATATGTGTGCATTTATGTATAAAACCATTTTGAAAAATATAAGTTCTTAAATATTCATTAAATGTCTACTATGTGCCAAGCTCTGAGCTGAAAATGGAAGAAAAATAGACAAGGGCTCTTCCTCAAGAAGGAAGAAATAGAGCAGGAAATGCATGATTACCAGGTGCAGTGATTTGTATGGAGAATTCTTCAAGTACAGAAGAAAAGTACCTAAATCAGACCTGATAGAAGGATTCCAGGTATGGCTTTCAAAGGATGTACAGCTGATCTGAATTTAAGATGAGTAATAGCAAGATGAGGAAGGACATTTATAATATTATTAACGCAAAGCTATATAGTTAATTCAATTTTTTCATCAGGATTTGGCACATTTGATGATAGAATAAATCTTGTAGAAAGTCCATGCAGATTCTATGGTGTGGATTTAATTGGTCCCTAGGAAAGACTTGGGTTAGAGGAGGGAAGTGAGAATTGAGTAATATAGCCCTGCTCCAGGCTCAACCATATTGCTATAGCCTTACTCTCAACATACATCCTAAAGCCAAGCTGAAACCCTTAGACTGGCGTTGGCAATTGACTGTTTTATGGATGTAAACTTAGCATATTGTTGATGTTATCAACCTGCTTAGGAAGTAGTTTGTGGAATCTGTCCAGCTATAAATTATTAGAAAGCAAAACTTTTTAATTTGAATTCAACCAGTTTTCAACAAAGATGTTGTTGTTACTAAATTCAGCTGTTTTTCCCCTAAAAGACAGTTTGCTTGTGTATATGTGACGTGATGCATATATGTATGTGATTTTGAAGCTGTGATATGTGTGTCAGAACAATTTCTCTTCCTCAAATGTTTCATATATTAGTTTTTCATTGCTGTGTAACAAATTACCACAAATTTAGTGGCTTAAAACACACTATCTTATAGTTTCTTATCTTATAAGAGATGATAGTCTCTTCAGCGAACTAAAATGGACTGGAATGGGTGAACTTAACTCAGATGACCATTATATCTACTACTGTGGGCAGGAATCCCTCAGAAGAAATGGAGTAGCCATCATGGTCAACAAAAGAGTCCAAAATGCAGTACTTACATGCAATCTCAAAAACAACAGAATGATCTCTGTTCGTCTTCAAGGCAAACCATTCAATATCACAGTTATCCAAGTCTATGCCCCAACCAGTAACGCTGAAGAAGCTGAAGTTGAATGGTTTTATGAAGACCTACAAGACCTTTTAGAACTAACACCCAAAAAAGATGTCCTTTTCATTATAGGGGACTGGAATGCAAAAGTAGGAAGTCAAGAAACACCTGGAATAACAGGCAAATTTGGTGTTGGAATGCGGAATGAAGCAGGGCAAAGTCTAATAGAGTTTTGCCAAGAAAATGCACTGGTCATAGCAAACACCCTCTTCCAACAACATAAGAGAAGACTCTACACATGGACATCACCAGATGGTCAACACCAAAATCAGATTGATTATATTCTCTGCAGCCAAAGATGGAGAAGCTCTATACAGTCAGCAAAAACAAGACCAGGAGCTGACTGTGGCTCAGATCATGAACTCCTTATAACCAAATTCAGACTTAAATTGAAGAAAGTAGGGAAAACCGCTAGGCCATTCAGGTACGACCTAAATCAAATCCCTTATGATTATACAGTGGAAGTGAGAAATAGATTTAAGGGCCTAGATCTGATAAATAGAGTGCCTGAAGAACTATGGAATGAGGTTTGTGACCTTGTACAGGAGACAGGGATCAAGACCATCCCCGTGGAAAAGAAATGCAAAAAAGCAAAATGGCTGTCTGTGGAGGCCTTAAAATAGCTGTGAAAGAAGAGAAGCAAAAAAGCAAAGGAAAAAAGGAAAGATATAAGCATCTGAATGCAGAGTTCCGAAGAATAGCAAGAAGAGATAAGAAAGCCTTCTTCAGCAATCAATGCAAAGAAAGAGAGGAAAAGAACAGAATGGGAAAGACTAGAGATCTCTTCAAGAAAATTAGAGATACCCAGGGAACATTTCATGCAAAGATGGGCTTGATAAAGAACAGAAATGGTCTGGACCTAACAGAAGCAGAAGATATTAAGAAGAGGTGGCAAGAATACATAGAAGAACTGTACAAAAAAGATCTTCATGACCCGGATAATCACGATGATGTGATCACTCATCTAGAGCCAGACATCCTAGAATGTGAAGTCAAGTGGGCCTTGGAAAGCATCGCTACAAACAAAGCTAGTGGAGGTGTTGGAATTCCAGTTGAGCTGTTTCAAATCCTGAAAGATGATGCTGTAAAAGTGCTGCACTCAATATGCCCGCAACTTTGGAAAACTCAGCAGTGGCCACAGGACTGGAAAAGGTCAGTTTTCATTCCAATCCCAAGGAAAGGCAATGGCAAAAAATTCTCAAACTACTGCACAATTGCACTCATCTCACATGCTTGTAAAGTAATGGTCAAAATTCTCCAAGCCAGGCTTCAGCAATACGTGAACCATGAAATTCCTGATGTTCAAGCTGGTTTTAGAAAAGGCAGAGGAACCAAAGATCAAATTGCCAACATCCGCTGGATCATGGAAAAAGCAAGAGAGTTCCAGAAAAACATCTATTTCTGCTTTATTGACTATGCCAAAGCCTTTGACTGTGTGGATCACAATAAACTGTGGAAAATTCTGGAAGAGATGGGAATACCAGACCACCTAACCTGCCTCTTGAGAAATCTGTATGCAGGTCAGGAAGCAACAGTTAGAACTGGACATGGAACAACAGACTGGTTCCAAATAGGAAAAGGAGTACGTCAAGGCTGTATATTGTCACCCTGCTTATTTAACTTATATGCAGAGTACATCATGAGAAACCCTGGGCTGGAAGAAGCACAAGCTGGAATCAAGATTGCCAGGAGAAATATCAATAACCTCAGATATGCAGATGACACCACCCTTATGGCAGAAAGCAAAGAAGAACTAAAGGATCTGTTGATGAAAGTGAAAGTGGAGAGTGAAAAAGTTGGCTTAAAGCTCAACATTAAGAAAACGAATATCATGGCATCCGGTCCCATCACTTCATGGGAAATAGACAGGGAAACAGTGGAAACAGTGTCAGACTTTATTTTTTGGGGCTCCAAAATCACTGCAGATGGTGACTGCAGCCATGAAATTAAAAGACGCTTACGCCTTGGAAGAAAAGTTATAACCAACCTAGATAGTATATTCAAAAGCAGAGACATTACTTTGCCGACTAAGGTCCGTCTAGTCAAGGCTATGGTTTTTCCTGTGGTCATGTATGGATGTGAGAGTTGGACTGTGAAGAAGGCTGAGAGCCAAAGAATTGATGCTTTTGAACTGTGGTGTTGGAGAAGACTCTTGAGGGTCCCTTGGACTGCAAGGAGATCCAACCAGTCCATTCTGAAGGAGATCAGCCCTGGGATTTCTTTGGAGGGAATGATGCTAAAGCTGAAACTCCAGTACTTTGGCCACCTCATGTGAAGAGTTGACTCATTGGAAAAGACTCTGATGCTGGGAGGGATTGGGGGCAGGAGAAGAAGGGGACGACAGAGGATGAGATGGCTGGATGGCATCACAGACTCGATGGACGTGAGTCTGAGTGAACTCCGGGAGTTGGTGATGGACAGGGAGGCCTGGCGGGCTGCAATTCATGGGGTCACAAAGAGTCAGACATGACTGAGCGACTGAACTGAACTATCTTATAGTCTCTATCTTATAGACTATCTTATAGTGACATTATCTTATAGTCACTTATAGGAGTCCAGGCATTGCTTCGCTGGATTCTTTGCAAGGTTGAAATCGAAGGGTCGGCTATGGTTTAGTTCTCATTTGAAGGCTTGACTGGAGCTGAATCCACTTCCCAGGTCACTTATGTTTTGGGATAATTAACTTCCTTGCAGCTATGAAATGGAGAGTCCTAGCTTCTTGGTGGCTGTTGGTTAGAGGTCATTCCTAGAGACTGTGCTCAGTTCATTTCTAGGTTGCCCTCTCTGTAGACCCTTTACAATGTAGCAGCTTATTTCTTGTTTGTTTTTGTTTTTGTTTTTTTTTAAAGTAGGAATAGAGCAAGTTTGCTAGCATGACTTAGTTTCATATCACATAATGTAAGGGAGCACAAGAGAGGCAGGCCATCACCTTTGTCAAATTTTGTTTGTTAGAAGCATGTCAGTTTCCCACACAAACTCAAGATGAGGGAAATACACAAAGCTGTCAGTATCATGGGGGCTACTTTAATGCCACATTCCAGATAATAGAATCTATTCCAGTCTTAGGCATTTTTGGAAGATTTCCAGATAATCAGATAATCAACTTTCAATAATCAATTATTTAAATAGCATTTAATTGTTTCATAAACAGGTCCTTCTTTATAAACTAATACACACACGTATTTTATGTTTTTAAAATTAATTCATTTATTTTAATTGGCAGCTAATTGCTTTACAATATTGTGGTGGTTTTTGCCATACATTGACATGAATCAGCCACGGGTGCACATGTGTCCCACTATCCTGAACCCCTCTCCTCCCTCCCCCACTATGCCATCCCTCTGGGTTGTCCCAGAGCACCAGCTTTGAGTGACCTGCTTCATGCATCAAGTTTGCACTGGTCATCTGTTTTTCATATGGTAATATACATGTTTCAATGCTATTCTCTCATATCGTCCCACCTTTGTCTTCTCCCACATAGTCCAAAAGTCTGTTCTTTACATCTGCATCTCTTTTGCTGTCTTGCATATAGGTTCATTGTTATTGTGTTTCTAAATTCTATATATATTTGTGTTAATATACTGTATTGGTGTTTCTCTTTCTGGCTTACTTCACTCTGTATAATAGTTTAATTCACCTCATTAGAACTGACTCAAATACATTCTTTTTCATAGCTGAGTAATATTCCATTGAGTGTATGTATCGCAACTTCCTTATCCATTCATCTGCTGATGGACATCTAGGCTGCTTCCATGTCCTAGATATTGTAAACAGTGCTGCAATGAACATTGGGATACATGTGTCTCTTTCAATTCTGATTTCCTCAGTGTATGCCCAACAGTGGGATTGCTGGGTCATATGGCAATTCTATTTCACGTATTTTAAGGAATTTCCACACTGTTCTCCATAGTGGCTGTGCTAGTTTGCATTCCTACCAACAGTGTAAGAGGGTTCGCTTTTCTCCACACCCTCTCCAGCATTTATTGTTTGTAGACTTTTTGATGGCAGCCATTCTGACTAGTGCACACACATGTTTTAAAGTAGAGGCAAAGTATACCAAAGACTGATGACGACATGGCTTTTTTCCTAATACTATTTATCTTCCAGAACATGTTGAAAACATATTTTCTTTCAAATGATGGTTATATTTTTATCAATATTGTAGATAACGTTGTTTTTCCCCTAGATTTATCCTACTGTTTTTCTTCTTTTTGTAGCACTGATGTCTATTTATTACAAAATCATAGGTTATTAGATTATCACTTTAGAAAGTGATTAAATTTAAAAGACAGATTATACATTTTTATTTTTACATAGCATATTTTAATTACATTCGCTGTTTGTAACAGGAGATGTGATTATGTAACATTTATTCTAAATAATTTTTTAAAACTTTTTACTTTATATTAGAGAATAGCTGATTAACAATGTTCTGATAGTTTCAAGTGGACAGCAAAGGAACTCAGCCATACATATTCATGCATCCAAAATGTTATATCTTTATTTTTATGTAACAAAATCTATAGTATGTTGGCAAGTATATTAAGTTACATTAAATGTCTATGAATGATCATTTAGGGGAAATAAGTTTCATTAGAATAGCATGCTCCAGTCTTCCAAATTCATTCTATATTTAGCCAGCAGTACTTATTAAGCATTAATTATGTTCAAAAATCTTGAAACACAAGGGTGATCAAATCACATCTCACTCAATGCTCTTAATTTTTGGATTGAGGTTGGAAGAGTATTAATATAAAGTAATTTATGAATAATGGCATTAAAAGTCAGAGTGTTTAGTTAATGTATTTTAGATCATATATTTAGGGAACCTGGAACTGGAACTGGAATCTTTCTGTATCAAAGTTCAGTGCCTTTTAAGGTGTCTAATGAATTGCTAAGAGGAGGTTGAACCCTTTAAATTGTTTCTGTGGAAGTCGTTAAAATCCCAATTCTCTTGCCTGGTCCCCTGAGCTGTGAGTCAGCTGGTGATGTTTAGTATTCAGCTTAAAAACATGAAGCAGAATGCGGTTAGTTGACACATATCAAAATCAAGCTGTGCCTGGTCTCGTGAGCACCATGCCCCATCTACATATGCTAGCCAGTCATGGATGTCACTATAGAACTCAGTCTATATGCCGCATTTTCCGCTTCTCCCTTGACCTTCACTCATTCTGTTTAACAGTATGTAATTAAAGACATCTTTGAGAAGTAATCTATTAAGTCTCGTAGGCTTGCAAAAAATACTATATTCCCAATCTGTTGGCACTGATTCTTAAAAACATGTACTATGAGTTGGAAATAACCAGAACCATCTTTTAAAAAAAATGTTGTTGTTCAGTCGCTTAGTCATGTCCGACTCTTTGTGACCCTATGTTTGCAGCAGACAAGGCTTCCCTGTCCTTCACCTTCTCCCGGAGCTTGCTCAAACTCATGTCCACCAAGTCAGTGATGCCATCTGACCATCTCATCCTCTGCATCCCCTTCCCCTCTTACCTTAAATCTTTCCCAGCATCAGGGTCTTTTCTAATGAGTCAGCTCTTCGCATGAGGTGGCCAAAGTATTGGAGCTTCAGCTCAGCATCAGTCCTTTCAATGAGTATTCAAGGTTGATTTTCTTTAGGATAGACTGATTTGATCTCCTTGCAGTTCAAGGGACTCTCAAGAGTCTTCTCCAACACCACAGTTCAAAAGCATCTATTCTTGGGCACTCAGTCTTCTTTATGGTCCAGCTCTCATATCCATACATGACTACTGGAAAAACCATAGCTTTGACTAGACAGACCTTTGTCAGCAAAGTTATATGTCTGCTTTTTAATACATTGTCTAGGATGGCCATAGCTTTTCTTCCAAGAAGCAAGCATGTTTTAATTTCATGGCTGCAGTCACCATCTGCAGTGATTTTGGAGCTCAAGAAAATAGTCTGTCACTGTTTCCATTGTTTCTGCATCTATTTGCCATGAAGTGATCTTCATTTTAATGTTGAGTTTTAAGCCAGCTTTTTCACTCTCCTTTTTCTCCTCTTTCAAAAATGTAATGAACATAATATCAGTGTTAACAATCAACTATTTGATTAATGGTCCTTTAAGCAGGTTTTGAAGCTGAATTATATGTACATTCATGGGCTTTTCAGATTCAAGTTATTAAATGCATTGATTTTTATGCTGAGGAAACTGTTAATTTCCCATAGTTTATCTTTTGACAAGTGCAGTTGGCACATACTATTTTGACCAGAATTGCTATACTTCTTATTGCTCACTGTACCTGTGCATCTTTCTTGTTTTAATTTTTGGTATAAACTTAGTATACATAGGTAAATTTTTCTCATGTTAAGGAAGCTTCAGGTGAAAATATAATTAAAGCCATAACAGCTCATTTTTTTATTTTGGTTATGTATATGCATGCTTTTGTTTTCTTGTTGTAGATGTTGCCAAGTAGTATTTTTCCGTTAATACATGAGCTTATTGCCTAGGTTATTTTCCTTTTAGCTCAAGTCTTGGTGTATTAGGCAGGATTTCTAACAGAGGACCCACTATTGTCCTCTTTTCCAAATGCAGAAGTGCAGGGAAAGGTCTTTCATAGATTATACTTTATGGTTAACTGCCCAAATTTAGGGAAGGTGTGTGTGAGGCAATGAGCAGGGGTAGAGAATTGAAAAACAAATCTGGTTACCGAGAATTCTGGAGAATATAAGGTTAAAGAAAGTAGAAAAGGTGTGGAGATAAATTATTACATGGGAATATTTCAAATAAATAAATACTATCTGGTTCAGATTTAGATCAATGTGATCTCGAGGGATCATACAAGCAAATAGCCCACTTTGCATTTCTGGAGTGATAATATTCTTGATAGTTTATGTCACCGAAAAAGGATAAGCATTTTTAAGAAGTGAAAATTACTTCCGGAGAAATATATGACACCTTCTACTAAGAATAAATTACATAAATGTGAGGGGAGAATTGATACATTCCTAACATAATGCAATGCTATAATTCCTAGAGAGGTAAAACATATGAGAGGATGTTTAGTCTTATATAATTGGGAAAACAAGAACAGTGCTCATTTTTTGCATTAAAAGTCAGAAAATAATATAAAATCATAGTCTTCATGCCCTAAACAAACTGTCCTAATACTAGCAGCAAACAATACCCCCTTTCCAAGGTCTACTGAAGCCAGCAGCTGCTTAAAAAAAAAAGAAAAAAAAAACCCACAAACGTATTCCTGGTATTCTCTTAGATACAGGCTTAACAAGTTATTGAGTCCTCTTAAGCAACTACCTAATGTCAGTTACTGAGAATAAATTTCAAAATAATTTGTAATTGAACCAGCCCTTCTTTTGGTTTCTAAGATGATGTCAATTTCATGTTGCTCTTTTTATGCATTGCCCTTCCTTCAGGTTCCTCATAATTTATCAAACTCAGTTTGCTTCCTTCTGATGCACTAAACAAATTCAGTCTTCAAACTTTCCCTTCATTCTCTGTAGTCCTACCTTAGCTGGTTATCCACTAATAACAACTCATAAACTTATTTCTCTAGCCCCAGGCACAAATGGGAGTCAATCCTAATACAGAATTTCTATAAAGAAATGTTTATATCACACACTTAGATAAACACAAATACACTATATTTTCTATATTCTTCTTGAAAGACTAATAGATGTCTTAAGCCTAATCTGATCTAAAACATACTCTGAATTTATAGTCACCAAACCTAGGGCTTCCTCAGTTCCCTAACCTCACTGAACAGCAACTTCCTAACACCAGTTGCTAGGATCAAATGGCTTTGATTTCTTTTTGACACATGGCATCCATTCTGCAAGCAAAATATAACTAAACCTTAACTATTCTCTCCCTCTTCCCAACAACTTCTTCGACTCTAGTCACTTAATTCCCAGCTCAATTATTGAAAGAGCTTCCTGTCTGTATCACTACCCCTATACTTTGCCACTCCATAATCTGTACTTACCATGGCAGCCAGAGCATGTGCCTCTTAATATGTAACTCAAACTGTGACATTTCACTCTCTAAACCTGCCAAGGGCTTCCATCTCATTCTGACTTAAACACAAAACCTCTCCCCACAAACACGCACATACACAGCACCACAGCTCAATTTTATCTCCTCTGAACCCTCACTTGGTCAGCCTACTCACCCCTGCCCTGCTTCAGGGACTTTGCACTGACAATCCCCTCTACTTCTAAGGCTTCCCCCTGGTTCCCCTTGAGTCTCTGCTCAAATACCACCTTATCACAGAGGACTTTTCTGATCGCATAAAACTACAGTTTCCTCTCCCCCAGTCTTTATTCCCCTTGCCTTTATTTTTCTCCACAGAACTCATCATCACCTGATAGAATTTGCTTATTGTCTCTTGTCTATTCTAAGAATGATAGGAATTCAGTTATTTTTATGCCATACTCCAGTATCCAGAATATGTAGTAATTATTCATATTGTCTAAATGTCATTTAAATAAATAAATCATTTTTACAACTGATTTGCACAAGTGAGATCGTGTCAATTTTAATTCATAATTTCTGTAGAGAAATGTATATATTATACCCAAGGATAAATTATATTTAAGAAATATATAATTTATTCTATTAGAGATATATAGAGAAATGGAATAGAAATAGCAAAACAGTATATACATATCATTTGATGATATGTTATCTTTTGCTTATTAATGTTGAATATAGCAAAGGATAAATGATGTCTCTCAAAAACAACTTCATGCCAAAAAATTCTAACATTACTCTGAGCACACATTAAGGCTATTATTATTCTTGATCCTAGTATTGGCATTTCATGTTTGTTTCCACCAAGTATACAGAAGCTGAAAAAAGCATACAGAAGCAATTTTTAGCAGATTTGCACAAATAGGAGTCAAATATCAATTGTAACTTGACATTTCTATAGATAAATGTATATTATATTCTAGGTAAACAAGCATGAAAGTGACGTCAAAGTGTTAATCACTTAGTCATGTCTAACTCTTTTCCGCCCCATGGTCTGTCCATGGAATTCTCTAGGCAAGAGTACTGGAGCAGGTTGCCATTCCCATTTCCAGGGGAATCTTCCTGACAGGATCAAACCCAGGAATCCTGCATTGTGGGCTACAGTCCATGGGGTCACAAAAGAGTCGGACACAGCTTAGCGACTAAAGCAACAAAGAGACGGTAACTTGGTGTCTGTTCATTGAAACTGGCCAAGTCATTCTTTAAGGCTGCTGTAATAGCCTTTTTGTTTCCTCTATAATGATTATCTCTTGATATTTATATTTTCCTCTATGTCATTTGGATCTCAGCCTAAAAGTCACTTACTCAGAGAGGTCTTCCCTAGCAACCTCACCTGCTAGCACCACCCTTATTTCACTTCTTGGCATAGCTTGCCTCACTATTTTCTTTCTGAAGTGTTTGTTTTTATGTATAATGTGTTTATTGATCACCTCACTACGTTAAATACAGACACTAGCCAGCTTGATTGTGTTATTCACTACTGTATCCCTAGTGACTAGAACATTTCCTGGCAGTTAGCTGATGCTCAATAATCATTTATTTACTAAATGAATGATGTGATCTCTGTTACGTCTTATATTTGTATAAATGATTAAAAATCATTAGAGATTCAAGAGTGCAGAACTCACAAATATGAACTCCCTTCCAGCCTCATTATGGATTGTTAACAAAACACCAGATTAACTGACTTGATCCTCATAGATCATCAGGGTAATGTACCTAGGTGTTCTGATGTTGTTAGACTATTCTGTGATAGAAATACTGATCAAAATATGTTTATTAGTTTGATGGTGATACACATCTCTGATTACCAGCTTTCCTGCATCTGAAAGAAGAAAGGACTGAGTTGTTTTCCCTTCTATTCAGGTATTTTAGATGAGTTACATTAAAATAAAGAAATATCAGCTTTAACCATTTTTTCTGACCAATAAAACAGGTTAATTATATTAACCCAACAAATGATTTTTGAATACTTACTGCATACCTGTTTCTCTCATTAAATTTTAGGTGGAAGAAGACATAAATACCTGCATGGCAAGAACAGTTCTCAACCCATTTTGTGTGTTATTAAATTCTTATTGCAATTCTTTCATGTAGAAATTATTATTCCTTTTTTTAACATCTTAGGGGAATTAACTTCAGAGAGGTAGATAACATACCCAGATTCATACTGTTAGGGGCAAAGTTGAGTTTTTAAATACATTTTTATTACTCCAAAGCCTCCCCTTGTACTTTGCCAATTGAAAGAAGGGAAATTCTATGAAAATTTAAATAGTAATAATAACAAACTAGTATGAGCCTCATAAAACATTAAAATAAGTATAATTCATACAAAAAAATTACCTATTCAAGCAGAGAATTTAGCTATATGTTTTGGTCACAGAAATGAGGGACATAGACATTGCCATAATGCATTACTTTAAATGTCTTAAAAAATGGACCACGGTGTAATTAGACCTCATCAAAAGACCATTTAGATTCAAAGTTTATAAATTATTGTCTAAATGTTCTCATTAAGATAGCTCAAATTGCTTTAGAGCTTTGAATATGGTAGGCTTTAGATTCTGGTAGACAGATAAGCCAGTCTTTAAATCAACCAATGCTCCTTTGCTAATCCTTTATCTAGCTTATTATCTAGTCTCTGACAAACTGTCGTATGGACCCTCACCCTACATCATGAACTCTGCTGCACTGTGAATTCTGACTTTGTGTTTTAGACATGGAATCCTTTCGAGGCAAGGAGATATTTGTGGTTATAAGTATCATGAGTAAATAATACCAGTAGGGAACCTGGGGCCTGTGGTGTGTCAGAGCCGTGCCCCTAAACTGTCAGCATCTATCTGTAGTGTTGAGAGCAATAATTGAGAAATGAGGCGTCTTGTGATTTTGTGACTAGGCAGAATGATGCTTATAATTTCAAGCTCTACCTCACAATTGAATCAGCCAGCAAGATCTTCATATGATATTTGGACTAGAATTTTAATGTTTATGTTGCTAGCATTTTGTCTGATTTGGGATTAATTCAGTTGTCATGAATAGCTCTTTGGTAAAGGAAAATGAGATAACTGTAAGCTAATAAAATTAGACAATTTCAATGTGAGATATGTGCAATACCAAAAGAATCATCTCTATCAATCAAAATAAGTGGTTAAATCAATGGAGACCATCCATTTTTAATTTATTTAGTAATTTCAAATATATTTATTCATTGTTTGTGAGTATGCTTGCAGAACAGTTTAGATACAAAATGTTCTTATCCTCAGAAATTACATGATCAAGGTGTGAAAATGAGACATGCATACTCACATTAAAAATTAAACAACAATTCAAGAAGCATTTCAGGCTGTGATTAAGGGCCATGTGAATAGTATGAACAATAAATGAAAGATCAAGGGTGTCACAATGGAAGAATAGAAAAACTTGGAATTGACTTGCTTTTGGATTGAATTGCAATTGGGTTGAAGTTGAATAAGTGGAAGGTGTACCAAGCTGAAGATGGGAGAAACTCTAAATAGAGCTGAGTGCCTGAAACTAGACTTTAGCATGTCATCTTTGGAGACAGCGAAGGGCTACAAACGTAGTTTCTGACTATCTCGTTTGGGTTCTTGATGGCCAAGTTGAGCCATTTAGACTTCATCCTGAGAATAATGGTAAATCTGGAAGAATCTCTATGGAGGAGCAGAAAAACAATGACAGCACATTTGAAGGGTGAATCTGATAAAAATGTGCATACCTTCCTGAAACTAGGCAGAAATTAGAAAGGAAGAAAGCAGTGGTTTGAACAGTGGTTTTTAAACTTGAATGTGCTTAAGAATCCACCTAGGTAGCTTGTTGAAATTGCAGATTCCTGAGCCTTACTCCAGAGGTTCTGATTAAGTCAGGAGAAGGCTTTTAATTTCCATCTTAACAAGTATCAGTGTGCTTCTGATTTAAGTGGTCTTCAGACCACATTTTGAATAATACTAAATTAAAATGCAGTCACAATAATCCATGAGTGAAGGTTTATACTATAAACTTTTGGAAGTAGCAATGAAAAGGAAATAATGACTGTAAAAGATACAGTGATAAGACTTAGAAATGTTTGCATATAAAAAAATCAAAGAGAAGACATAGTCTAAGATAATATTAATGTATTTAAGTCAATATATTTGATCAATTTTGTTTTTACAACTGGATTTTCTACTCAATTAATTCACCTGAAAGACTCATGCATATAAACATGATCCCTAAATGTGAACTAAGGAGAAAAGTGAAAGTGAAAGTCGCTCAGTCGTGTCTGACTCTTTGTCACCCCATGGACTACACAGTCCATGGAAGTCTCCAGGCCAGAATACTGGAGTGGGTAGCCTTTCCCTTCTCCAGGGCATTTTCCCAACCCAGGGATCGAACCAAGGTCTCCCACATTGCGGGCAGATTCTTTATCAGCTGAGCCACCAGGGAAGGAGAAAATAAAATATGAAATAATGAATATGGTAATACATGCAGATAAAAAAGAAATTCAGAAAAAAATAATCCACCACTTTGCATTAGAATCAAATAATCATTCTAATGATTATGATTATTTTTCCCATCATGGATTTCACTAATTCTAGTCAAGTTTCCTGAATTCCTTTCATCATTAGTTTTTGGAAATGGATGTCGAATTCTCAATTATCTATATCTTCCCCGTTTAGCTAAGAGGAAGACAATAGGGACCATGTTGGATCATCTCTATAGTTATGATTATCTTACATCCTATATTTGGGGAAATCATTATTATTAAAATAATCATTTCCTGGTCTCACAGATACAGAGAACAGATTGGTGGTTATAAGAGGTGGTTGGTAGCAGACTGGGAAAAATGGGTAAAGGTACAAACTTCTAGTTTTTAAATAAATAAATCCTAGGCGTGTCGTGCACACTATGGGATCTATAGCTAATAATACTGCGCTGTATTTTTGAAAGTTGCTGGGAGAGTAGATCTTAAAAGCTCTCACCATAAGGAAGAAAGATTACCTGTGTGGTGATGGATGTTAACTAGACTTATTTTAGTAATTATTTCATAAGGTATTCAGTGTTGTACCGCTGAAACTAATACAATGTTATATGTCAATTATATCTCAAATTTTGAAAGTAATAATAGCTTCCATTTCCTAGAGAATTATCTGACTATGAAACCCAGTTTTTGGTTTGAACAATATAATTACTGGAATTATGGTCCATAGTAGGGCCATGTTTTACAAAAAATACACAGTTTTGGGCCTTATTCTCAGTTGTTTCTGGGACAAAGTCACAAGACCATCTTAAGGAGATTAATATAGTTAGATTCTAGCTTATGTTATTAAGCCATCAGGAAGGGTACTGATGAACATTATAAGGAAAATTGAATTTTAAATAGAAATTATAATAATTATCAGAAGTTTTCCAGTCTCAGGTTGATGCAAATTTTGAGGTCACAGTGTTTCCGCTAAAACAGTAATCAATACTCAAAGCAAGTTTTCCTAAAGAAATTACACCTTTTAAAAGATTTGTGAGTTTATTTTATACCTTCCTTTACACATGTAAACAAATTATTTGGCCTTTCAGTTAATAACATCTGAGTATGTTTATAGATTACCTTCAGAGTTATTGTGAGCTCCAATAATGGTATTAGGAACTGGAAATGTTTCTTTTACATGGACATCGCCTAAAATTATTGAAATTTCAAAGTTCTTGTTTCCACCAACAGAAGGAAAATAAATGAATCCAAGTGCCTTGAAGAAGAAAGGTATATAAATCAGTTTCAGTTCAGTTCAGTTCAGTTCAGTAGCTCAGTCATGTCTGGCTCTTTGCGACCCCATGGACTGCAGCACACCAGGCTTCCTTGTGTATCACCAACTCCCGGAGCTTGTTCAAACTCATGTCCATCAAGTCGGTGATGCTATCCAACCATCTCATCCTCTGTCATCCCCTTCTCCTCCTGCCTTCAATCTATCCCAGCATCACAGTCTTTTATAAGGAGTCAGTTCTTCGCATCAGGTGGCCAAAGTATTGAAGCTTCAGCTTCAGCATCAGTCCCTCGAATGAATATTCAGGACTGATTTCCTTTAGGATGGACTGGTTTGATCTCCCTGCAGTCCAAAGGACTCTCAAAAGTCCTCTCCAACACCACAGTTCAAAAGCATCTGTTTCAGTTAAGGGTAAATAATCATATTCCTTCACACTTTAAAAGAATATTTGAAAGAGGGATGACTTTCACCTCTTGAAAAGGATGGAAGAAGAGGGATAAAAAGAAGACTTGGGAGAAGTTTCAACTGAGGGGAAAAAGGAGTAGCAAGGAAAGTCTGCAGACAAAAGGTGAGCAGTTAATTGTGCTGGGAAGCTAGAGATTGTAAAGAAGAGCTCTTCCTTTGGCGTGAACTATTTGAATGAAAACGATTCTCTTGAGATCACACTACCTCATGCCCTGAGTCCCCTCTGGTACTTGAATATGTCTTCTAGGAGCTTGACACTCACTTTTGCCCAAACATGACAGGGATTATGTCCTGTGGAACATTGGTGGTTTGTTAGTCATAGAATTTGTCATCCAATATTTTCTTATTCATTGCTATGCTCACTTGCTCAGCTGTGTCTGATGCTTTGTGACCTCATGGTCTACAGCCCACCAGGCTCCTCTGTTCATGGAATTTTCCAGGCAAGAATACTACATCAGGTTGCTGTTTCCTACTATAGGGTATCTTCCTGACTCAGGGCTCGAACCAGTATCTTCTGCATCTCCTGCATTAGCAGGTGGGTTCTTTACCACTGAGCCACCACAGAGGTTAGCAGACTGTTTCTATAAAGACCCAAAAGTAAATATTTTTTACTTCATGGGCTATATAGTCCCTGTCATGACTACTGAACTCTGCCATTGTAGTATGAAACAGCCACAGATAATCAGATGTGGCTGTGTGCCAATAATACTTAATTTACAAAAACAGGTGGTAAGGAGGATTTGTCCCATGCCTATAGTTTGTCAGACCCCTTCTAGTACAATATATGGTATTTCTATTATGGATCAATAGACTGGCTTAGAAAGCGAACTACTTTCCTAGCATAGTTTCCCAAAAAGTTGCAGATTAAAAATAGGTAGGAACCTGACCCAGTACTAGATTTGGTAAATTCCTTAAAGAAATGTAAAAGTCTTTGGAAGTACATAAATAGTGTCTAGAAATTGGGTTGCAGTATTTTCTATTTGTGTAAATTTTATAGCTCTTTTTCATCTGTGGAGTAGAAATAATAACACCTACCTGAGAAAAAGGCCACGGCCATCAATTGCCATACCATAGGTAAATGCCCATTACAGCAGCTCTGATGTACAGTAGGCCTTCAGTAAACATTAGTTTTCTTCCTTCTTCTCCATATGCCAGAATACACATATGGAGTAAAAATAAAAGTACAACAGAAACAAAGCAGAGTAGGAAGCATAATTAGCTTCATTTTTAAGGTACAGTAGCTCTTTATTTCACTAAAATATCCATTGTTGGCTTAAAGACATAGTCTTCTTACTGCTTGGACACAGCTCATAGTTTTCAAGAGCTCTGCATCTAGCTTGATACTGTGGGGGTTGTTGGTTTTCCATTTTCTTCATTTCCTATATTATATGTAATAAATGTAAATTTAAATATATGCATGCTGTGTTGTATATTAGTCAGTCATGTCTGACTCATTGCAGGCAGATTTTATATATATATATATATATATATATATATATATATATATACACAAACATATATGTGTGCTTTTGTATACATATTGGGCTTCCCTGATACTTATGTGCCAAATACTGTGCCAAGCTTTTTTTATACTTATTGTCTTATTTAATGCTTACAATATTTTACAAAATTGTTGCCTTATCATCCCCATCTTATAAATGTGAAATTGATAGAGCACTTAATGAAATATACCTGCAGTTATACATGCAGAAGCAGCTGGTATTGAAACTCAGGGCTTCTGGTTATAGTGTCCATTTTCTTAATAATGATGATTAAATATGTTTAAAATTACTTTAAAAAATAAAATAATATTTAAATGCAATGAAACCATTTACTACTGTTTTGACCATTTTGACTTAACAACTTTGTTATTTACGGGTTATTTGCCCAACACTAAAGAACTGAGTTGAAAATGCAATGTGTAGTTTACAATTGGTCAGTTCATCCATACCTTTGAATCTGCACTGAAGCCGCTTGCAAATAAATCTAGATATCCATTTGGCACACTCCACAAAGCATTCTAAACAATTCAGTGTGTTCACATGATGAGATTCCCATTATTTATGCATGAAGAAAATATGCCATTTCCCATGCACTGAGCCAGGGAGGAAATTATTCAGTCTTAGTAATATTAGACCATGGGTCTTCCATTTATCTGAAACTGGTCGTGTCATGCTGAGGAGAATAATGGTTCAGATCCTTCTCCTTCCTTCAAATATTATGTCAAAATTACATTGATCAAAATAAATAAAACCTTGTATCACTGTATCAAGGCTATAAGAAGATAGAATAAGCCAGCACAAACATTAAAAATGAACATGTTAGAGAGTCTGCCTTGAATTGTGAATTCTATTCATTTTTACCTCTTCCAAGGTTCTTGTTTTCCTCTACTCAGAAAGTTACATGGAAATTTTATACTTCTATTGAAATAAACAGCATGTTCCCCATTTTTTAAAAAAAGGCACTGTTTCATAAAAAAAAAAAAAACAACTTGCATTTACAAAGAAAGGGAATAACTGGACCACATTCAAGTTAGTTTGTGAATGTGCCCAGGTACTAATCTGAATTCTGTCTTTCGGACAGATTAAAAAAAACTAGTCTTTCCTCAATGCCAGCCCTCGCTTTGAAGTTGTTTACCTCAGCTCTCAAAGACAAATTGTAGTATTGCTGAAAAATAACATATTTGTTATCACTTAAGGAAAAGCCATTTGCTATAATGAGTTAAACTTACTCATCTTGCAACCACTACCACCTATAGCTACATTAAGATTTGAATTAGGTGGTCTTGGATAATTTTCTAAAAATATTCAGAGACATCTCCACATCTCCACCCACCCCACCCACATGAAAGCTCATGAATTTAAATTTAGGGAATCAGTCCTAGAATGGCCTTATTCCTTGCCAGGAGGGAGAGAATCCCCCTCTTTTTCTGTGTATTACAAGTTTCTAGTTTGGGCATCTGAAAACTGGGTTTCTGTTGAAGCTTCTCCCAATATGATTTCATACTTAATTGCTCTCTGATTCAGGGAGATAAAAGAGGAAGAAAGCAACAAAATGTCTGGGTTCTCTCAAGATGAGTAAGGTTTATAGATGAGGAAACTAGGGCTCAACAAAGTTACAAAACTTGCCCCTAATATCACAACTTTCAGGGGTAAATTAGTTCTGTTTGGTCCCTGTACCCATCCTCTTAACTAGAACATCCCATTCCATTTGCAAGGAAATTGGAGATATCCAAGCACACAAGACTTGCTAGTAGAGGGGCGGGTACTGAAACTGCAGAGGCATCAGGGAACTCTAGTCTACAAGAGCTCTGTGTGCTCTTTGACAAGTCATTACCCTTCTCTGTGCCTCAGTTTTGTTATCTGTACACTGGGGATAATAATAAATTCTTCAAACACAGAACAATTGCTGCCTCACAGTAAACTATAAATACTAGCTATTGCTGGGATTTAGGCATCCTCACCTCTTTTGTCTTATACTGTTTATTGCTTAGAACAGATAGATGAATATGTGATTCAGAGATGTAGTTTTTTATACATCAGAACAGTTTGGGGAAACTTGAGGTTATATTGAGAATAGCAATTTTTTTCTCTCTCACTAACCATATTCTATTTTAAATTACCATAATTCTCCTCTTTTTTTCTGCTAATCTTGCTGCTTCTTGATCCTTAGGCAACTATCCTCAGTTCTTGTTAGTTACTACTAATCCCTACTGTGATGTTTGCTGATAGGGAAAATGTTAGATGATAAGGAATGTTATATTTTAATGGCAGATATATGAAAAATTCAAATGCTTCCTGACCCTAGGAGGGAAACTTTCTGCTAATCAAAGGATGTAGGGCTCTGTGACAACCTAGAAGAGTGAGATAGAGTGGAAATCGGGGGGAAGTTTCAAGAGGGAGGGAACATATGTATACCTGTGGCTCCTTCATGTTGATATATGGCAGACACCAACACAGTAGTGTAAAGCAATTATCTTCCAATTAAATTTAATGCTAAAAACACAGTATGTAGGGGGTAAATATCTAGGGCTACAGGAAGAGATAGTCACAGCCAAAGAATGGAACACATTAACCTGGCATTAAAACCTACCATCTTTGCACAATTTTTTTTGTTCTATTTCAGCATTGATTTAAAAGCTATACTTTGAAAGGAAGATAAATTCTAATGTAAAGAAGTTTGCTTATCATTTTTCAGAATTCTGTTTGGATTTCTCAAATTTTTTCTGCTGCCACAGGTCTGAAAGACAGTCCAGTGATGGAATTGGGGGAGTTTATAAATACAGAGTGTTTACACATGGCCTGTAGCTTTCTCTTCTAAATAATGCGATATTTGGCTCCATGCTGCCCACTAAGCTCCTGCTCACTTCATTTTATCTGTTCTCTTGGTAATGAAGTAGGTTCCCTGCCCTGTGGATATTGTGGGTTTTTATCATTCAATATTCAATATATACAAAGGAATCTTTGTAATATGCAGCTTATAGAGCATATCATTTTGGAACTATAATATTGTCAACATATTGCATCCTCTTTCTCCCACTAACCATCTCTTTCTTCCCAGCTCACCAGGTAATAACTATCCTACATTTTGTGAATTTCATAATCTTTCTATTTTTAAATACTTCCTAAAATATCACATATGTATGTATTCTTTAAAATCTTGCTGCTCAAGATCTGTAGCAGTGGTGCCATCTGGGAACTTATTAGAAATATGGAATCTCAGATCTATTGAATCAGAATCTGCATTTAATAAAAAATCAACTCATATGCATATTAGTTTGAAGAGCATTGTGCCAAATGTATTATTTTGTTCTCCGTGGAGTTTTTGCCGTATTTTCTCATTTGTTTCTTGGGTTTAAACTTCAGAAGAAGGGTATAGTGTTTGTAGTCTACTGCCACTTGCTTTGCTAACTTAACAAGGCATTTATTTCTAAGATTCATCCAAGTTGCTTTGAGTAGTCATTTATGGCTTCATGATGTAACATTTGTGTGAACATCCCAGAATTTATTTTTTCTTTTATTGTGAAGAACTGAGGTTGTGTCTGGCTTTTTGTTATAAAGCATAATCCTGCTACAAACACTCAGGTGGATGTCTCCTGGCATGTGTGTGTGTGTAAGAGATTCTCTGCACTAAGTACCCAGAAGTGGAATTGTGAATATTGGTCTATGTTAATAGTCACTTTTACAAGATAATGGTAGATTATTTTCCCACCAGCAATGTATAAGAATTCTTATCTTTACCAACAACATCAGGCTTCTTACTTCTTTCCCAACCTAGTGGATAGTACATGCCTTCTCACTGTAACCAGAACGTGCATTTCACTTGATTACAAAAAAGACTAATCAATTTTTCTTAAGTTTCATGACCATTCAGCTTTCCCCTTCTGTGAAATGCCTTGTCATATATTTTGACTGTTTTTCCATTATTTCTTTCTTGATTTATAGAAGTACTTATTTTAAAATAATGCTTTGAGAATTACATGTATTTCAGTATTTTCTCCCAGTTTACGACTTGTCCTCTTACTTTCCTAATGGAAGTTCTACATGCTAATGTAGTTTGGTTTATTAATCTTTTCTTTCATTGTTAGTATTTCTTATAACTTTTAAAAAGAAGATCCTCTCTGAAATGAAAATTGGGATATATATGTCTTTTAGAGTTGTGATTTTCGCAGGGTATATGCCCAGCAATAGGATTGCTGGGTCATATGGTAGTTTTATTGCTAGTTTTTGTTTTTTGTTTTTTTTTTTAAGAAATTTCCATACTGTTATCTGTAGGCTGTATCAATTTACATCCCTACCAACAGTGCAAGCAATTCTCTTTACTCAACATCCTCTCCAGCATTTAGTTTTTATAGATTTTTTGATGATGGCCATTATGACTGGTGTGAAGTAATAAATACCTCTATAGTTTTGATTTGCATTTCTCTAATAATAAGCAATGTTGAGCATTTTTTCATGTGTTTATTAGCTATCTCTATGTCTTCTTTGGAGATACATCTGTTTAGGTCTTCTGACCATTTTTGATTAGGTTGTTTATTTTTCTGATATTGAACTGCCTGAAACTGAAAGTGAAAGTCGCTCATTTGTGTCCGTCTCTTTGCCACTCCATGTACTATAGAGTACATGGAATTCTCTAGGACAGAATACTGGAGCGGGTAGCCTTTCCCTTCTCCAGGGGATCTTCCCAATCCAGGGATCAAAACCCAGGTCTCCCACATTGCAGGTGGATTCTTTACCAGCTGAGCCACAAGGGAAGCCCAAGAATACTGGAGTGAATAACCTATCTCTTCTCCAGGGGATCTTCCTGACCCAGGAATTGAACTGGGGTCTCCTGTACTGCAGGCGAATTCTTTACCAACTGAGCTATCAGGGAACCCCCTTGAATTTCCTGAGCTGTTTTTATATTTTGGAGATTAATCATTTGTCAGTTGCTTCATTTACAATAGCCAGGACATGGAAGCAACCTAGATGTCCATCGACAGATGACTTGATAAAGAAGTTATGACACACGTATGAAATGGAATATGACTCAGCCACAAAAAGGAACGAATTTCAGTCAGTTCTAGTGAGAAAAGAGGCTGTTAAACAGAGTGAAGTAAGTCAGAAAGAAAAAAAAAGTATTGTATATTAACACTTATATTATATATGTACTCTAGAAAAATGGTACTGATAAACATGTTTATTCAATTCAGTTCAATCACTCAGTTGTGTCCAACTCTTTGTGACCTCATGGGTTGCAGCACACCAGGCTTCCCTGTCCATTACCCACTCCTGGAGCTTACTCAAACTCATGTCCATAGAGTTGGTGATGCCATCCAGCAATCTCATCCTCTGTCGTCCACTTCTCCCGCCTTCAATCTTTCCCAGCATCAGGATCTTTTCAAATGAGTCAGTTCTTCCCATCAGATGGCCAAAGTATTGGAGCTTCAGCTTCAGCATCAGTCATTCTAATAAATATTTGGGACTAATTTCCTTGAGGATTGACTGGTTTCATCTCCTTGCAGTCCAAGGGACTCTTAAGAGTCTTCTCCAACACCACAGTTCAAAAGCATCATTTCTTTGGCCCTCAGCTTTCTTTATAGTCCAGCTTTCATATCCATACATGACTACTGGAAAAACCACTGCTTTGACTAGATGGACCTTTGTTGCCGAAGTAATGTCTCTGCTTTTTAATATGCTGTCTAGGTTGGTCATAGCTCTTCTTCCAGGGAGCAAGCATCTTTTAATTTCATGGCTGCAGTCACCATCTGCAGTGATTTTGGAGCCCCTCAAAATAAAGTCTCTCACTGTTTCCATTTTTTTCCCCATCTATTTGCCATGAAGTGCTGGGACCAGATGTCATGATCTTAGTTTTCTGAATGTTGAGTTTTAAGACAACTTTTTCACTCTCCTCTTTCACTTTCATCAAAAGGCTCTTTAGTTCTTCTTCACTTTCTGCCACAAGGGTGGTGTCATCTGCATATCTGAGATTACTGATATTCATTGAAACATATATACTATTGTATGTAAGATAGATGGTGTGAGAATTTGCTGTATGATGCAGGGAGCTCAACCCAGTGCTCTGTGACAGTGTAGAAGGGTGGGGTGCGGTGGGAGGTAGGAGGGAGGTTCAAGAGGAGACATATGTATACCTATCATTGATTCATGTTGAAGTATGGCAGAAATTGACACAACATTGTAAAGCAATTATTCTCCAATTAAAAATAAATATTTTTTTTAAAAAGAGATCCTCACTTGCACAAATATCAGAATACTATTCTGCTGTACTTCCTTCTAAATATTTAAAGTTCTAAATATCTAAACACATGCTTTAAAAATATTTAATATGATTGGAATTGAATTCTGTTTGTTATATGAGGTAGGCATCAAGATATATCTTTTATACTATGGGTAATCAATAGCTCCAACACCATTGAACAATTGCTCTTTTCCCAATAGGTGGCAATGCCATTTCTCTCAAATAATACGATTTTAAATATTGTAAAGGTCTATGTCTGAGGTCTTTATTTTGCTTCATTAGATATTTTATTTATCTTATGCTAGTACTTTACTGTGTTTATTAATACATATTTAAAATAAACATTAATAGTTGGTTGGGAAAGTAGCCTTACCTATTTCCTCCTATTTGCTTTTCATATAAAAATTTTATAAGCATGCAAATTCCTTGGAATATCCTATTGGAATTTTGGGTAGACCTATTCTATTTGATCTCTTCTGTATCTGTTTGATCTATTCTAATCAATTTGTGAAAATTTTTCTTCTTTAATTGATTCCTTCCATTCATGAAAATGGTATATCTCTATACTTATTCAAGTCTATTGAAAAGATTTTTAAAATTAAAAAACTTTTCCATAATGGTCTTATCATTTATTACGTTTATTCCTAAGAATTGTATGTATGTATGTATATTTATGTGTGTATGTATATGCAGCATTTATCTGTTGCCTGTAAATGGAAGAACAATTGAGTCTTATAAATTAGTCACCCTTCTAAACTCTCTTATTCTAATAATTTTTCTATAGATTCTGTGTTTCATATGTGGATAATGATACCATCAGAGAATAATGAACCTTGTTCCTCTTTTCAATCCATATTATCTTCAATGTACTGTGTATGTGTGTGTGTGTGTGTGTGTGTGTGTGTGTGTGTGTGTGTGTAATCTTATTAAGCTGTCTATGATCGATGGCTTAATTTTGACTAGAAGTATTGCAAAGAGTTGACTCATTGGAAAAGACTTTGATGCTGGGAGGGATTGGGGGCAGGAGAAGAAGAGGACGACAGAGGATGAGATGGCTGGATGGCATCACTGACTCAATGGACCGAGTCTGAGTGAACTCCGGGAGTTGGTGATGGACAGGGAGGCCTGGCGTGCTGCGATTCATGGGGTCGCAAAGAGTCGGACACAACTGAGCGACTGAAATGAACTGAACTGACCTGACTGATTTATAATGAGCATTTGTATCTTGTCCCTCACAAAAGATATTTCTAATATTTAAGCTAACATCTTTTCAGCTCTCAACTGCTATACTAGATTACCTACCCACTGATATTAAACAACTCATCCACTGACATTTTCATTTCAAAAGTTCTATGGTGAGTTTCTCCCTTTGTCACCCAGGCAACTCACAGCTTTTCAACTCAGTTTGGCCAGGGCTCAAGTTCAGGCTTTGATACTAAACAACTACCTGAACTTAGGCCAATGCTTACCTGGTTGCCTTCCTGAGCTTCAGCTTCCTCATACGAAAAATGAAGTTAATGCTAATAATCCTCCATTTTAAGGAACCCGTTCATTACAATATTCAACTCAATTTAATAGGAACTCTGTAAAATGAAAAAATTATCTTTATATTTTCTGAAACAAGTGGAAGATGAATACATTTTGCATACCAATATCTACCATGTTACTTTTCAGCATCTCAAAGTGTAAGATTAAGTCTTCTTAACATACAGACTCTTAACTATTTTAGTCTCTGCTAGTTAGGCCTAATTTCATAGTAACAGGCTACCTTCTTATAATCTCTTTTTCATCTTTGATATTGAGAGTGACATTTCAAGGCACAGTGATTCTTTTTTTGAATTTAACTATCAAACACTAGAAGTTTAGCACCCTCTCTTAAAAGCCAGCCAGAAGCTTTTGACAGATGGACATTTAGCACCTGAATAATTATCCTTCAGTTCTCACAAATCAGTTATTTTGAAAGTTCTATGACATATTCTGAGGGGTCTGGTAATATCTACTCATTTTAAGTGTATTACTGCTGTATGACTGACCATGATTTTTTAGTTATTTTAATGAAAAAGCAATATACAGCTTCAAGGACTAATGAATATCTTGTTTTCTTATGTATAGATATATACTGTGTATATATATGTAGAGAGAGAGAGACAGAGAGACAGAGAGAAGTGTAATCTCTTTCCCTGAAATAAACATTTTCTTTACTTAGAATAAAAATTTGTCTCCCAGGCATAATTTCATATTTTTCTACATATTTAATAATCTCTCTTCAATGAGGCATAGTCTTTTGAAGCCATTTTCAATGATTATTAGGTGTCTGATTCAATTTAATTAAGCCTAAAATTCAACTCTGTGTTGCTCTGAATGTAAGTGGCAAATTCACCATTCTTACCATGACCTACATGGTCCTCCTTGATCTGTCCCCATTTCCAAATAGCCTCCAGCTCACTTCATCCCAGGCCATTCATCAGCTTGCTATTCCTCAAATATAACAGACTTGCTGTTAGGTTGGGGTCTGTGCACTTGCTTTTTCTATAGCCTGGAACACTGGCTTACTCCCTTACTTTCTTCAGGTTTTTACTTAAATTCTACCCTATCAGAGAAGTCTTCCTTGATCACCATTTACAAACTCTCAAATATCATACTCTGAGTTCTTAATTTCTGTCAGTTTGTTTTACAGCACTTCACCATATCAAACATATTTATATCTTTGCCTGGTGTTTATTCTGGCCTTTCCAGTTAAAACAGAAGAGCCAGAACTTTTCTGTTTTATTCAGTTATTTTACTCCAGAACTTAGTGTTTGGTTCGTATTTAGTGTTCAATAAATACTGGTTGAATTAAGTAATTAATGTTGAGACAATCAGGTGCACAGGTGTTTTCTATGTAGAGTTAGGTCACAAGGCTACAGTCAACATCTGCAGGAGACTGGCACAAACCTTTTAGTCTCTGTTGAAAGATTCATTATGATTTTCAAAATGTTGAAATGTAAGAAAGAAGTGCATTGTTAAAAAGATTAAATAAAATAATGCATGAGAAGTGTTTGGCAGAATGCCAAAAGTTAAAGACTCAGTAAATGTAATAAACCTCCTTCCATCTAAATTCATCCTTTCCCATTTCTCTCCTGTCACAATGGAAATGTTGTCTTTAGGCTTATTGTTGTTGTTCAGTCGCTAAGTTGTGTCTGACTCTTTGTGACCCCATGGACTGCAGCACGCCAGGCTTCCCTGTCCTTCACTGTCTCCCAGAGTTTGCTCAAACTCATGTCCATTGAGTCAGTGATGCCATCCAACTATCTCATCCTCTTTTGCCCCCTTCTCCTGCCCTCAATTTTTCCCAGCATCAGGGTCTTTTCCTTTATGTTGGCTCTTCTAGTCTTTTGTATTACTTAAGGCAAAGTCTTCCATTTGTATCTTAGAGTTTAATCCACCCTCACCTTCTCAGAGACAACACTTACTTTCCTTATTCCTCTCATATCCTTGTTTTGCATCCTACACATCAACCCTAAAACCTTAAAACCAAATCCTTGATTTGCATCCTCTTTGCATCAACCCTAAAACCTGGTCCACCCAGAAAGGGTCCTTAATGATAATTGACACAAAGTCACCCTATTACCTTAAGGGGGCACTTCATACGAAGTGATTCATCATTAGATGTTTGCATACTGCCTATCTGTCCTCACAGATTTATAGAATCACTTACCATTTTCTGAATGTCCAATGCTGCATAATTTCTCCCATCTCTTAAGCTTTTGCCTATGTCAGTTTCTGCCTAGAATGCCTTTACCCTTTGACATTCCCCAAGGTATACACATACACAGTCACACAAATATATTCATGCAAAATGAGATTAGCTAATTCTGATTTGCACTTGAGGGCTTAGTTGTATCCAGCTTGGATATAGCTCTTTCATCGTGAAGACTCACTGAGTCCTATGAATTGAATGTCCCTCCTGTGTTTCCACTGCAGACACTACATATCTCTATCAACTCTCCCTCTCTCCTTCTCCTTCTGTCTCTCCCTCTCTGTATCTCTCTCTTCCTCCTACCCATCCTCTTTCTCTGCCCCCCTCTTTTCCTTCCCCACCCACTGACTTACAGCTACTAAGCTCCTTGAGTACAAGTATTTTTTATGTTAATTAATGAAACACCAAAGTCTACATGAGAATTGTGTTCATACTCAGTCCCTCAATTGTGTCTGACTTTGTGACCCCATAGACTGTAGCCCGACAGGCTCCCCTGTCCATGAGATTTCCCAGGCAAGAATACTGGAGAGGGTTGCCATTTCCTCCTCCAGGGGATCTTCCTGAGCCAAGGATCAAACCTGCATCTCCTGCATTGGCAGGCAGATTCTTTACCACTATATAAGCTACACTTGTAACTTAAATTGACAAGTGGAGTGGTGTCATTACAAAGCTACAAATTTGCTTTCTGGTAGTACTGAAACCTGTGTGTCAACCAACAAGTTGCTGCTAAATTAGCATTAATGTGCTAGCCAAAGGCAGATATGCTTAAGATAAGCACTTCTTACTCTAACATTTATTGCATATTCCTGTTTGTTTCATATTAGAGAAAAAGTGACTGGAAAATGACTTAATATATCAGAAACAATGGGAAGGAGAATTTAGTACTAGTATTTATAGTGGTAATATTGACAATACATACAACTTAATACATGTACAGACTTTCACAATTTTCAGAGTGCTTTTATGGCTTTAGAAAATACTAAAAACATCAAAAATCTAGGGAAAATCTAGGACTGAATGCATCCTTTGGTTATTTCTAACTAGGCACCTGATTGGCCTTATGACAATATTGCTAGTGAAAAATTTTCAACTTTATGCCATCTGTTTCACATTTAATTAATGCATCCTATTAAAATAATACAGGTGTTCAAGTATACATAGTGTGTGAGTGAAGTTGCTCAGTCGTGTCCAACTCTTTGCAACCCTGTGGGCTGTAGCCCACCAGGCTCCTCTGTCCATGGGATTCTCCAGGCAAGAGTACTGGAGTGGGTTGTGTCCTTTTCCAGGGGATCTTCCCAACCCAGGGATCGAACCCAGGTCTCCTGCATTGCAGGCAGACGCTTTAACCTCTGAGCCACCATATGCAAAAACAGACTCATAAGGAGAACAGTATAGAAGTTCCTTAAAAAACTAAAACTAGAGCTACCATATGATCTAGCAATCTGACTCCTGGGCATATATCTGGAGAGAGCCGTAAATTGAAAAAAACAAACAAACATGTACTTCAGTGTTCATAGGAGCACTATTTACAATAGTTAGGACGCAGAAGCATCCCAAATGTTCATCAACAGGGGAACAGGTAAAGAAGATGTGGTACATACACACAAGGGAATATTACTCAGCCATAAAAAAGAACAAAATAATAGCCTTTGCGGCAACATAGATGGACATAGAGTTTGTCACACTGAGTGAAGACAAGCAAAGACAGACAAGTATCGCATGCTATTGCTTCTATGTGGAATCTAAAAAGGGGGGGTACAAATTAACTTATCTGTAAAGCAAATGGAGGCAGATGTAGAAAACAAACATAGTTAATAGGGGCTGCTGCTGCTGCTGCTGCTGCTGCTAAGTCACTTCAGTTGTGTCCGACTCTGTGTGACCCCAGAGATGGCAGCCCACCAGGCTCCTCTGTCCCTGGGATTCTCCAGGCAAGAACCCTGGAGTGGGCCGCCATTTCCTTCTCCAAGGCATGAAAGTGAAAAGGGAAAGTTAAGTCACTCAGTCGTGTCTGAATCCCAGCGACCCCATGGACTGCAGCCTACCAGGCTCCTCCATCCATGGGATTTTCCAGGCAAGAGTACTGGAGTGGGGTGCCATTGCCTTCTCCTAACAGGGGCCAAGCGGGGATAAATTGGGAGATTGGGACTAATATATACACACTGCTGCTGCTGCTGCTGCTAAGTCACTTCAGTTGTGTCCGACTCTGTGTGACCCCATACTAATGTATAAAACAGATAACTAACAAGGACCTACTGTATAGCACAGGAAATTCTACTCAATACTCTGTAGTGGCCTATATGGAAAAAGAATCTAAAAAACAGTGGATATGTGTATAAATGGATTCTTTGTTGTATACCTGAAACTAATACAACACTGTAAATCAACTATACTCCAATAAAAATTATGTTTCATTGAAATCCTCCTCCCATCACCAAGTTAGAAATAGACTCTTAGTTATCATAACTTACCATTTATCATTTACTTTTGTGTTCTGGATAGAAATGATGCCTGCTGTCTCCTAGCTTTCAATTGACAACATTTCTACCAGAACGCTCCATCATTATTGACAGCAATGTTCTCCTTGTTAATTGCCCAGCAGCATATTGAGTGACTGACTGACTGGCTCTCTAGGGCAGATTTGAAAGGCATTGGCAAAACAGGACAGTGATAGTGAGGTACAATACTCTCTTTCTCATGGTAATGGCACCAACTAACTGCTTATTTAGGTTTGTTCAGAAAAGAATACACTGATCTTTTACCTGGACTTCTCACTTTTTATACAGATGTGTTTGATGATAAGTAGTAAAAGCTGTCAAAAATGCTCTAAATGCACCCGATAATTGGAAACACCCTCTTACACTGTGCCCATAAAACCGCATCTATGATCACTCAATGGAAAAAAATGGATAATTTATATTAAAAGTGGACATATAAGCATGGAAAACCAATGAATCAGTGGTATGTTCTGGTTGTTTCAAAAATGACTAGCCAACTCCTAGATTAATGAAAAGATTTTTTAAGTAGATGACTTGGCATGCTCATTTTAAACAGTAATAGTTTCTTTTGACAAACAGACAACTAGAGTAATAGATAAAATATATTTTTTCATGAGATCTGGGCTTTTAAACTGGTTTTCTCAGAAAGTAAGTGCCATAGGAAAGTCAACAAAGAGCACCTGGAGTGTCTTTGCAACCACATAATAAGGGAGTAGGTCTGGATCAGTAGTTATTGATATATTGAAATTAATTGATAACCTAGATAGCATATTCAAAAGCAGAGACATTACTTTGCTGACTAAGGTCCATCTAGTCAAGGCCATGGTTTTCCCAGTGGTCATGTATGGATGTGAGAGTTGGACTGTGAAGAAGGCTGAGCGCCAAAGAATTGATGCTTTTGAACTGTGGTGTTGGAGAAGACTCTTGAGAGTCCCTTGGACTGCAAGGAGATCCAACCAGTCCATCCTAAAGGAGATCAGCCCTGGGATTTCTTTGGAAGGAATGATGCTAAAGCTGAAGCTCCAGTAGCTTGGCCACCTCATGCGGAGAGTTGACTCACTGGGAAAGACTCTGATGCTGGGAGGGATTGGGGGTAGGAGGAGAAGGGGATGACAGAGGATGAGATGGCTGGATGGCATCACAGACTCGATGGACGTGAGTCTGAGTGAACTCCGGGTGATGGTGATGGACAGGGAGGCCTGGCGTGCTGCGATTCATGGGGTCGCAAAGAGTCGGACACGACTGAGAGACTGAACTGAACTGAACTGATTGGTATATTGAAAGTTTTTTTTAAGTACTCTTGTCTGGGTCCTACCCTGAGAAATACTCATTTCATTTGTTGTGGCATGTCAATGATTTCTAAATTTGTCTGAACCAGAATCACCTGGCAAACCTGGTAGCCATACAAAGCCCAGTGTCGTATCCTAATTCAAGGGACCAGGGCCTTGCATGCTTGATTTGCTCTTCAAGTGATTCTGATAACATCCTAGTTCAAAATCACTGGTCTAGCATTCAGCATCAGACATTTTTAAGTCCTCCAAGTGATACTCCCTAGATGCAGCCACAGTTGGGGACCACTGATGAAAATAATATTTAGGATTATTCCAAGTCTGGCAGGAATAATCAAATTTCTAGCTTTTGTTAAACATTTATTGTATATAAGATATTGTGCTATTATTTCACTCAGTAATCAGCAGACTCTGAGAAATAGTAATAGTACAATCTTGCATTTTAAGAGAATGAAGTGTTCATAACTCAGCTAGAAGCGAAGTTGCTCAGTCGTGTTCGACTCTTTGCGACCCCATGGACTGTAGCCTACCAGGTTCCTCCCTCTATGGGATTCTCCAGGCAAGAGTACTGGAGTGGGGTGCCATTTCCTAAGGTGACATGAATAAGAGGTGATAGGCTAGAATGCAAGCTGTCTTACTTCAGATATCATACAATTAACTATGAAATCAATAACCTTGTGGAATTATAAGAGAAATTGAAAACTCTAAGTTAGGAACACATTAGAACGTAGTACTTAAATTATTTTTTATACTTAAATATATACTTGTAATTATATAATTAAAAGAAAGAAATCATTTTATAAATAAATGGAGAATATAGGGAAAATGTTTATAAATTAAAAGGAAGTCAAAAGTTGACAGTTTTAGAGAAGCAGCTTCGATTTCAATTATTCTATTTATTCTAGAAAGGAGACCATAAATTGCTTGTACTAGTAGTACTTGAGGGGTGAACATAAGAATTACATATAAAGATATTTTGTCATAGATATATTGAGAGGAAAGGTGGTAAGCATTTCAGAGGAAAGAAGAAATGTGTACACTTCTTAGAAATGGTTCCAGTTGTTACTAACTCAATGAACTGGGGGGGAAAGCAATTTATACTCCATAACACTTCTTTTTTTCTCCTTACATGTTTGGAAAGATATCAGTTCAATACCTTCCTAGGCAGGGAAAATGCGTTGGCCACTGCAGTTAGTCACAGTTGGGTCTGTGAAGGGGAGAGAGAGTGCCTCAGTCAAGTATCACTACGGTTTTGGTCATATAAAGAGGAAAGTGGCACATGGGAGACTGCCCTGCTCCTCTCAGGACACAGCGTTTCTCAGGTTTGTGAAAAAGACACATATGTCAGAGTGCCAACACCAAAATGTTGGAAGAAGGGACATTTCCTACCACACACACACACACACACACACACACACACACACACACACATGCATACACACACACACAAAAACAAGGGAAAAAACCCAGAAAGAGATACCGAGGGTCTTTTTGCACAATAGCAAATTTAATTGCTCCCAGTTAGAGGGGACGCTTGCACATTTTATAAACTGCCCTTACTAACGAGCAAAGTTTGCATTTATTTTTGTTGATGTTATTTCCTGATTGGTGTTTACACTGATCATTCACTGTATGGAGAACACTGAATTTTCAGCACTCTGGAGAGTCTGTGATGTGGTTCCTGATTCTGATATTTTGGTATTCACTACATGGTGTGCCTAAAATGTGCATATTCAATTATGTGAAGATTGAGTGTGTGCAGAGAACAGAATAATTATGCTGCCAACAAGCCATTGTGAGCCCTAAATGTATTTATATTTCAAATAATGGACGGTTCTGTGGTAACTCCCACAAAGACTAATTTTAGGACTATTTTAACAGTGAGTAAATGACGTGTGATCTGTAAGTAGTGTAGCATTATTTTTAAAAGGTAAAGGAAAAAGTATCTATTATTCTGAAATTCTCTTGGTTTCTCCAAAACATTTAACATGGCAGGGAAATACTAATTAAAGGAAGACAAATAAAAATTGAGGTTGGATTTTAGTGTCAAATGTGACTAATTTCTGTGGACTAATAATGATACAACATGTTTTAGAACACATTGGTACTAGAGCTGTGTTCTGTTGAAAGTGGCTGGAAAGGCAGAATTGCAAGCAGGTGCTTATGGTGGAAACCACTGAAGATAACCAGAGGCTTGTAACAGAAAAGATAACCCAACCTAGGGGGCTTGCCTTGATTTCCAACTCGGACCACTCCTGGAAATCTTCATCACGGAAGCAGCAGCAACACAGCTACCAGCTGGAGGGAAGATCTTTAAGAAGAAACTTTGGGTATTCTCCCTGCTATGATCCACATACTACTTAATCCTATGTCAGGGGAAGAGACTGAATTAATCCTAATATTGGATCCTCGCCCAGATCCAGTTTTTCAGCGTCGCATGCATACACCATCCAGGGCAACTTTGCCAGCTTTGCCAGGTCACATCCCTTTTCTCTGGAAGCTCCAGCATGGGGCTCATCGTCAACAAGCTCTGATAATCAGCCAGGACCCACCCAACTCCATTTCTCCAGGAGGACTGAGGCAAGCGGGAGGTGAAGAGGAAACCTCGGGGGCAGTGGGGGGCCGTGGAGGGAGGGAGGCGGGGGCAAGGGAAGGGGAAGGATCAGGAGGACAGGTCTGACTCCTGACTGGCTGGGGTGGTTGTGGAGAAAGTCACAGCTCAGGCTCACCAGTCAGGAGCTGTCCAACTTTTCAGCAGCTCCGGGATCAAGGTTCGGGTGCCCTGGACCGAGGAGGCGGCTCCTCTGGCCGCTGCTGCTGCTGCTTCTGCAGCTCCAGCTGCTAACAATTCCTGCTATCACCGCCGGCGCCGGGAGGAAGGAAGAGAAGAAGAAAGGGAGCACCGACCATTGGCGAAGCCGCGCATCTCGCGCCTTAGTCTTGGAGACTTGGGGAGCCCAGGAGCGTGCCTGTGGCACAAGCACCGTGGAGGGAGCCCTGTCGTGTTCTGTGACCTCTCCCGCTGGCAGAGCCCCCTTTCGGTCGTCTGGAGCCTCTGGCGGCTTCAAGTGGGAAGCGGAGCCCAGCCTCAGCTCGGCTCCTGAAGCGGCGGCGGCGGCAGCATCGGGGAGGCGCTCTGGCCGGCGTGGTGAACCCAGCTGGGCAGCAGGGCGCGGAGCCGAGAGCCACGATGGAGGCGGAGGGCAGCAGCGTGCCGGCCCGGGCGGGCAGCGGCGAGGGCAGCGACGGCGCCGGCGGGGCCGCGCTCAAAGCCCCCAAGCACCTCTGGAGGCACGAGCAGCACCACCAGTACCCGCTCCGGCAGCCCCAGTTCCGTCTCTTGCACCCCCTTCACCACCTGCCCCCGCCGCCGCCGCCCTCGCCCCAGCCCCAGTGCCCCCTGCAGCCACCGCCGCCCCCCCTGCCGCCGCCCCCGCCGCCGCCCGGGGCGGCTCGCGGCCGCTACGCCTCGAGCGGGGCCACCGGCCGCGTCCGGCACCGCGGCTACTCGGACACCGAGCGCTACCTGTACTGCCGCGCCATGGACCGCACCTCCTACGCCGTGGAGACCGGCCACCGGCCCGGCCTGAAGAAATCCAGGATGTCCTGGCCCTCGTCGTTCCAGGGACTCAGGCGGTGAGTGGAGAGCGCCCCCTCCCCTATTCAGGCAAGGGGTCACCTCCCCAGCTCTCAGAATCTCCTCGATGGTCCATTTACCCATGCCTTCCTGGACCCTGGGCCAAATTCTATTCTGGGCATCGCGGGAGGGCCAGCAGGGGCGTGTCTGTCCTTGCTTGAAAGGTTACTATTCAGGTGTGTGTAAGAGACCCCAAAAGTACGGCATCAATGTTGAGTGTGCATGTGTGTATGAGAGAGAGAGATTGAGCTTCCCAGTCGTGTAGACCACCCATCCCTCTCCCCTCCCCACCCACTTCCACCCCACCCTGGCGAGTGAGACTTTAGGAGGCGAATTCCGATTTCTCTGGCTGGTGAAGGAGAGGGGTGGGGTGGGGGGCGTTGAGCCAGGAAAACACCCAGTAATCTGTCTACAACCCCAGAGTAAGGCGGGGTGGGGTGGCGGGGCAGGGGTGGGGGAATGGGCGAGAAAGCTTGGTCCTACAATTGCAGTAAAAGCTTGAGAACAACTCTGTCAAGTCGGGAAGTAAATTGGACAGCGAAAGGGGAGAACAAACACGTGGGTGACTTGGAGAGTTTGGAGCAAAATGTTCAGCAATCCTTAGGAGAGGAAAGGAGGGAGAGATGGAAGGAGGGCGGGAGCGAGGATGCTGTGGGAGTTACACTGTCGGTGTGTGGTGTGTGCAAGCATGTGTGTATCGAATGGTCCCTGCAGAATCTCAGAAAGAAAGCACCTCGTTTTAGCAGCAGGCGAGTTCGTAGAGATCTGATTGCAGTGATTTTCCCCTTAACATAACGTGCTCCGGAAGACGGGGCATAGAAGTGGCATTTCACCGGAGTTTTAATAGATGCCTACCGCTCCAACTCCAGGAAAATATTCCAAGAGCGAGACACAGCTGCTCTGAGGAGTTAGCTCCAGATTCTCTCCACTCAGGAACGGTGGTGGAAGTTGGGCCCCTTTTCAGTCCCTTTCCTGGCAACTGGAAACAGCTCCTTTTTCCCGTGTCCCGGGCCCTCAAAGCCACAAATCCCCTCCCCCACACGGACAGGCGCGCACACAAATGTTTCAGGAGCTGCAGATCCTTGGCACACCTAATGGCAAAGCAGGGCTCTCGTCACCTCTTAGGCTTGGGCAGACATTGATGGACTGCCAGTGCAAGCCACATACCTGTCTGATGGGCAACTGTAAACTGTACATCAGGGTTGAGTATGGAAACAGGAAAACCTGAGACTGGAATTGTTTGTCCAACAGTAATTGACAGTAGGTTGGATTTATTAGAAAATCTTAATAGTGTTCAAATATGTTTTTCTGAGTTTCCTTCTTCTCTCCCTCCAGCCAGCCATCCCTCCTCCCTCTTCCTTCCTTCCCTTCTCCCTCTCTTTCTTTCTTTTTCCTTCCTTCCCTTCCCTTGTCTTCGATTCCCTTCCTTCCTTTCTTTAATGAGCATGTCTCTCTGGGTTGTATACACTATGGTCAGCGGGAATCCAGCCAAATAGAATATCCCAACCCTGACGTGCATACACGCAGGTCCTCACACCCTCTGCCTTCGTCTTAGCCACAGAAGGACAGACATTGTTCCTGGTAATGTCATCGTACCTGTTAGATAAGAAGAGTGAAAATTATAGTTACTAATGTCAATTCAGATCAATTTAAATGCTAAAGATTGGTGTGATTTGCAGATGTTTGTAAAATTAATATGCAAGTTTCATTTTTAGAGTCCAGACTGCTAAAACCCATATGTAGCTTTACTCTTTGAACAGGTGGGTGTTCTCCACTTGGGCTGAACAGTATATATGTGGGTCCTCAAAATGGAATAAAGGCAAGCATGGCACTTTGTATGTTTGACCTAGGGATAAAAGATTATGAGACTGAGCTCTTGCTATATGGTTTAGTCTCTCTGTTGTGTCCGGCTCTTGCGACCCCATAGACTGCAGCCTGCCAGGCTCCTCTGTCCATGGGATTCTCCAGGCAAGAATGTTGGAGTGGGTTACCATGCTTTTCTCCAGGGGATCTTCCTAACCCAGGGATTGAACCCAGGTCTCCTGCATTGCAGGCAGCCCCCTTGCCAACTGAGCCACCAGGGAAGCTGCAGCCATTAGTAAACATTAAATAAGAATAAGAGTTCTAGTGTACATACTCTATGGGTTGATTGACTTTGTAGAGCCTCTTAATTAACTTCATTTATTAAAATAAAACAATATGTTTGAGAGTGTGGAGGGAGAAAAATGAGCTAATTGAAACAGAGGTATTGCATTGTTGATTTGAATTTATTTTTTGCTCTGTTCTCTACACTGATTAATTCTTCTACTTGAAATTTGTTAGTTAAATGGTTCACCAAAAACTAAGCTGTATAACATTTACACATAACTTCCACTGTGGTTCACCTGATAAATCATGGTTGTTCTATTTAAGGATCTTTACATCACTTATGTATTTTCCAAACACTTGAACACTGCATTTCAAAATTTCCTTAATATAGTTGCTTTTGCAAATAAATGTCTTTTACAAGAAAGTGTGGTTATTACTTGCATTCTTTAAAGAGAACAGTAGCAATGCTTAAAAATTATCCCCAAATTGCATTAATATTTGAACTCATTAACAACACTGAGATGAAATGGTACTATGTCCACTTTATTGATAAGAACACTGAGACCTAGAGGATATGAGTAACTTGTTCAGTAACGCATGGCCTTTGAGTGTCAGAGCTAAAACTAAAGCCTAAGTCTCCTGACTCAACATAGGTGATGGGTGCTGCTAAAATAAATGCGTGCAGAACCTGGGTGTGTTGACAGAATCAAGAAAGATATAAAATGGAATATGAAGTTTATATTGATTGATACTACAGTTCATAAAGCCCAAATGAACCAAATATGAAATACGGTTTAAATCTACTTTGAAAAGAAATGACAGAAAGCATAAGCTATGGAAGCAGTGAGAGATTTTAACCCTTATTTTTAACTTCTGCAATCCTGGCCATGACACTTGTGTTAATGATTACAGGAGAGGCAAACCAGTGGATCTATTTACTTTATACAATAATATAATGATAAATATAAGAAGTGCATTATCAGAGAATCACATATAATCAGAAGATTTCAGGTTGTTTTCAATGATCGTCTAAGATGAAATAAGCATGTGAGACATGGGCAAGGAGTGTATGTTTGTGTGTGTATTCCTGTAAGCCATCTAGGTGGAAGGCTTAAGCTGTCTGTCAAGTTAACGTCTCTGAAAAAGCCTCATGGATGGATGGATGAATGATTCCCTATGGATTATTGAGAAAAATGTGTCTTTTAAAAGGCTAGTTTTAGAATGTATAGCAGCATTTCCAGATATTACGATCTTGACTAAAATTCCAAGAATTAGTTACAGTGTGTAAAGCAAAGAGAAAGATGTATATATACTTGGTTGAATGAAAAAAAATTGTATAAATAGGAAGGAGGCAATCCTCAGACATTTCATGATCCATTCTTTTGATTCCATCTGGAAATGTAGGTATGTTGAATAAATTTTATATTAAATTGTATCTAACAAGGTAGATCCATTTTTTTAAACAATGTGAAAGGAATTTGAAATAAAATTACCAGAGGAATGCCTTTATGTTACGAAGAGAACCAAATGAAATATTTTTTAAATTAGTGCTTTTTAATATATATATATCAAATTAGTCATTTTAACCAGTAGTTCCTCAAAGTATAACAACTGTTTAAACTGATAAATGATTTACTTATTAAATTTCTTTTTACACAACAGAATATTTTCTTTAGATCAGTCTTTTCTAAATCTGCAAGAGTTGTATATTCTCAGTAACAAATTAATGCTAAACATCATTAATCATCAGAAAAATGCAAAGTAAATCCACAGTAAGATACCACATCACAACTGTTAAAATGGCAACTATCAAAAACACAAGAAAACAACAAATGTCGGTGAGGATGTGGAGAAAAGGGAACACTTGTGCACTGTTGGTTGGAATGTAAATTGGTATAGCTACTATAGGAAACAGTACGGAAGTTCCTCAAAAATTAAAAATACAAATACTATATGATCCAGAAATTCCACTCCTGGGTATGTACCCAATGAAAAGGAAAACAGTAATTTGAAAATGTGTATGCATTTGTATGTCCATCGCAGTATAATTTATAATAGCCAAGATATGGAAATGGTCAAAGTGTCCAGTGATGGATGAGTAAAGAAACTGTGATAATAGATGAAGGAATATTATTCACCCATTAAAAAAGGAATGAAATCGTGCCATTTGACAACATGGATGGACCTTGAGAACATTATGCTAAATGAAATGTCACAGAGAAAGACAAGTACCAAATGTTCTCTTTTACATGTATCATCTAGAAAAATGATAACTAAAACAAAAAATAAGCTCACAGAGAACAGACTTGTTGCTAGACATGGGGAGTTGCTGACAAATTTTCATATTTAAATTTTAATAAGTAAAGACATTAAGGATATTATTTAAATATTTTGTGAATAAGAAAGCATGGCAAAATTAATGTTTTCACATTTCCTATACATATGGGCAAAACAGTATTAGACTTAGAAAAAAAAGCACTGATTTCAATGTTTCTGTGTGTTCTGAGACTTTTGGTGCATCAGAAGAAAAATATCATGAATCCATTACATTTTTTGTTCTGAAATTGTATACGTTCCAAGTATGGGATGGAAAGGGGTGAGAGGAAGGAGGTAGAAGAGAAAAAAAGGTAAGAACCTATCTGCCAAGCATGGAATATAGGTAAGCCCTTCTCTGGTTCTGATTGAAACATCTTGGTCCAGTTGCCCACTTAGGGAGTAGTGACAGGGAAATCTATAGCCTGCAATATCCACAAGATACATTTCTCCAAAACTATGCTAACTCTGTAGAAATGTCAAGATGGGAAGGGACTTAAATTTAAGCTAACCTGGGCTACCACTGCCCAGCTTTTACACTTGAAGAAACATGTATCCTGCGGGGTTACATTACTTTACAGAATAGTTTCCAGGAAGAATAAGAACTACAATTTATAGCTACTGTATATCTCTCATTGTGGCTATGTTTTAACAATGACTGTCCCCGTTTCCCAGGTTATAGCCTGAAACCAAAAGTTTAAAAATTACTTTTAAAAGGCATTTGTGAGTAAATGGGATATTCAGATATTGGCAAGAGAGACCACTTCAGAAAACAAAATACTCTTTCTCTTTCCAACTTGGATGCATTCATACACAGCACACACACACGTACATCCAGTAATGAATTGGTCACTAATTTCTATCTCCAAACTTTAATAATGTGGTTTTCAAAAAGTATCTTGGGAAGATTTCTTAAGTATCATGCAGTGTAATAATCAAGAAAGACTAAACCCTGTTAGTAAATTTTGGTAGTTATTCAAAGGCCTCAAATCTAAGAGGGGTATAATTATGTCCCTCTTACAGCTTATTTTCCATCTACAAGTTTAAAAATACGCAATATGTGAGTCTATAACTTGATTGCTGCTAGTCCAGGCTCATAGCAAGAATGTTGCTAAGGGATTATACCAAATAGCACTTTATTATATTTCAAAAGATGTTGTGGTTATTTTTACCCTGAAGAACATTTTCCTACATTTAAAAATAGGAAATCTAAATTTTTCCAAAGAAGAGGGCATTTCACATTTTTTTTTAAATTCATCAGCTAAATTGATTTGACCCCATACACTCACATACCACCATCACCATGACCCTTAGCAAACCACTTCGGAAATTAAATAAGAAATAAGGTATGTTTTTTCATCTGAATACACATTTACATTTGTTGATCTATTTCAGTGTGTGTTGTCACTGTTCATCCAGTGGTCTCAAGCCAGTGATATCCTTAGGCTTTTCCTCTCCCTTAACTCTTGAATTTCAGAGACATCAAGATCTTTTGATTCTACCTCAGAAATATCTCTTGTATTTTCCACTGTAATTTTCATCTGTCTCCTAAACTGTTGCAATAACTTCCTAAAAGGTCTCCAACTCTGATCTCCCCTGACTGTAATCTATTTTACACTCCAAGCCACCCAATCTCATCCCCTTGTCTGAAATGCTTGGATGATTTCTTTTTGCCTGCAAGACAAAATCTCAATTTCTTAGTCTGACTTTTTGAAGTGTTAGCCCAGTCTCTTTCTCACAGAAAGTCTTGCCATCCATCCTCTTCTGTAAACCTCATAAAAATCACCACACTGAACTGTGCTAAGCTCTCTGTGCCTTTTTACACTTCTTTCTTTCTGAAGCTTTTTCTTCTTTCTCAGTTGCTTTCCCCATGCATCACCTCCTCCTTATCTGTTTGAAAAAACTCATGAAACTTTTCAAAGTTAGTTTATATATTACCACTTGAGTGGACATTGGTACAAACAGAAGAATCTTTTTCTCTTCTGGGCTTCCACATTGCATTTTTGCATGAATCTCTGTTCTAGCAGCTACCAATTACAGTTTTGTATCTGTCTCCCTCATTAAGCACAGTAGGACCTTGTGGAGAGCATGGTTTATATAGACGCTCATCAAATAATGAGCTTTTAAATGAGGAAATAATAATGAAACCTTGCCTTTTCAGTCTGTGCTCTCTCAGAGAGGGTATATTTGATTTCCTTAATAATCTCTATGAAATAACAGAGCTGGTGATATTTTGCTCATTTTATAGGTGATCTAAGAAAATATAGATTCTCCCAGGAATAGACGCATGTACATATTCAAAGACAGAACTCAGACTTTAGCCTTGAAACTCCCAGTCCGGTAATCTTCATCATACTGCGAGATATATGTGGGTTGGTACTGGATGAGAAGTAGCCTATCATTTGACTAAGACTATGAAGGCAGAAATTATATTAATTATGAAGGCTGAAAATCTAGCTTATATGAAAACAGCATCAGAATGAAAATAATTCTAATGGAATCATGTCGCCATTTTTCTTTAGAGAGATTCCTTTACAGACTAAGTTCTTAACTGGGTTCTTTGGATCTAAAGTGAAAGTGAAAGTGAAGTCGCTCAGTCGTGTCTGACTCTTTGCGACCCATGGACTGTAGCCCACCAAGCTCCTCCATCCATAGGATTCTTCAGGCAAGAATACTGGAGTGGGTTGCCATTTCCTTCTCCAGGGGATCTTCCTGACCCAGGGATCGGACCCAGGTCTCCCACATTGCAGGCAGACGCTTTAACCTCTGCACCACCAGGGAAGCCCCCTTTGGATCTAAAGGATCTGTTAAAAGGGGAGTGCATATTTTGGGGAGAACATTTATCAAACTCTCAACAGGTCCTCCATTGACAAACTTTAAGGTACTGTGTTCTAAAGTGAACTAAGTCATTGAAATTCACTAAGGGAACAATTGTAAGAACATCACCTTCCAATGGAGTAATAGTCTCGCTGAAGTGACTGAAAGATTCATTTGAAATGAGATTTTTAAAAAATGAAACACTTTAGGCAGATAAAATCAGAACATATCATATATTCTTTTAGTTGAAATAACATGATATTAACTTAGGAATAAAAAAAGTTTGATGGAACTGAATGAGACCTATGTATATATGAAAATTTAGAATTTAATAAGGGCGATGTTCCAGTTAGTGAAAGCAAGATAAAGTATTTAAAATATGGTGTTTATTTCTTGAAATAAAAAAGTTCCTTACCTAACACCATTTTAAAAATCACTTGAAATCAATAATAAAATTATTAAAAACTTAAGATTAAAAATAGACAAAGGACATAAAGAGGTAATTCAAAATGGAAGAAAGATTAATGACAATATACATTTGAAAAGGTTCTCTACTTTGTGGATAAGCAAAAATAAAAATTAAAACAGCAATTTCATTTAATTTTTCATATATTTTAGAAAAAGATTAAAAGATGAATAATTCAAAAGGATTGCAGAAGGCATGGAGAGGTAGGCACTTTCTAATATGCCTTAGTGGAGAGTATAAATTAGGAAAATCTTGGGAGGTAATCAAATAACGTGTAGGAAAATTTTTAATGCGTATACCTTTGATCTAGTAATGTCATCCTTGGGAACTTGACCTAAGAATATAATTGAACAAAGAAGCAAAGAGGTACTACATTGCAATGTTGCATATATAGTAAACATCTGTAGGAAACCAGCCAAATATCTTTCAGTAGAGAATTGGTAAAATAAATTATGTAATATCTGCAACAGAAGAATACTAGATGAAGAATGAGAGCGATCTACGTGAACTGAAATATAATTATAAACCCTATGAGTTGTTAACTGAAAAAATAATTTAAGGGCCAGATAGAATATACTACCACTCACTTGTGTGTTTTATGAGTACTCATATTTATACATACGAGGTTATGTGAGTGTATATGTGTGTGCCTGTTTATATAGACATGCGTGTATGCATATTATCATAGGAGTGGAGTTGTTGTTCAGTCGCTCAGTTGTGTCTGACTCTTTGCGACCCCCATAGACTGCAGCATGCCTGGGTTCCCTGTCCTTCACTGTCTCCTAGAGTTTGCTCAAACCCCTGTCCATTGAGTTGGTGATGACATCCAACCATTCCTGCCTTCAATCTCTCCCAGCATCAGGGTCTTTTCCAATGAGTCAGTTCTTCGCATTAGGTGGCCAAAGTACTGAAGCTTCAGCTTCAGCAACAGTCATTCCAATGAATATTCAGGACTGATTTCCTTTAGGATGGACTGGTTGGATCTCCTTGCAATCCAAGGGACTCTCAAGAGTCTTCTCCAACACCACAGTTCAAAAGCATCAATTCTTCGGTGCTCAGCTTTCTTTATAGTCCAACTCTCACATCCATACATGACTACTGAAAAACCATAGCTTTTACTAGATGGACCTTTGTCGGCAAAGTAATGTCCCTGCTTTTTAATATGCTGTCTAGGTTGGTCATAATTTTTCTTCCAAGGAGCAAGCATCTTTTAACTTCATGGTTGCAGTCACCATCTGCAGTGATTTTGGAGCTGAACAAAATAAAATCTACCACTGTTTACACTGTTTCCCCATCTATTTGCCATGAAGTGATGGGAATGGATGTCATGATCTTAGTTTTTTGAATGTTGAATTTTAAGCCAACTTTTTCACTCTTCTCTTTCACTTTCATCAAGAGGCTCTTTAGTTCCTCTTTTGCCATTAGGGTGGTGTCATCTGCATATCTGAGGTTATTGATATGCTTATACTTTCCCCCCAGAAGGAAAAAACAAACAAACGCTAATTGTTAAAGGTATGAGAAGAGAGGATGGTTAACAGAGATCTCTGATGTTTTATGTTCCTTTAAAATGAGCATCTGTTGTTTTTATAATAAACAAAAGATATATTTTCTTTTTTAAAAAATCTAATATTTTCCATTTATTTAGGTTAACTTATTTTATTTATATCTGACTTTTCTTTCCTCCCTCAAAAGCAAATGATTATGTCACAAAACAATTTCGTAAAAGGTAAATTGAAGCTGTCAAACAGAAGAACGTGTAAGTGCCTGAAAATAGTATGCAATAGGGAAGCAGAAATGCATGCCATTGATTCTTGAGTAATTGGTAGAAATGAATCACAGATTTGGTTCTGAGCTTCCTATCGGCAAATCCAAGGAAGGAAATGCTGTCAGTTCAAGATTCACAGTAAGTTAAAGGAATTATGAATTGTTTAGAAGAATGCATTGGTGTTAACTCTGAAAATTAAAAGTACTATCTCTCCATGGACCTTTCAAAAGGATACTTGTGAAATGGTGTGTATGTTTTCAATAATTTTCCTACAGTATATAAAGCATTAGATAAGTGTGAATGTGCTTGTAACTATGGCTATTATAAACCTACATAGTGATGACCCGATGTCAAAAGGCATTTCATTGGAAGTCCATCAGCACTGGAGCCTCAAATAGCATTCTTACCAGTAGTTTCCCTTTAGTGCTGAATGCTGTGTGTGCTCTGCTAAATATAGCTGCATTTTCCAGCTTGGAGAACTCCTCTAAACTTCATCTCCACTATTCAATGTAAAAACCTTGTTCTCATTTGGTTACCCTATTTTGATTTGGATACCCTATTTGTTCCCTGGTTTCTAGAGAAGCTACATTTTAGGTTTTCTTTCCCCAGTTTTTCCCTCAAATGTTGCTTTGTGACTTGGTTGGTCCCTACAAATGTGCTTAGTCACCCAGTCGTGTCTGACTCTTTGCAACCCCATGGACTGTAGCCCACCAGGCCCCTCTGTCCATGGGGATTCTCCAGGCAAAAATACTGGAGTGGGTTGCCATGTCCTCCTCCAGGGGATCTTCCCATCCCAGGGATGGAACCCAGGTCTTGTGGATTGCAGGTGGATTCTTTACCAGCTGAGCTACCAGGAAAGCCCTACAAACGTAGCCCTCAAGAAAATCCAACTTGGTTAGCCCTCAAGGTTGGCTCAGAATTCTGGGATACCATAGCCCAAACTGGGTCCCACTTATTCATGACATGAGAATGGAATCAAAGGAATAAGAAAATTCAGTCTTGGTATCCAGCTGTCTGATTTTCTGGCATGATCACCTACTTCTCTACATTTTCATAGATTGTCTACTTCAGTAGAATGCTCCAGAATAAACCAGTTACTAATGTAGCCTTGATAAACACATGGATTTGTCCTAACTGTAGATCAGTTAAATGGTAGAAATTACTCAAAATGAGGTGGATGTTTTACACTAAGCTATTTATAATCCTCCTCTCTGAAAACAATTAGAGAGGCACAGCCTTTGTCTATTGAGATTGCTTCAAATTCACAGCAGTACTGTGATCATTTGCCTACTGTTATTGTTAGCAGGCAGGTATGCTTCCAGCTCATCTGGAAGGAATTTAAAACCACTAGAATAAAAAGTGAAAGTTGGAAGTGTTCTATATACATTTTTGTTTTACTACCACTTGGAATCATTCCCACCAACTGGGGTCTTTCGGTTGTATTGAGAATCAGGTTATTATCTAATGACCAATAGCCAGGGGTCTCTACTCAAATCATATAGCTGCTCATCATGGAGGTTTCTAGTACAGGTACTAAATGTGAATATGTGTGTGTGCTCAGTTATGTCTGAGTCATTGAGACCCCATCGTCTGTAGCCTGCCAAGCTCCTCTGTCCTTGGGATTTTTCCAGGCAAGAATACTGGAGAATGTAGCCATTCCCTTCTCCAGGGGGTCTTCTTGACCCAGGGATTGAACCTGTGTCTCTTGCATCCCCTGCATTGGCAGCCAGATTGTTTATCATCTGGGAAGCCCCACAGATACTGAATAAAGATCATCAAATACTGAGAAATACTCATGCTGTTCTTAGCAGGTTTTTTGAGAAGTAATAAGTAGTATGAGATGATACTTGTATAGAATGTGGGTATAAGACATTCATACTTATATTAATAACTAAGAAGCTGACATATATACCAACTGAAATAGCCAATAAGTCAGAAGATCCACAGTTTGTGGGAAAGAGAATGTTCTCTATAGTTTCAAAAAACCAGACCAATCTTTGTGTCTTTGAACCTGCCCACACAAGGGCCTCTCTTCACATCTACCACAGATGCCCTTTCCTTCCCATTCAATAGCTTTGATAACATCTATTCATACTTCAGATCACAGCTCTAACATCATTTTTCCAGTGAAAACTTCTCAGGTCCCCTAAACATATTGTAATACCTTATAGTTTTTTAATTGGACACTTGATGTGAAGAGTATATCAACAGTACTTTTTATTAAAAAAAAAAAGAAAACCCAGCTTCTTAGTGAGCTTTAAGTCCAGTTCAGTTCAGTCACTCAGTCGTGGCTGACTCTTTGCAACCCCATGAACCGCAACTGCGATTCATAGGGTCGCAAAGAGTCGGACACGAATGAGCGACTGAGCGACTGAACTGAACTGAAACTGAACCGCAGCATGCCAGGCCTCCCTGTCCATCACCAACTCCCAGAGTCCACCCAAACCCATGTCCACTGATTTGGTGATGCCATCAAACCATCTCATCCTCTGTCATACCCTTCTCCTCCTGCCCTCAATCTTTCCCAGCATCAGGGTCTTTCCAATGAGTCAACTCTTCGCATCAGGTGGCCAAAGTATTGGAGTTTCAGCTTCAGCATCAGTCCTTCCAATGAACACCCAGAACTCCTTCAGAATGAACTGGTTGGATCTCCTTGCAGTCCAAGGGACTCTCAAGAGTCTTCTCCAACACCACAGTTCAAAAGCATCAATTCTTCAGCGTTCAGCTTTCTTTATAGTCCAACTCTCACATCCATACATGACCACTGGAAAAACCATAGCCTTGACTAGACAGAACTTTGTTGCCAAAGTAATGTCTCTGCTTTTTAATATGCTGTCTAGGTTGATCATAACTTTCCTTCCAAGGAGCAAGCATCTTTTAATTTCATGGCTGCAATCACCATCTACAGTGATTTTGGAGCTGAACAAAATAAAATCTGCCACTGTTTCGGCTGTTTCCCCCATCTATTTCCCATGAACTGATAGGACTGGATGCCATGATCTTAGTTTTCTGAATGTTGAGTTTTAAGCCAGCTTTTTCACTCTCCTCTTTCACTTTCATCAAGAGGCTCCTTTAGTTCTTCGCTTTCTGCCATAAGGGTGGTGTCATCTGCATATCTGAGGTTATTGATATTTCTCCCGGCAATCTTGATTCCTGCTTGAGCTTCATCCAGCCCAGTGTTCTCATGATGTACTCTGCATAGAAGTTAAATAAGCAAAGTGACAATATAGTGAGCTTTAAGACACGACTATATGAGTAACTGAAATAACTAGACCACTGAACTGGTTGACCAGCTTGGCCAGAAAGTTCAATGTAATGTTGACCAAAAATTTTTCTTAATTGATTGGACAAATTAAAGTATTGATGATGTTGGATCAGATACTCCTTTGAATGTCACAGCGTCTGCTGGAGCTCATGAAACACTTCAGAAATATTTAAATCCATCAAGAATCTATTAAAGACGTAGAGAGGGTTGGTAGAAAAGGAATACATAGACCAGCACTGGCCATCAACCAGGCTGGCAGCCTGTTTATTGGTTTGGATGCTGCTTGTGTCTAAGCATTTGCTTTAAATATTTGATGTTATTAATTAATGAGTATTTTGGATTTTCTGTCTATTATAAAAATCTGCTTATAAAAATGCAAGCATGTGCACTACAGTATTATTAACGAACATACAGATTTTGTTCAAATTTCACAAATTTTTTTGCTAGTGTCCATTATTTATTTTCATACTGATCCAAGATTCCACATTGTATTTAGTTGCACTGAGCAGCTTTAGCAGCATGCAACAAATTCTCTTTTTATTTGTATTCTGTTATAAATATTTTCAAAATGTCCCTGTTATGGCTTCTTAGATACACTCATCATTTAAAAATGAACATTTAATTTCTAAATCCATGAGACTTTTAAAGTATCTTTCATATTAATTTCTCACTTAAATCCTTTCTTCTCTTTAATCACACTCTCTGTTTTTTCAGTCTTATAGCTTGATTGAGGCTTTCAATGACTAAGTCAAGATCTCTCTTGGTAAGTGTCACCTCGCACTTGAAAATATGTGGGTTATTTTCAAATATCTTTTGATATTGATTTGTAACATAATCCCGCAGTGATAAGAGAACATACTCTGAATGGTTTCAACACCTTTAGACCATGAAATTTGTTCTACTGTCTCCTAGTTTATAGTCTATGGGAACTTGACTAGACTTTGTATCATGCTGTTGTGTGAAAATTTATAAATCTTAATTATGTTGAATTGGTTCATAGTGCTTTTCAGGTCTGCTATATCCTTCTACTTTTCTGTCTATTCAGTCTATTAACTTTTGAGAGTTTGATACTGAAACTGTAACTGAAAATCTTTATTTATCTACCTAAAAACAATTGTAATGTACAGTGGAACTGTCTGTAACTTTGTTCTGTCTTTTCCAAGTCTCCTATAAATGTGTTATCCTACTTTCATAACTTAAAAAATGTAAAATAAATAAATGTAAGTAAATTACAAAGGATAAAGGTCAAACTGAAATATCATAACTCTTTCTTCAAATGTCCACTGCCAGTTTATTTACCAGAATATGGCTGTCATCTGATTTTTATTAAATAAAAGGAATTTTTAGGTATATTGCTAAAGGTTGTAGTATCTAATGATTAGTTTTTTCTAAGGCACCAGCCTGAGAATAGTTCAATATACATGCAGTCAGGCTGAGCAGGGTAGAGGTAGCAGAGAGAATGGGAGAAAGAAGAAACAAGACTTTGCTAAAGGTTTCTCAATTTTCCTCTAAAGACGTTAGAGAGGGCCTGATAGATTTTCAGCAGGAATATTATGTGTTTAGCTTTGAACTTTTTAAGCTGATTCTGGCAGCTATGTGGAGCATGGAGTGGGAAGAAATTGGAGGTGCAATTTAGGTGTTTATTGCAGCAAAACAGATAAGGGATAAACCATGGTAGTCTGAAACTAAGGCTGTGGCAGTAAGAACAAAAGGAAAGAAATGAATTTAAGAGAGATGTTAGAAATGTGTTTTATGTGACTTGTTGACTGACTTAATGCTAAAAGATAAAAGGATTTCTTAAGTTAAATGTATTTCTGAAAACTGAAGTTAACCCATAACTACCTAGACACGTAAGATGAATTTAAAAGCTTACATTCTAATTTTTAGCTGTATAGATGGGAGTAAGGTTAAAATATTCTTAAGACAGTTTTAAAATACTTGTCTGCATACGCAATTTGTAGTGTTGTATTGTTGTTTTGGATAGATCACTTGTGCCACCATATTAGGCATAAAAATGCTTTTTGATTGTGAATACATTGGGAGGTATAGTTCATTCCAGGCCACCATTAATTCATTGTGTTAATGTAGTTAAATTAGTTTTCTCAGCTCATTTGTAAAAGGTGGAAAAATCACTTCAAATCATTTCCTCTTAAAAGACATCATAAAGCGAATGAGTTTTCTGTTTTTCATGATCAAATCTCTGTCTCTTTCTATTTCTCTTCTTTTTTTCTCATTTATTCATTCACCTTTAACTAGGAACCTTGTATAACAATCCTCCCGTTTGATTTTCTAATCACAGTTATTTCTATACATAAACATTCTTTCAATCACTGCTGTGAATGTGTGTGTGTCTGTGTGTGTGTTGTACAAAATACCACTCTTTTGCTTCATGTTTTAAATATGTCAAAAACTCGCCCGCCTAAGCTTTTTCTTACTTTTTATCAATTCTATTAGTTTTTTCATATTTTACCATGAGCTTTTGCCTGTAATAGTTAAGTCTATTTGTATATAATCTGCTAACTCATACTACCACTCCTTTGCATTTGTTATACCTCATAAACAAGCAAGCAAGCAAGCAAACAAACCAAACAGCAGCAATAAACACCCCTTACTCTTTTTTTTTGGGGGGGGGGTTCTCTTTCTGAAAGCTCATTTTCTCTAGTAAATGGTCTATTTCCATATTATTATAAATCATACCTACAAGTATAATTCTCTAACTTTTCATTTTCTTAGAATTTAGGTACTTTGTTAACATGTTAAGTTGTGAGAATAGTGTTAGCAAAGAGATTTGCTTTCAAATCTTTTTATTGTCATATTTTCATGTATTTTGGTTCTATGTGTATGTTTTTGGCTCTATGTATAGTTTCATATCACTATGTATATATCAGTTAGTATGTCTTAATGTTCTTCTTTGTCATCTTATCTTTATCCTTTCCCTTCATCCTATCACTCAGTATTAGGATACCTAAGTGGGAGTATGTTAGTTGCTCAGTCATGTCTAACTCTTGGCAATCCCATGAACTATAGCTTCTGTTCATGGAATTCTCCAGGCAAGAATACTAGAGTGGGTAGCCATTCCCTTTTCCAGGGGATCTTCCCAACCCAGCAATCAAACTGGCAGCTCTTATGTCTCCTGCATTGGCAGGAAGGTTCTTTATCACTAGCACCACCTGGGAAGCAGTATGTATTTGTTTTCTTCTTTGTCATCTTATCTTTCTCTTTTCCCTTCATCCTATCACTCAGTATTAGGATATGTAAGTACTTAGCAACAATGGTTAGTCATCTAGAGGTTGACAGTATCACTGATCAGGTCAAGTGAAAAAAACTGATGAATTCAGTTTGAGTTTGCGTGTGAACATACACATAGAAATGTCTGGTTAATAAGGAAATATCATCATTATCAACATCGTCTCCTCAACACAACCATTTATTGATTAATTCTCTAGGGGCTTTAATGAATTCCTAGGGGCTTTACAAAGACCATATTTCATTTATTCCTTTCAACAGCCCTTGAGGTAAACATTCTTGTTTCTAAATACAGACCTGAAAAATGATACTTAGCAAAGTTGCTGAACTTGTAGATTTACCTAGCTCCAAACCAGAGTCCTCTAACTCCAAATTCTGGTTCTTTCAATTCTTCAGAGTTCAGAGATCAGAAGAATGGGAGAATGACGTAGGTTGTTTTGGGAATTTGTAGCAAAATATAAGGGGCATCAATAAGAGCCCCCAAAGAAGGGATGTCAGTACAGAAGTGGCATAAGGACAGAGGCCAGGGGAATACCAACCCTTAAAGTACCCACGGGAGAGGAGGAGCCGCTGATGGAACCTAAGGAGGAATGCTCGCCTTGTACTTTGTCAAGCAAAACACAGATTCTTCACTGTGTTCATTCAAAGCATGAACTCTGGACAAAGGACAGTTTGTTGTCATGGGTCAGTTCAGTTCAGTCACTCAGTCATGTCTGACTCTGCAACCCCATGGACTGCAGCATGCCAGGCCTCCCTGTCCATCACCAACTCCCGGAGTTTACTCAGACTCATATTCATTGGGTCAGTGATGCTATCTAACTATCTCATCCTCTGTTATCCCCTTCTCCTCCTGCCTTCAATCTTTCCCAGCATCAGGGTCTTTTCCAATGAGTCAGCTCTTCACATCAGGTGGCCAAAGTATTGGAGTTTCAGCTCCAGCAACAGTCCTTCCAATGAACATTCAGGACTGATTTCCTTTAGGATGAACTGGTTGGATCTCCTTGCAGTCCAAGTGACTCTCAAGAGTCTTCTCCAACACTGCAGCTCAAAAGCATCAATTCTTCGGTACTCAGCTTTCTTTTAGTCCAACTCTCAGATCCATACATGACCACTGGTAAAACCATAGCTTTGACTAGATGGACCTTTGTTGGCAAGTTATGTCTCTGCTTTTTAATATGCTGTGTAAGTTGGTCATAACTTTTCTTCCAAGGAGCAAGCATCTTTTAATTTCATGGCTGTAGCCACCATCTGCAGTGATTTTGGAGCCCCCAAAATTAAACTCTGTCATTCTTTCCACTGTTTTCCCATATATTTGCCATGAAGTAATGGGTCATGGATATGTAAGGAAATAAACCTGCCATGACTGGCATATCAGGAGAAGAGCTTAGGATCTGTGGACACTCCCTGGAGTTATGTATTAATCATTAATATACGGAAAGAAAAGGTTATCAGATACTAGGAGCCTTCTATATTACCTGGTAAGGAAGGACATTATGAATGTTTATTCCCGGTGCACTTAACAGATTGGAACCCAAATGCTGCTCCATAGAGTTACTCTTTAAAGAATCTGATTTTTACTGGTCTAGGAGAAAGAATCAAAGCTTCAGGCTAAAAAATTATAGTTGAAGTTGAGTCATGTCACAGGTGAATGCGTCATTTGCTTTATGTGAATTCTATGTACATGAGCAAGGGAGCAGGGGAACACCAAGTCAGGTTAGAAAGTCTGGGACCAGTTGAAGGTAGAGAAGATCAGCTATGGAGCTCCACAGAGTCAGGAGAAAAACCCAGTCCTGGAATCATATTTTCCTTTCTTTGAGAAAATTGTGCTATTGCTGGTTATGTTTTACATAAAATATTGCTTTGGATTTGTCAAATACTTTTAAAATAGGTAAGAAAGAACCAGTAGGAAGAAACAAAGTTATTTTTCTTCCAAAAATATTATCACTCTTGGGTTATAACTCTATTATCTCCAGTCTTTCCAATCATGTTAAGTGGCTGTTTCTGCAATAAGAAGGCTTTTTGGCAGCTGCGGTTTCCTTCTGGTGCATATTAGAATTCTCCAGTCTTCATATTTCAATTTTTCTTCAAGGTATGGGGAAGGAATTGATGTGATAAAATTTCCTGTAGTGTCATGAAAATAGACATGTTTGTGCAAAGAACCTGGAAATGCCGAGAGGTAGAGTGAAGGGACATTTTCTGAACACTAATATTTCATTGGAATTACCAATTCTGAGTCTTCTCATAAATGCAATTGTGAACAAAGTATCCAGGTTGGGTTGTATTATACTACTTGATGTTTTTATTTCAATACATCTTTTTGACTTAAGAACGTTTTGTTAGAGTGGAAGTACTGGCATAAGTCACTAGTTTTCAAAGATTCACAAACCAGCCTTTAGAAGGAATGCAGAAGTCATGCGTCTTGGTTATAGTAGCAGATTTTTTTTTGCTTGTGTACATATATTAGTTTAGTCTAGAGATACATCGGGATCATCTAACCAGTATTTTAAAGCCGTTCCTCTCCTTTTTCCTTCTGCAATGTATTGGGTGAGCCATCTTTGTAGGTATACGTTATCAGATATTGCCAGCTTCACGCGGTTCAGCCTGATAGAACTTCAAGTCCTTTTAAGCCCTGGACAAAAGAACTTGTCCTTTCTTCCTGATTTTTGGCTCAATCCAGGCTTCAACATATTTGGAGAGGCAAATCCCACTCCTGCATCCGATGAGCTGTTTAGCTAGCAGCTCTAACACTTAAAGTCTTTATGGCTCAAACAACCACAGTCCAAAATGTGAGTATGGCCTTAAAAAAAAAAAAAAGGCTGTTCACATGTGACCACCAGATTGCTTCATAATCTGCCCAGTCATCCCCTTGAATGTGTCATCCTTAAAAAAATCTGTGTCATCTGGGTATAGAGAATGAAAGGAATATTCTCTTGCTGTCTGCTTACAGTCTCAAAATTTTTCCTTCCCAGCCACAAACTAGAGAATTAGAATTAGATTTCTTCAAGACTTGGGTCCATGAAATATGTTTCTCTCCCCCTCCCCAAGAATATATATTCTGTAGACATAGGGGTAAGAAATGAAGGAGAGGAAGAAGTATTGTGTTTCAGCCCCAGGTACTTTCAGCAAAATGAATGTAGAGTAGTGGTTAGATGTGACCACTTTATTCTCAAGAATATTTGCGGTTGGACAAACAGTCTCCAAGTATTTCTTCACGTCTAAGAATTGTAGAAAGAGAGGTATAGAAATCCTTCCATTTGCATTGAGAGGACCCAGATTCTCTGTCATTTTATATCAGTTAGTGGAAGTTATTTCTGCAATCTGTACTAACTGAATTGTCTGAATATAAAAATATTTCCTATTGACAGCATGGCCTTCTTTTTCTCCTAGCTTTGTTCATTAGTTGCTAGTACATGTTAACTCTATTGTTCTCATATGTGTCCACTGTCCACTCCCTAAGATCCAACTCACTCAGCAAGCTTTCATTCATTATTAATGGACAGAATGAGTATTGTCTCATGTCTCACCATTGAGCTAATGGGCAGAGAGGGAGCCAGCACTGTTTTATTGAACCATTACTATACCAGGCCCTTACAGTAATTATTATTTCAGCTTCCAAATCTGTTTACAAAAAATTAAGATTCTTAACTGATCTAGCCAAGATCACAGAGTCAGTAAACAGCTTTGCCTCTCAAGAAAGTTGCTGATTCATGATAAAAACTTCATTTTCAAATTAAAAAATGGTTTCCTGCAAGTAGAAGAGTCTGCTGAGTTTTGTTTTGTTTTGCTTTATCACTCTTCTGTTGGAAATCCTTCAATGGTTTCCCATAGATTTTAGGATAGTATTCTGTCCAGAACAAGATCTGGAAATATGTCCACTTGATCTCCTGCTCTTACCTGGTGTCTCATCTCTTGTCTTTTTTCCCGTCATATCACACTCCAGTTCTACTGTCTTTGTACTTCCTGGGTTCCCTTGCCATTAACAGTTCTGGAGAGCGCATCCAAGATTGGATGCGAGTGTAGACTTGGGGGGTGGTGAGAAAGTCGTGGACAGAACTATCAGTTAGAAGCCTTGTTTGTTTCAAAGAAAAGCTCATGAGTACTAATAGAGATAGAGCTAAAGAATGTGATGAAAAGTGTTAAAATTAAGTTATAGGACTTGGTGATAATGTGTTAGAAGTGCTCTGGAGCAATTAATTATGAATGATGAGTCTTAAGTTTCTAGTTGAACCTCTAAATGAATGTATTTGTCTTTAAGATGAGTAGGACAAAAGATGGGGTAAATTTGGGGAGATGATGATAAGGGGAACATTTGTTTTTTCTCTCTTGATGACAGATTTGAGTGTTGCAGATGTGTGTACATATGTATATATTCATTTGTGAACACCCAGGATTTTTCTTCCAATTTTGTTCAAATAGTGAGTTTGTACTGATATGTCCATGTGAAATATGTATGCCTTCAACATGGTGCCTTTTATTAGCTTTCTATTGCATTAAAGCAAATTACCACAAGTTTAGCAACTTAAAACAACTTACATTTAGTATCTCATGGATTTTCATGGTCTGGAAGCTGGGCTTGGCTTAGCTGGGTCCTCAGTTCAGGGTCTTAGAAGGTTTAAGTCAAGGTGTCAGCCAAGCCTGGAGTCCCATTAGAGACTTCGTTTCACTTTTTCAGCTCATGCTGGGAATGGTTCAGTTTTTCAGCTCGTGCTGGGAACTTATTTCCTCACAGCTATAAAATACATGAAAATTACTTACTCTAGGAGAGCTCTAGAGAATCTCTGACTTCCAGGCCCTGGTTTGAAGGGCTCACTGCTTAGAACAGTTCCCCTCCTCCCCCCCGCCAGATAATCTCCTCTTGGATTAATTTAAAGTTAACTGATTAAAGACCTTAATTCATCTGCAAAATCCTCCACCTTTGTCATTCATATCCCACTGCTTAAAAGCAAGTTACAGATTTTGACTATTCTCAAGAGAGAGAATAGTGAAAGGGCTTGGGTCATTGGGGATCATCTTAGAATTCTGTCTACTACAGTCATGTTCATGCTGGTATCTATGGGTTTTGTTTGTGTGTAGGGATTGTGTTCCAAGTACCCCAAAACAGTAGCAGCTACACACCTCTTTGCATTCTTATTTGGGATTTTTTTTTTCTCTAAAGTTTCTCCAGGGTCTTCCACTCCCATTGTTAAATGTCTCTTCTGCTGTCATGTCCTGGCTTCACCTTTCTTAGACAAGAAAGCATTGAATTTGGCTCTGAAGTGTACATTTCAATACACTCTCTTTGTCTTGGCAGCAACGGTGAGTGAGCTTTAGTAAATCATTAGTGATCCAGAATGAGCTTCAGCAGTTTGGAGTGAGGCCATGGCCCATATGTTTGATGCCACCAGCCTGAGTTTTACATGGAAACTGTATCAAGAAGATAAATAAATCATCCCTCTTTAAGCCTGAGTTATTAACTTTTATTGTATGGAGTGTTCTGTCATTCTTTCAGTGTTGTAGATGTATATGCACCCCTTCTTCCTCCCACCTACTCCAGCAAGGTTTAAAGAAAAGGTGTTGGTAATGAAATGGTCACAGTGGACTTATTTTTTGACCTCCTGTCAATATATTGGGTGAGCTTTTTGAAATTAAAGGCATAGTTTTGTTTATATGTGTATATATGTTCCACATGTCACTCCATGAAAGAACTAGAGATGGCTTACAAGGTAGATTTCAGGTTGGTATAATATAAGAAAAATATAATTGGCATGAAGCAAAGACGAAAAAGCACAAACATCTTCATAGTTAATGCCACTGAATTTAACTATGACAGTCACAGTGGGCCAGTGTGGCAATTTAATTTGTTCTCATTAATGTAAAAATAAAGAAGAAGAAATGTATCAATTCTTTAGGGAAAACAATGTGTTTGGGGGTACTAACTTCTAACATTGTTTTTTTCCATGTGGGGCTTCTTGAGAAACTCTAGATAACATAATAAACCTTATCATAGTGGCATGCTGGCAACAAATCCATATAGAACTGTCACAGAATATTTTCCTATAAAAACAGCCTTTGTTAAAAGCTGAGGCTGAAATGATGAAGCTGAACTCAAGGCAGATGATTCAAGTGCTATGGTCTCAGTGGACTATTCTGGCTATTAACTGATTCTTGGATAAAACTTTTAGAGGGTTAGAGACACATTCTTACATTCCTTAGATAATCATCCTGAAAATTCACTGCTCCCAGAAGCTTTTGCTTTTGCTAGCAGCTTGGAAGAAAATTTCAAATAAAACTCTCTGTGTGGACCTGGAATGTTATATCACACGTGGCTGGTTGAGATCAGGGAATATTCTTCGAATTTTACATGAGCAGATGGTAAGGTCCACTTTCAAATGAAAACGACAGGGATCCACTAGGCTGGATACAAGGCCACCCTCCCTTGCATCCAGTAAACATACCAATAAAACTCTGACACAGGCATGTAATATCTTTTACCAGCTTCCTGTTGCTCTCACTCTAAACATCCAGATTCCTCCCGTGGCATTCAAGATTCTGCATGACCTGACCCCTGCCTATGTTGACAGCTACATCTTGCGTCATTCTTGACATTGCTCTCTGTGATTCAGCCACACTGACCTAGCTTCAGCACCTGGGGCCTGTTACATTGCTTCTGCCTCAGGGACACTGCTGTGCCTGTCCTTTCCACTCCAGGAAGAACCCTTTCAACCCCACCCTCCCTGCCTGTTAACTCCCACACTGCCTGCTGGGCTTACTGAAATCTCACTTCTTCTGAGACCACTTTCCTGGTTTCCCAAACCTTGGCAGGTGGCAGGCCCTGGAGTGTGCTCTCAGAGCTTGCTTTAGTTTTATTTCATCATATTAGTCATTTTTGACTCTTTGATTAATGCCTATCAGCCAGTTCCAGGAAGACAGGTTGCAGGCTTGTTTTGCTCACCGATCCACTGCCTGCCCAGAGCATAGTAAAATAAGCATAATGCACATTCAGTCAAAAGTTTTCTGCTGAAAGGATAACTTGCTGGTATTTATGGCCATGTTAATTGCAAGTTTTGTTAACCCTTACAAGCTTTCTTTCTTAGATACTACACTTCCCATAGTACAGAAATGGAGTGGTGTGAATACAGTGGTGGTTTTAGGAAGAGGGAAATAGTTTGATATTTTTTAATTAAAATATTAATACCTGGGAGCTAGAGTTTTCTTTTCCGAAAAGGTAATCTTGTTTGACCAATGTTGGAAACTGTGAGGGACAAAGAAGAATATTTTGCTAAGATTATTCCATTGAAAAACTGAACTTAGTAGGCTGTTGTTCTTAGAATATTGCTTTTGTCAGGTTCTGTGCCTTCTTTGAGCTTCATGAACGTGGATTAGGATGGGCAAATATGACTAATGGAGTTAGTTCTGGAAAGTAAACTCAGCTATAAAGAAGGTGATTTTTTTTTTCTATCAGTTATAATGTTCTGCTTTCAGTCTGACCAGTAAATCCCAAAGCCTGGTTCCCAGAATGCTTTTAGGAGTTTCATGAGACCATATTCTCCTAATAATACCAACATGTCATTTGCCCTTTTCACTGTCCATGTTCTCAGTGGAGTTCTCTAGAAGCTACATAATGTGACTCATTGACATGTTGCAATGTACTGAATACAGAAGCCGATATGAGAATCCAGCTGTCTTCTGTTACACCGAACACTGCAAACATGGAAAAACTTCACTCTTCTCAGTAACTGTTTATGGAAAATCAATTATTTTTAGTAAAATGTGTTTTATTGTTTTTAGAAATGACCTAGTAAATAAATATTCCAAATTGTCTCAGTTTTAACATACTAGATATTTCACATAAATAGAATCCATTGGGTCTTCAGTAATTTTAAGACTTAAAAAGCTTCTAAGGCCAAGATGCTTGAGAACCACTTCTCTGAGCCATTTTGTTAATACAGTGTACCCACACTGACCTGACTTTGCAACCTATTTTTAGATAGCTTCTCCTTTCAAAACCTCTTCTAAAAGACTGATTGATTAATTCAGTCTGAATGGTCCTGCAAGCATATGAATACAAACCTGTTCTGTATCAAAAGATATTCCTAAACAGTAAATCCCTTTGTTCCCTCAGTTTCTTGATTTTCCAGTACCCTCTCCAGGTGACTTCTATTTGTGCATTTCTTGACTAAGACCTTTGATGTGTTTACCTGAATCTAAGATATAAGAGAAAATCATTCTGCTTCTTGCTTGTGTCCCTTCAGGTATGTGTACGTGTGAAGTTGCTTCAGTCATGTCCAACTCTTTGTGACTGTATGGACTGTAGCCCACCAGACTTTCTCTGACCATAGGATTCTCCGGCAAGAATACTGGAGTGGGTGGCCATGCCCTCCTCCAAGCTTAATGATGTAGCAAGGAGATTTATTCCTAACCATGCAAGTAACTCTGCTGCATTACTGCTACCGGTTGCAGTGCAGTTCATTATATAGATGAGATATAATTAATTTCATCAATCTATTGGTGGATATTTAGATTATTTCCATCTTTTGTCATTACCAACAGTGTTCCAATGACTATCCTTCTAATTAATTACTTGTACATATAAAGTAAATATATCTGTAGAATTAATATTTGGTTACAGAATTTCTAAGTCAGAAGAAATGTGTATCCTTAAATTTGATAGATATCACCAAATTGTCCTTCAAAAAAGTAACCGCAAATTTACCTTCCCATGACTGTTTCTACTTACTCTCAGCATAATTTATAACATATAACACTATAAATTTTTAACATTTGATGGATAAATAAAAATAATGTCTACCTGTAGTTTTTATTTTAATTTTTCTTTTTTATAAATGAGTCTTATAAAAGGAACAATATGTTCTTCTCTTCTTTTTCAATGAAAGTCATTCATTTCCAAAAGTGTGTCTTCATCTCATGTCCTCATCTCACACATTGCCTTTGAACTACACCTTGCAAGCAGTGCACTCTTGAAAACCTTCTTCCCTAGCTTCTGGGGCCCCATCTCTGACTCTCTGCCTCAGACCATTCTCTCTCTACACTGCTCCATTAAGTCAGCTTCCTGTCTTATCCTCTGAAATCAGAAGAGTCCTTAGGATTCCAGAAATAAGTGACCCATGCCATCTAGTTTGATATTCACTGGCAAATTATCTTCAGGGAGTGAAGTCAGCCTTTACTCTCTAACTTATGAATTCATATGTACTTAACAGGAACTTTTATTTTAAAATAGGGAAACACTGCTTAGTTAGTCTTTAGGGAGGAATCATAATTAATGAAAGAACTGTGTCTGATAGAAACCTTAGTCTAATAAATCATTCTAAAACCTCATTAGACATTGTGTACTCCCTATGGACACTGCTGAAGAGATACTTGATTAAGCTGATCGTGACAGCTTCAGTTTTGCCTGTCATCTGTGCTGCAGAGACTCCTTAAAATCAAGAAAGACTTTCAGAAAAAAAAAAAAAGGATGGTTGCATTTTATAGATACTGCTGATACTAGATCTTTGCTAACTTTTATGTACTTTCATATGTAAATCTACATAAATGTTTAATAAGTTTGATACTTCCTTTATTCTATCTTTTTGTCCTGTGATGAAATAAGCAATTTCTCCTTTGGTATGTTTCAGTTCATGGCTCAGTCGTATCTGACTCTTTGTGACCCCATGGACTGCAGCATGCCAGACTTCCATGTCCATCACCAACTCCAGGAGTTTACTCAAACTCACGTCCATTGAGTTGGTGATGCCATCCAACCATCTCATCCTCTGTCATCCCCTTCTCCTCCTGCCCTCAATCTATCCCAGCATCATGGTCTTTTCTAAGGAGTCAGTTCTTCACATCAGGTGGCCAAAGTATTGAAGCTTAAGCTTCAGCATCAGTCCTTCCGATGAATATTCAGGACTGATTTCATTTAGGATTGACTGATTGGATCTCCTTGCAGTCCAAGGGACTCTCAAGAGTCTTCTCCAACAACACAGCTCAAAAGCATCAATCCTTTGCCATTCAGTTTTCTTTATGGTCCAACTCTCACATCCATACATGACTACTGGAAAAACCATAACTTTGACTAGACAGACCTTTGTTGGCAACGTAATGTCACTGCTTTTTAATATGCTGTCTAGGTTGGTCATAGCTTATCTTCCAAGAAGCAAGCATCTTTCAATTTCCTGGCTGCAGTCCATCTACAGTGATTTTGGAGCCCCCCAAAATAAAGTCTGTCACTGTTTCCATTGTTTCCTCATCTATTTGACATTAAGTGATGGGACTGGTTGCCATGATCTTCATTTTTTGAATGTTGAATTTTAAGCTGACTTTTTCACTCTCTTCTTTTACTTTCATCAAGAGGCTCTTTAGTCCTTCTTCACTTTCTGCCATAAGGGTGGTATCATTTGGGTATCTGAGGTTATTGATTTTTCTCCTGGCAATCTTGATTCCAGCTTGTGCTTCAGTCAGTCCAGGATTTCCCATGATGTATTCAGTGTATAAGTTAAATAAGCAGTGTGACAGTACACAGCCTTGATGTACTCCTTTCCCAATTGGGAACCAGTCTGCTGTTCCATGTCCAATTCTAACTGTTGCTTCTTGACCTGCATACAGATTTCTTGGGAGGCAAGTAAGGCAGTCTGGTATTCCCATCTCTTTTAAAGAATTTTCCACAGTTTGTTGTGATTCAAACAGTCAAAGGCTTTAGTGTAATCAATGAAGCAGAAGTAGATATTTTTCTGGAATTCCCTTGCTTTTTCTATGATTCAACAGATGCTGGCAATTTGATCTGTGGTTCCTCTGCCTTTTCTATATCCAGCTTGAACATCTGGAAGTTCACTGTTCACATACTGTTGGAGCCTGGCTTGGAGAATTTTGAGCATTACTTTGCTAGCACCTGAAATGAGTGCAATTGTGCGATAGTTTGAACATTCTTTGCAATTGCCTTTCTTTGGGATTGGAATGAAAACTGACCTTTTCCAGTCCTGTGGCCACTGCTGAGTTTTCCAAATTTGCTGGCATATTGAGTGCAGCACTTTCACAGCATCATCTTCCAGGATTTGAAATAGCTCAGCTGGGATTCCATTGTCTCTACTAGCTTTGTTCATAGTGATGCTTCCTAAGGCCCACTTGACTTCACATTCCAGGATGTCTGTCTATAGATGAGTGATCACACCATCATGGTTATCTGGCTCATGAAGATCTGTTTTGTATAGTTCTGTGTATTCTTGCCAACTCTTCTTAATATCTTCTGCTTCTGTTAGGTCCATACCATTTCTGTACTTTATTGTGCCCATCTTTGCATGAAATGTTCCCTGGTATCTCTAATTTTTTTGAAGAGATCTCTAGTCTTTTCCATTCTGTTGTTTTCCTCTGTTTCTTCACACTGATCACTGAGGAAGGCTATCTTATCTCTCCTTGCTATTCTTTGGAACTCTGCATTCAGATGGGTATATCTTAATGTTTCTCATTTGCTTTTAGCTTCTCTTCTTTTCTCAGCTATTTGTAAGGCCTCCTCAGATAACCATTTTGCCTTTTTGTATTTCTTTTTCTTGGCGATGCTCTTGATCACTGCCTCCTGTACAATGTCATGAACCTCTGTTCATAGTTCTTCAGGCACTCCATCTATCAGATCTAATCCCTTGAATCTATTTGTCATTTCCACTCTATAATTGTAAGAAATTTTATTTAGGTCATACCTGAATGGTCTAGTGGTTTTCCCTACTTTCTTCAATTTAAGCCTGAATTTTGCAATAAGGAGTTAATGATCTGAGCCACAGTCAGCTTCTGGTCTTATTGTTGCTGACTGTATAGAGCTTCTCCATCTTTGGCTGCAAAGAGGATGATTTCAATATTGACCATCTGGTTATGTCCATGTGCTGAGTCTTCTCTTGTGTTTTTGGAAGAGGGTGTTTGCTGTGACTAGTGTGTTCTCTTGGCAAAACTCTGTTAGCCTTTGCCCTGCTTCATTCTGTACTCCAAAGCCAAACTTGCCTGTTACTCCAGGTATCTCTTGACTTTCTACTTTTGCATTCCAGTCCCCTATGATGAAAAGGACATCTTCGGGGAATGTTAGTCCTAGAAAGTCTTGCAGGTCTTCATAGAACTGTTCAACTTCAGCTTCTTTGGCATTGGTGTTTAGGGTATAGACTTGGATTCCTATGATATTGAATGGTTTGCCTTGGAAATAAACATTGATCACTCTGCCATTTTTGAGATTGCATCCAAGTACTTACTGCATTTTGGACTCTTTTTTTGACTATGAGGGCTACTCCATTTTTCCTAAGGGATTCTTCACCACAGTAGTAGATATAATGGTCATCTGAATTACATTCACCCATCCCAGTCCATTTGAGTTCACTGATTCCTAAAATGTTGATGTTCACTCTTGCCATCTCCTGTTTGACCACTTCCAATTTACCTTGATTCATGAACCTAACATTCCAGTTCCTATGCGATACTGTTCTTTACAGCATCAGACTTTACTTCTATCACTAGTCATATCCACAACTGGGCATTATATGTTCATCTGAAGACATTTATGATATTTGCAATAAAGAAGAAAAAACACTTATTTTCTGTGATAAAATGCCATTATTCCTTTTATTAGAGTGTGATAGTGGTGTTTTTTAAATTAGATTTATTAGTGGTAAATTTATATGAATATGTAGCAAAAGCTTTTGCAGTGGGTGAATAAAAACACTCCATTATAGAACTGTAATTTTGATAACAGAAAAGAAATTCTAAATGAGACTGTGCAGCATTTTTAAAGTGTGGTATTTTGGATTTGATGATTATTTCTCAGAACCAAGGTCAAACTGTTGTTTTAAAGTAAATGCAGGTGTAACCTTCCTTAGAGTATAATCAGAGAAAATTCAGATACTAAGATTTTCAATAAGCAAACAAATAAGAGGCAATAAATATGAGTCCTGCCTGTTGCAAACTTTTTAAATGGTTTTCTGACAAAATACTGTCATTGCTTAACTTTTTCAATTGCTCTAAACAAATAATACAAACGATCAAGAAGACAATGGAGACTGAAAGTAGAATTGTTGTTTTAATCCTTTCTTACTCATAAACTTGCTGCACAGTGAATTATTAGTAAATTACATTTGATAGGATCTCTTTATAAAAGCATATAACAGATCTTAAAGGAATCCAGATAATCTCACAGCACTAGAGACCACGTGCTCTGGCCAGAATCACATGTCCCAGTGCCTTAGGTTAATCTTCCTGCAGAGGGCAGACAGAATGAAAACCACAATCTTCCCACACCACACGCTTAACTAGTTATGTGACTTTAGTGTTCCTTCATTTTTCTGATTCTCAGTTTCCTCCCCTGGGATCATAGCAAAGCTTACCTTGCAGTTGGGGAGGAAAGTGGGTGATGCACATAATACCTAGTGCATAAGTCAGCACTCAATAAATAAAAATGTTTACCATTATTTCTGTAGTGAATGGCTACCATTTAAATTGGATGTGGAAACAAAGTCAAATTACTACATTCATATAAGCATGTATGAATTTAAGTATAATTTAGACCTGACAATTTAGATGTAATTTATTCACTGTGGTTCAAAATAAAGAGTCATTTATGCAGCTTTAGTCAGAATATTGTGGTAACATTTTTTTTTTTTTTGGATTTGGCATTTAGCCACTGGGTGTGGGAGAGAACCCAGTTCTTCCTGGCTCCACCAAAGCTTGCAGCAATTGCCCTGAAAAAACTGCAGGAAGAAACTCCAGTGGCACTCCTGCCTTACAGTCCACTGGGATCTAATCCCCGGAGTCTTAATTGCATTTTGGGCCTTTAAAGTATTGTGATGATTTGCACAACATAGAAGAATCATCAAAATATATCATTTATAACTAGTTTAAAGGTAGTTTTTTGAACTATAAAACCAACGTCTTCTAGGTAAATTCAGCTTGCTTTTATGTAAGTTTTATCCATTGAAAAATTATTCAGATAAAATCCACATAAATTGCCTTCTTAAGTTTTAAAATCTACCTGATTTGGGCATTGAGCATTTACCCCCTTCATTTTAAATATATCTTATAAATCACCCCCAGAAATACATGCAGAGAATACAAGGTTATCTCACAGAAAGCCATCGCTCTCTGCCCTTTCCTGATAACAAGGTAGTTGTTATTCCTTGCTGAGCCTATCTCAGGGAGAGAGCATGAGGTGATGAGAGTGGGACTGCCTACTCCCAGGCCACTCTGGTGGCACTATTTGCTGCTGTGCTGGGCACTGCCACAGCCTCTCAACATCCCGCTCAGCCCTGAGTAGGGTCCACTGGAGAACCTAGCGGGAGTGAGGTCATGTATTGGCCTGTAGCAGCCAGTCCTCCCTGTAGCCCTATGTCTTTCCAGCTGCACAAAGGAGCAAGCCCCGCACGGTGTGACTGTAATCACTATTCAGAGGGCACAGTCCACAGGCATCTAAGCAGGAAAGGTACCGTCAGTCTGTTGGGTTTGTTATTTCCTGAGCTACCCAGGAAATACCACCACCAGAAATAACACATTCAAACCCAAAGGGCAGTCTGCTGCCGGCATTCATAGGCATATGTCATACTGTTCTATACATCAGAACAGCTGTTTATGAAGCCCATTGAAATAGCCCGGTGCATTCCAATTAATTATTAGCCAACATCGAATAATCGCTCGGGAGGGGGCAGAAGGGCCAGTAAAATATGAAGTGGCGCTAGTTTATTTTTAGAAAGGTACTTCTTTAAAGTGTTGATTGATCAGGCAGGTGTTTAAAAGCCGTTTGTCAGAGTGAATTCACAGGAAACCTCTTTCACATGCAGGTTACAGCCAAAGAAGAAAGATAGCCTACGCATTTGACAATTTCAGTTGCCAGAAGTCGTATTTTTGGACTCGTGTGGGTATTTGAAAATATTAAAGAATCTTCCAGGTCCGATTAAAGCTTTTACTGCTATAAGGTTTCAGGCTCCCCACGGACCCTCGCTCAGCCTCCTCACACTCCATGGGTATCATCTGAGACATCTGAGAAGAACGTTTGTGTACATGTCCCACAAAAAGCCCACAGCTGCCCTGCTCGAACCACAAGGTTACTGAACAGAAAGCAAATCCTTTTCTGAAGAGCCTCCAAGAGGAGGATATTTCGGTGAATTTCAGCTCCCTGCTGGCTCAAAAGAATTCTCCTGCATCGCCTGCTCTTCCCATGAATGCTTCACGTGGAGCACAGCTCAGTGACTCACCCTTCCAGGGAGCCAGTCGGGGTTTTTAAACTGCATCATCCCTTCCATCCTTCAGGTTCTTTTGGATTTCATCAATGGCATGGAGGGATATTTTTAAAACAATGTACATTTTTCAGAACTGACAAAAGGCCTCCTCTAAATGCAGTGCTGATGCTATCACAAACGTAAATTACGTTGGGGTGTAAAAAAAATAGTATATTTAGCTAAAAACTTTGAAACTAAAAGATACCTAACATATCTTATAGTCTCCAGAACTCAGGTGAGCAGACAGAGAGCAGTCCGAAAATAGCATGCAGACTTCCAGGATAAATTCACATAAATGATGGAGAATGAATAGCAATGCAAAAGTAACAGTTCAGTTCAGTTCAGTCGCTCGGTTGTGTCCGACTCTGCAACCCCATGAACTGCAGCACGCCAGGACTCCCTAAACATCACCAACTCCCGAGGTTCACTCAAACTCATGTCCATCGAGTCGGTGATGCCATCTAGTCATTGCTTACAACAAAGAACTAGTCCCGTGGTTTGTTCAGTAAACTGATGGCCTTGATAGAAGCAAGTATTGTTCTTATCAAATGAAAACCAAAGATATTAGACCCGTCAGTTAAAAGTTGCTGTTAGTGGTATCTGGAGTAGTGATTTATAAAATTTCAAGCCTAAGGAAATATTTTCTTTGCTGGACACATGAAAAAAATCTTCTAAAATATTAAGGCCTAAATTAGAAAATAGCAAGATACTAATTCAATGATAAAGTATTATTCAGATATATAAATGAGAGGCAAGCATTGTACAAGCTTTGATTTTTTAAAAAAGAAAAGAAAAAGAAAATACTGTGGGCGTTATTCTTCCAGAATCTGGCAGTCCACTTGTGAGCACCTGGCCAAATGCTAGACTCCTATGGAACTGAGTATTAAAAATGCCAGTTTAGAGTCTGTTTGATATAATTCTAGCAGGACAGTTAAAGAGTAGATTATCAAAATAGCTAATATTAAACTTAAAAATGACTGAATTTGGGAGCAAGAAGATCATCTATTCCCACAGCTATTCTAAATATCACTCAGGGCACAGATCTCTTTGAGACCTTGGTAAAGAGGAGGACTCTCTCTCCCCAAGGGGAAAAAAAAAAAAAGACTTAAAAATTTTTCTTACGTAATTAAATCAGTACTTTGGAAGCTGACCCTAGTATGAAATGTCAAATTTATCTAAATTGGCTAGCTCATGATTTTCCCTTGCCCTCTTCAGTCTCACAATACCAAAGCTATAAAATACTGTTTATCATTTGACCTTTTATTTATTTTGACCCCATGACTTCCTCATATTACATATAAGGAAACGGAGGCACAGAGAAGCTAAGAAATGTTGGCATGGTATTAAATCTGCTTATGTGGAGCTGGGATGCAAATCCATACCACTGACCCTAGCTCACACCTCCCTTCCCACAGGACCTAGGGTGGCTAAGACTGCCACATCCTTGCTCATAACTACTCCACGACGTAGCTCTTTTAGCATCCCCATTTTATCGATGTGGAAACTGTGGTACTGAGACATCAAGTTAATTTGTGCAAAGTGACAGAGCCGGGATCCAAACTCAGCCAATCTGGCTGCAGTGGAAGGAGCTAAACCAAAACACTGTATTACTGACCCAGATGCACACACACAGAGACTCACAGACACACACAGAAATACACAGAAATACACGGTATGCATATTAGAGCAGTCAGGTAAGCTGGGGATGCTCAAGACTGGTCAGATTAGGCATGAGTTTTATTCTTTTTCTTTTATTCAGTTTCAAAATTATTCTCTTTTAAGCCAGAATTACTTTTGCATAAATGTTTAGGAGGCTCAGAGGGTAGAGAATCTGCCTGCAATACAAGAGACCCAGTTTCAATCCCTGGGTTAGGAAGGTCCCCTGGAGTAGGAAATGGTGACCCAATCCTGTAGTCTTGCCTTGGAGAATGCCATGGACAGTGGATCCTGGTGGGCTACAGCCCATGGGGTCACAAAGAGTCAGACACAGCTGAGCAACTAACCCTTTCACATTAATGTTACTAAAACTTAACAAACCTGTTAATAGCTTAAGATGGGTTTTCTAGTCAAAGCTGCTAGCCTTATAGATTAGGCTAGGGAGTAAAGCAATGAGACAGATGATTTTGGTGGCCTAAGGATGTAGACTCATGGAAGCATCCCCGAAGACAACTCATGACCAGATGGGGGATGGCAGTAAGGGGAGGTCAGCTCCTAGTAGGATTAAATGATCCCCTGGGCAGAAAGAGGTGAGGCCAGAAACGCTGTGCTGCCCAAATCACAAGAGGGCAAGCATGCTGCTCTGTTAAGATGAGCTGGCAGCAAAACTCTAAGTTTGGACTACTTCATAATTTTGCCTAAGGCTGGCTCTAGACAGGCCTTCGCTAACTACTCTCTTACCTCTTTTAAGGTCCCTTCCCCCAACTCCTCCTGCATCGACAGCTTTCCATTCCTGAATTGAGAATGTGCATTTTTAATAAAGATCCTCCCCAGGGAACCACAGTGCAGAGGAACAGGAACAACCCTTTGCAGTGTGGCTTCATAGGAGAGGTTTAGTGACCGACATGAGGGAGATTTGCAATGAGGAAGAACATTAGCCATAGAACAAGAAGGCAGGTGTTTAAAAAAAATGTGACGTTTAGCCACTCCGTCCTCTCTTTTTCTCCAAACAGTTGACGAGCCACTCAAATTGATTCTTTTACCACTGGTTCGAATGGTCGGTTGGTTTAATTTAGTGAATTTGAACAAGAAGTTCGCTTGATTTAATTTAGTGAATTTTGAAGTGGAAGTTTGGGGAATGGGGGAGATTCAGTAACCTGTTTAGGAAATCAATATCTACTTACCATTTCAGCGTTTTTATCTATTAACTTGTTAACAAACTGTTTTGGAAACTCTTCTAGGTAAGATTACCTTAGGCTTTGTTTAAGAAAAATTGGGTAACTCTGTAAAGCGATGCTGAGTTTTAAAAATGAACTGGGAGGACTTCCCTGATGGTCCAGTGGTTAAAAATCAGCCTGCCAGTGCAGAGGACACAAGTTCAATCCTTGATCTTCAAAGATCCCACATGCTGTAGACATCTAAACCCATGTGCCACAACTACTGAAGCTCGTGTGCTTTAGAGTGAGCCCGTGCTTTGCCGCAAAAAAAGCCACTGCAGTGAGAAGCCCTTGTGCCTCAACTAGACAGCAGCCCATGCTTGCCACAACTAGAGAAAGTCCGCCCACAGCAAGAAGACCCAGCGCGCATCACCTCCAGAAAAAAAATGAACTGGGCTTCTTGATTCCCAGATTTCCAATAAAAATGCTGCTAACTGAAATATAGGCTTATTGTCTGAATTTAAAGTAAGTTTAGAATGAAAAAGAATACTCCAATCTGGAGTCTTAAGAGGACCCAGATTTCATGTTTTACTAGCAGTTATATTTGTTGTTTATTGTTACTTTGATAGTAAAAGCTGTCAAACATAAATTTTAGATTTCATTTTTATTTTTTTATTAGAATGTGGTCTTTTAAAGCTTAAACCTATTTTCATTATGCAATTATGTACCTTAAAAGTGATTCCTTTGAATGCTCTGCTAGGCAATTAGCACAAATTTTGTCACTAAATTAATTATTAATTATGACTACAGTAGTAACTATTAACTTCAACAAGTTAAATAATTGGTGGTCAATATATAGCATATTTAACAAAACATAACTCAGTGGGGTGTGTATATGGAACAAGATGAATATTGCCTACCTCATCAAGAATTTCTCAGTTGAGAGTGCTCCTAATTAAGTCTTATTAAATTTTTTTGCATTGCTTGCTTGAAGACAAATCAATAAGTGAGTTACTTAACTATCTCTAGTTTTCAAGCCTATGCATCCATATACTTCATAATATCCCTCTCTCTGGGCCCCAAGCTCATTTCCATCAGTACATCCTTTGCACAAGCTATCTGTTCTCACAGTAAAAAATCACCAGAGCCTTTGTTATTCTGGAAATGTGATGCACTTTCTCCAAATCACTGGGAACAACACAGCTCCCTGTTACTCTGGTCCCTGTCTCTAATATCCCATTGGTTTTTCCTATGTTTATCTTACTTGGATTTCACCTATTAAGCTGGAGCAACACATGACTTAATAAGCTTCAGTTAAACCTGTCAAACATCCTATACTTCCAGAATGCCTTTGAACTCAGGCTTCTGGGGGCCTCTTCCAATTATCAGTTCTGCATGCCCATCTTTAGCAGTAGTCAACTTGTAAATTTAGAGTACCAACTTGTAAATTTTACTGGCCTGAAACTTAATCCATGTTGAAGTCTTTTGGGAACACAAACCCAACCAGATAAGCTCTTACATACATACTCAGACCTCATCCTCCTTGATTACTTTGGGCTCCAAGTACCCTCTCCATTAATACTTCACTTGTGTGGAATATCACCACAGTACTGCAGATCACATCATTTTATTATCAAGCAGTAGAAACACAAATTCATATTCTCTTAGCACATCCTACAGTAGCTGATTTCAGTTCATGTTTAGGAAATTTGGTTAAAACTTACCTAGTTATTTAATCACTGGTGCCTCAGATGGTAAAGCATCTGCCTGCAATGCAGGAGACCTGAGTTCAATCCCTGGGCTGGGAAGATCCCCTGGAGAAGGAAATGGCAACACACTCCAGTATTCTTGCCTGGAAAATTCCATGGATGGAGGAGCCTGGTAGGCTACAGTCCACGGGGTCACAAGGAGTCAGATATAACTGAGCGACTTCACTTTCTTTCTACCTGGTTATTTACCATCCTGTTCTTTTAAAAAAATCATTAGACATACTTTAAAAAGTCAGAGAATAATCTAGCCTTATAAAGACAAATGAGATATTGTTGGTGCTTTCTTTTTTTTTTTTTTCCCAGAGTTACTAACCCAAGAATACCTGCTATCTTTTGAGCTGCTTGGAATTACTTTTGAACTCCTCTCAACAGGGGTTTTAGTCTGAAGCCTAGTCAGACAAAAAGGGACAGGGATGGTAGAAATAATATGAGTTGATGCAACACATCCACTAGACGCATCTTCTTTATTCCTGAACTGCCTACTTTGACATCACACATAACACTGTCCTTTTGGAAGCAGAAAAAGCAAAGCTGAAAAAAAATGAGAGACAACTCTCATATCTTTATAAAAAAATATCTATGTATGTGCTTAGTCACTCAGTTGTGTCTGACTCTTGTGACCCCATAGACTGTAGCCTGCCAGGCTCCCCTGTCCATGGGATCCTCCAGGCAAGAATACTGGAGCAGGTTGCTATTTCCTTCTCAAAAAATAGCTAGATGACAATTACTGGCAAATAGGTTCTTGTTTGTCATGTATTAGCTTGAAATTTTGCTTGAATTGGTTTTCCCAGGAAATGAAAGATGTGTACTTCTTACTTGTTTGGGAAAGACAAGCCCTTACTAAATATTATAATGACTAACAATGCTTTCAGTTATCTTCACAGGTAACAACAGGAGTGACTCTGTAACGATAATTGCTTACCATCAAATCATAAATTCCTGTATTGCTTTAGTACTGGTATAGCATTTGTTCTATAGTTCCATTCAATACGGTCTCCCTTAGGGAGACCTTTGTAAAAAAAAAAAAAAAAATCCTTCTCATTGTTTCACCTGAGTATTTGGCAAAGAGATATGAGGTCCCACTGAGACCTATATATATCCATATAGAAGTTGACAATTTTTGTTAGATTGCCCCACAAACGCACCAAGAGAGTATGTCCGTTAGCTGTTACTGTGACTTAAACAGCAATTATTTATTGTTTCTAACAAGTCTGAGGGCCAGCTGATATTCAGTAGATCTATTTTAAATATGTGAATAGTTCTGTGACTGTAAGCTAGACTCCACATTGATGGAAGCTGGGAGTGGCTTTATTCCACCAATCTCTCATCTTCTTCCTAGGACCATGGGCTTGCCTGAGAGAGTTCGTCTCAAGGAGCTGGAGGAGATAGAAGGACAAAAGCCCAATACAGAAGTACTCTTTCAAACCTCTTTCCTTATAGTTGCTAATATTCCAATGACTGAGGGCAGAGTCAAGGGGTGAAGCAGATATTCCCACTCTTGCTGAGAGGGCGCCACAAAATTACATGGCAAAGAATATGAATACAGAGAGTGGGGAATTGGGGCCAAATGTTGAATCCTTCCAAGAGAGGTGGGGCAGAGGAACGTGCTAGGATTTCCAGTGCCTTTGTTTCAAATAATGAACAAAGTTCAGAGTTCAACTGTGAGGACAACAAGAAGGGATGCCAAGGTCAGCCGTTGCAGCTTCACATATATTTAAGGAGAATACTCACCTCTCAGATACCTATCTGTCTTTGAAATGTACTTATTTTTTATCATGGGCCAAAGTAAAACTCAGAACTATTGAGATATTTGCCTTTGTATAGAAAAAGCGTTCCAAATAGAAACCAACTCTCCTCCCTTCATCCCTCTCTCCCTCCCTCTCTTCCTCCCTTCGTCTGTCTTGGGTTCTGATCTTTGGGGTATCTAGTTAATGAGGTCTCATTTGATGCTTATAAATCTTTCTCACCCATGTCTTTTAGCATCAGTTTTAGGCAGCTTAGAAATAGAGTTTGACCAATAGTTTTATTGGTGCATCAAACTTATTGAGAAATGGCTTCAGGAGTTCCATCTTTTGAAATATTACTAATTCTAAAGTTAGTAGTCAGTAGTTGACAAAAATAAATATTGATTCAGAAATGGACTTGCTCATCAGGGAAATAAACCTGGTAGCTTTTAGTCATAATTTATTTATAAGCCTTTCCATGTTATATTCAGAGATGAACTTTGAATTGAAGAAAAAGTCAAGTATTCTTTTTTGTATGTTTTGAAAATATAACAGACTTTGATGTATTTAGGGGACCTAGAATCTTTAAAAGCAGAATAAAAGATGACTTCTCTGGAGTTAGAAGGCCCCAGTAAATCACCCAAAATAACCAAAAAACTGATTAGAGACAAATATGATTTCCCAGAAAGCATAACAATATAACCAATTGTTATTCTTTATATCAGACAGAATAGAAGTGTTGCTTGCTCTAGGAAAATAATTGCATGATGTGTAAATCCACGTTGGCCAAGGACATAAGGCCAGGTATAGGTCTATATACTCAGCAGTCTCTCCAAAGGCAGTCATTTATCTTGGCTCTCAGCTCCTTGCTGATTTTGCTCCCTTGTTGGGCAGTTCTTGGTTCGGAATTCTGGAATAAGATTTAAAATCTGATAGGTGACAAGGATATTATCTGGATGACCAGGGCTCTTGTACGTGATAGGAAGAATGCTGAAATTTACTGTGTTTCATTCCTCTTATTTCTGAATCTGTGATGCTAAGGCATTCCTAGGTAAAATAACGTACTCCTGCCTCCTACCAAGTGGGTGCATTGGAGAAAAACAAAAATGTTATCAAAACTCACTGTCTTTGAAATCAACTCTTTTGAAAGAATATTTTAGAAAGAGGGTTAACCATTCAAGCTTTCTAACTGAAATTTGAAAATAATGCAGTTTTAATACTCAGAAATGAACATTTTGAGATTCATGTTGACTTTTCCTGTATTGGAATATATTTCTAGAGATGCCTGTTTTTTTTTGCATTTTCTCCCACAATCTATTTCAGTTGAAATTTCAGCCAGATATATACTTTTTCTTCTTTGGCTCATTATGCAAATTAACAGAAAAATTCAGTGATGAGAAGTAAAGGTCTTTCCACTCAGGAGGTAATAGGCCACATCAGTAATAGGGTAAAATAATTACAGAATTACTTGCAGCTACTATGACTGTGTATTCTCTACTATTCAGAGGAAAATCTTTTATGCACTCATCACTACACAGTTTATTCTTCCACTGATGCGTGGGAAATTGATGCATTTAACTGTCCCACTCATTGATGGGAGAAGTGCGTTCCTACAGAAATACATTTTTTTTTAATTCATGTGACATTTAATCCTGACTTTATTTTTCCTCCACTAAAATTATCTTTTGTAGACAATCTTCTCTTCATATGTATTATGAGTATGAACATCAGAATAGCTCAGTAGGCTGGAAAAGCAAAGACATGTCTGTGTATAGAATTGCAATGCTTTCCTTTCCAAAAGGAAAATATCATTTATTATTTTCTACTTTTGATAAATAAAAGCAAAGTCATTGTCAAGAAGAGGGGTGCATTAAATGATCTATAAGTATTCTTTTCGCTAAAAAAGTCCTGATTCTCACTTATTACAAGGAAATAGTAGTACTGAACTGGAATTATGAGCTCTGTGTTCAATCAAGTTCCCTCACTGGATTGCGGACTCATTTTGGAGGGATAATTCCCATTTGATCCTTGAGCACTAAGCTATAATATGTCCCACAGTTGTTTCAGTGAACAAACCAGAAAAAAGTGCCTGAATCATATGTAACTCTTGTTTAATCCAAGGGAAATAGCTTAGAATACTTAACTCACAGTTTAAAATAATTATTTTTGTCAAGGTCAAATTAAGTCTTTCAAAGATACCATAATTATGCGAATCAAAAAATGTATTTATGTGAAACAAATGCCCTTTTTTTCCAGACTTGCTATTAAAAGATGTTAGTCTCCTACTGAATGGTAATAATTTCTTCTTCCTGTCTCCTAAGAATACATTGAGAATGAAAGATTATAGGAATAGAATGTTCTCATTTCAAAGACATACACAATAGGCATTGATCCTAGTAATAACTGTGAATGTTCCATATTTAAATGGTGGGTGAATTATAAAATATAATCAAAATGTTTCATCATTTTTGGTTTTTCTTTGGAACATAATTCTCTGGACTTCTGTAAAAATTACTTTTAACAATGAGGCTGTACAAGTTACCCCAGAAACTTTTTCTGTGATATACATGCTTGGGTTTTTTTTCATCTAATTTTCCTTTTATCACTCATTTTGACTTTCAGATTTTAGTATTTGATACTATTTTATCCATGTGAGTAAAGGGGAGGGAGGGCCTTGAGAAACTGGCTCTGTTTTGAATTGAAACCTTGTTAGATGGACAGGCACAGGCGTGCTGATAGCAGCAAAATAAGGTTCAAATATCAAGTTGCGGGGGCTTCCCCAGTGGCTGAGTGATAAACAAAATCTGCCTGTAATTCAGGAGATGCAGGTTTGATCCCTGGGTTAGGAAGATCTCCTGGAGGAGGAAATGGCAATGCACTCCAGTATTCTTGCCAGGAAAATCCCATGGACAGAGGAGCCCATGGGGTGGCAAAGAGTCAGACACGACTAGGCAGGTCAGCACACACACGCTGAGTTTTAGACAAGTAGCTATAAAAATGAAATCCACAGAAATCCAGAAGAAAATGTCTTGAATACTTATATAATCTTGGATGTTTGAGGTAACCCCCTCCAACAGCTTCAAATCAGAAATTATAAAGGAATATATTAATATATTTAACTATATAAATGTATTCAAACTTAATTTACTTGAAAAGGATAAAAAGTAACTGAACAGGAAATCACAAATTGAAAATCTTACATAGATAAAGAGTTACGGTAATTATTGATAAGTATGATCCCGTTGCCATTTATTTTATTGTTTTGGGATAGGGTAAGGAGGCAAGAATATACAATGTATTAAAGACAATGTCTTTAACAAGTGGTGCTGGGAAAACTGGTCAACCACTTGTAAAAGAATGAAACTAGATCACTTTATAACACCATTCACAAAAATAAACTCAAAATGGATTAAAGATCTAAACGTAAAACCAGAAACTATAAAACTCCTAGAGGAGAACATAGGCAAAACACTCTCCGACATATATCACAGCAGGATCCTCTATGACCCACCTCCCAGAATACTGGAAATAAGAGCAAAAATAAACAAATGGGATCTAATTAAAATTAAAAGCTTCTGCACAACAAAGGAAACTAGAAGCAAGGTGAAAAGACAGCCTTCAGAATGGGAGAAAATAATAGCAAATGAAGCAACTGACAAACAACTAATCTCAAAAATATACAAGCAACTCATGCAGCTCAATTCCAGAAAAATAAATGACCCAATCAAAAAATGGGCCAAAGAACTAAATAGACATTTCTCCAAAGAAGACATCCAGATGGCTAACAAACACATGAAAAGATGCTCAACATCAATCATTATCAGAGAAATGCAAATCAAAACCACAACGAGGTACCACTTCACACCAGTCAGAATGGCTGCGATCCAAAAGTCTACAAACAATAAATGCTGGAGAGGGTGTGGAGAAAAGGGAACCCTCTTACACTGTTGGTGGGAGTGCAAACTAGTACAGCCACTATGGAGAACAGTGTGGAGATTCCTTAAAAACTGGAAATAGAACTTGCCTTATGACCCAGCAATTCCACTGCTGGGCATACACACCGAGGAAACCAGAATTGAAAGAGACACGTGTACCCCAATGTTCATCGCAGCACTGTTTATAATAGCCAGGACATGGAAGCAACCTAGATGTCCATCAGCAGATGAATGGATAAGAAAGCTGTGGTACATATACACAATGGAGTATTACTCAGCCATTTAAAAGAATACATTTGAATCAGTTCTAATGAGGTGGATGAAACTGGAGCCAATTATACAGAGTGAAGTAAACCAGAAAGAAAAACACCAATACAGTATACTAATGCATATATATGGAATTTAGAAAAGATGGTAACGATAACCCTGTATGTGAGACAGCAAAAGAGACACAGATGTATAGAACAGTCTTTTGGACTCTGTGGGAGAGGGAGAGGGTGTGATGATTTGGGAGAATGGAATTGAAACATGTTTAATATCATATGAGAAACAAATCGCCAGTCCAGGTCCAATGCATGATACTGGATGCTTGGGGCTGTTGCACTGGGACGACCCAGAGGGATGGTACAGGGAGGGAGGTGGGAGGGGGGTTCAGGATGGGGAACACGTGTATACCTGTGGTGGATTCATGTTGACATACGGCAAAACCAAAACAATATTGTAAAGTAATTAACCTCCAAAAATATGAATTAATTGTAAACTAAATATAGACAATATAACCAATAAAAATAAAATAAAATAAAAATTGTAAATGAAAAAAAAAGTTAATACCTTTAATATATAAACAGCTCTTAGGAAGGATGAACATAAAGGATGAACATAGCAATTTTAAATGGATACAAAGAGATTACTTTGTCGACAAAAGTCTATATAGTCAAAGCTATGGTCTTTTCAGTAGTCATGTATGAATGTGAGAGTTGGACCATAAAGAAAGCTGTGAAAGCAAAATCATTCAGTTGTGCCCAACTCTTTGTGACCCCATGGACTACATATACCCTACGAGGTTCCTCCATCCATGGAATTTTCCAGGCACAAGAGTACTGGAATGGGTTGTTGTTTCCTTCTGAGTACCAAAGAACTGATGCTTTCAAACTGTGGGGTTGAAGACTCAGAGTCTCTTGGACTGCAAGGAAATCAAACCAGTCAATCATAAAGGAAATCAACCCTGAATATTCATTGGAAGGACTGATGCTGAAGCCTCAATACTTTTGCCACCTAATGCAACTCATTGGAAAAGACCCTGATACTGGGAAAGACTGAGGGCATGAGCAGAAGGGGGCTACAGAGGATGTGATGGTTGGATGGCATCACTGACTCAGTAGACATGAGTGTAAGCGAACTCTGGGAGATGATGAACAATGGGGAAGCCTGGCGTGCTGCAGTCCATGGGGTCGCAAAGAGCAGACATGACTGAGTGACTGAACAACGAGACACTGATAGGTTGACATTCACTAATATAAATATGTCAAATGAACATAAAATGAACTTCACTACTCATAAAAAAATATAAATGAAAACAACCAAGATACCATTTTCACCTATGGATGCTGTAAAAATGAAAGTGCTCATACCCTGTGTTGTCACACTAGAGGAAGTTCAGTTCAGTTCAGTTGCTCAGTTGTGTCCGACTCTTTGTGACCCCATGAATCGCAGCACGCCAGGCCTCCCTGCCCATCACCATCTCCCGGAGTTCACTGAGACTCACGTCCATCGAGTCAGTGATGCCATCCAGCCATCTCATCCTCAGTCGTCCCCTTCTCCTCCTGCCCCCAATCCCTCCCAGCATCAGAGTCTTTTCCAATGAGTCAACTCTTCGCATGAGGTGGCCAAAGTACTTGAGCTTCAGCTTTAGCATCATTCCTTCCAAAGAAATCACAGGGTTGATCTCCTTCAGAATGGACTGGCTGGATCTCCTTGCAGTCCGAGGGACTCTCAAGAGTCTTCTCCAACACCACAGTTTAAAAGCATCAATTCTTCGGCTCTCAGCCTTCTTCACAGTCCAACTCTCATACATGACTACTGGAAAAACCATAGCCTTGGCTGGACGGACCTTAGTCGGCAAAGTAATGTCTCTGCTTTTGAATATACTATCTAGGTTGCTCATAACTTTTCTTCCAAGGAGTAAGCGTCTTTTAATTTCATGGCTGCAATCACCATCTGCAGTGATTTGGGAGCCCCAAAAATAAAGTCTGACACTGTTTCCACTGTTTCCCCATCTATTTCCCATGAAGTGATGGGACCAGATGCCATCATCTTCGTTTTCTGAATGTTGAGCTTTAAGCCAACTTTTTCACTCTCCACTTTCACTTTCATCAAGAGGCTTTTTAGTTCCTCTTCACTCTCTGCCATAAGAGTGGTGTCATCTGCATATCTGAGGTTATTGATATTTCTCCCGGCAATCTTGATTCCAGCTTGTGTTTCTTCCAGCCCAGCGTTTCTCATGATGTACTCTGCATATAAGTTAAATAAGCAGGGTGACAATATACAGCCTTGACATACTCCTTTTCCTATTTGGAACCAGTCTGTTGTTCCATGTCCAGTTCTAACTGTTGCTTCCTGACCTGCATACAGATTTCTCAAGAGGCAGGTCAGGCGTTCTGGTATTCCCATCTCTTTCAGAGTTTTCCACAGTTTATTGTGATCCACACAGTCAAAGGCTTTGGCATAGTCAATAAAGCAGAAATAGATGTTTTTCTGGAACTCTCTTGCTTTTTCCATGATCCAGTGGGTGTTGGCAATTTGATCTCTGGTTCCTCTGCCTTTTCTAAAACCAGCTTGAACATCAGGAAGTTCACAGTTCACGTATTGCTGAGGCCTGGCTTGGAGAATTTTGAGCATTACCTTACTAGCATGTGAGATGAGTGCAACTGTGCGGTAGTTTGAGCATTCTTTGGCATTACCTTTCTTTGGGATTGGAATGAAAACTGAACTTTTCCTTAAATACTACTTAACAACCATTTTTCTTTCTTTCTCTTTTTCACTCTTCAGTCAACATAAAAATAGCTACAATATTTACTGCAAACTTTTTACTATATCTATCAAATACTTAAAGTTATTTAAATACTTTTCACCCAGTAATTATACTTTTGAGAGTCTGTCCTAAAGAAACAATGTAAATTTGAAATGATACATGTTCAAAATTTTATCAAAGACAATAACCTAAATTCACCACAATGACAGCTCATCATAAATATATTAATTGTGTCTAGATGATAAAATATATAATTATAATAAACTATTATGTACAATAAATCATAAGATGTTATTTTTATTTGAACATAGTCTCAATATTTTGCTAACCAAAGAAGATCAAAATAAAGAGTATTATAATGTATTATCTTTGTAAAAAACATAGACATACGTGTAATATGTGTATTTTAAAAAAGATTTAAAGTAAATATTAATTCCTAAATAGTAGCATTATTTTTCTTCAGGATTTTTCCAGTATCTGCCTCACTATCTAGATTTTAGCATTGGGCATATACTTGTAGTTTGAAAATTATTAGAAGAAGCAGTTAGATAGAATTTACACACAGTTTTACTAGCACAGGGATATTGTTTTATTAATGCTAGTTAAATGTAGATGAAATGTAGATGAAAAATACAGCATTTTAATGGCAGGAATATTTCAATTTTAATAAAAAATGTATAAAAAGCTGTTGAGTGTTTAGCTCTAAATACAGGGATTATGAATTAATTTTATATTCTTTTCTTTTTTATTTCAAATGTTTACAGTAACTAATTTAGATTTTTATAATCAAAAATGAATTACTTTTAAGATGCTCTTCTAAATTTATTTGCTTATGTTCATTCTCAAGTTGTATATCTGGTATGGCTTCAACATTTCCAATCTAACTACTTTCTAAACATTAAATTTGTCTTGAAATTCAGTTAAAAATTAGCAAAGAGTTGCAGTTACACTCCTGTGTGGCATTAGTTCCTCATCCCAGGATATAGTCCCTGTTCCCCAGTTCAAAGGAACCCTTCATATTATAATTTTCACTGTGTCTAATAGGCATGTGTTTCCACTTTGTCATCACTGGTCCAGAGGATTTTTATTCTATTTGCTACTCTTTTCTGTGTAAGGCATAAAGAAAGGTGTTAAGAGAGTGTTAAAGATAGTGCAAGGTGTTAAGGAGAAAAGCCAGGGGAGAGAAGAATGCTTAATCTTTTCATCTGGTCCAATTGTCAAAGTCTTTTGTCTTTAGCTATGATTTTTTTCCATCTGTGACATGTAAGCCATTTAACCATGGGGATGAGGACCACAAGTTTAGCCTGTGCTTGTCTGCAAACCTCCCCTTAAATACTAATGAACAACTCTGTTTTCTTTTTCTTTTTCTTCTATTGCAAACTGAACAGAGGCTCAGTCTTTTGAAGCTATCCTTTACATCTCTTAATTAGCTACTTATTCTGCATATGCCCCAAATTTAGCAGCTTAAGATGACATAACATCGTACTATGCCCACAGTTTCTTTGGGTCAGTAATTCGAGAATTGCTGAGGTGGATGCCTCTAGCATAGAATTTCTCATAATACCACAATCAAGACATCCATCCAAATAGCATTCATCTGAAGACTTGACTGGATTCATCTGAAGATTTGACTGAAGACTTATAACTATTCTTTTGTTCACATGGATCAGTCCTATTCATTGTGGGAGGGGACTGCACGAGGGAGTGAACCCAGAAAGTGAGGATCATTGAATGTCCTTTGGAAGGGTGGCTCCTAGTAAATGGTTCACATCCTTTTCACATGTTAAATACACTAACACCCTTTGGTGTTCCCTCAAGTTTTCATTCTATTGTGGTGTTAGCTGAAAGTCTAAGGTCTCATCATCTAAATCACATGTTAGTTTTCTATTGCTGTGTAACAAACTAGATAATATAACAGCTTAAAACACACCCATTTATTATCTTAGGAGAAGGCAATGGCACCCCACTCCAGTACTCTTGCCTGGAAAATCCTATGGATGGAGGAACCTGGTAGGTTGCAGTCCAAGAGGTTCCTAGGAGTCGGACATGACTGAGCAACTTCACTTTCACTTTCATGCCTTGGAGAAGGAAATGGCAACCCACTCTAGAGAGAATTCCTGGAGAATCCCAGGAACGGAGGAGCCTGGTGGGCTGCCATCTGTGGGGTCACACAGAGTTGGACACGACTGAAGCGACTTAGCAGCAGCATTTATTATCTTACCATTCTGTAGGCAAGAAGCCTGAGCACAGAGTGGCTGGATTCTTAGCTCAGGAACTCACAAAACTGAAAGCAAAGTGTTATCCAGGGCTGCAGTCATTATTTTGAGCTTGGGATTTTTCAAGCTCTTTTAGGTTGTTGGCAGAGTTCAGGTACTTGTGACTGACGGGTGGAGGTTCCTAGAGGCTACTGCCATTCTGGGTCATGTAACTTTCTCCACAGTATGGTAGTTTACTCCTTCAAGGCCAGCAGAAGAAGTTCCCTGCTGCTTACTCTGACTTTGAGTCTGACCCTTCAATCGAAACTTAAAGGTTTGGTGTGATCCAATCAGGCCTACCAGCAAAGTTGCTACTTTTTGTTAACTCAAAGTAACTGATAGTAATCTTAATTATATCTGAAAAATCTTTGTAAAGTAACAGAATCAATGGAGTGGTATTCCATCGTATTCACAGATTTCCATCAACACTCAAAGAGTGGAAATTACACAAGAAGATGGGAATCTTAGAATCTGTCTGGCATACCGGGTCTAGGTATAGGTGAGATAAATCTTTATTTTTTGTGTGCTCTCAGTCACTCTGTGTCTGACTCTTTGTGACCCTATGGACTGTAACCCACCAGGTTCCTCTGTCCATGGAATTTTCCAGACTAGAATACTGGAGTGGGTTGCCATTTCTTCCTCCAGGGGATCTTCCTAACCCAAAGATCTTTACAACTACACCACCTGGGAAGCCCAAATCTTTATTAGTTTTCTGCTTTTCTGGAATGAGTTAACCCCCAAATTTATCAGCATAAACTATAAGCATGATTAACAACAATGTGGTGATAAACATGGTTGACTTCTCTCAGTTTGTATGGGTAAGGAATTCAGAAAGATCCTACTTGGGGGATTCTGGATTGGGGTCTTTCATGAAGTTGCTGGCAGGAAGTCATCCAGGGTTACCAACGTCTGAAGGCTTGATTGGAGCTGGAGGATGTTCTTCTGAGGTGACTCACTTGCATGATTGTCAGGTTGGTACTGGCTCTTGGTGGGGAGTCTCATTTCCTGTGCAGACAGCCTGCTTCACTGGCTGCGTGAATGTCTTCATGACATGGTGGCTGACTTCCAGTGGAGTGCATGATCAAAGAGACTAAAGCAAAAGCAGTAATATTTTATGACTAATCTTCAAAGAGTTACTCCCCATCCCTTCTGTCAATTCTGTTGGTCCCATAGACCGATCTGTTATAATGGAGGAGGGGCCATGAATACCAGGAGGCAAGTATCTTTGGGGCTGTCTTTGAGGCTGGCTACTCCAACCTCAGTTAATGACAGTGAATTAAACAAACACAATTATGTTGAGGAAAGAGATTTCTAAAATCTGTTTCTGTCTGAGAGCAGATTCTCATCTCTCTTTTCGAACCTCTGCAGTACCCTTATAACTTCTGTCCTTATTTCCCATGACATCCCTTTTAAAACTCTTAAAAATGGTCCAGCTATAAAGTGCCACTACCTCCTTTCCTAACTCTATAGGTAAAGTTCTCAACAAGGCACTCTAGGCAGTAATCTGTGCCTACATCACCTGCTTTTCTTTTTGCTCCTCTCACTCTCCAATTATTTTTATGTTTCAGTCATGCTAAACTTTTTATTTTTTCCCCAGATGGCTCAGATGGCAAAGAATCTGCTTGCAATGCAGGAGACCCAGGTTCAGTCCCTGGGTTGGGAAGGGAATGGTTTACCAACACCAGTGTTCTTGCCTGAAGAATTCCACAGACAGAGGAGCCTGGTGGACTACAGTCCATGGGGCCACAAAGAGTCAGACATGACTGAGCAACAAACGCTCACTTTCAAACAGGCTAGGCTTTGCCATGTCTCTATTGGCCTTTGCTTATCCTATTCTCTCTGCCAGAAATGAATGACAAGTAGTAGTGACTATGCGTTTCCTAAAAGCTGGACAACTACTGTGCTAAATCGCATGCTGAGTAGTCCAGTTTCATTCTTACCACAGTGTTATGTGGCTACTATTATTATTCTCCTTATTCTTCAAATGAGCACTATTAATCCTATCTGCATAGGGGTTAAAAGAATAGACTCTAGAGAGGGATTTGGAAGTTCTTCTTAACTTTCTTTGTTGTGCGTGCGTGCTAAGTTGCTTTAGTTGTGTCTACTCTTTTTGACAGTGCAGACTGCAGTCCACCAGGCTCCTCTGTCCATTGATTCTCCGGGCAAGAATACTGGAGTGGATTGCCATGCCCTCCTGCAGGCCCAAGTCTCTTATGTCCTCTGCACTGGAGGAAAGTTCTTTACCACTAGCCCCACCTGGGAAGCCCAACTTTCTTTGTTATTTCCAGGCAAATAGATTGAAAAATACCAAGTTTGATTATTCTAATTTACTAATCAACTTTAGGTGTGCCCAACCAAATCAAGTTGAATTTTCTTTTTTAAAAATATGTGTGTGTGTTGAAAATGGGTAGTAGAGGGAGGAAATGGATAATTTGACCATTGATTTTGCTTTCCTGTGATAAAGAAGGTTTGGGCATGTCACATCGTTTAGTAATCCACACATTAATCTATTTAAATCTTCAGTATGGATATAGGTATATTTTGTCCACTCCTCTCTTTTCCAAACTCATTTCAAATGTCATCAGCAGCTTGCTTGCATCATGTTCTTGTTCTGTCACTAAGTCATATCCGACTCTTGGTGACACCATGGACTGCAGCATGCCAGGCCATCCTGTCCCTCACTATCTCCCGCAGTTTGCCCAAGTTCAAGTCCATTCCTTTGGCAATGCCATCCAACCATCTTGTCCTCCGTCACTCTTTTCCCCTGTCTTCAATTTTTTCCAGCGTCAGGGTTTTTTCCAATGACTTAGCTGCTCACATCAGGTTCACTGCTTCATATTGCCAAGTAAATGTATTAGCTCCACAGAGTTATAACCAGGATCATTAGAACACTACCTAAATATTGTATTTTCAGTATTTTTTGCTTTTAGCAATTAATTATAACATCCAGCCTAATTTAAAGAACTCAAGGTTCAGTTCAGTTCAGTTGCTCAGTTGTGTCCGACTCTTTGCGACCCCATGAATCGCAGCACGCCAGGCCTCCCTGTCCATCACCAACTCCCAGAGTTCACCCAAACTCATGTGCATTGAGTTGGTGATGCCATCCAGCCATCTCATCCTCTGTCGTCCCCTTCTCTTCCTGTCCCCAATCTCTCCCAGCATCAGGGTCTTTTCCAATGAGTCAACTCTTTGCATCAGGTGGCCAAAGTATTGGAGTTTCAGCTTCAGCATCAGTCCTTCCAATGAACACCCAGGACTGATCTCCTTTAGGATGGACTGGTTGGATCTCCTTGCAGCCCAAGGGACTCTCAAGAGTCTTCTCCAGCACCACAGTTCAAAAGCATCAATTCTTCAGCGCTCAGCTCTCTTCACAGTCCAACTCTCACATCCATACATGACTACTGGAAAAACCATAGCCTTGACTAGATGGACCTTTGTTGGCAAAGTAATATCTCTGCTTTTCAATATGCTATCTAGGTTGGTCATAACTTTCCTTCCAAGGAGCAAGTGTCTTTTTAATTTCATGGCTGCAATCACCATCTGCAGTGATTTTGGAGCCCCCTAAAATTCAAGGTTATTCAACTTCAAATCACAACCAATTTGAGATTTACCAAAGAATTTTTAAACATTTTTTAAGCACTAGACATTTAAGAAATGCTATGTTAAGAACAAAAAATAAATAATTGGCAAAACCACTATGAAACTTCAGGAACTGTACTGCAAACTCTTTTTTTGTCTGATATAGAGTACTCACAGAAAATGGAAAAATATTTTCATTTCTGTTTCCCTTAGTATTGGTAAAATCTCAGTGGATCTAATTCAAGAAATTTGCTACTAAGAAAGTCAGGATGAAGCTCATCTTTGTACTAACTAAACCATGTAAGTTAATACTATAAATAAGAGATGAGTGCAACTTTTGGAAACATTCATGCCTTTTAATGTAAAGTAAAATAAAATAAAATCTGAAAAAAAAAAAAAAGAAATGCTCATGTATACAAAAGAGGAATTTGAAGAGCACAGCACATTTCTACATGAGCTCCTTGACTCCACAAGTTATTTGTATTTTACTGGAAATATTAAACTTCCTGTGTGTTTGTTGCGTAAGTACTTTTTGAACTTTATATTATCAAAGTTATGCCTCAATAGCTGAAAATAGTATGAAGCAAAACAATTAAACCCCTGGTCCATACCATCCAATACTCTAGAGGTAATTTCTATTAAATAAAGATCTGTTTCTTGAGAAAACAATCTATAACGCTTTAATATTCTCAGATGATAGTTTACTATTATAGGCTGACAGTGAGTCTTTTAGGGCTTCCTTGTAGCTCAGTCGGTAAAGAGTCTGACTGCAATGCTGGAGACGTGGGTTCGATCCCTGGGTTGGGAAGATCCTCTGGAGAAGGAAATGGCAACCCATTCCGGTACTCTTGCCTGGAGAATCCCATGGACAGAGGAGCCTGGCGGGCTACAGTCCATGGGGTCGCAGAGTCGGACCTGCCTGAGTGACTAAGTGTGCCTGTGCAATGAGTCTTTTACTTTTATCTTACTCTTCTCACCTGTCTTCTGTCAAAAGGCATGAATTTAATACGTTTTAGATTTTAAATACTCGTGTAGCTTCTGTTTTAGAGATAATGTTTGTTTCATCCATTATCTTATTTTTAAAACAGTTTTCATAATAGCCACCCTAATGGATGTGAAGTAGTATCTCATTGTGGTTTTAATTTGCTTTATTCACTCTTAATCCTATCATTGAAGGTTATTTATTTTTAACAGTGGGAAATATTTTTCATTTTTTATGCATAATATTTTCAATTGGGATCATTGGCTGTATGTAGTTGTAGTTTGGCAATCTGCATTTAACAGCATTAGCAGAGTATTTACCAATGCCATTAAAAATCCCTTATGAACACTATTTTTAGTGGGTGTGAAATCTTCCACAGAGAAAGACACATTCAAGTATATGTATGGGTCCATTTTAATTGAATATTGGCATTCTGAAAAGAACAGATTTTAATGGAACTAGCAATCTGAATACACAGCAAAGTCTATCCTCAAACAATAGGAGTGATTTGGCTGCAATGAAACAGGTGAGATTTCATAACACTTTCTGTCATTATATTAACTTCTTTAAACACTAGATTTATTGATATCACAATAAACAAAATTAAGAACAAGCATTACATAATTTAACCTATCAGATATCTCAAAGCAATCATCTTTCACCAGAGGTTTATTCTTTGTGTAATTAGATGTCTCTTATTTTTTAAACAAAGCTTTTAAAATAAGAACTCTCTTTAGGGATTAAGCCAACCAGATTTTATCATTGAAAACATGTTCATAGTTCAGTTAAGCCTGGCTTTCCCCTCTGGATAATCATTCTTCAAAATGCTCACCAGTGGATCTTTAAAACATCCTGTTGAGATCATTATCAAGATCTCAATGATATATTATGAAATAAAAGGTTTATAACGGGATAATTGAAACTTCCTGCCTCATACAGTAGATATATTTTTATATTTATGGTATTCACACCAAGAAGTGGTTCTACAAAGCTCAAAATATTATTTGATCTTAGTGGTTTGGGGACAGAGGAACTGGCACTGCCTTGATTTTTGTATAACTTGGCACAAGTCAGTGCTTTCTGGAGGGACTTTCAGCACAGGCTTCTGTCAGATTTGCCATATGGAGTTATTGGGCTCAGATTATAGAGGTTTTCCTGGTTGTTAGCCTGATTTAGGAATTACCAGTGCTCTCCAGGATTTTCACCCAATACAGAGAGTGTGCAAGCGAAGAAACTGATACCTCAGGAAACCAATAAAGTTTGATAATTGGGAGGTTTTGATGGTTCCCATCATTTCTGAGAGGTACCATCTCATGAAGCTGTTCATTGGCAATAATGAAGATGGTTCCTGTTAGCCCCTGAGAGCGGATAATAGTCTAACACAACCTTGCTTGAATGATCCCAACTGTGTGCTTCCCATGCTCCTCACCCCAGCACTCCCCAAACCCTAAGACTGTATCAGCTACAGGTCAGCCTGAGGAATGAGGCTGAGTCCAGGGCAGACACAGAAATCCACTTCACTCAATAACATCTTCATTTATTGCAGATACAACCTGGAGTTTACCTACTTCAGAGAGTGTGAGTGATGAAGTGTGGGAATTTGTCAGAATGAAGATCTGAAAACCTTTTTCACTGAAGGAGGAGAAAGATGAGGGGGAGGGGAGTTACAGGGAGGAGGGAGAAGAAACCCCATTTTGAGAGTTCTCAATGTTCTTCTGAACACTAGGAAACACCTCTTTCTCCTAGCACTGAGTTCTGTGTGAAAGGCAGCCTTGTTCTTAACTGTCTTTTCTTGAGAAACGTCATGTGGACGGGTTTCCTTCCTGTTTCTCACCAGTAAAATTCAAATTTTCATGTCACCATCACTTTCAATGACTTTTTGATATTATGATAAGTCATCCTAATGGATTAAGGCAGAAGTTGAAAATAGGTCCCCTTAACACAATTATGGATTTTATTTTAAAAATCCAGTGTTTTCTTTAAATCAGAGGAATTTACATAAAAATCAAATTTTCTGTTTCTCTTGAAAATACAGCCAATCTGGCAACACTCAGCTCACATTCCCACCTCCCAAGAGTGGCACATCGGATAGTGGCTCTGGCTTGGGACTCTCTCTGGAGCCCCAGTGGAGTCCCCACCTGCTTGCTCTATGTATTTGCATCCCTGATTAATGTCGAAAAGCACGTGAGTTTTCTACTCCTCATTTTGATTAGGAGACTTATCAGAAAAGGGACATCCCCCAGGGCTTCCCTGGAGGCTCAGACAATAAAGGATCTGCCTGCAAGATGGGAGACCTGGGTTCAATCCCTGGGTCAGGAAGATCCCCTGGAGAAGGGAATGGCTACCCACTCCAGTGTTCTTGCCTGGAGAATTTCATGGACAGAGGAGCCTGGTGGGCTGCAGACCACGAGGTTGCAAAAGAGTTGGACACAACTGAGCGACTAACACACACACACACACACCATATGCTTTGAAGTGTCTTTCTCATGCGGAGCAGAGGACACCAAGCAAACATATTCTGTCATAGGGGCAAGTCGTCTGAGAAGCAGTTAGCACAAATATCTAGTGATTTACTCAGTAATTCTGAAAGGTGGGAGTTAAACCACCTATTATCAGCTCTGGGGTTTGTTTACAACACATATGTAGGGTCCCCCCTCAAACCTAAGGGAATCAGAATTTGGCGAGGGAAGAACCTGGCATCTGAACATTAAAGAAGCATCCCAGGTGATTCTTATGAAACATAAAGCTTGAGAATTATTGAATTCTTCCAGGATCTGACAGCTCTTCTGCTTGGCAAATACAGTTAGAAGGAACTGATAGACCTTAACTCACCAGTCCAGCAATGCTGAAGATGCAGAATTTTGTCCTTATCAAAAGCCAATCAATGCTTACCTTTTTCAGTGAGTGTCCAACACTAGATCAGGTACGACAGTGAATAAGGCGGATAAATATGCAGTTTTGTATATAACAGAAAGAGGGTTCTTTTCCCCATTATCATAAAAAAACAGGAAATTACTGGGCCATTATGTTCATTTTTGCTGCATTATTGTTTTCACCCCTATCTTTAATGTGGAATTAAACTATCTACATGCATCTACTTGGTTTCATTTCTAATATCTGGAAAGGTTTCAGCTTGACAAAATTAGCATGTAGACCATGCTCCCTCCTGTAATCTCACCAATGAGTCACTCCACAACCCCAGCACAGAACTGCTTCTGGGATCCTGTCTGCTAACTAGCCTTTGAAACCTAGCAGGAAAAAAAATTTTTAAACTTATGTGTTTTCTTCAGAGGTAATAAATAAATGAGAAATTACCATAAATATGCAGTTTTATTCACTCTAACTAATTTTGACATAAAAACTGACAAAGCTGTGCACAAATTGGACCTAGATTCAGGTTCTGTATCTACACAGCTAATGCACACATGAATTATTCAGTGAAATTTGCTTCAGTGGGTTTTTCTGAGTCATCTCAGTGTGTGGCCAGTTTCAGATAATACATTAGACCATTATGCATTATGGTCAATTCACTATATATTTGTTCAAAATACACCCTGTGTTGGTAAATCTGTTAAATTCAAGTTTGTGATTCACATATGTCTTCTTTACCCAGATGTCCCCGTGTATTTTGAACATTAAACAATAATATTTTCATCTCTCTGAGCCTCAGCATTCACAATTATTCATCACATTGGGGACACGCAGGTGGGAAAATAGACAATTGCTATTCCATCTGTGATTGCTGTGGATGGGGGAAGTACAAAGGAGCTGGACAAAAAATAAATAGAAGGGCCAGGAGAGGCTCCTTGAAGGAAGGACCTCAGAGCTCAGATCTGAAAGGTAAGCAGAAGTTGTGAAAGGAAGAGAGAAAGGGAAGGCATTCATTTACTGTTGTTGAGTATCACTCCACTACAGATTCAGTGACTTAAAATAATTATGATCCCACAGTTTTCCTGGGTCAGGAGTCTGGCTCAGTTTTACCTGGATTCTACATGCAGGGGCTCATGAGACTGCAGTCAGGAGGTGACCAGGCACATTTATTTCTGGGGCGAGGGTCTTCTTTTCAAGCTCCTGCAGGTTGTTGGCAGAATCCAGTCCCCTGCAGTTTAGGACTGAGGTTCTTGCCTCCTTGCAGGCTGTCAGCTCAGGCTCCTCTCTGGTGTTGAAGGCTATCTGTGGTCCCTCACCCTCTCACAGCCCTCCCCCAACATGGCAGCTCACTTCTTCAAGTTTAGTAGGAGAATGTCCTTCTTGAGAAAGGACCCAACTCCTCTTTTTAAGAACTTTCTCCTGATTAAGTCAGGTCCACTTAAGTTAATTAACAGACTTGGAATGCTTAATTCCATTTGTAAAATCCTTTCACTTTCTCCAAATACTATAACCTGACCACAGAAATAACATCTCATGCTCATAGGTCTAGCCCACATTCCAGAGAAGGGGATTATATTAGAGTGTATGGATACAAAGAGATGGGAATCTTCTGGGCCCTCTGAAAATTTTGCCTATCATAGGGAAGGATATTCCAAGCAGGAAGAATCAAGTATATGAAAGAAACATAGGTGAAAGTATGGCGTTTACAAGTGTCTGAGGGTAAGCCTGGAGTCTGACCAGAGGATGCGCAGCAAGTCAAGCTAAGAAATGTGGGCTTTATCCTCAGTGAATAGAGAAAGCAGTGCTGGGTTTAACTGCCCATGTCTGCATACACTGTTATGTGATCAGTTTTCAAAGATTATTGGAAATACTGAAGTATGGAAAACTTCCTACAATAAAAATGGAAAAATCAGGATATGTCTTTATATTACATAGTATTCATTTTGGAAATATCTATGACATTTTTAAAGACTAGAAGTAAATACATCCATCTGTTAGCCATGGATCTGGGTGGCAAACTATGAATGTTAGCTATCACTGAGTGGGGAATTATAGATAGAGATTCCTTATTCTTTTTCTTATTTCTAAAATTCTCCACAATAAGTGCATATTTATTTTATAATAATAATAAATTAAAAACCTACTTGTGGTACTTGCAAATACAAATGAATCTGAACACAGTTCTCTTTGAAATCAGTTGAAAAATTGGTACTCCAGATATTTTGACAGGTGGGAAACCTAGGTCAGAATTTAGCTACATGTGAGCTGTGTGAAGGTGAGGACCAGTCAGTGGAAATGAAGTCCAGACTCAGCAAGGGTGACAAGTATACTAGACCTCCCCAGGTTTTATCTCATAACTAAACATGGGCAGCATACGCAGCCTTTAAATTCTGGTGGTATTGAAGCCAGCCACTTCCCTCTACCTCAGTTTCCTTACATATAAAAGTGCAGGCAGGTAAGATATTCTTATCCCAAGATTCCATTGCAGGTAATACACAGGTGGCCTGAATTTCACTCATCATCAAGCCGCCTTCCTCCTGGAGGAGTCAGTCATTTAAGCAGTTCTGCTTACCAAACACCCACTGGACATGGAGCTCAGAGCCAGGGTGAGATGCTGGAGGTGCTGAGCGCTATTTTATAAATGGCATCACCTCTGCCGTGTGGCCAAGTCTATTCCAGCTTTCAGCAGTGTTCATCCAGGAAGAGAGGGAAGAGCCCTTTGGGAGCCAAATGGGAATTTGGGAATAAGAAACAATGACAATGAAATCCTTCCGACAAGTTTCAAGAGAGCAGTTAACAGAAAAGAGAAAAATGTATTTTTAGAAGTTGTTTGGGAGGTGAAGGATTTTTCTTGGAGGGAGGAGGGCAGAAGAGATTGGGAGAAGAAATTGTTTTCTTTGGCACTGCAATACCTCAGAGATCTTTGAGTCAAAATACAATGAAATGGGGCTTTGCATCTCTCTTGCTTCAGGAAAATGAAAAGCAAGCTCACTAAAAAATGAATTGGTCAACTGAATAGACCACATTTCTGATAAATGGCATGATGACTAAAATAAAAACTCTTAAAATACATATTTTAAAATTAGATTTCTGACCTTCGATAGGGCTTATCATGCTATTTATACTGAGGCAGAAGGAGCTGATTTTTCAGTAGTTGCCTCATCAAAGACATGACTCATATTTCCTTAAGCATTTACACCATATGTTTCCTGAGGTAGAAGAAAGAACTAAGGTTTTTCTTTTTTCTAAGCAATTAGTGAGATATGAACCAAAAGTTAGAAGAAATCATTTAAAAAGAATACTTTGCAGGGCATGCAGTTTTCAAATGTTGATTTCCAGAAACTGAAATTATATTAACTCTTTGGCCAGTGTAGCCATTTGATTGATTTATGAATATGAATTAGAAGTAATCATTGTGATGCTAGTTTTACCACTAAGAAAAAAGGCAAGTTTTAGTTTAGTAATGAAACACAGGTACTACTGAAATTCACTTAATATGCAGAAATGTGAATTGGAGGTAAGAAGCCTTTGTTAAACTGAAAAGAATCATTTTAACATTTAAAAAGAAAAATATCACTTCATTTGACATTTAGTGACATTTTTGCATGTGTACAAGCTGTGACTGTGAGATAATAGTTCATATTGTCGTGTGGCCAGTGGAAGTTAAAGCAATTTTTTTGGGTTTTTTTTGGGTTGTGCCGGGCCTTCATTGCTGCACACAGGCTTTTCTCTAGTTGTGGTGAGCAGGGCTACTATTTTATTCTGGTGTATGGACTTCTCTTGTTGCAGAGCATGGGTTCTAAGGCACACAGGCTTCAGTAGGGATCTTTCTGGACCAGGGATTGAACCTATGTCCCCTGCATTGGCAGGCAGATTCTTATCCACTGTACTACCAGGGAGGGACCAAGATGAGTTTATTTTTATGATTTTTAACAACAAGGATCATTTTAATACAAATATCTTATATAGCACAAAATTATTGTTGTAAAACTCATAGGAAATGCATATTTTATTTAAGAGATGGGAAAGTACATATATAGAAAATCATTAATAAATAAAAATCAGGGTACCAACTAAGGAATTGCTAGTTTTCTGCTTGGTGCCTGAATCGCTTGACATTTTATTCCATTACTTTTTTTTTGGGGGGGGGTAGTAAATTTAGGAATAGAAAACAGGTTCAACACATGTAAAAAAATTGTATCTTAAGGACATGTCCTCATCATGTCCTAGGCTATTCCTACCTCTCATGTTACCTGGCTTGGAACACTACCACCATCCTTCCAGTCACCCAGGTCAGAAACCTGCCCATCACACTTAACTCCTCCTTATACTCCCTACCTAACCACCCCCAGCCAAGTCCTTTGACTTACACCCTCTCAATGTCTCACAGGTATATTCTCTCTATCTATCTCAACTTTATTTTTTGAGCGATTTTAGATTCACAGTAAAATTGAGTGGGAGATATTGAGATTTCCCATATCCCCTCCCCGCTACCCCCTTCCCCCCACAGCATAGCCTCCACTATTATCAGCATCCCCTACCACAGTGGCACATTTGCTGCAATTGATGAACCAAGATTAACACATCATCACCCAGAGTTTATAGTTTACCTTAGGGTTCACTAACTATACCATGGGTTTGAACAAATGTGTAATGAATGACATGGGTCCACCATTATAGGGTCATACAGAATAATTCTACTGCCCTGAAAATTCTCTGAGCTCCATCTTTTCAGTCCTCTCTCCCATCAACCCACTGATCTTTTTTACTGTCTCCATAGTTTTACCTTTTATAAAATGTCATATATTTGGAATAATACAGTATGTAGTCTTTTCAGATTGGTTTCTTTCACTTAGCAATGTGCATGTAAGGCTCCTTCGTGTCCCTTCATGATTTGATAGCTCATTTCTTTTCAGCACTGGATAATAATGCATTGCTTAAATGTGTCACAGTTTACATATCCATTCACTTCCTGAAAGATGTCTTGGTTGCTTCCAAGTTTTGGCAATTATGAATAAAGCTACTGTAAACATCTACGTGCAGATTTTTGTATGGACCTAAGTCTTCCAGTCCTTGGGTAATCACAGATACTCTCTTAAACTCTGACCCCGTCATTTCTGCCTCCTATTTCACCTCCCTAACTCCCAGTCTTGAACTGCCCTTACACTTCTCCCCACCAGCTTATGCCCCACCATTCCACAAGGATAATTTTTCTTCAGTGGAAATCTGCTTGGTCACATCCTGCTTTTGAAACTTCAGTAGCTTTCTAGGACCTGTTCTTGGATACCTTCTCCACACATCACCTTGGCAAATATGATCCTCTTCTTATTTGGCTCCTGCTCATCCCTCCAGATTCAGCACCATGCCCACACTGGGTTTCAGCCTTGGCAAACTATCTGCAGCATTTGAGTGGGCCTCCCCCTCTGCAGCACAGTCTCCTTCTGCCCAGAGACCCTTTCCCTCCCACCCCTGCCCCGTCTGGTCAACCTCTGCTCTTCATTTAGGTTTCAGCGGTCAGCAGACGTCTTCTCCTTGAGGATGCACCCTTTGTCCCTTTAGCATCTTGGAACTAGGACTTCTCCATGGTCCTGACATCCTGTGCATCCCCCATCCGAGATTTTATCTCATCGAATCATAATCATGTATCCACTAGTAGTCTTTGTTTTCTAGCAGAGTAGATTTTTGTATGGCCAGGGGCCTCAATATACTCACCAGATCCTAGCACTGTGTCTGGAACACAACAGGCATTTCACAGTACTTGATAACTGAGTGAGTCTGTACAATGAAAAAGCCACCTGTCTGAACATAAGGAAACATAAAATTAATATACTAATATAATACATAAATATGTAATTATATTAAATTAAACATTAAAATAAAATTAATCTTAACTCTAACATCTTCTTTTTTTTTCACTGTTCATACATTTATGTATCTTTTTTTTTTTAGTTTTTAATTTTTTTAATTTTAAAATCTTTAATTCTTACATGCATTCCCAAACATGAACCCCCCTCCCACCTCCCTCCCCATAACATCTCTGTGGGTCATCCCCATGCACCAGCCCCAAGCATGCTGTATCCTGCGTCAGACATAGACTGGCGATTCAATTCTTACATGATAGTATACATGTTAGAATGCCATTCTCCCAAATCATCCCACCCTCTCCCTCTCCCTCTGAGTCCAAAAGTCCGTTATACACATCTGTGTCTTTTTTGCTGTCTTGCATACAGGGTCGTCATTGCCATCTTTCTAAATTCCATATATATGTGTTAGTATACTGTATTGGTGTTTTTCTTTCTGGCTTACTTCACTCTGTATAATCGGCTCCAGTTTCATCCATCTCATCTAGTACCTCCATGTCAATTAAACCTGCTTTCACCTGCAAGAAACCCCAACTAAAGTTCATTTAAACAAATGAAGATGTCTCAAAAGACTTGAAAACAAAAGTCTGCTGGCCTTGGGTCAGTACAATGGCTCCACCAGGAGCCAGAATCTCTGTACTTCTCTTGGTTTTTCTCTAACAATCACAAAATGTCTGCAGCTCTAGACATCACATCTATTTTCAATTCAAGAAAGGGAAAGGCAGCAACAACCCCTTCTGTCTCCTTTATCAGGAAAGCAAATTTATTCTGGAAATAGCCACTATTTTTTCATTTATTTTTCATTGGCTAGAACTATGTCAATACGTCAGCTTAATTATAAGAGAAGCTAAAAAAAATTAGTGTTTAGCATTTCCAGCCTCAGTATTGGAAATGAGTAAGAGACAATAGTCTGGAAATAGATGTGGGATTAGGCAGCCAACAGTATCCACTATACCCTGGGACAAACCATGGTACTTCTTTTACCCTTTGATTCCTCTTTTCTGAGTGAAGAATTAAAACAAATGATCTTTCTTCTAGAATCAACTTCCTCTCATTCTACAATTTCTGTGTATTGTCTTGTCCATGGTAGAACTACCTTCTACATCCAAGAGAACAGTTCAGTTCAGTTCAGTCTCTCAGTCGTGTCCAACTCTTTGAGACCCCATGAATCGCAGCATGCCAGGCCTCCCTGTCCATCACCAACTCCCGGAGTTTACCCAAACTCACGTCCATTGAGTCTTTAATGCCATCCAGCCATCTCATCCTCTGTCATCCCCTTCTCCTCCTGCCCCCAATCCCTCCCAGCATCAGGGTCTTTTCCAATGAGTCAACTCTTCGCATGAGGTGGCCAAAGTATTGGAGTTTCAGCTTCAGCATCAGTCCTTCCAATCAACACCCAGGACTGATCTCCTTTAGGATGAACTGGTTGGATCTCCTTGCAGTCCAAGGGACTCTCAAGAGTCTTCTCCAGCACCACAGTTCAAAAGCATCAATTCTTCGGCGCTCAGCTTTCTTCACAGTCCAACTCTCACACCCATACATGACCACTGGAAAAACCATAGCCTTAACTAGACAGACCTTTGTTGGCAAAGTAATATCTCTGCTTTTTAATACGCTATCTAAGTTGGTCATAACTTTCCTCCCAAGGAGTAAGTGTCTTTTAATTTCAGGGCTGCAATCACCATCTGCAGTAAGTCCAAGTCCTTCCCTGATGCTTCACGTTTAGAGAAAGCCTGATCTAAGGAAGAAGCCCCTCTGTTTTTAAGAGCCTTCCTATTAAAAATTTTCCCTGACAAAGGCTGAATGATACACATCAGATTTCCTGCCTGTGACCTCACCAGTCCCTTTGCCATGTGGAGTCCCTCAGACTGTTTATGACCGTTACCATGGCTTCTCTGAATATTCTCTCTCCCAGGCTAAAATTCCACTTGCTCCAATAGTTTTCCAGATAATCCCCTTCTGTACTCTCACCACCCTGGTCAGCTGACACCAGACATACTGTCTTCATTTACTTATGATTCACTGAACAAATACTTAATGAATTTCAGCCATGTGCCAGCACTGTTCTGGAAACTGGTGATAAAGCAAACAACAATGCAAAGCTTTTTCATGGAGCTTACCGAGGAGGAGTGGAGGGAGGTGGAAGATCAAACACACACACACACACACACACACACACACACACTCACACACTCACACACTCACACACACACACAGGTTGTTCCTTCCCCATTCATCCCTGCGTCATTGTTACCTTGGCACCAGTCACTATCTGAATGGTAATGTGTGTGTGCATGTGGTTTGTGTTTGGTCATTAGGGAAGGCATCTCTAGGACCTGATTGAGGAAAAATAATCTGCAAGGAAAAGAAAGAGCTTTTGAACAGGGGAAACTATAAGAGAATGGTCTGGGGTAGAATAAGCTAGGCCTGATGTAGAAACAACAACAAAAAAAATACTCAGAGGAGGAGAGTTTGCGGGGGAGGGTGGTGAGCCTGATCGAAAGTATATAGGGATCCCATCATACAAGATGCTGAAGGCCAGGGCCTGATTTTAGGCCATTTTTGATTGTATTTCAGTATTGTCTTAAAATGTGTCTGGAGAGAACTGAATACACAGCAGCACATACAGTCTAGTGGGAACAGTCAAATGTACAGCCTCTCCCTATAGCAGGCATTGCATTTGTACTAATATGGGCCAGGATTCCGTGACTTTTCTGGAAGCCCTTTGGTTCCCGCTGTGACTTCCTATGATCGCTTTGACGTGCATGGCTCACATGTCTGAATATCACTTGTCCAAGAGAAGGAGTAGGTGGATGTGATGTGAGGAGTTATTAAAATGATTCATATCTCACTTCAACCATATGAAAAATAATATAGAGTCAAAAGCCGCCCAGCTTGGGGAAGCCTAAATTACATATTTGAAATTCAGTCTGTCATTGAAATGAGATAATCTAGTCCCCAAAGTTCATTTCTTGAGAGTAATCTTCCCAAAGCAAAACTGAATGATAAGAACAGAATGAAGTCTAAGCCCCATCCCCCCAAAAACAGAAAAGATTGAAAAAAAAAAAAAAAGATAACTCCAGCCAGGCAGGAATTGGAGGAGGAGTTGTTGGTACTTAAGTTGGTGTGAGCCAATTAAATGTTGGGTTTCCACCTTCTGGGAACCCTATTTGCCTTTCCCCCAGCAGCCTTGGGTTTCTCTCTTAACCGCGGACCTCAGGCCTCAGAGCTGACCACTCTGGTGATGACATGCTCCACCCTCCCGCAGAGCTGTGAGCAGAGACACTCTCCAAGGCAGCCTATGAGCCCCTTCCCTCCTCTGGCCCTACGTCCACCCCGCACGCTGCATCTGCCATTCACTAACTCAGACAGCAGGGATGCTAAGGACTCTCCTCTCCCATATGGCACCGAGTTTCATTTCATCCTTTTCCTCTTCCCTATCAGTAGGTATTCTGGAAGCCAGTTTTATGATGACACTCACAGCTAGCATGAAACCCAGGTAAAAATAAAACAGGATGTCAATAAAGAACTAATGATGTGTGTCTGTGTAAATGTATAATAATAATAATAATAAAAGAAGAGATATCTGTTTGCAAAGGTACCATTTTAAAGTCATGGGGCTTTCAGTGATGCTGCTTTATAAATGGACCGACATATGTGAATGTTTGCCTTCATCTCTCAGCCATGAAAATCTCCCCGTAGACAGTGGGCTCTGAGGGGAAAGGTGCTCTGTGGGAACTAAATAGTTCACCAGGACACCTTCGCTAAGTGCTAACCTAACTATTTTCAGGACAGAAATATTGGGAGGCAGCTGAAAGCAATTTAGGGAGCATGGAAAGAAATTGTTAAACAGGCTGGTAATCTGGCCTTTCCTAAAGTCTGTATTCAAAATCCAAAGGCAAACAGCAAAATCTTATGGTATAACACAGGGAACTATATTCAGTATCCTGTGAGAAACCATTATGGAAAAGAATATAAGTAGATACATAGATAGATAACTGAATCATGTCGCCGTACAGTACAGATTCACACAATATTGTAAGTCAGCTACAATAAATTTTTTAAATATTTTAATTGAAAATAAGCGCAACTAGAAAGAGAAACCAATACCGGCCTTGTAGAGGGAAGTAGATGCCCAGCATGAAGGTAGGAAAATGCCTGGAAGGATTTAGGTGAGAATGGCATTTCCCGTAATGACCTTGGTTCAGGGTGTATACAGAGCGGTGGAAAGACCCCTGCGCTGGAAGGCAGGAAACACTCATAGCTCCACTCCTGACCAGCTGAATGCTATTTCCTACCCTCTTTGAGCCTTCTCTCTTCTGTGTTAAGTAAGGGGCTAGACCTGGTCAGGTGTAATTCACAGTATATGTGTCATAATTTGTGGACTCTGCAGTGAGGAGTGGTGTGCTTTGGGGTGGGGAGTGGTAAAGGGCAGGGTGAGCAGATGGGGCTCTGGACTCTCTGACACTCTCCCCACGCACCCACCCCCACTTTTCAACAAGAACAACTCACTTTTATCTCATTATACACGGCACCCTTTGTAAGATCCTAGTTTTAAAAATACAACTTTCAATACTTAAAAAAATGAAATCGTGTAGACATCTAGATATTGAGTAAGATTCCTTCCAACCAAAATATGATGATTCTAACACTCTAATTAAAGTATGTAAATGATATACAACTATCTATGGATGTTAACAATTTGTCAGTATTACTGAGCAGCAATAGTAACACTGAAGTAAGAGAATGAATCCCCGCAAGCAGAACATCTCAATGAGCAACGCATGCTGATAAGCCATGGATAATATATAGCACAAGTAGCGAGCACATTTTATTATTTTTATTCTTCAGAGGATTGGGGAATATTCATTTGCAAGGAGCTGTGGGGCTTGCCTGGTGGTGCTAGTGGTAAAGTACCCACCTGCCAATGCAGGAAACCTAAGAGATGTAGGTTCAATCCTGGGTTGGGAAGATTCCCTGAAGGAGTAAACGGCAACTCACTCCAGTATTCTTGCCTGGGGAATCCCAGGGACAGAGGAGCCTGGCGGGCTACAGTCCATAGCATTGCGAAGAGTCAGGCACAATTGAAAGGAGTTAACACAAGGAGCTACAGGGTTCTATCTGTTCTTGGCACAACTACATAGAGCTTTTAGGATCTGCTGGTATGTCCTTTAATGCAAAAATTATATATATTTTTTACCTTTTCAAAGATGGCTCAGTTTTTTTCAGATGGTCTAGAAAAATCTCATAATTGATATTAAACACTCAGTTATTCAGGTTGGATGGCATCACCAACTCCGTGGACATGGATTTGAGTAGACTCCAGCAGTTGGTGATGGACAGGGAGGCCTGGCGTGCTATGGTTCATGGGGTCGCAAAGAGTCAGACACACCTGAGCGACTGAACTGAATTGACTGATTTAGGTATTGGTTTAAAGCACATAGTATATACTAGGGATCCTACCAACTGTTGAAGGAGAGTCATTCATCATTCAGCAAATGTTTTCTGATGCCCTAGCATGAAACAGGCATCTTCTCAGCACTTTGAAGTCATCACGAAACAAATAACAAAAAAATAGCACTGAGTTTCACATCTCAGCCCAAGTGGAGCACACATTTCAGACTCTAGATTGATGACTTAGACGTGTTGGATATATCTCTTTCATGCAAGGAGCTTAGAGTCCAGTTGGAAAAGGAAAATGTCAAGACACACAACATTAACCGGCTGAAAGGTGGCATGGACCCCAAGTGCTACAGTAGTTTCAGAGGAGGCTGAGAGTTGGACTTGGGTAGACCTTGAAGAAGAAAGTGGAATTAGACAGACACTCCAGGCTTAGTGCCTGGCACAAAGCAGTTGCTCAAGTATTGTTGAGTAAGTGAAACACCAGGACTGACTGGGTAGACAATTTCCACACTGAGAGAGAAGGAAAGTAATTCAGCTTTTTTTTTTTAATTGGAGTATAGTTTCTTTACAATGTTGTGTTAGTTTCTGCTGTACAGTGAAATGACTCAGCTATGTGTACGTATATCCCCTCCTTCTTGGACCTCCCTCCCACCCCACCCATCTAGGTCATCACAGAGCACCCAGCAGCCTAGGTGAGGGAAGCCTTGAATTCCAGGTAAAAATTTTGGAGTCAGGTATGGGGATGAGAGTTGAACATAACACACAGAAGCAAAAATTTGAGTCTTTCCCCAGAAAGCCTGTTGCAGGCATGATTCCTAGAAGCAGGGAGGCCTGTCAGGAGCTTTTCTTCCAGGGCACCTGTGAGGACATGATGGCCTTGCCTTGGCGGAGTCAGATGGCCGAACAAGGGGCAGACACGAGAATCAATCATCTGTGGACGTGGGGTATACAGAGAGGGAGAGGGAGTGGAGAAACAAGGTGGGAGTCTCAAGTTTTTGGCGTGAAGAAGCTGCTTTCTGTTTGAAAGACAATGGTGCTCATAGGTTCTGGGTCTTGACTGTGTGGTATTAGTCTTGGGGCTACCGCTAGGGGTGTATGACCTTCAGCAAACTACTTAACGTCTCAGTGCCTCAGTGACCCCATCTGTAAGGTGGGAATGATGACTTAACATCTATTTTAAAACACAGGAGATTGTGAGAAGTAAATGAGGTGCTGAGGAGAGTGCGTAACAGAGGGGAAGAGAGGCAAAGAGGGACTGAGGAGGGCGGGGAGCTCTGTGCCCCTCCCCACTCCACCCGGAGAGCACGAGTGAGGTCACGGAGTGTCAACCACCATCCTGAAGATGGGGGCGGGGTTCCTCTGGAGACTCCTGGCTTCACCTGGAAAGCGTGGGAGGGCAGGGATCTGCTATTCCCCACATCTCACTGGGGTGGTGCCCTCTACACAAGAGATACTGTGAAGGATGGGCAACCAGGATTTAAGTATGTATCTAGAGATGAGTGCCACTAACAGCTGTGGGGACATGGAGACAGTGCCAGGGGGACTCTCCCAAGTTAGGAGAGTGGGGGATTTAAGTCGGGATTGAAACTCTGGTGTTCTGGATTCTGACATCCTGCTGGGTTTCCAGTAGCTGCTACCTTCTGTTCTGTGACAGATAGGTATGCAAAATATTGAGATGGCCGCTGGACGTGGGAGAAGGGTGGGAAGAGTGAGCAGGGGTCCCTTTGGAGGAGAGAACTGCCATTCTGGAGTGCGGGGTCCAGGAGCACCTTCTCCGCACACCCCTGTCCACTCTGACCTCCTTCCAAGGGCAGGCCAGGGAGGCATTACCATTCTTCAGTGATCTCCACCACAGAGAGAAAACAAAGCTTCTGCTGGGTTCTCCGGAACACAGTTAGTGCCTCCCTCCACAGTCCAGGAAATTTGCCACTGCTTCTGGGCTCTGCTCCAGCCTCATTTTGTATGTCTTGTGAAAGAAATATGTGTGCATTCCTGCCTCTACTTTTCATCCTTGCTGCTTTTTATCTAAAATATGTATAATAGCCTGCCACCCCCTCCCCCTCTACTCCTAACCATCTCTCCTTTTGTGATGACAGAAACTCCTGAGTGCCAATTCAGCACTTACACACTAATATATCTTAAAGTGGGCATCAAGGTGCTTTTGTGAAGAGCATTTCACTTGGTTCTCACTGCAACCCTTCTAATTACTGAGGGTTATTGTTCAATGCGCATGGTACATATTAAGAAAGTAAGCCCTACCCAAGGGGAATTCTAGAGTGATAGAAATGTTCTACCTTCTACTAATATGTGTCTTTGTCAAATTTGATCAAACTATACATTCAAGACCCATGTATTTTGCTATGTGTAAATTGCATCTCCATTTTCTCAAAAAAGAGAGAAGCTACAGTGGGAAAGATTCGTTCAATTGCTAAATATCACAAAACTAGAAATCAGGTTGAAAGAGTCTTTATTTGTAACATCTGTTCACACTCATAAGAGGTATCAGCCTGTCAAAGAGGACACTTCTCTTTGCTTCTTGGAATGCCCTCCTTAGTAGAAGGGTAACAGAGACATCATAGATGATGGATGGTTCTTAAGGGTGTATTTAGGGGGAAGATAAATGAGAAAGTCAAGGTGCCTGTGAGTGAGAGAGGAACTAAGGAGGCATTAGGGTGCACAGTGGAGATTTTACTGGGGGTCTGTCCAGTGTCTCTCCTTTTCTCCATGTCAACAGAAAACACTTCGCACAATCTGGTTATTCAACTCTCTCTCAGTTGTCTGCTGGCTGGCTCTTTGTCTGCCGTGTCTTTCCCTCCCTCTCCCTGGATGCACGACAAGGTACGAGTCAGAACTGAGACGTCAAACAAATTCTCCTGTATACACTCTGCCTTTTCATCTGTTTATAATATGCTCTGATTTCCCATCCACACTTTCACATCCTTGGTGCCTTGCTCAGTCGCTTAGCTGTGTCTGACTCTTTGCGACCGCATGGACTGTAACCCACCAGGCTCCTCTGTCCATGGGATTTTACAGGCAAGAATACTGGAGAGGGTTGCCATTTCCTTCTCCCCAACTCAAGGATTGGACCTGTGTCTCCTGAATTAGCAGGCAAATTCTTTACCTCCAAGTCACCTGGGAAGCCCTCACATCCTTGGTAGAAGCGATTACTCCTATACCTCTTTGTATTTATTTCTCCACATCATTATTTTCTAATTATAACTTCTATTTTTCCTCACTTCAAAGAAATGCATGTTCATTGCAGAAAATTGAGGAGACGCTCATAAGCTGGGAAAACAGCTTCAGAAATGAGGGCTATCCTTTAGAACACAGTCACATAAACCATTATTAACATGCTTCGTGTTGCAACAGTGCTGCTAATGATGGTGGTGGTGATGGTGGTGATGATGGTGACGATGATGGTGATGATGTTGATGACTACCATTTGTACCTGACTGTGTGAAAAGCACAGTTCTAAGCTATATATATATAATTGCAATCTTCACAACAATCCCGAGAGGTCTTATTATTTTCCTCTTCCTTTGAATTTTATTTCATATTATTATATAGATGAGGAATCCAAAGCAGAGATGTTACGTGTCCTGATCATGATCACACAACAGAAAGTGGCAAAGGTGGGTTGAGACCCAGGGAGTTGGGCTCTAACTTGAAGGACACAAGTAGATTTCAACTTAGTAGTAGCCCTACATCACTGCAGATGGTGACTGCAGCCATGAAATTAAAAGATGCTTGCTCCTTAGTCGAAAAGCTATGACCAACCTAGACAGCATATTAAATAGTGGAGACATTACTTTGCCAACAAAGGTCCATATAGTCAAAGCTATGGTTTTTCCAGGTGCCATGTATGGATGTGAGAATTGGACCATAAAGAAAGCTGAGCACCAAAGAATTGATGCTTTTGAACTGTGGTTAAATGGCCATTAGCCTTTGCCTGCTGAGCTAATAGACCCTTCTGGAGAAGACTCTTGAGAGTTCCTTGGACTGCAAGGAGATCACATCAGTCAATCCTAAAGGAAATCAGTGCTGAATATTCATTGGAAGGACTGAGGCTGAAGCTGAAGGTACAGTACTTTGACCACCTGATGTGAAGAACTGACTCATTGGAAAAGATCCTGATGCTGGGAAAGAGTGAAGACAGGGGCAAAAGGGGACGACAGAGGATGAGATGGTTGGATGGTATCACCAACTCTATGGACATGAGGTTGAGCAAGCTCTGGGAATTGGTGATGGACAGGGAAGCCTGGCGTGCTACAGTCCATGGGGTCTCAAAGAGTCAGACACCACTGAGCAACTGAGCTGAACTGAACTAAGGTGATGGAGATTGTTTTCTTTTTCTACATATCTTTCTAGAATAACTCAGATAGTTAATAGCAGAATAGATTTCAAACCCAGGAGTGTCTACTGTGAACAGGTGTTCCTAACCACAAAGTTCATAAACAGACCCCAGCAGACTGTTGGCCATTATATAAGCAATAAGCATCCTGATTCTACACCGCTGCCCTGAGAAAGGTGGTCACCAGCTCCGTCCCCATGGCTTGGCTTTGCTGCAAAGTATTCTTGCTGCCAGGACTGTGACTGTGTGGGGGATACAGCCCCTCAGCAGAGGGTGATGTGGAAGGACAGCCCAGAACAGAGCAGGGTGAAGGATTTATTTTAGTAATGTTTAGGCTCCTGCTGTGCCTGCTGCCTTAAAGTGCCTGATGAACTGTGTACATTTCAAGACAAGTGGACTGAGTAGCATTTTGTGTTAAGGAGCATACTGTTTGTCTCCTTTGCAATGAAAAAGCATCTCTTTTAATTTACAGGATTACAAGTCACTGTGGGACACGTGAAAATTCCTAACTAGATGACTTGTAATATCGGTTATGGAATAACTAAATAACTCATTTCTACATGTCTTGAGTATTATCAAAAGTTATACAAAGACCTTACAGTATTATCAAGGAGAAGGCAATGGCACCCCACTCCAGTACTCTTGCCTGGAAAATCCCATGGACGGAGGAGCCTGGTAGGCTGCAGTCCATGGGGTCGCTAAGAGTCGGGCACGACTGAGCGACTTCACTTTCGCTTTTCACTTTCATGCATTGGAGAAGGAAATGGCAACCCACTCCAGTGTTCTTGCCTGGAGAATCCCAGAGACAGTGGGCCCCCATCTATGGGGTCGCACAGAGTCGGACACGACTGAAGCAACTTAGCAGCAGCAGCAGCAGCAACAGTATTATCAAACCCTATGCAGAATGTCAGTTTGTAGTTTCTGAAATTTTAGTTAAAAATGAACCCCTTCGGTTGTTTAAAAAAAATAAAAGAATGCTTCAGTGCAGCACCAGATGGAACATTTTGTGGTAAACAGGTTAGCCACTGCCTTCTGAGCTAATAGACCTTTCTGGAGAACTGGCCAGCCCAGAAGGAGAGCTCCAGGCCAGGCACACTGCTTCTCTCTATCTACACAATGTCCTCTGATCCTATGGCCAGTTGGAACTGAGATGGACATAAAGTAAAAATTGGTAAAGTCCTACCTAGATGACATGCTCAAGATTCAAAATGGCTCTGATTAGTAAATCAAGACCCATTTCAGATCCATGACTGGAAAAAACAGAGGCATTATCGTGCTCGGGAAAGCGGAACATAGATTGCAATTGAAATGTTACTCCTGTATTTGCGAAAGCTTTCAACAGAGGGTCATTTCATTCATTGTGATTCCAGCATTTGAATTCAGAAAAGCCAATTATCTTAACAAATGACTAGAGGAAACAATAGTGCAAATGTATTTTAGAGGAACTTTCCTCTCCCCAAATCCTTCTTATTTGACATATAATTTTATTTTTATGAGTTGAACTGAGGAGAAGGTATGGTGACGTCATTCCTCTCTGCAAGGTTAGTTTTACTGAGGTTTTTTCCCCCAGACTCTGGCGTTCAGCTGGTCATTTGGTCGACAGAAAACTGACAGAGCCAACTGAGACAGTAATTTCCCCTTTACCACATATAGATGGAATCTGAATTTAAATGCTATTACATGAGTGCCATTATGTCTTGACCTAATATTTTTCCTGTCATTAAAATGTTTTATTTTTACATCTGGTTAAATATATGCCATAGGGTGTTGCAGTTTGTTTTTTTAATATTAATTGTGGTATTGAGCTTCCCTGGTGGCTCAGAGGTTAAAGCGTCTGCCTCCAATGCGGGAGACCCGGGTTCGATCCCTGGGTCGGGAAGATCCCCTGGAGAAGGAAATGGTAACCCACTCCAGTACTCTTGCCTGGAGAATCCCATGGATGGAGAAGCCTGGTAGGCTACAGTCCATGGGGTCTCAAAGAGTCAGACACAACTGAGCGACTTCACTTTTCACTTTAGTGGTACTGAGAACCTTGCTGGAAGAAAAATAACATACAAGTCTTGATTATCATCCTGTGACATCCTGAGAAGATTTTTCCACATTATTTTCTCTCAGCTTGGGAGTATGCAAATTTTTTTTTATTTTATAGGAATAAAATTATAGGAAGGGGTGTGACTTGAAATTAATCTGAGAGTTGTTTTCAGCTGGTTTGAACTTGCTGAAACTACAGCTTGAGTTGCAGCAATCTTGAGTTTCCTAATATTGGTAAATTTTACCTGGAAACCCTTGAAGCCTCCATTCCAATGAATTAATTATCTTTGGGTGGGAGGGGACAGGAGGTACATGAGTGTGTATGTGTGTGTGTGTGTGTATTCGTGTTTATATCCTTAGCTACTAGCTAAAATTCTTTTTACTCCTTTGTAATATACTGTAAAAGAAGGGTATTCATTTTCTTCCAGGAAGCAACACTAATCCAAGCAAAAGAGTTCATAGTCAAAGAATGCCAGTGGGTTTGCTGTTCGAAATTCTCTCCTCTAACGTCAGCACTAGTCCCTGCTCAGTCTGCACCACACCCAGGGAAAATGAGTTAAGAGGAAGGCAAATACTGGTCTCCACCTGGAAGAGCCCTTGGCCCAAAGCATTCTGCCCACAGGCAGGACTACAGATGTTCTACGTTTCTCCATGAACAAAAATGTTTAGTCACACTGTGGCCTCAGACTGAACAGACCGCATTCTTAATGGAGGGACTAGTACAACAACTCGTTCTGGCCAGATTTATTACTTAGTGAGAACAGACAGAGGGTTCCTGTGACAGGGACCGGGCCTCCTAAATTCATCACCTTTATTTATTGTGTTCCTTCCCTTCGTAAACACATAGTGCTGGTGAAGCTCCTGCACCATGTGCTCCTCATGGAATCTTCTACCCTGTTTACTCTTAGGCATGCTAGGCAAAACTGTATCTGTGTTTACTGGTTTCCACACATCAAGCATATGCAGAATTTTTCTGATGATCGAAACTGTAAATAACATGCCCCATAGAGTGTCAATGGTTCAAAAAATGTATTATTATTGTTTACTAGTTAAATATTACTACAGTTTTATTGCTTATTTATTAATCTAACTTATTCCCTGAGTATGCATGCATAAATGCACCTTGTATGTGCAATGACAACATACAGTTTGGAAAGAAGTTGCCAAAAGTAGCTTTGAAAAATTTAGTAATGACTGACCATAGGCCCTGTGATAACTAGTGCTCACATACACCATTTCCTTTAATCATTGTAAGGCCAGCTAGGTATCATACTCATGCGCCATAGGGTTGTTTGTCCACTAAGTAAATGTATTTGGCTGAAGGGGAGAGTGGAGCGCAAATCCAGATGCACTCCTCTTGCTAATCCAAGTATCTAAGGGGATGCATCTACCCAGAGGGAAGCCTTTTCTAATATGCACAAAGTCCCCAACTAAGTTTATATTGTCCCTGAAATGATTATCCTCATTTTATGGTTGAGGAAATTAAAGATGTTTCTTAAGAACATGTATCCAGGAAACAGCAAAGCAAGGACTCAACCTAAACCAATATGGCTCCAAAGACCCCATTCCATCCCCCAAACCACTGCCACTTCTTTCTTTGATTCATTTACTGAAATAAGGCTCGTTGTGCCATTTAAAATGCAAGGACCATCTGGTTGTATATTAGTATTTTTAGATCCTTTTCTGAAAGTGAGTTTTAATGAGGAGGTAGAAAGGGACAACCAGAAGATTGTTTTGAAGTGGTAGATGGTAAAAGGCTCAAAAAATCTACCTCCCCTCCAAACTCTGCCTCCCTTAGAGTGTTAGAGAGGAGAACCCCAGCACTTCTGCTGAAATTTCCAAGTGAACTGTGTACCTAATAGGGGGTTCATTGATTACAAGCTATTAGTAACTATTAACCTATGAAACTGTGTTTACAGTTCACAAATATATTTGATTTTCACAAGGCTTCCTGAAGAACAGTGCTCAGTCAAGACTTTCTTTACCTAAAGGGTGTGATCAAAGAGCACGAAGCATGACAAATGAATATGGGGCCTTCGAATGTGGAGTTGACAAAGGATCCTGTTTCACAGGTTGACACACTAATCTTCCCCCAATTCCACATAGCCTCTGAGTTCCACTTACAATTTTGCGCGATTGGGTGTCTAATTAAAACATAACCATTCCATTTCGAATCATTCTCTGTATAATGATCTCATTTTTCAACTTTCACTAGTGTGGTTATGCTGGTGCAGTTATTATCATCAATATATGTATGTAAAAATGTCAATACGCACCAGCAGATAATATCTGCTAATAATATGTAACAAGATTGATCCCAGTGACCTTAAGTTTCTTGCTTCATTTTTAAAAGAATTCAGACAAAATGATAGGAAAGAAGTGGGTTTATTTAGAGAGAAACATACTCCACAGAGTGTGGGCCATCTCTGAAGGCAAGAGAGTCACAAAATATGACATGGTTAGTTTTTATGTGCTGAATAATTTCATAGGCTAAAGAGTAGGAGGATTTTTCCAATTATTTTAGGAAAAGGCCAGGGATTTCCAGGAATTGGGCCACCACCAACTTTTTAACCTTTTATGGTTGGCCTCAGAACTCTTATTGTGCAGGTGGGTGTATCATTTAGCTGTGAATATATTACAATGTGTGTATAACAAGGCTTAAGGTCTATTGGAAGTCAAATCTTCTGCCATCTGGGACCTATCTGGTTCCAATCAGTGTGTGCTGTGTTCTCAGACCAGGTCATTCTTTTAAAGGTTGTGCCCTGTTCCCTTTCCTCCTATTTCAGAATAAGTTGCCTTCCCATAGAACCTTTCACTTTTGATGGATAAGATGGAAAGTGGAGGTGAAGGAACATTGCATTAGCTACTGAAAATAAGAAAGCAAGTAAAGACAATAGGCATTCAGTAAGGTTGTCATTTTTTGTTTGTTTGTTTTTTGGTATTTATGGTGTAGGTTTGCTGTATTCTTGATTTTTTCTGTAGTGGGTGGATTTGTTTATATGGAGAAAAGTGGATTTGTTTATACAGACAAGGAGGTTGAGTATGTGTTTGGTTATTCAGAGAAATGCAACTTGTTATTATGAGCATTTAATTCTATAGGACAATATCCAGATCACTTTGATGTAAAACTTTGTGGTGAAAATACTATTGATTGCCTCACCCCACTGCTTATAAACACTGACTGGTTTCCTGTCAGTTAAGATCTTGATATAAAGTTATTTCAGACCTGCTCTCTTAGAGCTCTGTTTTCTGTCTCTCTTGACTGTAATTATTGTAATTATTGATTTGGCATATCAATTGGCATATAAAAGGGAAAATCATATTCCCTGTATTTATCATGTGTTATATTCAATATCTATATGTAAGGCCTGGGCATAGGAATTTTTTTAATCTTTCAAGTGATTTTCCAAAGGATTACTTCAAACCTTCTCTTCTGCAACCCTGCCAATCACACCGCCCCCCCGATACACATACACACACACACACACACACACAAACACACAAACACGTCACCACCACCATCACCAAGATTTCAGAACAGTAGAATCTGAATTGACCATAAACCTCAAATTCCTGGACACAATGCCTAAAGTGAAAACACTGCCACTGTTCAATAATTCCAGAGGAAATTTCTCTTTATTTTAAAATCAGTAAACTCTCTGTGTCTCTAATGGATTCTCAGAAAGTTCTCCCTGAGCTTTCTTATTTGGAAGTGAAACTTATTTGAAACTTGCCTTCATTCCACCTACCCGTCTCCCTCTACAACGCTATGGTGATTGCTGCTTCCTCTTTCAAAACTCAAGCACTTCGGGAGTGGAATGTGGAATGGGGTGGTTGGGAGGGGGTCCTCTTTTTCCTCCTTTGTCATTTCAATTTTATTCTTCCCTCTCCTCCTTGGACTTTGATGCTAAGCTGATTGCCCTTTCTCAATCTATGTGCTCCTGTTCACTGTTTAGGCTTTTAATATTTCAAGTCTATTTTTGTAATACCTAATTTTAAGAATTATTGTTGGCTTATTAGAAATCCCATTAATTATATATGTGTGCAATTATATATATAATATATATATATAATCTTCTACACATATAGTTAAACATATTCTTTAGAAGCAGTGGGATTCATGACTTGGAAAAGAATGACCATTGCTGGTTTAGGCAGTCAGAAGCTGCTGGCATCTTTGGGTGCTTTTGATTTTTACATCCTGATGTCATAAAATAGCTTTTTGTCAAAAGAGCATTTTAATCATGACTCATTTTCCAATTCCTTTACTCCCTGATCCCAGCATCTTTCCCTGAGGCACACACTGTGCCTGGGTTTCCATGTGGAATCCAGGGCAGTGATGTCAGACAGTTGGAAGTTCAGCAGAATCAAGCAGAGGGAATTTTCGCCAAGACACCAGATCAACTTCTGTTGGATCTGTGACAGTTCAGGATTTTCTCTTTGAGCGAGAGCCACAGATGACCAGAGCTGACCTCAGGCTTCTTCCTGGAACTTCTTAATATTGTTTAATCTTTGGATCCTACACTTTTCCCTTCCAGATGAACAGTCTTCTCTAGCAGGGAAATCTCTGGGATACGTTGGCTACCATCACTTTGAGCTGCCCCAGTGTTTACTTAAGTTGAAAGCCAGATTCATAAGTCTTTCTCTACAAATTGTTGCTATTGGCGTCTTTTTGTTTTATCCATGTTTCTATTTTTCATTAGTCTCTGGTTTGACTCATATCCTTTTCTGCACTTAGTTGCGGAATCAGAAGCCATCATAATCGATGTCCTTCTTTTCGTCTGATCTACTTTGCAGATTTTGCACTGTGACAACTCTACTAAGATCACTGGTCCCTTGAGACTAACCACTAGGCAACCTGTGCTTTCTTCCTGCTCTGCTTCTTAAGATTGCATTTTCATTCTAGGACAACATACAGCTCAGAGAATGTAGAATCTTGAGAAGACAACATGTAAAATAGCTCCAAGAGCTTTAGTTTCAAAGCTGAGTTCAAATTCAGGCCCTGACTCCAGGATGGGACCAAGGTTGATCTGTGTTCCCTCTCAGGCCTCAGTTTCCCCTACTAAAAGGGGGGATTGTAATATTTATCATTGTATTGCTATTCTGATCAATGCCTTGATTCACAAGATAAGGCATGTAAAACCCGTGGCACAGCACCAGGTGTGTTGAAACATTTAACATGCACAGCTAACACAAATAACTTGTGCTGTGTAATCATTATTACAAATGTCTAATTCTTTCAGAAATGTTACCAATGAACTTATTTATGAAACTGAAACAGACTCACTGACTTAGAGAATGAATTTATGGTTGCCAGTGGGGACGAATGCGAAGATAGAGAGTTAGGAATTTGTCACTGACATGTACACTCTGCTATATTTTAAATGGATACCCAACAAGGTCCTACTGTACAGCACAGGGAACTTTGCTCAATGTTATGTGGCAGCCTGGATAGGAGGGGAATTTGAGGGAGAATGGATACATATATATGTATGGCTGAGTCTCTATTCCATAGTCCTGAAAAGCCTGAGTCCCTTTTCAGTCCACCTGAAACTATCACAATTTGGGTAATCAGCTACACTCCAAACTAAAATTTTGTTGTTCAGTCGCTCAGTCGTGTCTGACTCTTGCAACCCCATGAACTGTAGCACACCAGGCTTTCTTGTCCTTTACCATATCCTGGACTTTGCTCAAACTCATGTACATTAAGACTGTGATGTCATCCAACCATCTCATCCTTTATCATCCTCTTTTCCTCCTGCCTTCAGTCTTTCCCAGCATCAGGATCTAGTCCAGTGAGTTGGCGTTTCACATTAGGTGGCCAAAATATTGGAGCTTCAGCTTCAGCATCTGTCCTTCCAGTGGATATTAAGGGTTGATCTCCCTTAGGATTGACTTGTTTGATCTCCTTGCAGTCCAAGGACTCTTAAGAGTCCTCCCCAACACCACAGTTCGAAGACATCAGTTCTTCAGCACTCAGCCTTTATTGTCGATCTTTCGCATCTATACATGACTACTGGATAAACCATAACTATGGCTATACAGATATTTGTAGGCAAAGTAATGTCTCTGCTTTTAAATGTGCTGTCCAGATTTGTCATTGCTTTTCTTCCAAGGAACAAGTATCTTTTCATTTCATGCCAGCAGTCACCATCCACAGTGATTTTGGAGCCCAAGAAATTAAAGTCTGTCACTGTTTCCATAGTCTCCACATCTATTTGCTGTGAAGTGATGGGACCAGATGACATGATCTCCATTTTTTAAATGATGAGTTTTAAGCCAGCTTTTTCACTTTCCTCTTTCACCTTCATCAACAGGCTCTTTAGTTCCTCTTCACTTTCTGCCATAAAGGTGATGTCATCTGGATATCTGAGGTTATTGATATTTCTCCCTGGAATCTTGATTCCAGCTTGTAGCTCATCCAGCCCAGCATTTCTCATGATCTCTGCATACAAGTTAAATAAGCAAGCTGACAATATACAGTTCAGTCACTCAGTCGCGTCTGAATCTTTGCGACACCATGGACTGCAGCACACCACACTAGGCCTCCTTGTCCATCACCAACAACCAGAGCTTGCTCAAACTCATGTCCATTGAGTTGGTGATTTCATCCAACCATCTCATCATCTTTATTCCCGTTCTGCTCCTGCCTTCAATCTTTCCCAGCATCAGGGTCTTTTCCAATGAGTCAGTTCTTCGTATCAGGTAGCTAAAGAAGTATTGGAGTTTCACCTTCAGCATCAGTCCTTCCAATGAATATTTAGGACAGAGTTCCTTTAGGATTGACTAGTTTGATCTCTTTGCAGTCCAAGGGACTCTCAAGAGTCTTCTCCAACAACACAGTTCAAAAGCATCAATTCTTCGGCACTCAGCTTTCTTTACCATTGAACTCTCAAATCCATACATGACTACTGGAAAAATCATAGCTTTGACTAGATGTAACTTTGTTGGCAAAGTCTCTGCTTTTTAATATGCTGTCTAGGTTGGTCATAGTTTTTCTTCCAATGAGCAAGTGTCTTTTAATTGCGTGGCTACAGTCACCATCTGCAGTGATTTTGGAGCCCCCCAAAATAAAGTCTGTCACTGTTTCCATTGTTTCCCCATCGATTTGCCATGAAGTGATGGCATGATCTAAGTTTTTTGAATGTTGAGCTATAAGCCAGCTTTTTCACTCTCCTCTTTCACTTTCATCAAGAGGTTCTTTAGTTCTTCACTTTCTGCCATAAGGGTGGTATCATCTGAGTATCTGAGGTTATCGATATTTCTTCTGGCAAACTTGATTCCATCTTGTGCTTCATCCAGCCTGGCATTTCACATGATATACTCTGCATGTAAGTTAAGTAAGCAGGGTGACAATATACAGCCTTGATGTACTCCTTTCCCAGTTTGGAACCAGTCTGTTGTTCCATGTCTGGTTCTAAATGTTGTTTATTGACCTGCATACAGATTTATCAGGAAGCAGCTAAGGTGGTCTGGTATTCCCAACTCTTGAAGAATTTCCCACAGTTAGTTGTGATCTACATAGTCAAATGCTTTGGCATAGTCAATAAGCAGAAGTACATATTTGTCTAGAACTCTCTTGCATTTTCAGTGATCCAGTGCATGTTGACAATAAGATCTCTGGTTTCTGCCTTTTCTAAATCCAGCTTGAACATTTGGAAGTTCATGGTTCACGTACTGTTTGAAGCCTGGCGTGGAGAATTTTGAGCATTACTTTGCTAGCATGTGAGATGAGTGCAACTGTGCAGTAGTTTGAACATTTTTTGGCATTGCCTTTCTTTGGGATTGGAATGAAAACTGGCCTTTTCCAGTCATGTGGCCCTGCTGAGTTTTCCAAATTTTCTGTCATATTGAGTATAAGACTTTAACAGCATCATCTTTTAGGATTTGAAATAGCTTAGCTGGAATCCCATCACCTCAGTTTTAAAAAATAATCAATTCTTTCAGATAATCTTGCCCTTGGCTACCAAATCTGGACGGCATTGATACTGTTCATCTCATTTTCCTAGTTTTATGATCACTGGAGAAACCAGTCTGGCCTCACTTTGACCATTCTATCCGCACATACTACCTTTCAAATTCTATCGATGTTATGAGGATTTCTTTCCCTCAAACCTAAAAAGTGCTGATTTTCTGTTCTAGTGTTTTTCTTGTCAGAAAGCAATAATTTCTGTATAAAATTCCACTTCCAAACCAATCTCTTAAGAAAATAGATTGTTTTTGTTTCTGACCTTTTCTTAATCCATTTCAAATGTTAATTCTTTCTCCTTCTTTAGGCAAGTTGTAAAACTTTCTATTTTTTAATATGCTGAGGCTTCTAGTCAAACCATTGCTGTCCCAAAAGACAAGTCCTTTTAGCACTTTTACAGCTTCTTGCCATGTGCCCTAGCAAATGGTGTTACAAAGATGGTGTCTTAACCATTAAAATAACATACGAAAATGCTTTTATTTTGAAGGGTTACTGTTAATAAGAGATTTTAAACATTCCTACTTAGAAAAAAAGAAAAAGCTGTTTAGCTGTGATCTGAACCCATCAGAATAAGCAATTCTCATGATTCTCTGTTTTGTAATTCTTTATTTATACATAAAATATAAATATGCTCTTTACCTTCTTGGTAATATGTTTGATGTTTTCCATTTTCTGTATACACTTAATTTCTTTGTCAGTGTGGAATGTTCTAATCTGTTAATCCTCAAAGGGCAGCAGATGACTACTAGTAAAATGTACAGAGGATATTTGGGAAATGCTTTCTCAAGATGATGATTTTAGTGCTAATGTTGCACACTGATATCTAATGGAAATAATAGTCCTTCATATTCCCCCAAATATCTCATACTGTTACTAACCAGGGTTCTTGGCCTCCTTAATCAATTGAAATTGATAAGAGGCCAGACAAGAAATTCAGGCAAGGCTTCTTGGGTCCCCTGAGGCAGCAGTGGTAGTTTAGTCGCTAAGTTGTGTCCATCTCTTTCAACCATGGACTGTGGCCTGCCAGGCTTCTCTGTCCATGGGATTCCAGGCAGGAATACTGGAGTGGGTTGCCATTTCTTTCTCCAGAAGATCTTCCTGATCCAGGGATTGAACCTGGGTCTCCTGCACTGTAGGCAGATTCTTTACCGACTTAGCTATGAGGGAAGCCCCCTGATACAACAGGAGGGAGCAAGAAAAGCTAGCTCACTTGCTCCCTGAAGGGGTGGCAAACAAGTCCCTTATGTGTGATGAGGATGAGGACCTGTCCAGGGATTGGGCTGGAGGGGTAGCTGAGGTGGTGTGCCCACCCCTTTGGTGGTGTTGTACCCTGCATTTGCTCCCAGCTCTTCAGAAGTGGCATTTGGATTTTTGGTCTTTTTGCATCTTCTTGTCCATAATTTGCCCCAACTCTGCATGCACACAGTTATTTGTAGTCCCTCAGAGTTTGTTTTTGTTGCCCTGGAAGATATTTGTCCAGGTGCAAGCACTGCAGCGAAGGGTTCCAAGTCCCAGGTCCTAGCCTGTCTCTGTACTAGACATGTGTGTGTGTGTGTGTGCGCGCGTGTGTGTGTGTGCACGTGTGTGTGTATGTACCTTAAGTTGAGGTCATTATTTTATTGGATGATGATGGAAAGGTTGGTTTGAAATAAGTAGATTAATTGTTCATGCTTGGTTCCTGGACTTTTTAGAAACTATGCATTTTCAAAATCTACGTTCACTTTTCAATCTTTCATTTTCTGAGTTTTATATTTCTTTGTTTTAGGTTTACAAATAACACAGAAGTTACAGAAAGCTTAAAAGATGAGTCCTGTGACATCCTTAATAGATTCTGCTTCAAGTGAGGGGCAGGTGGCTAACAAAGGATGTGCTGGAACACCAGCAGGGGAGCCTCCCTCTCCTCTGGCCCTTTTCAGTCCAATTACAGGTGAAAAGATGCTATCTTTCAGTCTGTCATTTGAATTCAAATATAGAAAAGATCTGTCAGTTCTCTGTTATGTACTTCTTGCCAATATGAACAAGCCCTTACTGGATCTAGTATTGATGTTTCAGTTGAAACTGGCTGTACTTATAAACAGAGTACTTGTCTAAAAACTAAATAAGGACGAGCACTTGGTAACAGTGTGAAACTGAGCATTTCAGATATACGTCCTCTTACTTGAGGATTTTCAAAAGGAACAGACACGAGCAGTTTTCTAAATTAAAAACAAAACCCTCCGTTCCAGGGTGTTTCAAAGAGAAAGGATAAATTCTAATTGCATATGTATCCACATGCGACCTGCATGTGATCCCAGGCTTAGCGGTGGCCTCTTTTACCTCTTACTTTAAATTAACAAGGAAAATGCAAATAACAAGTAAAAAACAAAAAACTACTTAAATAGAATAGTCAAAAATTGAGCAGTTAAGGGATAATTGTGTGATTAGACTATTATGGAGAATTTGTGAAGGGCTTTAGTATGTCAACAAAAGCATTGACAAAATGTTTGTGTCTATAACTGATCGTTTCATTTTGTAATGAAATGTACATCAAAATAAGACCATTAGTTTTTGTGGATAACCAGAAAGTCAAAATCACTTGCAAAGAGAGTTACTTTTCTTTCTTTGTGGGGTCCTTGAGAAACTGGAAGACAGTGCTGATGGAACATGGGGAAAACAGCTAGGATGTAGCAGGAGGCAGCCAGCCCTGCCTCCCCTCCACCAGCCCCCCTACCCTCACCCCCATCCCTGCACAGCTGGTTTCAAAGATAATTTGTTGTGAAGAGAATGAGGAAGAAATCCACATAATTGTGTTAATGGGAAATAATTTACGTAATTGGGCATATACATAAATGAATTTTACTAACTTATTCTTTTAATATAGAGAAATCTAACAATAGTTAACTATTCAATAAAGAATGTGATTTTTTTTAACAAACCAAAAATGATTTATTCTAATGTGTACTGTTCTTCTGAATAATATATTTCTGTGACTGTGTCCTTCAGCCCCTGTTAAAATTGCTCAATGTATGTGTGTGTGAATAACATGTTGTGTGTGTGTGTGTTTATGTGTGACTAATGCTTAATCCCTCCTACGATTGCTTTAGACTCACTCCATGAACAACCTAAGAAAGTCTCTCTAGATAGTCTTTACATCTGTTGTGCCAAGTTTATCTTTATATCAGGGGTGACAAATGTGTATCAAATACATATGATTTCGACTACTCCCACACTCTAAGTTTATTTATTCCAATATTTTTGGCCTCTGATCTGAGACTTAGCCTAGCAATCTTTCCAAAAGGATTGGGAACTCATGTACACCCGTGGCGGATTCATGTCAATGTATGGCAAAACCGATACAGTATTGTAAAGTAAAATTTTAAAAAAAATTTTTAAAAAAGATAAAATGAACTGTAGTATCAACAAAATATTAATGCTTAATGGAAAAACATATTTTATACTGCTTTGGTTTTACATTTTAAATTAATTAAAATAAATGAAATAAAAATTAAAAAAAAAGAAGTGTTCCAGATAGCCGCCACAAATGAATCAGATCTGGCACTTGAAATGGAGCCCTTTTGCCAACACTTTGTAGACTGACTTGCTTTTTACCCCATGTGTGATAGATGCTCTGGGCTGTGTCTGCTTAGTTCATGGGATCTGACCTTCAAATAGTTCTGTTCCTTAGAATCTTTATTAGTGTTGTATACTAGGATATAGGATGGGGTTCTGGAGAAGGAAATGGCAAGTATTCTTGCCTGGAAAATTCCATGGATGGAGGAGCCTGTTAGGCTACAGTCCATGGGGTCGCAAAGAGTCAGACATGACTGAGCGACTTCACTTTCTTTTCTTCCACTAAGTCAACATTATTTGGCTCTTGGACATAGAGATCAAACATATGGACACCAAGAGGGAAAGGGGAGGTGGGACAAACTGGGAGACTAGGATTGGCATATATATACTATTGATACTGTGTATAAAACAGATAACTAATGAGAACCTCCTGTATAGCACAGGGAACTCTACCCGATGCTCTGTGGTGACCTGAATGGGAAGGAAAATCAAAGAAGAGGTGATGTATGTATACATGGATTCACTTTGCTAGACGGCAGAAACTAGCACAATGTTGTAAAGCAAGTATACTCCAATAAAAATTAATTTAAAAAAAGAATTCTTGCTGAGGTTTGGCAATACCAGCTAATCGAAAGCTCCACCAGCTTGTTGACCAGGCTTAGGAGTTTTGAATCAGCAACAATGAAAGAATCAAGCATATAAGAAAAATAACATAGCAGACACTGAAGACAAGTCTTAAAGAGGATCCCCAGACTTTTTCTGAGGCATGGATACTTCATCAAAATTAGAGTCCACCTTCCGTAGATCACTGAAACATATAGAAAGTGTTTAAAAATACTTTCTTTTACATCCCGTGTTTCTTCTTGGTTATTTTTAAATCTGATTATTTCCTGGATCCTTAGCTCTTTATAAAAATGAAAAGAATGAAGTATTTTCTATAACATATATCTGGAAATTTTAATTTTATATTGGAACAGTTTAATGCCATTATTTTCCAAGTTCCTTTTTGCTGTTTCCAAACTCTCCCCCTTTTTTCCCTATCCCTCTTTTCTTTTTGATTTTGAAAATGTTTTAGATCTTTAAAATGCCACTCTTTTTTATTAGACCCCAAATTATTTCCTTTGTTCCATTTTTAAATTTCTTTCTATTTGTTTTTTCACTTTACTATCAAGCAAACATTCACATTTTCCATTAAGTACATAGCTTTCCCTAATCTCTATAAACATTATGTGAAAGTAATAAGTTAACAGATACATTAAGACCTCAATAACTGTCCTAATACAACTGGAAATGGCAGAGATAATTCCAAGAGCCTAATTTTTTTTTTATTTTAATGTCTTTTTCACATGCACATTTTAATGTGAGCTTTTATGATATTATTTTTCAGCCCTACTGTTTCAAAGAAAACAATGGAGGCATTTTTGTGAAGATCAAATTCAGGTTGAATTATTTGGACATTCAGCTGTCCCAGCTTTTTCTGCAGTGTCTCTAATGGTGCGCCTATCAGAATGAGACCAAGCCCTGTCCTGCCTCCCCTTTTTGTCCCTGGTCTTTTTCTAAATCATCTTTTCCTGATGAGCATTCTTTTTGTTTTTGATTTAACATCCTCTGGCTGAGCAGTAAAGTTGAGTGAGGGTCATACAAAATTGTGAAATATATAAACAGACAACCAGATGGCGTAATTTATCAGCAATATGCTGCTTAGCTGGACTTGAAAGTAAAACTAAGATGACTGAAGTTGAATTTTAGTTTTATGTGATCAGATAAAGTGAATGTGGCTTAGTTGTGTCCAACTCTTTGTGACCCCATGGACTATACAGTCCATGGAATTCTCCAGGCCAGAACGCTGGAGTGGCTAGCCTTTCCCTTCTTCAGGGAATCTTTCCAACCCAGGAACTGGGGTCTCCTACATTGAAGGCAGATTCTTTACCAACTGAGCTATCAGGGAAGCCCCTAAAGTGGCTGCATCATCCAGTATGTGGGACCCCAGTTCCCCAACCAGGGATTCAACCCCAACCCCTGCACTGGAAGTGCAGAGTCTTAACCACTGGACCAGCAGGAAGGTCCCCGACCAGATAAAGACATGCTTCAGTGATCCTATGATGCTTAACCCTTTTGGGCTACTGAAATAGAATACTTCCTCAGAGATCCTGAACTCATTTTTGCAAAATCAGTTTTAAGAAAACCTGGATGGTTGAATGCATCAGGAAAATTTGGCTTATAAACTATTTTTATTTGTTGTCTAATGCCTTGTCCTTTTTACAGGATAAGTGTTTAAGTTTTCAGTCAGGTTAATATGCAATTAGTGTTAACTACTATTGCTTTCCCAGCCTTACCAAGTGCACCTTAAAGCTGTTTTGGCAGAAATGAAGTATTTTGTTAGAAGGCTAAAAATCATTTTGGCCACAGAGGCTCTCAAAACCTTTCATTTGACCATAAGCTCAAAGTTCAAATCAGGTAATTTACCTTAAACCTGGAAGGAAAACTAACTATATGCCCCAGAATTCAGATTGAATAACTTTCTAGGTATCTTTGTTTGATTGTTCAGACTCATTTTCATTAATCTGCTTTGCTATCCACTTCCAGAAGCTATTTCTGTTAAATTGTAATCGTTCTAAATGTCATGCCAGGAAGAGCTCTTAAATGTTCTATCAGTCAGATTATTCAAATAATTTATACACTGTCTATTCCTATTTGGCTCTAATTTGATAATAGGTCTTCCTTGTAAGGGTATTTTCCCTTTTCTGTTAGAAAAAAAAAAAATATATATATATATATAGCCTATTCTATTCTCCATTTTTTCAGCTTCTTACTCCCTTGCTTGAAATTGGCTTCCATGGAAAATGTTACACAAACTTAAAGATACTGGTCTTTATGATCCCTGTAACATTTGGCTTTTGTGTGAAATTATAAGAATTAAAATAGGCTCTTTAGCACATGGTGCTTTTCCAAAATGTTCTCAATTTTCCAATACTGACTATGTTTCTGACTTCAGATATCAATAAGAACTTGAATTTGATTCATTTTGCATGGATATTTATCATGTGTACAACTTAAAGGTCTTCAGAGGAAAGAAGCAATATAAATCTCATAGTCTACACAGAATTTTTTGCATTGCCCCCTACTGTAAACTTTGGAGAAGTCTTAAACTTAGAAAAATATATATATACTGTAAAAATTGAGGGTTAAAGATTGATCAGACATTCATTTTTAATTCATTTTTTCTTCAAAATCATTATTCCTCATCTTGGCACCTAACTAACAGCTAGAAACACATCGATGAACAGTGGCCTGTACTTTGTGAATTGAGTCATCTCCTGGAGAGAGAGACAAGCTTACAGAATGTTCACAGGCCCATGTTCTTTGTTCTCTTTCTTTCAAATTTGTATTAGAATAACACAAATTTCCCCCACCCCTGAGTCACTCCTATTCACAGGGAAAAGATTGACTTGTCAGACTGGTTAAGGAGCAATTCATGGGTTCAGAGACTTCTCTCCGTCTACATGTGCTTGTAAGTTAGAAGCCATGGGTCATGAGAGCACTCTTGATTGCTTTGTTCTCATTTCTCACGCTCATCACCACCCCTCCTAATGGACCAAACCCTCAGCACAGTGGCCTTGTTGTCTTTGTCCTCACTCTCCAAGCTCTCAGATGGCTGAGAGGGAAGCATCAATTTATTATACAAGAAATGAGCCCCTATCCTCTGCAAGCTTCCTCCTCCAGCTGCTTTGTCTCAGGACTGAAACTCGAGGAGTATTAGAAAGCCCAATTCTGCCCTGAAATGGGAGTAGCTATAGATTGACGTTGTCAAACTCACAAGACGCAATAGACTTCAGCCTAATACTATGCTTGCTTAGTATCAGAGGAGGATTCCAGATGAGAGATACATCAGATAGAGCAACTTCATGTGATTGGGGGGCTGGCACCCACCCAGCACACTGCTTCTGTTACTCTCGTGGGGTATGGACAGCTGCCATGACAATAGTTAGTTACATAGGGTGACTTTAACACAGAGAAGCAGCTCTGTCCCCTGTTTCTACCTGATCTTGCAGAACTGTTCTAATTCCAGACTCCTGGGTTTCCATGCCACCCCATAGCTCTCCTGCCCAGGTGACCAGGGGGACACAGCCTTCCACATCCACCTTCACTCTGTCATTTCTGACAAAGAGTGCCATGAGAAGGCAGACTCTGAGATGACTCTCCCAGTCCTGAGTCAGCCCAGGCCTGATCTTAACCCTCTACTCAAAATGTCCAGTCCACATTTACCAACAATAAAGATGGTACTTTGATCCTTATCTGATGCTCATATATTTACCATTTTCTAACAAATGGCATTACTGTGGCAGTCTCTGAGGAGCTAATTAAACTCCTTTCCCTCTGAGTTCAGGACAGTTGAGACACATCAGTTGCAACCATTGGCACGCATGGACCAGTGTATGTCAGACTTTTTTCCGTCTTGTCAATCAAGTAAATTAATTGTCTTCCTGTGGAGAGATCTAAAGTGTGACTGTAATACTGTTACCAACCCAAGAGTGGAATAAAGATTCTCCTCACAGAAACTGAGATGAAGAAATAGGTCAACTCTGTTTTAAGAGTGGGTTTATTACTATGATAGCGGACCATCCAAAGTGTAGAGGAGTCTGAAATGAAGTTGTGTCCAAAGATGCCTGGAGGAGACGCACTTCCCGTAGCAGTGAGGATTTGAGCTGGGATGTTGAGAAATGAGTAGAATTTTCTAGTGAGATGAACAGAGAGAGGGCCTTCTATATAAGGATTTAGTAGGTGCCAAGTGGGGAACTGAACAGTATCAGGAGATCATGGAGAATGTAAAAAACTGGGGAAATTTCCCCAAAATCCATAATTATGAAATCCATAGATTTTCTCATTCAACATAAATGATTTGTTTTCTTCAATTATATTAAGCCCTTGAAATTGTACATAAAGATAGGTGTTCAACTGCAGCACATCTACACAATGGAATATTCAGTTCAGTTCAGTCCAGTCGCTCAGTCGTGTCCAACTCTTTGCTACTCCATGAATCACAGCACACCAGGCCTCCCTGTCCATCACCATCTCCCAGAGTTCACTCAGACTCACGTCCATCGAGTCGGTGATGCCATCCAGCCATCTCATCCTCTGTCGTCCCCTTCTCCTCCTACCCCCAATCCCTCCCAGCATCAGAGTCTTTTCCAGTGAGTCAACTCTTCGCATGAAGTGGCCAGAGTACTGGAGTTTCAGCTTTAGCATCATTCCTTCCAAAGAAATCCCAGGGTTGATCTCTTTCAGAATGGACTGGTTGGATCTCCTTGCAGCCCAAGGGACTCTCAAGAGTCTTCTCCAACACCACAGTTCCAAAGCATCAATTCTTCGGCACTCAGCTTTCTTCACAGTCCAACTCTCACATCCATACATGACCACTGGAAAAACCATAGCCTTGACTAGGCGGACCTTTGTTGGCAAAGTAATGTCTCTGCTTTTTAATATGCTATATAGGTTGGTCATAACTTATTACTCATCCATAAAAAAGAACAAAATAATCCCATTTGCAGCAACATGGATAGACCTAGAGATTATCAATACTAAGTGCAGTAAATCAGACAAAGAAAGAAAAATATCCAATATAAATGAACTTATTTACAAAACAGAAACAGACTGAGAAATTTCAAAAACAGTTATAGTTACCAAAGGGGAAACATAGAGAAGGAAATAAATCAGGAGCTTAGGATTCACATAGACACACTACTGTATATAAAATGGGTAACCATCAAGGACCTGCTGTACAGCACAGAGAGCCCTACTCACTATTCTGTAATAACCAACATGGGAAACGAATCTGAAAAAGAATGACTATATCAGTATGCATAACTGAACCACTTTGCTGTATACCTCAAACTAATACAACCTGGTAAATTAACTATACTCCAATATTTTTTTAAATTAGGTATTTAACCTTTACTGAGGAATTCCACAGAGATCTCAGAATTCTTTGAACTACTCTCTAACTCACAAAATATTTCTTGAGTGCCTACTATGTGTCAGGCACTGTTCTCTCTATAAACACAAGGAAGGTAGCAGAGAACAAGACAGGCAAGGTCTCGATCACAAGGAGCTTACACTCTAGGGCTGAACTCTCCCGTGCCACCATCAACCCCATGTGACTATCAAGTACTTGACATGTGGCTCATCCCACTGGAGACGGTTCAGAAGAGGCATGTTCACACTGAGTTGCAAAGATTTTGTATATAAAAAAAAGAAAGTAAAATATCTCATTAATATTTTAATAGTGATTACCTATTGGAAGAATATTTTAGTTGTATTGAGTTCAAGTATACTCTTAAAATGAATTCTATTTATTTTGCTTTTATATTGTGGCTACTAAAATATTTGCAGTCATGTAAGTGACTTGCCTTCCTATTAGCAATGTTGCCCTTGCAAGAGAGAGAAGTCAAAATATAAACCGGCTCACAAATAAGTGAACAAGACAATTTCTCATAGTGATAAGTGCTTTAAAGAAAACAAAACTGGGCAGTGCAATAGAGGGTGGCAGAGATTTATGTTAAATTAATCTGCCAACAAAGTCTTTTCTGAAAAACAATTTTTGCTGACATATGGATGATACGCTGGAGCCAGATATGTGCATTTCTGTGGGAAGAACAGCATTCTGAATAGAGAAATAGCAAAGATCCCAAGAAAAGGCTTGTCATCTTCAACAAAAACAGAAGTCCAGTGGGGTTCAACAGTATTGAGCTAGAAGGAGAGTGGTATAAGATAAGGTCAGAAAAACAGGCAGAGGCCAACTCCTTAAGGAGCCTGCAGGCCTGAAAATGAGATGGGATTTATTCGAAGTGCAGTGAAAGGCACAGACGGGTTCCTAGCAGAAGAGCATGAACTGATTTACATTTTAGAAAGACCTGTCCACTTTGCAGAGAATCAAATCTAGAGAGACAAGAAGAGAAGCAGAGACCCCAGAGGTCACTCTGGTAGTGCTGCCAAAGATACTGGTGGCTTGGATTTGGAGTAGCAGGGGTAATATAGAAGTATAGAAGTGGATTGATACTTAAACACTTTCACCTTCCAGCTTTCAGAATCTTACTGACGGTTTGGAAAGGATGCAGGTAGGTGAGAGGTTATTCCTCTTTCTGATGTGGGCTATAGGTGATGGTGCCATTAACCAAGAAGAGGAAATGAAGAAAAGAGCAGACGGGGATAGGTATTTTGTTTTGCCCATGCTAAGACTGAGATTTCTATTACAAAGTTAAGTTAGGAGTTGACAAGGTAAGTTTGGAGTTTGGTGGAGAACTCAAGGCAACAGATGTAAATTTATGAGACAGCCGATGCTATTTTAAGCCATCATCTTAATTTATGTTTCAGCATCTTTTGACTGATAGACTAGATACTGATATTTTTCAAAATCATCTTCTTTTTAAATTAATGTATGTATTTTAATTGGAGGATAATTACTTTAAAATATTGTGGTGGTTGTTGCCATACATCAGTATGAATGGGCTACCGGTATACATGTGTTCCCCCAATCCTGAACCCCCCCTCCCACCTCCCTCTCCACCCTATTGTTCTGGGTTGTCCCAGAGCCCCAGCTTTGGGTGCCCTGCTTCATGCATTGAACTTGCGCTGACCATCTGTTTCACATATGGTAGTGTACATGTTTCAGCGCTATTCTCTTGGATCATGCCACCCTCACCTTCTCCCACTGAGTCCAGAAGTCTGTTCTTTACATCTGTGTCTCCTTTGCTTCCCTGCATATATGCTCATCATTACCATCTTTCTGAATTCCATATGTACGCATTAATATACAATATTTTTCTATCTCTTTCTGACTTACTTCACTCTGTATGATAGGCTCCAGGTTCATCCACCTCATTAGAATTGACTCAAATGTGTTTCCTTATGTAGTTGAATAATTTTCCATTGTGTAAGTCGCTTCAGTCATGTCTGACTCTGTGCGACCCCATGGACCGCAACCCACCAGGCTCCGCCATCCATGGGATTCTCCAGGCAAGAGTACTGGAGTGGGTTGCCATTTCCTTCTCCAGTGCATGAAAATGAAAGGTGAAAGTGAAGTTGCTCAGTTGTGTCCGACTCTTAGCGACCCCATAGACTGCCGCCTACCAGGCTCCTCTGTTCCTGGGATTTTCCAGGCAAAACTACTGGAGTGGGGTGCCATTGCCTTCTCCTAGCTCTTGTAAACAGTGCTACAGTGAATACTGGGGTATGGATGCCTCTTTCAATTCTGGTTTCCTCAGGGTATATGCCCAGCAGTGGGATTGCTAGGTCATAAGGCAGTTCTATTTCCAGTTTTTAAGGAATCTCCACACTGTTCTCCATAGTGGCTGTACCAGTTGGCATTCCCACCAACAGTGTAAGAGGGTTCCCTTTTCTCCACACCCTCTCCAGCATTTATTCTTTGTAGACTTTGATGATGGCCTTTTTGATCAGCATGAGATGATACCTCATTGCAGTTTTGATATGTATTTCTCTAATATTCAGTGATATTGAGCATCTTTTCATATATTTATTAGCCATCTGTATGTCTTCTTTGAAGCCACACACCTATGGACACCTCATCTTTGACAAAAGAGGCAAAAATACACAATGGAGAAAAGACAGTCTCTTCAACAAATGGTGCTGGGAAAACTGGTCAATTACGTGTAAAAAAATGAAACTAGAACACTATCTAACACCATACACAAATTGAATTAAAGACCTAAATGTAGGACCAGAAACTGTCAAACGCTTAGAGGAAAACATAGGCAGAACACTCAGTGACATGAACCACAGAAAGATCCTCTATGACCCACCTCCCAGAGCAATGGAAATAAAAACAAAAATATACAAATGGGACCTAATTAAGCTTAAAAGCTTTTGCACAATTATCAGCTTCTTATTGAAACATCCTTTCACTGAAATCCAATTTGATTCCATAAACTTTTACCTCAAAGTTGCTGATATTAATCTTTCCTGGAGTAAAAATAAATAGGACTATGATGTAAGTTCAGTAAAAGTGTGTTCAGAAAGTTCTAGTATTGAATAGTGGACTGGAGTTCCAGGGGTTGCTTAATGCTTTCCAATGGGACCTCTGGGAAAAGTGAGGAGCCTTCCAACCGGAGAGCTCTTTTCTAGGCAAAAGCTTTGCTTTATAAGCTTCTGTCCTTCCCTCCACTCTTGTTTTATGCAAGCATTGGAAATAAACTAAAAGCATCATTGTTAATGTTGTTTTTCAAAGAGTGGGAAAAAAAGGAAGTATTATAAGCAGGAAATCATGAAAGTGGAGGAAATTGCTTTATCGGCTGGAGTCTTCAAATTAGAGAATTATACAGGAAGGTATTAGACTAGGGGCGTGAGAGACTCAAGTTTGATTTCATTAGTGTTCGCTAAGAGATGAAACTCTTTCTGAAAGCTCCAAGACCCTCTGGGACCTGAGTCCAGCAGTGATGCCACATAGAGCAGTACAACTCCAATGAAGCTTTAATTAGTCTTGAAAAGAGTGGAGGACACAGCAGTTTGTAGCTAAAGAAAAGCAGGCATGCTTTGTAACAAAAAAGAAAAAAAAAGAAAAAATACTGCTTTGTATGGTTGCCATTCTGTAAACCCCAGGCACACCTCTTTTCGGTGACAAGGCCATTAGGAAAAATGATAATTAGATGAGCCAGGATTTTAGTGGTAAATCTACCACACTGCTGAACAGGCACTTTGGGATCATGAAGACACCAGGAGAAGACTGTAGTCTGAGACGATTGTTATTCCTTGACTATGATACTGCAACTGCCAAGTGGCCAACTGGCCAACATTCAGCGGGGGCCTGCAGAGTCTCAGACCTGAAGCAGGAGCTGAAAGCACACGTATGCACAGATTGGATTCCACTCACAGCCAGGTCAGCTATAGCTTTAGTGGTCCTTGTAAAATATCTTATTCGGGGGAAGTATCTTTGAGTAGGGATGGCAATCAATCAATCTATTAAATAGCAACATTTTAAATATATCATTGGCTCATTTACTAAATATGGTAAAACTAACCATTTTATTCATAGTCTATCCTTTTCCCCTCTATTCTACTCTCACTTAAAAAAAAATCTAAGATCTCACCTCAGTTTAAAAAAGGGAGAGTGAGGTGGTATGCAAATGAAATGACATGTAGCAAACTCAAATGCAAAATTAATACACTCAGTACAAAGTGAGCCTGTTCACCTATCTATCTGTCTATCTTCTTGTATAACGAATATACAAAAGGAAATTAGAAAACAAAATGTAATATTTCTGTTCATCAAGATCATAAAAACACATTTATTTCAATACAGGGAGTTGTCTGCATTCACTTGAATCTTCATAAAAGAGTGTTTGCCTGTCTCTAATATTTCAATATAAAGTTTAGTAATATATACCCTTTCTAATAACATGTAAATAATAAAAATGAAGTAAAGGTATTATGCTATATGTGAATGGACCAATTCATCCCACTCAGTGTCAGATTAGGTAAACAAGCAAGTGAGCAAGTACATAAATCTCTTACTACAAAATACATACAAATATCAATCATTATAAATAATTTGTGGGAAGCATACTTAAGATATATTTATGTAGACTGAAAACAGAAACAGGCAAAGACATATAAATCAAATGTGAACCAAAACGGTACCGGAGGAGTAGTAATATTAAAATTAGATCAGGTGGAATGTAAAGTTTAGACATCAACAGGATAAAGAGAGAACTTACATAGTAAGAAAGATAAAACCCTTAGTGTTGGGGAGTTGGCTGGTACTGGCTTATAAGAACCTATCGTTAGCTTTTATTCCCAAGTTCATGTTTTATAAGGGCATATTGAAATTGGCTGTGGCACAATATTCACACCATGGAAATTGGGAAATGACACAAATCAGGGCCTCCCTTCACCCTCCTCCAGAGCCGCTTGTCAAACATTACCCAAAATGTATATGTACTAAAGAATATAGCAAGTAAAACTATTTTTAAAACCTTAATAGAAACATAACAAAACTTTATTTAAAATACATAATCATATAGGCATATTTCTGTTTGCTTCTTCAAAATTGTACACATCCCTGAAAATTAAGTAATAATATAAAGGAATTTAATGACATAATCCATAAATTTGATAAATTAAATATATAGTAACTATTATATACAAGTGTGTAAATATATATATTTATTTAAAGTGAGAAAATTTTTAATAAGTAAATAATCAAGCCATGATTAATTTGAAATGCTGTTGTCTTTTTAAGTATCACTTCTGATTTAGTAGGATATGAAAGTTAATCTTGTTATTTTCCTCTTTAATTTTGTATTTTAGTTAAAGACTAATTTCCATTTGCTAAAAAAAATGAGATTCAGTACTAGAGAATGGTGACTTAGATGTTCTGGCATATTTTTAAAATTATTATAAGCTCTAACCGATTTATAAGAGTGGTTATCTCTCATTGAGACATTAAACACAAACTTAAACTTAACAATGCAATGTTAATTTAATACCTTAAGATACAGATATCTGTTGGAGGTGTATTTTGTTGGGCCAGTAGGAAGAAATCCATAAGAATGATTTTTGTTTTCTTTTTTTATTTTTAACAATATCCCATTAAAACCTTTTCTACATGTCAGAGAAAGGAAAGGATTTTTTACTGACATCCTTGATTGCTAGCTGGTCACATGATTACTCTTCAGGAAACACAAAAGACCCATCTGAATGTGAGGTGGGAGGATTTAATGTAACTTCCTACTTAGAAACCAAGATTGGCGGCAACAAGCTCCATCTGATTCCTTCAACACTGAGCACCCAGGCAGTTTCCTTTTTTAAATGTCAATAGGATAGAAATGAAAGGAAAATGGGAGAAGAGGTATCTGAAATTCAGAAAACAGTATCTTTGTCTGAGATGACTCGTCATCATTTGGGGATACCCCGTGGAGGGAATTTATCCACCTACCTAGCAGAGGGGCCCTCAAGAACCACTTGAATAAATGAGCAGATAGATTATAAGTGACGGAAGTAGATGGAGGGCCAAGGATGCCTGAACTGAGCAAAGTACCATCATATTGGAGATCTTAGAAAATGGGAAAATGCAGGAGCATGAAATAGAAACATGGGAAAAAGGGTTTAAATATTGGATGATTGTTCACAAAGCATCCCTGTGGGATGCAGACATTCTTGGTGTCATTTTCCATACGGGAACATTGCTATTCTGACATGTCAAGGGACTGTTCAAGGTCAAATGATTATTGGAGGTAATACCACTAGCATGTGACAATAGCAGAAAATAAACACATCTCTTTGATTATAAATCCAGCGGGCATTTCAAAACACCACTGTTGCCTCTAGGGCAATTACCTCAAACAAAAATGAACACCTCCTACTCCAGTTTTAGTTTGTAAGCATTTGTCCTGAAACTGTCTTTTTACCACCTCTGTTCCCACCCTAATTTTATAGCTATTGAGAGGAAAGCTAACTACTGTTCAGATATTCTTGTTAAACAACATTACTTGAAAAAAATATTTTCCCTCCTCTGATTTTCATTTGACTCACAGTGTAATCATATTAGTAAGAGAGTGTTGAGGTCCTTTAATGGACCAGAACCTAGTGGTCCGGAGTCGACCAATAAGAAAGTAAAGGAGAGAGAAAGAGGCTGATATTCCTTGGTTTATGCAGAAAGCCAATAAAGCCCCTGCATGGGGTTTGCTCTGTTCACGAAGGCCTCAGGCGCCCTCTTGATGGGGTAAAGGCACAGGGCGCCTTCTTGAGAGGGTCTTAGAAGCCCAGGCAGGAAAGTGAACTCAAAGAGCCTCTGCACTCCAGGGGATCAGCCTGAAAAAGAGAGGGAGAGAAAGAGAGAGAGGGAGAGAAAGAGAGAGAGGGAGAGAAGGAGAGAGAGAGAGAAAGACACGGGGACCAGAGCTCTGATGGAGCAAAGGTGTTTTAATCAACATGGTGTGGGCATATATACTGTCTTACAAGGTAGTTATTCTCAGCAAAGATAAAGATTAAAATTCCAGACTTACAAAACATAGGCGATCCATATTAAAGAGAGAGAGAGTTGTAAACAATCACTTTTACCATATGGTTCACAAGGAGGAAAAGGGTACATATCACTGTATAGAAACGCTAATGAAGGAAATGCCTGGATTCCTCAGTCCCAGGAGAGGCTTGCCTCTCCTCTTAATTCCTGAGTATTCAAGAATTAATAAGGAACAGAGAATTCCTGACAGATCCAAAACGGCACACAGGAAGCCTCCTGTTAAATGCTTCCTGACAATTCCCCCTATTTTATTATATTTGTAAAAAAGGCCTTGACCAAATGAGTTTGGTTAGTATTAACCAACCTTATAGAAAGGCGACGGTAAACAACAAATATAATTATCAAGACAATCACCAAATTTACAGTTCCAGACCTGATACTGTGGGTAATACTTTGAAACCATCCTTGTGGGTCTAGCCTGGATAATTTGCTCAGCTAACGTTTCCAAATTAGGGGAAGAGGGCAGATTTTTAGAAAAAGTTTTAAAGATTTTCTTTTGCAGTAATTGTACATTCTGAGAGGCATTATCATGTATATTTTGTAAATGAAATTTGATTTGTTCCCAGTTGTAGGCACTATGATTGAATTGAACAGGAGTAACACAAAATTTGGAGAAGGCAATGGCACCCCACTCCAGTACTCTTGCCTGGAAGAGCCCATGGATGGAGGAGCCTGGAAGGCTGCAGTCCATGGGGTCGCTGAGGGTCAGACACGACTGAGCGACTTCAATTTTCTTTTCACTTTCAGGCATTGGAGTAGGAAATGGCAACCCACTCCATTGTTATTGCCTGGAGAATCCCAGGGATAGGGGAGCCTGGTGGGCTGCCGTCTATGGGATCGCAGAGTCAGACACGACTGAAGTGACTTAGCAGCAACACAAAATTGAGTAGCTTAAAGGAGTTAAGACAAGTATATAGTTTGCAATTAATATAAGTTACAGAACGTAAAAGTCTTATTAAATTGTAAATTTTCTATGGCTATAACAAAAGGAAGTGGGACACAGGCCTGTATAAAATATGACTGATTATAGCGAAAGAAATAGTTACTATGACCACGACTGGTCCCTATGAAATGTCCAGGTCCAAGTTCCAAGTTTTTCCATGCTGGTGCTTGCAGCAAGTTTCCAAATGTCCCGTTGTTCAGGCCCACTCTGTTTATCAAGGACGAGTTGGGGCTAACCCACGGTCAAGCCACTCAAGAAGTCTTTTGTCATAGTAATGTTCCATCATAGTGTCAGTGGCCTTCTGTATCACACACAGTGTTGTTAATATCATCTGAGCAGTCAGATAATCACATACCATGGGGTCCCCAATCAACAATTGTATGATTAGCCACAAACATCGATTTTCTTGATATGGTTTGACATTTGTCCCAATGAACGGGAGTATAAGTAAAGTTTTTATAAGTAAACCCTTTGCATAAAGTTCTTCGTTCTTTCCCTAAATCTTTCCCTAACTCTTTCCCTAAAGTCTCAGTAGTATAACATGGTTTACAGACAAAGAAAGGGCAGTAAATAATCCAAGCAATGTCTGAAAGTTTTCTTTTGGAGGCAGGACGAAAGCCCAAGTTGGTTGGCTGATGTTTATGCACAATTTTGCTGGACCCATGCACAAGGGAAGGACTTCATAGCCTAAAGAAATGTTAATTAGTTTTCTTTTCTGCCCAGGGTATGAGGGCCCTTTCATGTACTAGGAAGAAGGCATATGTATAGAGTCATTAGTTGAAATGACTGGTCCTCTCTCTGTCCATTTGACCACCTGTAATAGACAAGGGGTATCAGTCCGAGCTCGAGCTGGGGGAGGTACAAGCCAAAAGACTCGGAGGCAATCCCTGTTGAGAGACCAAATTTTCAGCTTGATTAGTAAGGGTTTTTATTTGTCCCCAAGTGGGGAGATCATCAGGGTGATGCCGCCGAGGGCATTGCTTTCTAGAGTTCGTTAGAGCAGATATAGCCCATACTGGACTTTCTTCTTCCTGGGGTTCTTGTTGTTTCATCTCCATTTTGAATGCCGGGGGCCCCCTTGGGTTGAATCTTAAGAAGAGGTTAAAAAATTTAAAACAAATAAAGCTGTATTAACAATAGTTATAGGTTTAGAAAATATGTTGGAATCTAGTTAAGTCTGCTTTAAATAAGGAAGACACTAGTGTACCTGTGTATTTTCCCTTTTTAAATTTTTTTATTTGTAACTTTAGTGTGTGATGTGTTTGTTTGACTATGTCTTGGGTCTGTGGATTATAAGGAATACCTGTAATATGTATACTAGGAAAAGATTGTAAAAATTGTTTAAAGTGTCTAGAAATATAGGCAGGGTATATAACATGTTGTGTAGCTTCACCACAAAGAGGTGTGGCCCAGATAAAAGAGGAATTTGTGTCTATAAAGACATGTAGGAAAGAAAATGGAGTAAGTTCAGGGCAATGAGTTACATCCATTTGTCATAGTTCATTAGGTTGTAAACCACGAGGATTAATACCTTGTGCGATGGGTCAGAGATGTAGGGGTCTACAAGTAGAGCAATTACTAATAATTTCTTTAGCCTGGTGGTATGGGATTTTCCACAGCTGGTGAAGGGAGCCAGCATTGTTATGCAACAGAACAGCATGCTGTTCTTCTGGAGTAGCAAAGGAAACCAGTTTATCAGCTTGTTCATTATCATAAGTCATGGGGCCTGGAAGACAAGAGTGTGTTCGAATACGTGTAATATAAATGGGAGAATTGTGGTTTTTAACAACAGATTGTAGTTCAAAAAAGGGTTGTTGAATAATAGGTTGATTGGAGTTTATGGTGGAGGTTTCTATATTTTTTAATACAAAAACAGAATATATAGAGTCAGAGACTATATTAATGGAGTAAGGATGTAGGCAAATAACTTAAATAAGAGCATATAATTCATTTTGTTGAGCAGAATGAAATTTAGTGTAAAAGACTTTATATTCCTTAAGAGACCAGAATGAAGCTTTGGCGTTTTTAGTCCCATCTATATAAAAAACCTCAGCCTGTGGTATAGGCTGTGAGCTGATAATGCGAGAAATAATAATTTCAGTATTTTTGAAGAAATTCCACAGCTTACCAGAAAGATAATGAAATGAAATTTCTCCAAAATATTCCAGAAAAGCTATTTGGAAATCGGTAGAAGATTGTAAAGTGTTCTCAAATTGAGATTTATTGATAGGTATTACAATCTTATGAGGATTGGAGTCAATTAAAGTTTTAGTGCTATTTCTTCTATTGATTATGATTAGAGCAATTAAATCAAGGTAGGATGTAAATGACTTTATTTCCCTAAAGCAGGTATAGATCCATTCTACTGAGCGTTCTTGTTGGGCAAGAAGTCCTGTGGGAGAATGAGGAGCGGGGAGTATAAACAATTCTAGAGGTGAATCTAGTTTGATGTGAGTAGGAAATTGCTTTTGTAATTTATTTTGCACCAAATAGAGTTCCTCTCCTGCCTCTCAAGGAAGTGAACGAGGGCTATTTAAATCAGGATCTCCTTTTAAAGAATTAAATGAGTTATTCAGTTGATAATTAGCAATGCCTAAAGAAGGTCTAATCCAATTAATATCACCTAAGAGCTTTTGAAAATCATTTAAGGTTGATAATTTATCAGTATGGATCTGAGTTAGTTGGGGAGTAATGCATTGCCTATTAACAACGAACCCCAAGTAATGGTAAGGTGTAGAGGTTTGAATTTTTTCAGGGGCAATGATTAATCTAGAGTTTTTCAAGCATAGTTGAGCTTGGAGCCGCAAACAATATATCATCCATAGAGTGAATAACAGGAAAGTTAGGAAACTGCTTTTTCCAGGCTCAAGGGCTTTGGCTACGTAGTACTGACACATGGTGGGAGAATTCATCATCTCTTGTGGCAGTACAGTCCATTGGTACCGCTCATGAGGTCCAATATCATTAGGATAAGGGAGAGAGAAAGCGAATCTCTTTCGGTCTGAAGGGTGTAAAGGTATATTAAAAAAGCAAACTTGTAAATCAGTAATAATAATATGCCCGTTTTAAGGAACAGTGGTAGGTGATAGGATTTCTGGTTATAATGTACCCATAGGTTTCATAGATGCATTAACTTTTCTAAGGTCTGTTAGGAGATACCATTTGTTAGATTTTTATTTTTTATGACAAAAATAGGAGAGTTCCAAGGAGAACAAGATTCCTCAATATGCTTTAATTTTAGTTGTGTATCTTTAAGTTCCTTGTTGCTGCTGCTGCTAAGTCGCTTCAGTCGTGTCCTTAGCCACCTGTAACTTCTCTTTCATGAGGGGCCACTGCTCTGTCCAAATAGGCTTGTCATATTTCCAGGTTACTTTAATAATTGTATTGTTTGTTAAATGAGCAGTGGCCCCCAGGAAAGATGCGGAATGTATACCTGAATTTGTCATATCTTATATCTTTTTATTAAAAGCATATATCTTACTTTTCCTTAGCAACTATGAAGTGTCTTGTATATTAGCATTTTATAGATTGGTGAATATATTTACTATATCATATTATATAATATATTTATTACATATAAATATATATATTTATATATCAATATATTATACATTATATAATATATTTACTAATAGTTTAAAATCTCTTTAGTTTTTCTGTAAGAAAAACTTTTTGTAAGAGGAAGTTAATGTTTAGTAATTAATGTTTTAAAATCTTATTTTATTTGGAAATGACCTAGCTATTTAATAAACTTTTATTATTTAGTTTAGTACAATTCTAGAAATTTAAGTTATTCCAATCCTAAGAGATTATTTTAGATTATAATAACAGGTTATAATAATAGATTATTCTATTAAAAATATAATTATTTTTAATAGAGTTTATCTAAAAGTTTTTATCTCATTTAAGTTAGTTTACCTTAAACCTAGGCATAATAAAAGTATTATATACTGTTGATGACTTAAGACATGTCTTAATTAGATTAGCAAACAATTATATTTAAATTATATTTATATTTAAATAAATATTATATACATTTAATATTTTTTAGTTCACATGAATTTGAATTTAAATAAAGCTCATTAACTTCATATTATCTAAAAACAAAGCTGGTATATCGATGGCAGCACTACCAGATGTTGAGGGTTTCAGGTAAAAGATGGAATTTGTCCCAGGTTTTTGTTGAAGGGGACTTGGAGGGTCCCTGCTTGGAGTTTTCCAGAATAGGTTTTCTTTCAATGTCAGATTTAGACTTACAATCTTTGGCCCAATGCATTCCTCTACAGTAGCAAGGGCAGATTTTTGGAGGTTTTTTATTTATATGTATATATATATATATTTTTTTAAGCTTTCATAGGGCCATCCCTTTTTAAATGGTTCTTATTTCCGCGTGTAAAGCATCCTTTATTTCCCTTTCTTAAGGCAGCAGCTATTGTTTCAGATACTATTTGCATCTTTTGAGTTTCTACTCCTAGATTGGACAAGCCTTCCAATAATCAATAATAGTCCCTTTCTCACGAATCGGAGCTATAGCTTTTTGACATTCCTGATTTGCATTATCATGAGCAAGTAATTTCTCTAGTTGCCTTTTGGCTTCTTCTCCAATTACAGTACGGGAAATAGCAGTTTCTAATCTGGTAAAAAGTCAGCATACGTTTCATTAGATCCCTGAACTTTAAATAAGTGATGAAGTAAGGTAGAAAAATGATGGGGCTTTCCAGCCTTTTGACCCATGACTTAGTACTTACCGGCCTCAATAGGCCCTCGAGGTCACTCCATCCTATCTGCCAAGTGTACCAGGTCCGTGTTTGGGCACCACTTGTTGAGGTCCTTTAATGGACCGGAACCTGGTGGTCTGGAGTCGACCAATAAGAAAGTAAAGGAGAGAGAAAGAGGCTGATATTCCTTGGTTTATGCAGAAAGCCAATAAAGCCCCTGCACGGGGCTTGCTCTGTTCACGAAGGCCTCAGGCACCCTCGATGGGGTGAAGATGCAGGGCGCCTTCTCGAGAGGGTCTTAGAAGCCCAGGCAGGAAAGTGAACTCAGAGAGCCTCTGCGCTCCAGGGGATCAGCCTGAAAAAGAGAGGGAGAGGGAGAGGGAGAGAGAGAGGGAGAGAAGGAGAGAGAGAGAGAAAGACACGGGGACCAGAGCTCTGATGGAGCAAAGGTGTTTTAATCAACATGGTGTGGGCATATATACTGTCTTACAAGGTAGTTATTCTCAGCAAAGATAAAGATTAAAATTCCAGACTTACAAAACATAGGCGATCCATATTAAAGAGAGAGAGAGTTGTAAACAATCACTTTTACCGTATGGTTCACAAGGAGGAAGAGGGTACATATCACTGTATAGAAACACTAATGAAGGAAATGCCTGGATTCCTCAGTCCCGGGAGAGGCTTGCCTCTCCTCTTAATTCCTGAGTATTCAAGAATTAATAAGGAACAGAGAATTCCTGACAGATCCAAAACGGCACACAGGAAGCCTCCTGTTAAATGCTTCCTGACAAGAGAGATTTTGTATAGTAATTCCTGGTGACAGATTTTCCCCAAAAAGGCAAAATAAAATGATACCTAGACTACCTGGTTTTCACAGAATAGCACAGTTGGCCCTCCATATCCTAGGGTTCTATATCCACAGATTCAAGCAACCTTAGCCTGAAAATATTCAAAAAACAAAAAACAAAAAGAAAAACAGAGATTTCCAAAAAAAGCAAAACTTGGATTTGCTGCACATAGACATTTATATTGTATTTGTATCTATATACATAGCATTTGCATTGTATTAGTTATCATACTGCTGCTGCTGCTGCTGCTGCTGGTAAATTGCTTCAATCGTGTCTGACTCTGTGCGACCCCATAGATGGCAGCCCACCAGGCTCCCCTGTCCCTGGGATTCTCCAGGCAAGAACACTGGAGTGGGTTGTCATTTCCTTCTCCAATACATGACAGTGAAAAGTGAAAGTGGAGTTGCTCAGTCGTATCTGACTCTTAGCGACCACATGGACTGCAGCCCACCAGGCTCCTCCATCCATGGGGTTTTCCAGGCAACAGTACTGGAGTGGGTTGCCATTGCCTTCTCCTAGGTATCATAAGTAATCTAGAAATGAGTTAAAATATACAGGAGGATTTGTATAGGTTATAAGCAAATATGATAACATTTTACATAAGGGATTTGAGCATTTACAGATTTTGGTATCTTTGGGGACCCTGAAACCAATTCCCTACAGATACCAAAAGACACAGATTCAATCTCTGGGTTGGGAAGATCCCCTGGAGATGGAAATAGCTACCCACTCTAGTATTCTTGCCTGGGAAATCCCATGTAGAGAGGAGTCTGGCAAGCTACAGTCCATGGGGTCACAGAGTCAGACATGAATAAGCATACCCACACACACACACCCAGGGGTGACTATATAAAAATCAAGGAGAAAAACTCTGATAATGTAAGAACAAAATCAATGTTTATGAGTAACAGGACTGTTTGTCAGGCCATACTACAGATTATAAAATTTCAATGACAGCATATTAAAAATACAGTTGTCTAGAAGAAAGAGAGAAAAAAAAAAAAACAAAAACCTATGGAAACTAGTGAATTGGGGATACTTTGGAAGAAAACAAGGAAACAGCTGCCTGGACACTATTGACCAAACTTGCACTCAACTTTTGACCAGACATTGAGAAGGAAAACATGCTCAAGAGGAAGACGCATGCATAGCTATTATCCTCAGGAAACTTACAGTTTGGCAGATTCAAAACAATTTCACTTCACTTTGTGTAAAAAATGAGACCAAAAAATGTCCCCATCAAAGCCAAGCCTCAGTCAGTTCAGTAGCTCAGTCATGTACGACTCTTTGCAACACCACGGACTGCAGCACATCAGGCCTCCCTGTCCATCACCAACTCCCAGAGAAGGGTCAAACTCATGTCCATTGAGTCGGTGATGCCATCCAACCATCTCATCCTCTGTAATCCCCTTCTCCTCCTGCCTTCACTCTTTCCCAGCATCAGGGTCTTTCCCAATGAGTCAGTTCTTCACCTAAATGAAAACATTTGTCAATATTTTATGATCATTTTAATGCAGTCTACCTTTACACAATAGTAATTTCTTTAAATACCTACCAATTTGAGACAAGTACGGCTCCAATTGGATGATGCCTGACCATCTCATCCCTCTCTCCAGTTCCTTTTTTATTGCTGTTTATTTTATGGCCATGCCATGCTACATTGGCGATCTTAGTTCCCCAGTCAGGGATTGAACCTATGCCTACCACACAAACTGGAATCAAGACTGCCAGGAGAAATATCAATAACCTCAGATATGCTGATGGCACCACCCTTATGGCAGAAAGTGAAGAAGAACTAAAGAGCCTTTTGATGAAAGTGAAAGAGGAGAGTAGAAAAAGTTGGCTTAAAGTTCAACATTCAGAAAACTAAGATCATGGCGTTGGTCCCATCACTTCATGGCAAATAGATGGGGGAACAGTGGAAACAGTGGCTGACTTTATTTTTCTGGGCTCCAAAATCACTGAAGATGATGATTGCAGCCATGAAATTAAAAGACGCTTACTCTTTGGAAGAAAAGTTGTGACCAACCTAGACAGCATATTAAAAAACAGAGACATTACTTTGCCAACAAAGGTCCATCTAGTCAAGGCTGTGGTTTTTCCAGTGGTCATCTATGGATGTGAGAGCTGGACTATAAAGAAAGCTGAGCATTGAAGAATTGATGCTTCTGAACTGTGGTGTTGGAGAAGACTCTTGAGAGTTACTTGGACTGCAAGGAGATCCAACCAGTCCATTCTGAAGGAGATCAGTCCTGGGTGTCCTTTGGAAGGCCTGATCTTGAAGCTGAAACTCCAGTACTTTGGCAATCTTATGCAAAGAGCTGACTCATTTGAAAAGACCCTGATGCTGGGAAAGATTGAGGGCAGGAGGAGAAGGGGACGACAGAGGATGAGATGGTTGGATGGCATCACCAACTCAATGGATATGAGTTTGGGTGGCCTCCAGGAGTTGGTGATGGACAGGGAGGCCTGACGTGCTGCAGTTCATGGGGTCACAAAGAGTCAGACACGACTGAGCGACTGAACTGAACTGAACTGAACTACCACAGTGAAAGCATCGAGTCTCAGCCCCTGGACCACCGGTGAGGTCTCTCTCCAGTTCTGTTTGATTGCTGTGTCAACAGCTTCATTAATCTCCTCATATTCATGTCTGTTTGGTTCTCCTTCACTTCTGCATCTCTTCCTTGTTTTCTTTTTTTCCATCTTTTTTTTCCTCACTCTTCCTCAAGGACACCTGAAGAAGCACCTTTATCTTGCTAACAATTTTTGGTTCCAGAATGGCTGTTTCACCTACACCCTTACCCATGCAGAATGAGATGGCCAGCAGGTTCCCAGGCATGTTCTGGTGTCCATAAGCAGAAAGCATTTGTCACTGATGGCTTTAAAATCATGTAAAGAACTCTCCAGTTTATAACACATGGATTTCATCATGGTTTTGCTCCTCTTGATGGAACCTGGGGAGACAGATAAGTATAATTAATCCCAGAGATGGTCAAGGCTAGGATGTTCAGAGAAGATTTAATGGAAAGGTACCAATTCTGAAATTTCTAATATTTGGTCTATGGCTTTCCAACAGCAATAATGATAATAGCAGTAGTTGTTATAATAGTAGAGATAGTAGTGGTAATGGCAGTTATAATAACAGCTAATATTTATTTAACATTGAATATGTGTCAGGCTTTGGGGCATATGCTTTACATTTATTAACCCATTTGAACCTCCTGACAACCCAATGAAGTAAGGACAATTATTATCCACATTTCACAGTCTAGGGAACTGTGCTTGTCCAAGTTCACACAAAGGAAATTATCAGTTACACACCCCTCCTCCCTGCAAGAGAACAGTGTGTGTACGTGCGTGTGCTAAGTCACTTCAGAAATGTGCGACTCTTTGCAACTCCATGGACTGTAGCCCACCAGGCTCCTTTGTCTATGGGGATTCTCCAGGCAAGAATATTGGAGTGGGTTGCCATGCCCTCCTCCAGGGGATCTCCCTAACCCAGGGTTCAAACCCACATCTCCTACAGCTCTGACATTGTAGGTGGATTCTTTACCACTGAGCCAGTGGGGAAGCCCACAAGAGAACACATTCTGATGGGGCAGTTTTATTTGCTTCTAAAGATGGACCTTGTCATACCACGATTGGTACCATTCCTAAACCTAAGGTAAGGGGCTGCTTTTGAATGAACATTAGGTTCACTCAGTTCTCTTCTCCAAGCCTCCTCCACAGAGGGTCTTCCTGACCCCCTGTTCATCATCTCTGTCTCTGTCCCACTGCTTTACATGGTTTTAATTCTGAGCCCTTATCACTTCCTGAACTGTCTTAGTCTGCTCAGGCATGGGACTGGTGACTTCAGTGACAGACCTTTATTCTCTCCCAGTTCTAGAGGCTAGAAGTCTAAGATCAGGGTGCCAGCTTGGTCAGCTTCTAGGTGAGGAACCTCTTTCCTGGCTTATAGATGCCCAGTTTCTCACCTGTGTTCACGTGGCCTTCCTTCATAGGTGCACAGAGGGAGAGAGAATGAATTCTCTCTTCCAATTCTTATGAGTCCACTAGTTTTATTAGACTAGATCCACCACCCTTATGATCTGAGAGGAGAGAACAGGTTCACAGAGGAATGACTTATTCTTGATCACCCATCCACTCTGAAAGAAAAGTTCCTCTGCCAGTTAATGCTGGCTTCCCTTCCAGGGACTAAGCTTCCATGTGCTTCTCACTTAGAATGTTGTGGATCTAGGAACATGCGCGTGGAAATTCATTTCAGAATGTTCATGCTCAGGTTCTCATGATGTGGAGGTTATCTTCTGCCACTCACAGCACTTCTTGATGCAGGACTTCATGTGGGAGGAGAGTGTTTGGCAGCAAAACTAGGTATTCCTTAGGAAGGGGCTCCTTGTAGGTTTTAATGGAAATTCCCGAGTTCTTCCCTGCCTCTCAACTGTGGAGCAGGACATCCATGCAGGTACTACTGACAGTGCCGCTTACGATGTTGGCATATGGCGTAGGTCACGGCCAAAACCTACACTGACTATCCCCAGGAAGCCTGCCAAAGACTCATAACCTGTGTTTTCCCTATTGAACTCACGACCTGTGTTTACCCTTTGACCTATACTGGTCATAATCTTAAGTTTATATCTAAATATTAGTACTAGTGTTGACTTAATATTAATGATTTTATCTTCCTGATTAGGGCCTTCCCTGGTGGTTCAGAGGTTAAAGTGTCTGCCTGCAATGTGGGAGACCTGGGTTCGATCCCTGGGTCAGGAAGATCCCCTGGAGAAGGAAATGGCAACCCACTCCAGTACTCTTGCCTGGAGAATCCCATGGACAGAGGAGTCTGGTGGGCTACAGTCCACAGGGTCGCAAAGAGTCGGATACGACTGAGCGACTTGACTTTACTTACTTCCTGATTATAGAAGGTCAGGGATCTAGTCTCATTTATTTTGTCCCAAAAGCCTAGCACAAAGTAATAAACTTTTGTTGACTGGAGGAATGGTCCTGAATCATGTGATGAAGTGACCGTACTTTATTGCCATTTTATAGATGATAAAGAAAAGTAGTGAGTTTATCAACTTTGTGCATAGCTTGTAGCCAACCTTAAAAGAGAACCAAGGTCTCACAATCTGTAGAAACTTCTGGTTAGCAAGAATCCCAGGATCCTGTCTGAATGAAAGTTCCACATGTAAGTGAAATGAAAGTGTTAGTCAGTCGTGTTTGACTCTTTGCAACCCCACGGATGGTAACCCGCCAGGCTCCTATGTCCGTGAAATTCTCCAGGCAAGAAGACTGGAGTGGGTAGTCATTGCCTTCTCCAGGGGATCTTCCCCACCCGGGGACTGAACCCGGGTCTCCTGCATCGCAGGCAGATACTTGACTGAGCCACCTATAAAGTAGTTAATAACGTTTTTGTGCAACTTTTTTAATTGAAGGATAAGTGCTTTGCAGAATTTTGTGGTTTTCTATAAGACATCAACTATGACAATCTAGAAGGGTGGAATGGGGAGGAAGATGGGAGAGAGGTTCAGGAGGGAGGAGACAAGGTTGTCCCTAAGGATGATTAAAGTAGTCAATACATAATTGAATGAATTGAAGGAATGAATAAGTTGAGTTTTCTTAACATATGCTCCATGTGACACTCTGCAATCCCTTCACAACAAGATCTCTCAGGCTTCATATGAGCATGCTCAGTAAGAGAGAAATCACTAGTGCCTTAGGTATGACATTCCCATATTTTGTCAGTTCTAAATGTTGAAAGTTGATTTTGTAAGCCTGGAATATTTCACAGTACTTTACAATTTTCACAATAAAATAATTTCAGGTCTTACGATAAAAATATTAAACTGAAGAGGGCTGAGAACGGTCATAAAACTTGAAATTAAAGAGGTTTCATCGAGCTGAAGTGAAATTATAGTAATGCAATCAGATACAGATCTCTCTCAGAGCTACCACCAGACTACCTTTTCAATTGGTCCTGAAACTGACAACTTTTCAGATCATTAGTTGGTCCTCAGTTATAGCACATGAGATTTTGTAAAATGTTCTGTTGGGAATTCATCCAGGTTGGTAGCATTCTGCTAGCTGCTGTCTGATTTCCGTCAATAATAATAGCTGCTGGCTACATAGTACCAATCTGAGCCCTGCTCTGTTCTTGGTCCTTTATGTATATTAACTCATTTAATCTTATCACTCAATCCCCAGGGTGGCTTTATTATACCCATTTGACAACAAAAAAAATTAAGGAAGAGAGAAATTAAGTAACTTGGTCAGGGTCACGCAGCTCAAAAGTGGCCGAACCAACTCAGACCCCAGCAGCCTAGTTCCAGAACCTATGTGCTTAACCACTGTTACTACATAGCACACTGCATACTTGTGAATCCTTGTACACCAATGCTGGCTCACCCTCTAGTGTTCAAAGCTCATCTGCTAATTAGTCCTAAAATGTTTTCAGAGACCAACACCAAAGTCAACAGCAATAGAGTTGCAGATGGATCTTCCACTACTTCTGAAAAGCTTAGGATTTTTCTGATTGCAGTCCCCTTTCAGGACCCCTGGTCCCCACAGCCTGAGTCACCTACTCAGCTTTTCTCAGTTTCCTGGAAAGCAACTCTCACCTGCTATTTATGTTCTTTTTTGTTCCTCTTCAGCCATAGATCTCTAGCACACTCTCCCTGATATTGAGAATTCCCCCTGGTTGTCTGTTTTCTTTATGTGTATAGTGTTACACACATAAACATACTCAAACGTGAGTTTGAGTAAGCTCCAGGGGATGGTGATGGACAGGGAAGCCTGGCATGCTGCAGTACATGGGGCTGCAAAGAGCTGGACACGACTGAGTGACTGAACTAAACTGAATAGTGTTATTGGGATAAATTCCCTCATTTATGTTATTACCCAGAATCTATGCAAAAATATGTAGACACACAAGACTGTACATGTTGCTCTTAGCCACGTCCCTGCCCTTCTTTTTCTAGTGTGTTGTCTTTTCCATGTTTCTTCGTGTTGTTGTTTTCTCTCTCTGCCTCAAAGACCTCCATGGTTCCTATTCACCTGAACATCTTTTTATCCTCCTAAAAGATGCTTACTCCTTGGAAGAAAAGTTATGACCACACTAGACGGTATATTCAAAAGCAGAGACATTACTTTGCCAACTAAGGTCTGTCTAGTCAAGGCTATGGTTTTTCCAGTAGTCATGTACGGATGTGAGAGTTGGGCTGTGAAGAAGGCTGAGCGCTGAAGAATTGATGCTTTTGAACTGTGGTGTTGGAGAAGACTCTTGAGAGTCCCTTGGGCTGCAAGGAGACCCAACCAGTCCATTCTGAAGGAGATCAGCCCTGGGATTACTTTGGAAGGAATGATGCTAAAGCTGAAACTCCAGTACTTTGGCCTCCTCATGTGAAGAGTTGACTCATTGGAAAAGACTCTGATGCTGGGAGGGATTGGGGGCAGGAGGAGAAGGGGATGACAGAGGATGAGATGGCTGGATGGCATCACTGACTCGATGGACGCGAGTCTGAGTGAACTCCGGGAGTTGGTGATGGACAGGGAGGCCTGGTGTGCTGCAATTCATGGGGTCGCAAAGAGTCGGACATGACTGAACGACTAAACTGAACTGAACCACATTTTCAGCTTTAAACTCTTGTGACCAGATTGGGAATTACATCTCTGAAAAAACATAGGTTTTCTAGTCTCATAAAGTGCAACCTGTTCCCAATGGAGAGACAAAAACGCCATGACTGTTGCCAAACTCCCATGCATGGGAAGAAATTCAGCTTTTTCTTTCACTGGTACAACTCTCAATTGGAAGCAGAGGTGAAATCTCCCCTCCCTACCCCCACCATGGCAAGGTCCATGTCCAGTACCATAGAGTCTCTGGATATACAACCAAGGGTTCTTTGATTAGCATCCTTTGTCTGCCTGTGACTCAGTGAAACTGTCTGGCAGATGGTAATTTCATCATATTCTAAGATGGGTTTTTCAGAAGCTGGCACCCCAGTGGTTGACCTGACACGTTGATACAATTGTCATGTCTCTATCTCTTGTTGGAAAATGCTATAGATTTAGGGAAGAAGTCAGCAAACTTATTCTGTGAAGAGTTGTTGGTAAATATTTTAGGCTTCAAGGAATGAATATATGGTCTCTGTAGCAACTATTCCACTCTAGGGCAGAATGAAAACAGCCATCCACAATGAGTAAATAAATGAGCTCGGCTGTGTTCCAATGCAACTTATTTTACAAAGACAGACTGCAGGCTGGGTTTGGCCCAGGGGTCCAAAAATTTGCCCCTCCCTAGCATCAAGAAGGAAGAAGAAGGAAATAGGGCTAGACCCAGAGGAGGAAATAAGTGTCACCAACCACTTCTCCAAGTCTTGCATTAATTTAATTATTTTCTGAGTCCAATAACTAAATAACTTCCTGTCCCTGGGGAGGTATGAATCTTGTACATTAATTTGGGGCCAGAATATCTAGTTTTATATCACTTTGAGTAATTTTTCCGTTTTGTTTTACATCGGATTTTTTAGATGTACTTTTCAAATAAACCATGCCTTAGAGACAGTGCCTCCCAGAGGTCAAAATGATGGTTGCAGTCATAGAGAGGTAACTACCTCGGAGTCAGGACTGGGAAGGACAGATCAGCAGGCCCAGACAGTGATATGCCATGCACTGGGAACCTTGAAAGAGCCACAATTTTTGATTCCATTGAAAAGTTTTCTGGCAAAGGCCTATTGCTTTTCCACATTGCTTTTGTAAGTATAGTATTTTCCCTCTGCTAGATTCTTAAATCTAATGTTCTTACCATTGTATGGAAAAAAGAAAGCTTAAAGTCTTAAAAATCATTTCTCGCTGGCTTAGAATTCTTTTCCTATTTGTCTGTTAACAACAAATAAATCCGCTTTATTGAATTACTATTAAAATGGATTTTCATTCTCTGGGCAAAAAGTGACCGATGACTGGCACATTTATTCGTGTGTGTGTGTGTGTGTGTGTGTGTGTGTATACACATAGTCATGTGCAAGTTGGACAGCAAGAGGAAATTAGTTAGGGAGGAATACATTAAAATTAGGAATGGTAGGTAATCATTATCATATATAGTCGATGCCCACGAAGACACAGGCCTTGACATCACCTCAACAATATTAACAAAGACATGTCAATAGTTGTTGGTGGCATTGATACAGCAGAGGCCTGAACCAATACAACGCTGACCTGCTTAGCAATCTTCACCAAAACTCTCTGACGCTTCTGAGCCAGACAAGAAGCATAGGTTTACTTAATGATAGGAGTAAGAACCCTTGGGCCAGAAGCAACTGTCCAGAAAAATCATCACTTATACATGGCGATTAGGTGCTTGGAAACAAAGCAGGGAAAATCTTAGCAGCAGACCTGCTGAGTATGGTGGCGATAAACAGTCCTGTCATCATCAGAAGTCAGGAATATTACCTTGTGTCCCCATTTAAAGGGAGCGCAGAAGGCTGACCTGGCAGAGACTGGGAAATGGTTTTGCTCCTGTCCACCCAGATGCAGTGCTTGCCCCCTGCAGTGCCTTCTATTATGTAGGTTATCACCAGAGAGAACAAGCCACTTGAGGCTGCTCACGAGAAGTCTGCAAAATAATACCAGCTTGTGGTTCAGGGTAGGCATAACAGAAGAAAGTCTTCACATTTCCTTGTCTGTAAGGCTGCCTTCTGCGTAGCTAGATTCTTTAGCATTGTTTCTTCCATTAGTTAAATTGGAGGGTCTGCTAATATCTTGAAACTGAGTCAGAGAATTTTTTTATTATTTATTTATTCTTGGTTGCGGAGCAGGCTTTGCTCTAGTTTTGGAGAGCAGGGGCTGCTCGCTCTAGTGGCGTGCAGACTTCGCCTGGTGGTGGCTGCTCTTGTGGTGGAGCACAGCCCAGGGCAAGTGGGCTTCAGTCGTTGCAGTTCCCGGGCTCTAGAGCGCACTCAGTAGTTACGGCACACGGGCTTAGTTGCTCCAAGGCCTGCGGGATTTCCCAGGCCAGGAATTGAACCGGTATCTCCTGCATTGGGTGGGAGACCCAGCTTCCATCTCTGGGTCGCGAAGATCCCACTGGCTTCCCACTCCAGTATTCCTGCCTGGAGAATTCCATGGACATAGGAGCTTGGTGAGCTTCAGTCCATGGAATCACAAAAAGAAAGACATGACTGAGTGACTAACATTTTCACACATTTTCCTGCTTTGGCAGGCAGATTCTTTACCACTGAGCCACCTGGGAAGTGCTGTGTCAGAATTTTTAAACAGGCTGATGACCATCCTTCAGACATGCTTTCACATCATTCGGAAAAAAGGGAAAATGTGACTCAGGGTTGAAGACGTGGGCTTGACATTGGTTTCCAAGGCTGAGATGATCACAGTGCAGAGGGTCATCCAAGAAAATGCTTGTAGGTGGAGAAGAGACGGCCAAGAAGAGAATCCTGGGGACATTTGAATTTAGGACCCGAGAGAAGAGCCTGACAATTAGAATGGAAGGATCCAGAGGAGGGTTGGTGGGTGAGACATGGAAAGGGGGATTGGTCACAGAGCCTGGACTAGGTCACTACCCTAATTCTGGTCCCACCACTGGTGACATGGAAAAGTTTTCTACTTTCTGAGCTTAAAATCTTTCAAAGTTAACAGGGAAATTTACTCCATTGCTAAATAGTGTGGCAAGTGCCTTCACAAATAACACATCAGCAATCCCCAAAACACCACAGAGAGCAACTTCTGCACATGAGAAAACAGAATTTTGGAAAACTTTTGTCCCTTGCTCATAATCACCAGTGGAAGCGAACCCAAACCTTCTGAGTCTAAAGCTCACGGTTCTATTGCCTTCTTCAGCTGGACAGGAGGGTGGGCTGAGACAAAAGGAGGAAAGGAAATGAAGAGGAAGGGTGAGATAGATTGCTCCGAGGAAGTCTGAGCCCGTGGAGAGTGGCTGAGGGCAGGAAAGCAGGTCACAGAATGATCTGGTGGCTAAGGTGTGGGCCAAGAAGCTCAGAGGACTTGAACAGAGTGACCAGAGTTTTGAAACATCTATTGAGGTAACATGAGAGAGCATTCTTTGAGAGCAGTTAAAATTACCACATAGGACACAAGTGAAGTGAGACAGAATGGATGTGTAGGAGGCTTGGGTGTTCTGGGTGTGTGAGTCTCCCACATAAGTCAGTACAGTACTGGGATGGAGGGGTGGGCGAGGCATGTTGATCTCTAACTGGATAGATGAGAAAATTGAAGAGACGAGAGCTTAGGAGGTTTCTAGAAATTAAATTTAATTTAATAAATAATGAAATTCAAAGTTCTCCAGGGGAAATCTCCTTTGGTTCCCTAGACCTCAGCCGCATCCCATGTCCTGCGCAGCAGTACAAAGTTTCCTGGAACACACTCAGATTTCCCTCTGCTCTGACATTTTCTTTCTCCTCACTTTCCTGCCCCAGCCCTCCAGCTTCACGCCACATCCTGCCCTCTCCTTTGACTTCTTTCTACCTTCCTCCTAACTGATTATGCCACTTTCTCATGTCAACTTTTGTCCTGTTGTGTATTGTATTCAGGAAAACAGACCCGGAGCAACAGTGAGTCCATTTCCATTTTGAGCCAGGGATATCTGTCTCACAGCATTTGTTTAAGGACAGTAAACAAAGAAATCATTCTTGATTTTTCCACTGTTGCTCAAAGCCACATGTACATACAAATGAAAAATGCACTGATTTTTTTTAAATGCAAATAAGTATGGAATGTCTTTTGTTTTATTCTTTAGATAAGACAGAAAAGTTGAGAGTAATAACAGAGGAAGGAAGGAAATGATTAAAAGGCTGAAGGCTCTGCAGACCAGATGGTCTCAAACTGCAGTAGCCCTGAGGCTGCCAGGCAGGATGGGGACAGGGGTGAGGAGTGGTGGTTCCCTCTGGCTGGTGGGAGGGAAGCATGGACCATGTGTCTAAAGCTTAGAGATTCTCCTGTGCTGTGTTTTGTGCCCTGATTAGTCGCTTAGTCATGTCTGACTCTTTGTGACCCCATGGATTGTAACCCACCAGGCTCCTCTGTCCAGGGATTCTCCAGGGAAGAATATTGAACTGGGTTGTCATGCCTTCCTCCAGGGGATCTTCCCAACCGAGGGACTGAACCCAGATCTCCCACATTGCAGGCAGATTCTTTACTGTCTGAACCACCAAGGAAGCAGAGATGCTCCTAGAGGTGGTAAATTTCTGTCGCGCCACCTTTTCACTGTAAGTTCCAGGTAGAAAGGTATCATCATTTTAAACTTGTCCTGAACACACAAAGGAGAAATCAATATATGTTCATTTACTTATTGCCCTTAAGAAAGAAACAATTTTAAGTAAATGATGAGCAAGAACCATTCTGTTCTACTTCCTACTTTATAATTGATGCTTTCAAACTGTAGTGTTAGAGAAGACTCTTTAGACTCACTTGGACTGCAAGGAGAGCCAACCAGTCAATCCTAAAGGAAATCAACCCTGAATATTCATTGGAAGGACTGGCGATGAAGAGGAAGCTCCAGTACTTAGGCCATCTGATATGAAGAGCCAACTCATTGGAAAAAAACCCGATTCTGGGAAGGATTGAGGGCAAGAGGAGAAAGGGGCAACAGAGGATGAGATGGTTGGATGGAATCACCGACTCAATGGACATGAGTTTGAGCAAACTCCAAGAGATAGTGAAGGACAGGGAAGCCTGGAGTGCTGCAGTCGTGCAGACACAACTGAGCAACTGAATGATGACTTTTTAATTCCCAGAAACAGTACACATTTGTGAGCATCACTGCTCACATACTTGACGATTAACTGTAACTCTGTGAAAACCAAATGATCTTTTTATTGAAAGATGCGTTTAAGTTAGAGTTTTGTTTCTTTATTGGTTGTTCAACCTTGTTTTTGATATTTCTAAGAAGTGAGCGCCACCTTCTGGCTACTGACAGGCTTGACAAGCAGCCAAATGAAGTAGCTGTGTATTCTTTGTGCACTGGGGTAGGGGTGTGGTCAGTTGTGTCAGACTCCTTGCAACCCCATGGACTGTAGCCCACCAGGCTCTTCTGTCCATGGGATTCCCCAGAGCAAACCCAAGGCTCCTGCATTGGCAGGCGGGTTCTTTACCACTGCGCCACCTGGTATTATTATCATTATTTTTACTATTCTTAACCAGAAGGAGGAATTTTAATTATTTTTCAGTTTCTAAAACCTAATGGTCACTTAAGGATCCTCATGGGAAGTCCCTTTTTCTTCTTTCAAGCAGTATACAATTTTTATTCCATATATATCACCTTCTCTAGTGTGGACTCTCTTTGTAATAATGAACAATACCGTAGCACAATTACGGAGCTCTCGTTCGCTCTCCAGGAAGAGATGGATCCCTGGCCCCGGGATATAGGTTAATAGTTTAAAGGATATACTAACCCTGATCCTCTAACTCAGAAACTAAGTCTGAGATGGGACAGAGCTATATACAGAAGCCTTCTTGGTAGAAGTGCATTTTGTCCCTTCCTCAGTAAGGGAAGCAAGTACAATTCTCATCAATAAATTAATGACTAAAATTGGCCTTTATGCAGAATCCAGCATGGGCTTCACCTGCATGTCTGGCGGTATACCAGTGAGATGCATGTTCAAACACTCAGCACATGCTTTTAATCCCGGCAGGTAATATTATATCCCCAAAGTGCTTCTCTTTGCTGAAACTGAGAAAATAGGAATTACATAGGGTAAATATGACAAATGGTATTTGTAGTATTATCTTTACTCTCTTCATTTTATTTTCTTATTTCCTATGAAATTTGTGCTTGAAAACTGCTCCAACAATTAAAAATTAGAGCAGCAAATTCAGAAGTTCTCACCCAACTAGCAAAATCTATTTTTTAATTTCTTAGAAAAATAAAGGCTTTTAAATCCCAACTTACAAGAGTCCATATCAATTGCTTGGCTTAATTTAGGTGTGTTTTTTCCCTTAACTTGGAAAATGATAGTGCTATATACAAAGTAGCTAGGCTTAGGAGCCACCTAGACAATATTTAACTGACACAAGCATCTCAGCACCTCCTCTTTCTTAAGGGTGACAATGATGTTATTAGCAATGGCCAACTATCTACTAAGTCACTGCTCTTGATTTTTAAGTGCAACTTTTCATTTCCCATGAACCACATGTACACATTAAATTTCTAAATTACAGAGTCTGGACTACATATGTCATTAGAATGTTTTGTAGTAGTGCCAAGAAAAGAAAAGAAAAAAAAAACTTCTTTCAAACCAAGAAGGCCCTGGGATTTTAATGAAATCCATTCCCCATCTAAAGCTCTGAAAGACCATTTTGGTGCCACCTGTCCTTAGCCATGAGGCTTCTCTATGGAGGTTCTTGGGGTGCATTTTGGTGGGACACCTCTCTGTAGGCAGCCTTTGCAGGCATTAATGGAATGTGCAGAGTTGAAAAAGCTGAAATTATATTTATAACCGATGTTTGCTTTATGCTTAATGTGAAAATGCTACAGAAATGTCCAGGGAGTCTTCAGGTATCTGGGGGAAAGCCAGTCCTTTGAAATTTTTGATACATAAGCAGGATAATGAAAGCTCATCTGTATCCCATACTTTTATCACACGCATACATCATACACTCTAGTCAGATTGGGATTTAATTGGTTGGAATGCAGCCCAGGCTTGAAAAGTTTTTAAGGCTCCCCAGGTGATCAAAATGCACTGCCAAGGTATCAACAGGCTCTGTGCAAACAAGACCTGTTTCTCACGTGGCAGGAGAGATGAAGCAGCTCTGGGCTAGACCATTTTATGGTAAATGAAAATTCTAGGGTTCAAGGCAGAAGATTGGGCCAAAGAATTAGACTCTGGAATTGGTAGGGAAGAAAGACCAATCTAAAAAGTGAGAGAATCCTACTGATGAGGAGGAAATGAGCTGAACTTGGGGTGACCATTGACAAGTCACTCCTTGTGGACTGAGAAAGATCAGAATGGAAGACACAAGGCCATGGGGCTCAGTAAAGCCGTTCCCTGAACAGAGCGGAACTGAACTTGGTCTGCGCCTCATATTCTGAAATAATCCATTCTCCTTTATCTGCTCTCAGGGCCCGTAGATGGATTACCCGACACTACTTTGTTGATATGAGGACTTAGTTTGAAAAAGGAGAGAGGAGATAAGGGTTGAGGGCATTGTTTGGTAAATGAATTGTGGGTACAGATCATCTGAGGAGCTTGTTGAAATTCAAATTCACCAGCCCAGCCTGAGACATTTTGTTTCAGCGGGTCTAGGGTAAAGGCTTAGAGCAGGGCTGCTTCTGTAATTTGTGAGGTTGTGAGATAAGAAAGCAGATGAAGGGTTGCATACCATGTATCTAAATATTTAAAAGTTCTGAGTCATACTAGCAAACTGTTGAGTCAAGGCAGCTCGAGCCTCCTTCCTTGACAAATAAGCCTATATACTATGATCTAGAAAGTCAAGTTCAAAGAGAGAGGCTTGATGTTTAGGTTCTGTCATCTCCCTCAGTGTCAAAGTCTATCCTCCCACTTTGACAAAAGTGTCCTCCCTATAGTCTGAAATTGTTCTTGTTTAGTCACTAAGTCATATCTGACTCTGCAACTCCATGAACTGTAGCCTGCCAGGCTCTTCTGTTTGTGAGATTGTCCAGGCAAGACTACTGGAGTGGGTTGCCATTTCCCTCTCCGGAGCATCTTCCCAACCCAGGGATGGAACCCGTGTCTCCTGCGTTGGCAGGTAGATTCTTTACCAGTGAGGCACCTAAGGCCACGTTCAGATTTAGCATTTTCAAGTCTCTCACTGTTGAGGGAAACAGCCTGTGGCCCACCCATTCTGTCTTTCCAGCCGGCTCACCTGGAACCGTATGGCACCACTATGCACGTGTGGGGATGTGCCCCGCCACAGGCCTAAGTTCTGACAGCAAACCTACCCTCACCCCTTGAGCAGCAGCCAGCCCTCAGACCCAGGAGTGGGCGCACTAGCGGTATGTCTGCCCCCTAGAGGCCAGATAGGGAACGGGACTGGAAGGGCCCCGATGACTGGTTGAGGCCAGTTGGGTAGGCAACTCCAAGACCCAGTTCCCAGGTCAGGGTAGAAAAGGAGCGCAGGTTCAGTGTGTGCCAGCTCCCAGAGCCCATACCAGCACCTCCCGGAGGAAGAGGGAGGGTCAGAGAAGGGGGAGTGGCAGCCTTCCCACTGCCCCAGGGCATGGCCACGCTTTCCCTGACCTAAGCAGGGTGTTCAACCCAGAGGTCTCAGAGGCTTAAACCCTGGCCTTAGACGCAATGATCTTAGGAGCATTGATCTTACAGCGGAGAAGGCAATGGCACCCCACTCCAGTACTCTTGCCTGGAAAATCCCATGGACGGAGGAGCCTGGTGGGCTGTAGTCCATGGGGTCGCGAAGAGTCGGACTCGACTGAACGACTTCACTTTCACTTTTCACTTGCACACATTGGAAAAGGAAATGGCAACCCACTCCAGTGTTCTTGCCTGGAGAATCCCAGGGACGGGGGAGCCTGGTGGGCTGCCGTCTGTGGGGTCGCATAGAGTCAGACACGACAGAAGAGACTTAGCAGCAGCAGCAGCAGGACATTATTGCTCCACTCACTTGTCAGTCAAGGTACCTGAGCTGGGAAATCCCTTCCTGTATTGTCCCCTCCCTTCCATCTCCATAATTTCTCCCACCAAAGAAAATCAAGGACAAATATGCCCACTCACACTTCCAAACAGTGTTTAAACAGAAAGTAGTCATTTTAATAGCTGTCTCTCTCACACTTCAGATTGTTGAGTTTTTAGAAAAGAAGTATTAAACTTGAATCAAAAAGAAGGTTATAATTTTGCACTAATGCAATAGATCTGTTAAATGTTACATCTTATTGACTATCAACTTAGAACTTTGCACTTCCTTAAAAATCCATTAGGACAATGACCACACCATTAGCTCTTGGGCAGATGCGTCCAAACCTTATTTTTTTTTAAAAGAAACAATACTTTTGGCAGGTGCCCCTTGTTGTAAGTGGTGGTGTTGCTCCAGTGTTTACCAACTCCCCAGAAGGCAATCCTGATGCTGGGAAAGATTGAGGGCAGAAGGAGAAGGGGATGACAAAGGATAAGATGGTTGGATGCCATCATCAACTCAATGGACAAGAACTGAGCAAACTCCGAGAGATAGTAAAGGACAGGGAAGCCTGATGTGCTACCGTCCATAGGATTGCAGAGTCAGACATGACTGAGCAACTGAACAATAAGACGGTGACTCAGCTGTGCCCAGGGAAGCCTGTGGCCACAGTCAGGTTGGCCAGTCAACATGGCAGCTTTAGCCCAGCCGAGGAAACTGGAGCTCTGCAGGGCCAGAAGACAAGAAGCTGAGTTAGCCACTCCTTTCATTAAACCCCTCAGGCTGCAGTAAGATCCACATATGGTTTTAGGGGGAAAAGCCACATAAATGATATTCTGTCAACTCTATTATTTATTAAAGTACCAGCACTGGGGGCATCTCCCAAGATTCTTATGTAATTGATCTACTGTGAGCCAGATATTCGTGTTTTTATAAAATTTCAAGGGAATATGAGTGTGCAACCTGGGCTGAGGACCATTGGTTTAATGAATTGATTAACATTAAAGATTCTGAGATAACAAGATGGAGAACAGGTCCATTTTGATGAGAAGGGAGGAGAGAACAAGGGAGAAAATGGATGTGATGAGCCGTGGGAGGAGGACTCCAAGAAAGCCTTAAACCAAGACTGAGGGTGGGCTGGGACCGGAGGTGATGGCAGTGACTTCTCACGAGTGTGACCCTGACAGGCTGGGGGGCACAGAGGCAGGCACAGCCCACCGGGTGGGTATGTAGGGCACCATCCACCACCTTATCTACTTCCTGGGAAGCCTGGCTCTAATTTAGTCCACACTGAGGCTGGGATGAATTGCCCAGCTCGACTGGAAATTGACCATTCCCATGGTCCTCTTTCAAATGTTTAAAGTCCATGGACCACATTGCACTCTCCTCTGGGCTTTGTTGACTGCGGTAGATGGCCCATCCTGACCTTTCCTACACTTACTGGTAGCAGCACCCCAACATCCAAGATTTTTAAGTGCCAAAGGGAAGGAGAGCATGTGGACTTAACACTCAAACATAGCATGAGTCCTATTTTTACATTGTTATAAACCTGGTACTGAAGAACCCATGAATACAGACGCATCAAATGTAAATGTAAAGGTCACACCTAACTGTGTGTCAGCTGCTTAAAGGCATCAGCCCATGTGCTTGTCTGAATCTTGTAGTCCCTGGTGGGCAGTCCTGAACTCGTTTTCTATTGATACATTCCCTGCTGGTCCATTGATTTAATCTGTATCACTGCTGCTTCTAACCTGTGTGTGCTTTCTTCTTCTGCGTACAAACCTATAAAATGAAGCTTTGCAGCTTCCTGTTATAGGACTAGGGAGGTGGCAACAGTAATCTGTGGTCATATCATAACTGGTCCCAGAAAAAGACATTACTTTCATGCTTCAAGATATTTCTCAACTAAAGTGTTTCTCAAACTTGGTGAGTATTGGCACCACCTAGATAACTTTTTAAAAATGCAGATGTCTAGGGCCCACTCCAAAGGTTCTCTTTTAATTGTTGTGGTCTGGTCATAGAGATTTTTCAAAACACCCAGTTGATTCTAATACATAGAAAGGTTTAGAACTTCCAAAGTACCTTGTTTTTCTGATAAGTTTCAAGAGTTACAATTTTTTTTTTGCAGAGGGTTATTTTCAGAAATGCCTATCCTTGCTTTATTTCTGTACCTCCTGTGGATGTTTGCCTTTTGAATTTTGCTTCCTTAAACAAGAAAATGTAATGAACTGCTATTTACATATTGCACAATCCATTAAATTCATTCTGCATCTTGGATAAACTTGCTCTAAGCTAGAAATAAAAAATAATAAACTTTGCTGAGTTCTGCATTTCCTGTTTCAATTTAGCTAGTCCATAAGGACTTGGCAGGAAAGAGTTTGTTGTTCCTGTAATTAATGACTAGAACAGGATTGTTTGGAGTAAATGATTTGTTTTGAAACAGTCCTCTAATTTTCAGGGACATTTTCCCATTGTAAAACAATTATCCATAAAAACAAAAGTACCAAATAAATACCAAGATTTATAACATCGCCATGTCATTCCAAATGCCGTGACCTTGGGTCTACTACCCTACTGGTTTGAAAAATAAAACAGATTGCAGTCTAATGAAGCTCCTTGAAAAATAGTTAAAATTTAATCAATCAGAAACTAGTTGGGCTTCCCAGATAGCTCAGTCGGTACTGAGTCTGCCTGCAATGCAGGAGACCCTGGTTCGATTCCTAGATCGGGAAGATCACTGAAGAAGGGATAGGCTGCCCACTCCAGTATTCCTGGGCTTCCCTTGTGGCTCAGCTGGTAAAGAATCTGCCTGCATTGCGGGAGACCTGGGTTCTATCCCAGAATTGGGAAGATCCCATGGATAAGGGAAAGGCTACCCATTCCAGTATTCTGGCCTGGAGAATTCCATGGACAGAGGAGCCTGGCAGGCTACAGTCCACGGGGTCTCAAAGAGTCAGACACAACTGACTTTCACTTTCACTTTTCAAACTAACTGATGTAAAAAAAAAATTGATTTACACTCCATTCCAAAATTTGGTAAATATCGCTTACCGCATAGAAGACAGTTAGTCCCTAGGAAACAGATCTTTTTCAAATAATAATCATACTGTCAGTAAACCTAATCTATTAAACCCCTTCTGCTACTGCTAAGTTGCTTCAGTCATGGCCGACTCTGTGCGACCCCACAGACGGCAGCCCACCAGGCTCTCCCGTCCCTGGGATTCTCCAGGCAAGAACACTAGAGTGGGTTGCCATTTCCTTCTCCAATGCATGAAAGTGAAAAGTGAAAGGGAAGTCTCTCAGTCATATCCGACTCTTAGGATCCCATGGACTGCAGCCTACCAGGCTCCTCTGTCCATGGGATCCTCCAGGCAAGAGTACTGGAGTGGGGTGCCATTGCCTTCTCTGAAACCCCTTCTATTTGGTCTTTTTTAAAAGCTTGTCTCTCATAACTCAGAATAGTTAATTATGGAGTGAAATTTAATTATGATGTGTATGCATGCCAAGTTGCTTCACTCTTTGTGACTTATAGACTGTGGCCCACAAGGCTCCTCTGTCCATGGATTCTCTGGGTAAGACTACTGAAGTGGGTTGCCATGCCCTCCTCCATGGAATCTTCTTGACCCAAGGATTGAACCCATGTTTCTTGCAACTCCTGTAGACAAAATCTTTACCACTGAATGACCAGGGAAGCCCTAATTATGGTGTATTTATAGCTATTTCATGATTTATGGTCATTAGTCCATATTACCGGAGAAGGCAATGGCACCCCACTCCAGTACTCTTGCCTGGAAAATCCCATGGACGGAGGAGCCTGGAAGGCTGCAGTCCATGGGGTCGCTAAGAGTCGAACACGACTGAGCAACTTCCCTTTCACTTTTCACTTTCATGCATTGGAGAAGGAAATGGCAACCCACTCCAGCGTTCTTGCCTGAAGAATCCCAGGGACGGGGGAGCCTGGTGGGCTGCCGTCTATGGGGTCGCACAGAGTCGGACACGACTGAAGCGACTTAGCAGCAGCAGCAGCAGCAGCAGCAGCAGCAGTCCATATTACTTACTGAAAAAAATAACAATGCAATAGGATTTCTAGAGTGATAAACTTTAGGACACAAGGTATATTTGTTCTGAGTTCAGTCACTGATTCAATATATAAACTTGACAAATGATGTTTTGCAACCTCATCCTCATCTAGAGATTTCAAGACTAATAATGACTAATGTTTATGTAACATGCTAGAATTTATAAAGTACTTTATACATATTTCACTATACTTTCCCCCAAACCCAGGGAGACTGAAGAACAACAATCTACATATTGCATATTTTTAAAAAATGAGTCTCAGAGAGGTTAAGTGACTAGCCTAATGTCACACAGACTGAAATTTGTGGAACCAGGGAATTACCCAGATATTCTGTCTCTAAATTGATTAATTGATGAATTGACTCTAATCAATTAATTCTATACCAGCTGTATAGTATATAGCTATAGTATATAATATGTACCAGTATATAGCTACCTACGGAACAGCTAATTGAAAAAGATGTGAGAAATAGTGAAGAAAAACCCAAATTCTCAGGCTCGTTGTATTTTGATCACTTTTATAAAGGATTTTTATACTGTAAGGCCAATCTGACCTTAGTAGAAAAGTCCCTATTCTAGTGCTTTCACTGTAAACAGTCGTACATTTGGAACTACTGGCAACCTCGTCTAGGTTAGATAAAGAACAGGCATGCTTCCCTCAGTTGGTAAAGAATCCTGCCATGCAGGAGACACAGGTTCTACCCCTGTGTTGGGAAGATCCCCTGGAGGAGGGCATGGCAACCCACTCCAGTATTCTTGCCTGAAGAATCCCATGGACAAAGGAGCCTGGCAGCTATAGTCCATAGAGTCACAAAGAGTCAGTCAAGCACGACTGAAGCGACTTTTAGCACGAACGCATGCTTGCCGCTGTATCAGCATTTTCTGTACACAGTGGTCAGTTATTTTCCCTTGAACTAAAGAAAACTTAAACAGATATTCTTCTCATTTTTATATTTCTTCATTTTTCTTTATCAATATTTTTTATTTATCTTTATTTTTATTTAATTTCTTATTTCGACATTTTTTTAAGTCTCTCAGTTGTGTCCAAACTCTTTGCGACTCCATGGACTGTACAGTCCGTGGAATTCTCCAAGCTAGAATACTGAGTGGGCAGCCATTCCCTTCTGATCTTTCTCAGTATTTATTCGGCATTCCCAGGTTTTGTAGTTCCCCGAGAAGGCCACTAGAGGGTACTCTTTAGTCAGTATTCAGATTGGAAACATTGCAGGAAGCTGTTCTCCCCTAGAGGGCAGAGTAAAAAACTCCGTGATCTGAGTCTTGTTTTTCATTTCTAGTGACTAAACCTCACTCAATTCTATACAGACTCTTGCTTCCAGATACTATTTATTGACTAATCCTTACTTTCCCCATCCTGGACTTATTTAAATGGAATATTATATATCTGCCTCTGGTGGTGGTTTAAACTCCTTTAAGGGAAAGCTGATCTCTCTGGACAGTGTGCTCTGGAGACACAGCAATAGGCTTGGAGGCTTGTGCTGTCAGCTTGGAGTGCAATTGGGAATTTGTATTTATAACCAAATTGCAAGATACCCTATACCACCATTAGTATCAAAATTGTTTCCTGCTAATGATCGGAGAAAAAGTGGAAACAGTGGCTGATTTTATTTTATCATGGGATTCAAAATCACCGTGGATGGTGACTGTAGCCACAAAATTGAAAGATACTTGCTCCTTGAAAGGAAAGCTATGACCCAAACCTAGATAGGGTATTAAAAAGCAGAGACGTTACTTTGAAAACAAAGCTCCCTATAGTCAAAGCTATGGTTTTTCCAGTAGTCATGTAGAGATGTGAGAGTTGTACCATAAAGAAAGCGAGCACCAAAGAATTGATGCTTTTGAATTGTGGTGCTGGAGATGACTCTTGAGAATTCCTTGGACTGCAAGATCAAAGCAGTCAGTCATAAAGGAAATCAACAGTGAATATTCATTGGAAAGACTGCTGCTGAAGCTGAAGCTCCAATACTTTGGTCACTTGATGTGAAGAGCTGACTCCTCGGAAAAGACTCTGATGCTGGGAAAGATTGAGCGCAGGAGGAGAAAGGGGACAACAGAGGATGAGATGGTTGGATGGCATCATCAACTCAATGCACGTGAGTTTGAGAAAACTGTGGGAGATAGTGAAAGACAGGGAAGCCTGGCGTGCTGCAGTCCATGGGATCTCAAAGAGTCAGAAGCAACTTAGCAACAGAACAACAATGATATCAGACTGCCAAACCCCTACAGTTATTCAGGACTGTCTGATACAAGTCTTTGTTTTATCTAGGCAGTTGATTTCCTCAGCAAAAGCAGAACAAATAAAAATTTGTTCACACATTTATTGCATGATATAGCCCAAAGGTTTACTATATTTGTCATCATTCACCTGAGCATAAACTCTAAAAGTCAGTCATTTCCTGTTCTTTTTTTTTTTTTTTTTTTTTTTTGCCCAATGACCATTGATTTATCCCACACCATGAGTTTCCTTTACAAACTTCCTTTCATAGGCTTCATGACGAAGCCTATGTCTCAGGTTCTCACTTACACACCCAACCAAAAATGAGGTCTCATTTCTCGTTTTGTTCAATAGCATTTATATAACACATCCTCGTAAAATCCTTCTTTGTAACCATGCTCTGCAATTAACAGAGCTCCGAGATTAAATCAGACCCCCCCAGGTTACCGACTGAACTGTTTATCTGTCTAGGGCAGGGGTGCTGGTCGTTACTTGGCTATGTGAATATGAACTTTCATCTGCTCAAGAACAGCCAGAAGCTTGCTTTCTAGTTGCTACCAGGTTAAACTTCAGCTGAGCTTTTTATTGTTTATAAAATGTGGAAATTCTCCCTCATAGGACTGAGTTCATCCTGTTTTCTAAGATCTAGATAAAACCCCATTGTGCAGCTTGTGAAAAGTCCCATATTCTCTCCAAAGCCTTCAAGAATTTCCAGGGGACTCAGCGCCTGTCTCCTGATCACATCAGGTCCTAAGTGTCTGGCTCAGCAGAAGTTGTTCAGTTGAGGAAAGAGCTCACAACAGCCATCACTGAGTTCTCTTTTCACCACAGAGGCCAGTGGTAGAACTGAGTCTCTTGCTTCATTTTCCTGAACACCAGCCATTTTCCTCCCATGAAAGGATACTCATCCACATATGATATTTAGGTATGTATCTGACCTCTCTGATGATTTGAAGAAATAAATGTAATTTACACTCACAAAAAAATGTGAAGTGAATAGTATTTTGATGTTCATAGTCTTACCCAGACATTATCATACTAAGTGAAATAAGTCAGAGAAACATAAATATCATATGATAGCACTTATATGTAGAAATCTGTAAATGTATTTATAAAACAGAAACAGACTCACAGACATCGGGGGAAAAAATATGATTACCAAAGAGGTGGGAGGAATAAATTAGGAGCTTGGGATTAACATACATACACTGCTGCTGCTGCTGCTGCTGCTGCTGCTAAGTAGCTTCAGTCGTATCCAACTCTGTGCAACCCCAGAGATGGCAGCCCACCAGGCTCCCTCATCCCTAGGATTCTCCAGGCAAGAACATTGCTACTATATATAAAATAAACAATAGGAACCTACTGTGTAGCACAGAGGACTATATTCAGTATATTTTAGTAACATAATGGAAAAGAATCTGAAAAGTATATAATATATATGTGTTAGCTTCTAGTGTACAGCAAAGTGATCTGTCATATATATGTGATATTTTATATATGTATGAGATATGCCATATATATGTGACTGAGTACTTTGCTATATACCAGAAACTAATGCAACATTGTAAATCAACTATAGTCCAATAAAAAAATAGTAAAGATGTTCATAGCCTTATAAAGTAAGTTACCCAGTCATGTCTACAAATAAAATGCTAGCTTTCTGCCATTTACCTTGGCCCTTCTCTCCCTTCCTCGTCTTCTATATCTCTCCTCATCCAAAAGCTGCTCATAGGAGTTTCAGATTTTTTTTCACTGAATGAAATTTAGCACTCTACCTCTCTCCTTGTACTCATCCATCTTTTAACTCCCAAGCAATCAGCAGAACAAAATGACCTTTCATTTATTAGTGCCTCTCTCAAAGAAAATACCTTTGGTTATAAATAGCAGGAGAGATGTGTGCACATGCTTACATAGGGTAAGATGATCAAGTTGAATTGAGCCTTCAACTCATCTTTGATCTGGAAATTCCATATAGCACATTTTAGCATTTATTCATTCAACAAAGAATTGTTGAACACTTACTTAAAGAAAGAAATACACTTCCTTCTCTGTTGAACCTGATATTTGGTGACTAATTAAAATTTAGTAGTCGTCTGTAACTGCTTTTGTGCTCCAATAATTCCTGTATAGGAAGGATATGCAGTGCTTTGAGAAATGATGTAGGAAATGCCTTAGTCAATTTGCACTGCCCTGACAAAATGCCACAGACAGAGGGCTTAAACAAAAGGCATTTATTTTGTCGCAGTTCCGAAGGCTGGTAACCTGAGATCAGGGTGCCAGGCTGGTCAGTTTCTGCTAAGTGCTCAATTCCTGAGTTTCACACAGCTGCCTTCTTGCCTTGGTGGAGAGAGAGGGACAAGATCTGTGTTGTCTCTTCTTAGAAGGACACTAATCCCATCATGAGGACCTCATCCCCATGACTTCATTCAACCTTAACCACCTCACAGATACATTCAGCTTGGGGGTTAGGGTTTCAACATGTGAATTTAGCTGGGGAAGTGAAGGGGATATATATGTGATATAATGATTAATAGGAAAAATCAGAGAAGAGAGAAAGTGGAGCTGTGGCTCCATCAGATTTTGAAGGATCATCCTGGCTCTGATGTAGGTAAGAGATGGCAGGACTGGAGTTTAGATGTTGAGAGCCAGTTAAGCCATAGTTCAGTTCAGTTCAGTCGCTCAGTTGTGTCCGACTCTTTGCGACCCCGTGAATCGCAGCACGCCAGGCCTCCCTGCCCATCACCAACTCCCGGAGTTCACTCAGACTCATGTCCATCGAGTTGGTGATGCCATCCAGCCATCTCATCCTCTGCTGTCCCCTTCTCCTCCTGCCCCCAATCCCTCCCAGCATCAAGGTCTTTTCCAATGAGTCAACTCTTCGCATGAGGTGGCCAAAGTACTGGAATTTCAGCTTTAGCATCAGTCCTTCCAATGAACACCCAGGAATGATCTCCTTTAGAATGGACTAGTTGGGTCTCCTTGCAGTCCAAGGGACTCTCAAGAGTCTTCTCCAACACCACAGTTCAATTCTTCGGCACTCAGCTTTCTTCACAGTCCAACTCACATCCATACATGACTACTGTAAAAACCATAGCCTTGACTAGAAGGACCTTTGTTGGCAAAGTAATGGCTCTACTTTTCAATATGCTTTCTAGGTTGGTCATAACTTTCCTTTCAAGGAGCAAGCGGCTTTTAATTTCATGGCTGCAATCACCATCTGTGGTGATTTTAGAGCCCCCCCAAAATCAAGTCAGCCACTGTTTCCACTGTTTCCCCATCTATTTCCCATGAAGTGATGGGACCAGATGCCGTGATCTTAGTTTTCTGAATGTTGAGCTTTGAACCAACTTTTTCCCTTTCCTCTTTCACTTTTATCAAGAGGCTTTTTAGTTCCTCTTCACTTTCTGCCATAAGGGTGCTGTCATCTGCATATCTGAGGTTATTGATATTTCTCCTGGCAATCTTGATTCCAGCTTGTGCTTCTTCCAGCCCAGCGTTTCTCATGATATACTGTGCATATAAGTTAAATCAGCAGGGTGACAATATACAGCCTTGACGTACTCCTTTTCCTATTTGGAACCAGTCAACAGACTGGTTCTGTTGAACCAGTCCATGTTCCAACAGTTCCCTGTCTAGTTCTAGCTGTCGCTTCCTGACCTACACATAGGTTTCTCAAGAGGCAGGTCAGGTGGTCTGGTATTCCCATCTCTTTCAGAATTTTCCACAGTTTCTTGTGATCCACACACTCAAAAGCTTTGGTATAGTCAATAAATAAAGCAGAGATAGATGTTTTTCTGGAACTCTCTTGCTTTTTCCATAATCCAGTAGATGTTGGCAATTTGATCTCTGGTTCCTCTGCCTTTTCTAAAACCAGCTTGAACATCTTCAAGTTCATGGTTCATGTGCTGCTGAAGCCTGGCTTGGAGAATTTTGAGCATTACTTTACTAGCTTGTGAGATGACTGCAATTGTGTGGTAGTTTGAGCATTCTTTGACATTGCCTTTCTTTGGGATTGGAATGAAAACTGACCTTTTCCAGTCCTGTGACCACTGCTGAGTTTTCCAAATTTGCTGGCATATTGAGTGCAGCACTTTCACAGCATCATCTTTCAGGATTTGAAATAGCTCCACTGGGATTCCATCACCTCCACTAGATTTGTTTATAGTGATGCTTTCTAAGGCCCACTTGACTTCACATTCCAGGATGTCTGGCTCTAGGTGAGTGATCATAACATCGTGATTATCTGGGTCATGAAGATCTTTTTTGTACAGTTCTTCTGTGTATTCTTGCCACCTCTTCTTAATATCTTCTGCTTCTGTTAGGTCCATACCATTTCTTTTCTTTATCGAGCCCATCTTTGCATGAAATGTTCCCTTGGAATCTCTAATTTTCCTGAAGAGATCTCTAGTCTTTCCCATTCTGTTCTTTTCCTCTCTTTCTTTGCATTGATCACTGAGGAAGGCTTTCTTATCTCTCCTGCTATTCTTTGGAACTCTGCATTCAGATGCTTATATCATTCCTTTTCTCCTTTTCCTTTTGCTTCTCTTCTTTACACAGCTATTTGTAAGGCCTCCGCAGACAGCCATTGTGCTTTTTTGCATTTCTTTTTCTTGGGGATGGTCTTGATCCCTGTTTCCTGTACAACGTCACGAACCTCCATCCATAGTTCATCAGGCAACTCTATTTATCAGATCTAGTCACTTAAATCTATTTCTCACTTCCAAAGTATAATCATAAGGGATTTGATTTAGGTCATACCTGAATGGTCTAGTGGTTTTCCCTACTTTCTTCAATTTAAGTCTAAATTTGGTAACAAGGAGTTCATGATCTGAGCCACAGTCAGCTCCTGGTCTTCTTTTTGCTGACTGTATAGAGCTTCTCCATCTTTGACTGCAAAGAATATAACCAATCTGATTTCAGTGCTGACCATCTGGTGATGTCCATGTGTAGAGTCTTCTCTTACTTTTGCCCAAATGATGGTTGTCTAGACCTGAGTAATGAGGTGGTGGCAAGGGTGGCCCAGTCTATTAGCTCTGGCCCAGTCAAGGTCTCTCCTCATCTCTCGTCCCCCTATCCATGCACATAGACCTATGTGTACACTTTATTTCCTTTTCACATTCTAATACTTCCTCTCAACTTTCCTGCGGCTTCCCAGGTAGCTCTAGTGGTAAAGAATCTGCCTGCCATTGCAGGAGACTCAGGAGACATGGGTTTGATCCCTGGGTCAGGAAGATCCCCCGGAGGAGGAATGGCAACCCACTGCAATATTCTTGCCTGGAAAATTCCATGGACAGAGGAGCATGCTGGGCTACAGTCCATGGAATTACAAGAGTCAGACGCAACTGGGTGGCAGAGCACATAGCTAAACAGTTAAGACTCCAAGTGTCAGAGACAAACGACATGCTTCTAAATTATGCCTCTGTCACTTACTAGCTATGTAACCTTGCAAAAGTTATCTAACATCTCCATACCTCATTTTTCTCCTACCTCAAATGTGAATAATCATAGTTGTTTAATGGATTCAGAGTTCCAATTTGGCAGGATGACAAATTCTGGATGTCTATTGCACAGAATTTGTGAATATACTTAACACTACAAAACACTAAAAATTATATATTTTGTTGGTTTTTTTAAACTGCAATTAAAAATAATATATTTTTTAATGAGGGTAATCATAGTACCTGCTGTAACTTTGTTAGGAAGATATGTCAATGTGGGTGAGGCCCTTAGAGCAGAGCCTGACATTCTGGAACCTTGCATGGTGGTGGGGGCGTGGGGGCAGGGAGGAATGGTGTTTGAGCTATTCCCTGTTGGAATGCCAAGAGAGGAGGCTCCGTCCTCAACCTTGGAATTTCCACGAGTAAATCTGTGAATCTGTGCCAAGAGTGGTCTCTTTGTTTCAAGACGAAGTCTGATTGTCTCTGGGTGTATTATCAGGCATCTGTTTGTTCCAAGGTTCAAGTGTGATCCTCAGGAATATGGAAGGTAGATATATTGCTGCTGCTGCTGCTGCTGCTGCTAAGTCACTTCAGTCGTGTCCAACTCTGTGCAACCCCACAGACGGCAGCCCACCAGGCTCCCCCATCCCTGGGATTCTCCAGGCAAGAATACTGGAGTGGGTTGCCATTTCCTTCTCCAATGCATGAAAGTGAAAAGTGAAAGTGAAGTCGCTCAGTTGTGTCCAACTCTTAGCGATCCCATGGACTGCAGTCTACCAGGCTCCTCCATCCATGGGATTTTCCAGGCAAGAGTACTGGAGTGGGGTGCCATTGCCTTCTCCAGAGATATATTGCTAAAAGCCCTCATTTTAAAAATGGGGTGGGGGGAGCAGTATAAAATGTTATGTTACAAGGAGGGTTTAATAGCTCAAGCACAATACAATAACTCTCCAGAATATTTTCATTTGCCTGGAGAATCTAAATAGCTTGTCCTCCCATGCCAGTGACTGGCTCTCTCAGGAACTGCCTCCCAAGATTTCACCGAGTATAGCTTTGCCGTTCAGCAGATTGCCTTCTGTCTGCTTTGGCCCATTCTTGACATGACCACGATACCAATTCATCTAATTTCTAGACTTTTTTCATAATAATTATTCCTATTTCCCATAAGCAACAGGATTCTCCATTTCCCTGGGTGGAGGGTTTACCTCTTTTTACTTTTTCAGTGGCTTTAACTTCTGACTGGGTTGAGTTTTCAGACATTTTCTCTCCTGCATCTACTAAGCTCTGCAGTTTAGGTTTGGCCCAACTAATCGATACCAGCTCAGATGTGTGTGACCAGGAAATTGAATTTCCATCCCTGCAACCAATTCTGAACAATAGCAGTAGAGAAGATCAGCTTATTTTATTCACCAGTGGTTTGGTATTATGATAGGTATGGTTCATATCAGAGTGCAGTAACCTTATTTCTTGAAATATTTCCAATTTTATCAAAATAATGACTTTGTACATAAAATATTTTGCAATTTTATGGGCTTAGTTGGCTATCTGTGTTTCTGAATAGTATCTTCATATTTGGTATCTAAGTCTTATATTTCTTTCCAATAAATGAAGTGCTCTAGAATAATAGATATGGAATAAGTTACAAAAAATAAAAATAAAACATAAAGTAAGTTTCATCTAAGAAGATGAAAAGCAAACAAATAATATATTTTCATCTTTAACTTTAAAGTGTTTGCTTTTAAATAGTGTTAAAAAATGAAAGCAATTATCTACCATTAGTAATCATAATAATTGCTAAAATTCAGTTAATAATCATCATAGGTGAAATGCCATCCTGACGGCTTCAAATTCACTATCTCTGAGAGTCTGCACAACACACTTCTTGAGGAAATTGACAAAGCAGTGAGTTTCTGCAGCTTTCTGTAGATTACACACTTAGCAAATGGCAGAGATAAGACCCAAACCCAGGCAGCCTGATACCTGAGGCTGAGTTCTCAGTCACACTACGCCATAGTCACTATAGCCCTGTTTATTTTTCCAGTCATAAACCCCTGCTTAAATTTCTATGAATAGTAATTTGATTTTTCCCTTTCTCTGGACTGTAAATTTGTGTAATTGGATTTCTATGGACTTTGAACCAAAGACAATATTTGAAGTGCATTTATTTTTCAAAGTTATGATGTTAAGTGATTTCTGTGATATAAAAATGCCTCCCAAGAAACCAAACCCTCCCTCCCTCCTAGTCTATTATTTGACTAAAATTCTGATTGGCAGCTGTATTGGTTTCATAGGGCTGCCATAGCAAAGTATCATAAAATAGATGGCTCAGGACAACAGAAATATATTGTCCCACGTTTGTGGAAGCCAGAAGTCTGAATTCAAAATGTCAGACGTGTTACCTCTGAAGGTACTAGGAAAGTGTGTTCCAAGCCTGTCTCCTGGGTTGTAGATGACTGTCTTTCCCTCTGTCCTCATCTCTTCGTGTAAGGACGCTGATCCTGTTGGACGGGGATCCACCCTAATGACTTTACCTTGGTTACCTCTAAAGAGCCTATTTCTAAAGACAGTCACATTCTGAGGCCATAGGGCTTAGGACTTCAATATATTTATTTGGGGAGATACAATCCAAGCTGTAACATCAGCTTGTGAACCAGAGTAGTATCTGGAGGTAGGAGCCTTGTAGCAGCAGAGTTTACCCAGTGATGCGGCTTGAGACAGATTTCCCTTCTGTGAAATAGGAGACTGGATTGGCTGATTGCTGCTCTAATTTTTTTTTAAACTGAAATATAGTGATTTACAATGTTGTGATAGTTTCTGGTATACAGAAAATTAATTAAATTATATATATATATATATATATACACACATACATATGTTCCTTTTCATATCCTTTCCATTATGGTTTATTATAGGGTATTAAGCAGAGTTCCCGGTGCTGTACAGTAGGACCTTGTTGTTTATCCATTCTGTATATAATAGTTTGCATCTGCTAGTCCCAAACCAACCCAGTCTATTCCTCTTCCACCGCCCCTCCTCCTTGGCAACAATAAACAGGGCTATGGTGATTGTGGAGTAGTCTGTCCTCTATGTCAGCAAGTCTGTTCCTATTTTGCCAATAGGTTCATTTGTATCATATTTTAGATTCCGCATATAAGTGGCATCATGTGATATAGGTCTTTCTGTCTTCATTTAGTATGATAATCTCTACGTCCATCTATGTTGCTGCAAATGGCACCATTTCATTCTTTTTTTATGGCCATCTACTCTATTATTTTACGTCATATCTGAGTTCTATTTTAACAGAACAGATGTACGTATTCAACCTGAATTTAATAGATTTCCTTTTTGCAGTATTTTCATAAAAGCTTTAGGAAAGGGAGCTTCATCTTTCCACTTCTACCTTTTAGCCACAGAGGTAAGTGCTATACTTTAAAAAAATACACAATGTGAGAGTTGCAAGTCAAGTTGTTTGGGACAAAATGAGGACTACAGCCCAGGAGACAGCCCCTCAGATAGCTCTGAGAAATTTCTCTGAAGAGATAGGGGGTGTAGGTCAATATATATGTGATTTTGGTGAAGGGGGAGTTCTTACAAATAAGCACTCATCTTTGCAAAAGTTTTCTGCTAGTCTGGAGGAGCTGATGTCACCGTGAAGGGATTAAGAGCTTTTCTAGATAGAAGGAAATGCAAGAATTGGGCTCATAATATCAGCTCCTGAAAATATATAACTATCTGAAGACCTGTTCTGCCAGTTTTCCAGAGCACAGAGTGCCTCATCCCTGATCTCCACCCTGAACTCCCTTCAAGGGGTGTTGAAGGTCAGCAGCTGTTGCAGCACATGATTTGATCCTCATAGAGGTTGATCAAGTGCCCACGGCAAGTGACAGTTTTGTGGTTGACAGTGCCTGATGAATGATCTCACCCACCCAGGTCTCCTCTCAGTAGGACCAGTTTGGGAGTCACCAAGGAGAAGATGTTCCCAGCATCTTGCCACTTTTCTCTCTAAGACCTTATTTTTCCCGTTCCTCTTCACTCACAGACACAGACCAGCTGCCTCTTATTACTTTCACATATGGAGGCTCTTCTACTACAGATTTCCAGAGAAACTGAAAACTCTGTTGGACATTGACGGAGCTACCTATTGAACTATGCCTGTCAGTATTTATTGAGAAAGAAGGTTGACCTTTGAATTTAGCCTCTGTGACTTGGCCTCTGTGACTTCATGAGATAATTCCAATAGTAAACATTCTTGGAGAACAATGGATAGCAAAGGTTTCCATTGTTCTCACCTAATCTCCCCAACGCCACCCCCTCAGGACAGGAGGCCTCCTGCTGCAGAGGAAGAAACTAAATCTCAAAGATACACAGGAGCGCCTCTCAGTGGACAGAGGGGTGTTAGGGATGGGCCGGGGCAGCTCAGTAGCCTTTCTCCAGAAAAACTCAGCTGCTCAGAGATTCCACTCCAGGCTGGTCAAGAGCCAGGCTGCCCACTGGACCAGCCTCTGTCTGATTTTTCTTTCGCTGTACCCATCAAGCACTTGAATTTATTCTTGGATTTTTTTTTGGTGTAATAAATTCATTTTTAATTTATATTATTACTAAGAGTTGTTTTAAATACCTTAAATAACTATGTTGTTGCTATTATTATGTACCTTTTTAGCAGAGGTTTTTGCTGTAAAGCATGCTGTTTTGAAAACTATTTTTTTTTAAAGAGACAGACAAGAAGAGTGGTGAGCCGTGTGTGGAGGGGAAAATTGGTATAATTACAGTGAACATTTATGGGTCAGTGGAACATAAGCCCCAAGGGAAAAACTGAAAACGGGGTTCCGAGAACCAGGAAGGCGGGGGAGAGGCCACCTGGGAAGCCCGGGGCTACTTGGCTTAGCTATGCCAGCAGCACAGATGGCATCTCGGTGAAATGATTACTCTTTTGTCCCTTCTTTATGAGCATCTTGAAGACAAATATTTATGCCCCCTTTCTACTGAAGACATTTTCCCTCAGTGTGACTCATTCTCCTTCATCTTCAGATATGATTATTCTTTGAGCATTCTGAACAGGAAGTTGAGGCCAGCTGCAGACTTAGCACAGAGACGGCTGGTGATGTGTGTGCGCGTTTCTGTGTGTCTCTATGTGTGTATATCTGTGTGTGTGCAAACATCTGTATCTGTATGTGTGTATCTGTGTGTGTGCAAGCACACAAGCAAAGTCTCACATTGGAAACTACACAGTAACTTCCTGTACAACATCAAAGTTGTTTACATTCCTATGTTTTCATGAGGGTCCACTGGAATAGGAATTAAATTAGATTTCACTCTATATACCTAAGTAGCAACATTTTAAGTGTGTAATCGCTATCACAGCATGAATAAACCAATAAAGGTAAAAAAAAAATCATACAAAAAAGCCCCTTTGTTCAGAAATTGTGCCATTTGAAGAGATGTGGGTGCACCTAGAGACTAATCATATAAAGTGAAGTAGGTCAGAAAAACAAATATCACATATTAATGGAATATATATGGAATTTAGAAAAATGGTATAGATGAACTTATTTGCAAATCACAACTAGAGACACAGACATAGAGAACAAATGTATGAATACCTAAGGAGGGAAAAGGGTAAGGGTAGGGTGAATTGGGAGATTGGGATTGGCATATATACACTACTATATATAAAATAGATAACTAATGATAATTAACTATATAGCACGGGGAACTGTATTCAATACTCTGTGGTTACCTAAATGGGAAGGAAGTCCAAAAGAGAGGGGATATACGTATACATGTGGCTGATCCACTTTGCTTTACAGCAGTAACTAACAGAACATTGTAAATCAACTATACGCCAATAAGAAAAAAAAAAAGCCCCTTTGTTCATACTTAATTGCTGAACAAACGGATGTTGTTCAGAAGGTATGAATCCCCATTCCTCATGTAGTGAACTGGTTAAGTAATTAATCATTTGAGTAGAACTTTTCTTTGCCATTAATGGTTCTTAGACTACATTTCAAAGCCATTCTGTCCTTTTAGATAATGAGCCATTAGGAATGAATCTTCATTCCTTAAAAGGCTGGATGCTTGGGCTCAACTGTGTTGGCAATTGACCTAAACCAATATGAATATGAACATATTTGGGTTCTTTTTTGGATATGTGTAACTTCCAGTGAAGTTCAAGATGGTAAGGGTTGGCTACTTTTGTATCATCTCACCACTTGGTTAGAAAGAAAACAAGCCCCAGATGAAATTCTGATTTATGAAACTCCAGTACTTTGGCCACCTCATGTGAAGAGTTGACTCACTGGAAAACACTCTGATGCTGGGAGGGATTAGGGGCAGGAGGAGAAGGGGACGACCGAGGATGAGATGGCATCACTGACTCGATGGACGTGAGTTTGAGTGAACTCCGGGAGTTGGTGATGGACAGGGAGGCCTGGTGTGCTGCAATTCATGGGGTCACAAAGAGTCAGACATGACCGAGCGACTGAAATGAACTGAACTGAACTGAGTTGTTGGCTATAATCAAGTAAGAATGAAATAAACATGTCAGAAGACCAATTCTATCCCTCTAGATGCTTGTCCACCATTTTCAAGCTTCGCTGAAGGCAAAAAAAAAAAAACCTAATTCCAGTCAATATTTTGCATCGTTATTGACAAAAGTTTTCAGTATTCACAGCTGGACACTGGGTATTTCCCAAGGGGTGGTTCTTGATCATTTTGTCCCTGAGTTTCTCTCTTCCATGGAAATCCTGCACACCCACAGTATGATCTTGGACTCCTACAGAGACTGTCTGTAATCAGATGACTCCTTGTCTTACTATGACTACTTTTTGGACATTGCATCTGACTGTCTTGTCACTTGAACTCTGTGTTGGTCAGCAGGCTTCTCTTTCCTGCAAAATCAGCAGCCTCAAGATGTCTCCATTTCTATTCATATAGCATCATTCCTTCTGGCCACCTGAGCTTGAACCTTACAGATTTGGTTTTGTTTTTAAAGTTTTTTGATGTAGACCAGTTTTTAAAGGCATTATTGAATTTGTTACAACATTGCTTCTGTTTCATGTTTTAAGTTTTTTTGGCCCTGAGACATGTGGATCTTATTTCCCCAAACAGGGATCGAACCTCCACCTTCTGTATTGGAAAGCTAATACACTGTTAATCACTGGACCACCAGTCCCTGCAGTCATCTGTTAACAGAGCCACCTCCTTCAACTCCCAGTTGCCATCATTCACTCCGTTGTCCCAGTATTTCCTTCATCTCTGTTCCTTTCCTTTGATCTCTACCCTCAGCCAGAGCCACATCACCATAGGTCAATAGCTTTTTTTTTTTCTCTGTGTCTTACCCATTCAGTTCTTTTATGTGATGCCAAACCAGCCTTCCCCAAACCCTCTTGATTAGATCATGCTCCTGTTGAAAGACTTTCCAAGGAGACTTTATTTCATAGTGGAAGATGTTCAAACTTCTTGAGATTGTTCCCAGGTCCCAGTAGACATTTACTGCTTTGTTCCTTCCTTCACAGGGCAAACTTCTCTCCAGCTGGAGTTCTGAGACACAGTCTCTCAAATATGTTACAAGCAGAGGCCATTGCTTATTAGGTTTTTGTGTTGTTGTTTTTTTTTCCATGATGACCTTGCTTTCCTCATTTAAGTTATGCCTGAAACACACACACACACACACACACACACACACACACACACACACACACACACACAGAACCCCTTGCTAAGTATCTCAAGTGCCTGAACATTATAATTAAATAAATGAGTAAACTGGCTTTTAAAGTAGATGTTGCTACTTACTGGTTCTAGTGTGGCCTCAGGCATATCATACAACATTCCTGAGGCTCAGTTTTCACATTAGTTACCATGGGACCAAGGCCTATCTGCATGCTGCTGCTGTTGCTAAGTCGCTTCAGTCGTATCCGACTCTGCGACCCCATAGACAGCAGCCCACCAGGCTCCTCCATTCCTGGGATTCTCCAGGCAAGAACACTGGAGTGGGTTGCCATTTCCTTCTCCAGTGCATGAAAATGAAAAGTGAAAGTGAAGTCGCTCAGTCGTGTCCAACTCTTCACGACCCCATGGACTGCAGCCCACCAGGCTCCTCCATCCATGGGATTTTCCAGGCAAGAGGACTGGAGTGGGGTGCCATTGCCTCCTATGCTGCTCATCCTTAATTCATTTTAGTTTCCTTTCTCTGCCACCTGTCCTCCCCAGAAAGCCTTTCATGACCTCACCAATCACAGATTCTCTCTTCTCTAAGCCCATAGCACACAGTTTTGGGACATCATCATTTGCCTCTTTGAAGAGCCCCTTGATTCTTCTTCATTATTTCCTGGGACCATACATTGCTTCCTGCACTAGAGTGTGTGAATGCTTTGGTTATAGCACTCTGTTGTGTGGTCATAGCACCCCAGGCACTTTGTCTCACATTTTCTCACCTGTTTTCACAATGTCTTGGGAGGAGGATGTAATCACTGTTTGGTAGAAGGCCAAGTGAGAGTTTTGGGCTTCCCAGGTGACTCTTGGTAAAGAATGGTAAAGAATCTGCCTACCAGTGCAGGGAAAACAGAAGAGGCAGGTCCAATCCTGGGTGGGGAAGATCCCCTGGAGGAAGCAATGGCAACCCACTCCAGTATTCTTGCCAAGATAATCCCATGGACAGAGGAGTCTGGTGAGCTACAGTCCATGGGGTTCCAAAGAGTTGGACATGACTGAGCGACTGACCCGCACACACAGAGTGAGAGTTTAGAAGGCTGAAGTGATTTGCCCAAAAGCACTCAGAGAGCAAGTGACAGAAGTAGTTGAATTCTAAGCCTGGGGCTGTCTCCTCCTTCCCAAAGCTTTAGCCTGGCGGTAGGAACTTATTTTGTATTTCTAATATTTCAGTATTTAAGTTTGTAACCATTATAGGTCCCAGTCCTGATTAGTATTGAGATGGCATTCTATGAATATTTTTGAAGAAGTCAATAAATGCATACTACAGACAATATTAATAACTCAAAATAATCTCAGAAGTCTGAGGGCCAATTCTCTATGTATAGGTGGTGGATGCTTGCGCTTAATCTCCCCACCATTTGCCCTGTTACTCTGAGGGTTAACAGCACAATGTTTTCATTCTGAAACATAAAATCATGAGGTTAAGTGAAGCATTCCATGTCATCAGCCAAGAAGATCCAGAATTCACATACAGGTTCTCTAAAGTAGTTCTGTGTGGCTGGGAGCACTATGAACTCCACCATTGTGTTCATAGCTTTTTATCCTTTGGCTAAGATCAAGTAGAGCATTTGTTCCTGAGGCTTTTTAACAACCGACTTCTCCATCCAAAGATAACATGTTTAGACTGTATGTGCATTACAAAGAATTGAGTTCCTTTAGACAGGAAAATTTTAAACAAGAGGTTTATTTGAATCCTCTTGGATGCCATTCTTCTATTGACATTGTTCCTGTAAAATGCCGTAGGAGATCATTCCGTGATGTTGGATGTACTCTGAGCCTGCATACCAGGAAGTACTCCTAAGTCAGGGAGGGGTAAGGAACATTTCTTTCTTACAGAGTATTGACATTGTGCTTTTGCCTCCCTGTTGGCAATACACACACACACACACATACACACACACACACAGATTCTAGGGTAGGTGGAGGATGGCTCAGAAGAATCAGTGTAACAATCAAAGCTACTACCAGAGAAAGAAACAGATTGCACCTATATGCCCTGAACATGAAGAACAGAAGTAGACAGACATTTTCATGATACTTAACAAAATTTTAATTACTTGAGTTTCATATTAAGGTCAATTAAAGAAACAATAAAGGAGGACAGAGAGTATGGAAGGGGAGGAAACAGAACGGAGGCAGAGGGTGGAATGAAAAATGAGGACAAAGAGAGGAAGAGGAAAGAGAAAGAAAGCGAAACATCACGTCAGCGGCTCCTGGGTTCTGAGGTGAGCTCGCTGGTCATAGGTCAGCAGCTTTAGTCACACATCCTGTTATTCACTTTGGGCATCAGAGTACTTTTTTGCTACCCTTTGAAATTTCCATACTGTCTACAATGATCTTGGAGCACTTTCTTTGCTGGGAAACTGTTTATGTGCTCTTATTTTCAATCTTTGAGCTTGTTTTTTTAAAGGTTTTATTTTCACATGAAATCCAGACTGCTTTGAAATGGGTAAAATGATGCATTTGGTCTCGATTCTTTCCATCTGAATCTTGATCTTAGGCCACTTGAACAATTTCTGAATATAGTATAAGTGGCTTCTGGATATAAGAATTGAAATACAACATTGAAAAACATGAATTATCATTATCATTGTTTTGAAAGAGGACAAATGTTGATTCAGGAGACCTGTGTTTTAATTTGGGCTGTTCATTTGACTAAACTATGGTTGCCTGTAAGCCTCAGCTTTCTCATCTACAGAATAGAGACCTCGTACCTGTCTAGTTGGCATGAAGATGCCCTGAGGTCCAGTGTGCCTCATCAGAGCTCTGGCTTCAAGGAGACAGAAATGAGTCAGTTCCTCCCTCCCAACCACCACCCCCCCCTATAATGGCACTCCCATCGACTGAAAAAATATATATATAAAGAACTCTTCCTGCTTTTTAATTTCCAGTGGTCATACTGGATGGAATAATTACATTAGCTCATAAAGCACAGAATGATGTCGGAGCTGCAGCTCTGTATACTCTAAGCTCAGAGCAACATAACTCTGATTCTCTGTGAAATGTTATCTGGATCTGTTGCTACTTCTATAAGGGTGCTGACCTCAAACTACTGTATTTCAGAATCCTGTATGAGCAGGACAAGATGCAGCCACTGGCTACAAATTCTGGACTGCAGAATATTTACAGAATTAAATCAAGGATTTCAACTTTACCTTAGATTAAAATATTGCTTCTATCCACTCGCGTGATACTTCATGTTGCCATCAGGAATAGATTTATATCTTATAAAGCTTAAAAGATAATGACTAATTAAATAAACTGTATGACTTCAGGGAAGATTAGAAAATTACAATAATTCCAAGTAATGCTGTTTTCAGCCGACAAAACCCAGAGAATTTTGAATCTTAGAACTGGAAGGAACATAGACATCCTTTAGCCTAATCATTGGTCCAGCACAGAGACTGCCTTGATCACAGACCTGATAGCTCTTCCTGGGAATGTAGAATGATCTAACACATATTGGCTTTCAAGGCAGCCTGATGTGTCACGAGGCAGCTCCGGTCATTTAGAAACCTGTCTTTATAAGGATCTGTTTGTCTGCCTCTCTGTACTGCCCACCTTTCGCTCTCAATTCTGAGTAAGAAATTTCTGCTAGTTTTTTTTCCTTGAAATTGTTTTCACTTTGGGGAACAACTGGCATGCCCTCTCAAAGCCTCTTTTTTAGGCTTGCCATTCTGGTTTTGGAATCTATCCTCTCATGAAATATTTCTAGAATCACCAACATCCCTGTTCCAATGAAAACTGTGGTTATCTACTTCAGGCAAACCCTAACCAAGCTGGGAGAACAGTGAAGTGATTGTCTCCTTGTGAGAGACTTTTGACTGTGAAAGCCAAAGTTTCTTTTGAATTTTTTGTTTTGTTGCTTTTTTAATTTCACTTTATTTCTTCTTATACAACCCACACCATTACTTATAATGTGCTTATGACAAATGAACCTTCTAAATCTTTTTCTCTAATACCTATATAATACTTTTTTTTTTAAAGGAATCTTTACCTTAAATGTTTCCAGATCTTACCAGCCTATGGCTATGAATGAGGTTATGTTAGCTATAAAAATTTTAACTTCATTAGCTTTCCACACATTTGCTAAAGTAGTTCTTTATGCAACCCATCTTATTATTTCAGAGTATCCCTAAGGTGTCTCAAAAGAACAAATCCCACTTTGTTGGAATCACCTCTCCCCTACCAGTCTGGGCAGTTCTCTTCATCCCCAAGGCTGCCCCAAAATGATCTTTGATTAGGTCTTTCAAAGCACATCCTTTATTTGTACCATGAACATTTTTATAAGATCATTAAACATTCTTCAAATCCACCATTTTGAATTCCTCCATAATCTCCATCTTACGGATATACCATGCTAGAATATATTTGCCCATTTTTCAATTGCTTAGAATATTGGGTATTTTATGTGTGTAGCTTACTATTTAAGCAAATATTGTGCTTTATCTTACTCTTTTATACTCTTAATTCAGCTTATTGTTTAGTAATTTGCAGATAATTTGATACCTTAATTAGGTTATTTGATATATTAGCATCATTTCTAACTTTTGGCTTTTAGATATGCATTTTTAAGATGAATCTCGAACATTTTTACCATCACACCAAATTTTAGTTGCTTAGAGATCCAGACTTTATGTGTTAGTCTGAAGAGCTTCCATAGCTTTTTAAGTGAGAATCTCTGTATAAAAGAGAAACATAAATATACAAGGAGCAGATAAAAATCGTGCTTGTAATTTCAAATGTCACTAAATAGTAATATCAGCCACTAACTGACATATTTCCTAGTAATCACTTCAAGCCCTTCTCATTAAAAATATATCATATAAAATGAATTAGAGAATTAAAAGAACCTGCAGATATGGTCTACTTCAAGGACCTAATTTTAACAAGTCATTTTTTACCCTCCTGGTATATCCTAAGGACAAAACAAATATTTGTTGTAAAAAAGTAAACCCCAGACCTTATCCTTGTGATATGAGTAATAGAGGACTGAATAAAAGTGAAAGAGGCATGAGTCAAGTCTCTGGTAGGAAAACGTGGATTCCCAAAGCAAGTAGCACTTAAGCCACACATTTAAAAGGAACAAAGATTTCATTGTGTTGAATATGTGGGTTGAGTAACAGACTTGAAAGGACATGGCATGTTGGGTACTGAATTTCTGTTACTATAGTATTGGAGTATATAATACCCTTACTGGTAACCAAAGATGAAGTTTCAAAGATGTTAGACTGATAGTAAGAACCTGGGTATAAGGAGCATAAGAAATGTATAGATTATCTACCATAAAACAGGGGGAAAAAATCAAGGTTATTCAAGTAAGGAAATGACATGTCTCAGAAAGACATTTTTGATAACATTATGGAGGATGCATTATAGGCTGGAGGGGAGAGATAAGGCTTTTATTTCTCCATGTGACAGACAATTTTATTAGTAAAGCACCTAACTTATGAGATTCATCTGTGTGAAATAAAACAGGTTCATCTCGACGTGTCCAAGGTCTTTGGAAAATGGTTAAGTGTTTTGGTATTTCTTTATTTGCATGTGAGCAGTATTGGACTGGCCCTCGATGTCTCTTGATGAGACCTTTAAATAGATAGAAAAGAGAAAAACTTGAAAAAGGGTATTGGAACCTTGGCTACCCGAGTTTTGGAAGATAATTGATCCAAAGCTATGAAACTCAACATCTCGCCAATCCTATATTTCATTTGATTGGACAGTGTCAAGAGAATGCTTCAGGGCTGCTTTGTCCATTAACAGGCCAGTTGTGAGTCCGAGTCTCAACATGAGGACATTTTCATTTACCTTTTCATAGTCACAGCAATGCAGTTTCCTGCCCCGCCCCAGAGTACCATCCTGGCCTAAAGTCTCTATGGAGAAGATTATTTTCTGCCACAGGCAGGGAGCAGAATGTCCAAATACAACCCAAGGGCTCCATCATCATTCTGCTAGCCAGGGGAAGCTGAGGTTTTACCGTTGCCTGGAACCCACGTGCTTTATGTGATGGGGATCAGCACTGTTAATTAGCTGCTTTAGAGTTCTCAATCCCCTGTGGCTTTGGAAACACTTGTTAACCCACAGTGGGAGGAGAAGAGCTGGAAGTGATTGGACTGTAGTCTGAATTTATTATAATTCATTAGCCACCTTATCTTTCAGAATCCCAGTCCGGAATCTGTTGAAAATTTCAGTTGATTTCGATCATTCTTAGTGACACACCCTGGGAGAAGAGGGTGATTGCAGTTCAGGGTTTCTTGAAGCCACAGAAATGTGGAGTGCTGCGGAATTGATCGATGATGCTCTCTGAACCCACGTAGGCACTTTTCTAGAGGCTAGAAAAGAGATTCTAGGGTAGGGGAGAGGGAAACCCCCTGATGTCGCACAGCTCATGTGGAGTGCCCAGGAAATCTGCATTTCTGATCTCTTGCCAAAAGAAACACTGCTGGTTCCCACCCCTGCACCCTGCCACTCTCACTGCATAGAGCTGGCACTCAATAAACCCATAACTCTTCTCCTTAATACAATTCTCATGATATAACCTGACCAACCACATGAAACCTAATCAAGAAAACAACCGTTGTCATTGGCAACAAATGCAGGAGTTGCATCACAAGTAAACCACATTGTTTTCAGAGCAGAATGTTAGAGTTCAGTTCAGTCGCTTAGTCGTGTCCGACTCTTTGCGACCCCATGAATCGCAGCCCCCCAGGCCTCCCTGTCCATCACCAACTCCCGGAGTTCACTCAGACTCACATCCATCGAGTCAGTGATGCCATCCAGCCATCACATCCTCTGTTGTCCCCTTCTCCTCCTACCCCCAATCCCTCCCAGCATCAGAGTCTTTTCCAATGAGTCAACTCTTCAAAAACTGCAAAAACATGTCACTAGCCTTTGTCAAGTACATGATAATTATTATAATTATTTAATTAAGAAAAGCTTCATAGGAAGGTCCATATCAAAATTTAAAAAAGAAAACCCATGTAAAGTTTAGTTATGTTGGCATCTTTTCCTTCATGGCTTCTCAGGACTATTTCAGCTGAAGCATGGCTCTTAAAACAACCACCAGGCAATTTCCCTGGCTTCATCTTCCAATGCAGGGGACACAGGTTTGATCCCTGGTCCAGGAAGATTCCACATGCCACAGAGCAACTAAGCCCGTGTGCCACAACTGCTGAGCCTGAGTGCTGTAATTGCAGAAGCCCTAGAGCCTATGCTCCCCAACAAGAGAAGCCACCCCAATGAGGAGCCTACTCAGCACAATTAGAAAGCAGCCCCCACTCCAGGCAACTAGGAAAAGCCTGTGCTTAGCAAAGAAGACACAGCACAGCCAAAAATTAATTAATAGAATTAAGTTGGAAACTAATTTATTTGTACATAGTATTGCAGACTGTAATATTATACCGGTGTTTGAGACCAGAATGTCTTTGTAGTTCAAAAAACTTTCCAAAAAATTCCATCTGTTTTAAAGTGGGCTTAGTTTCAGACATTAACATGGTACTAAAAAAATAATGTATTGAAACATTAAAGTTATTTAGCTTAACAAATAAAAAAGGTGACCCCTGGTGTACTACCTACAGATTTTTCAATTGTATATTTCAACCTGTTCCATGCTATGCCCTTCATTATAGCTTTGTTTGGGCCTGAAAGATTTTACTATTTACTGTTTATTTTATTCTTTCAGTCAAAAAGAACTGAGGAGATTTTGAGTCTCCTTTTGTCCATTTAGAATCTCATTTGGCTTTCACTTTGATCTTTGGTTCTTCATCCAAGAATGCCCCAAGACTTTGATTTACAGCTATAAATGTTAAAAAGAACAGTCTTTTTTTTTTTTTTTTCTTTTTTTGGAAGTTGTTTCTTGGAATCACGGAAATGTACTTCTTTGTTCGCCTGGACAGTTGTGGGTTAAGGGAAGAAATTCTTCCTTGATTTTCTGTCACTTATCTCTCCTGTAGATAAGTTCTGTTCAAATCCTGGGTCAGCAATTTGTGAACTCCAGCAAGTTGCCTGGCATTTTTTGACTCATAGAATGTCACTTTTAAAATTGTTCCAGCATCAGTTAAATGCAGCCACATATCAAATTACACTTTGTAAATAAATACAAATGACTTGCGTCCTGCTCCAATGTAGTCAGAAACTGATGTATTCCCTTTCATATGACATGAATCTTTAGAAGAGTGCAAATGAATTGAAGATAGGTGTAAGAGTCTAACCAAAGAAGACTTAAGAGAGAAAAGACATGGGAAGAGGGCTAAGATTACATAGCCAGGGGTAAAAAGGATGTTCCAACATATCTTTGATTAACAGACAGTACTTCTTCACAGAGGTAGAAAGCAGAGGTTTACTTTAACTTAGGATGGATTAGAAGAAATGGCCTTAATTTATACATGCAGGTGCTGTTTTTTATTAATACCAGTATTTCTCAACCCGGCTGTTGTTGTTCAGTTGCGTAGTCATGTCAGACTCTTTGCAACCCCACAAACTACAGCATGCCAGGCTTCCCTATCCCTCACCATCTTCCACAGTTTGTTCAAACTCATGTCCGTTGAGTCAGTGATGCCATCCAACCATCTCATCCTCTGTCACCCCCTTCTCCTTATGCCCTCAATCTTTCCCAGTATCAGTGTCTTTTCCAATAAGTTGGCTCTTCACATCAGGTGGCAAAAGTATTGGAGCCTCAGCATCAGTCCTGCCAATGAATATTCAGGGTTTATTTCCTTTAGGATTAAGTAGTTTGATCTCCCTGCTATCCAAGGGACTCTCAAGGGTCTTCTTGAGCACCATAGTTCAAAAGCATTAATTCTTCGGCACTCAGCCTTCTTCATGGTCCAGCTCTCACATCCATACATGACTACTAGAAAAACCATAGCCTTGATTATATGGACCTTTGTTGGCAATGTGATGTCTCTGCTTTTTAGTACACTGCCTAGCTTTGTCATTGTTTTTCTTCCAAGGAGCAAGCATCTTTTAATTTCATGGCTGAAGTCACTGTCTGCAGTGATTTTGAAGTCCAAGAAAATAAAGTCTGTCACTGTTTCTATTTCTTCCCCATCTCTTTGCCATGAAGTGATGGACTGGATACCATGATCTTGGTTTTTTGATTGTTGTTTTAAGCCAACTTTTTCATTCTCCTCTTTTACCTTTATCAAGAGGCTCTTTAGTTCCTCAGCCTGGGGTTACTCTCAAACTTGGCTGTACATTGGAGTCACCTGAGGAGCTTTAACAAATTGCTGATATTGGGTCCCACTCCCAGAGATACTTACATATTCAGTTTAGAGCATGACCTATACATTGAAGTTAAAAAAAAAAAAAACTCTCTAGGGGATCCTCATATGCCACTAAGGCTGAGAACCACTGTTCTCTAGATTGAGAGACAGGAGAATGAGTTCTATCCTGGTGTGTGAGGTTCACGTTACAGTTTCTCCAAAGGTTTGGACATATTTTTTTCCAAAAGCTCCTGGCTAACATGAATCATATTGCTTTGGATGGTGTAATGCATTAGCTCATTTGTACTATCATCTAGGGGCACATAGTTTGGAAGCGGCCATGAATCAAGGGACAATTGGTGCAGGAAGGAAAAAAAAATGAGTAGTGAAAGTCCCAAAGTGTCCCAAAGCCTTGCATGAAGTTAAGGTGGCAAATATAAACCCACAGAGGGAAAAGGGGATGTTGGGTCATCACATTCTATCTCACAAATTGGGTTTAAGTTTCACTGTCTTTTATCCCTGATTTTAATACCACATGTCTCTAAATACACTGTCACAAAATTCTCAAGGATCACTAGAATAAAATTGCTCGTAATTCACTATTTCTTAAGTGAATGCATAAGTTACAGCACTTCGGTGGAGAGGATGCTACAGCTATCCAAAGTGTCTGTGAGTGTACTTGGTCCATGCCAAGTGGTTTTGGACAGGACCAAATATCAGGGACTTTTTGGCATGGAACCCAATGTTGTATTGACCTCTGAGATAGGATAAGATGCTTCTGCCAATATCAAGGACTTCTTGTGTGGACCACTTATCTTATGGACCAGATGTTTTATGGATGAAATTTCTTATGAATGTTTTGGACAGAATCAAATATCCAAGACCTTTTGCTGTGGAACAAATGTCTTGTTAATGTTTTGGACAGGACCAAATGTTCTGCAAAGATATGTTCAAAACTCATCACTTTCTAATATTTTACTACATGTTGTTATTATCTACTTGTCTGTTGTATATGATAGAAACACTATAGAGTCATGAGCCACTGTAAAGAAGCTTCTCTTCCCAACTCCATGTTCAGTGATGACATGTTGGTAGCTTGAAATTGGCTGCGCTGAGGGTATTTATATCATGGAAATAAGTAAATGGTACAAATTACAGATGTTTCATCTCTTGTTTAAAGAGACGTAAAGCCTACTTAAAGAGTACTCCTACTTAAAGAGTACTGGAGAAAATGTTAACAAGGCAGGTTAAAGTTGAGTGTCTGTAGATATTACATTGTAAAGAACATATAAAAAATTAAGCAAACATTCCTCTAGAATGTTTACAGTGATATCTGATACAGCAAAGAAATTGCCCTAGTCATTGACAAATGAGTGGAATTCTGAACATACATTTTTGTTACTTCACTTTTGTCTTGTTAATATAAACCAAAATATGAACCAACAGTCATGTAGGAACTATTAATACATTTCTTCTGCAGCCACAACCTTAGTTTGATTACATATACAAGAGCTTAACTAACATCAATACATGCATTCTGTGAGAGTCAAATGGCTTTATGGAATTAACGATTTAAAGACTTCTGTGCACTTTTTATAATACAAACTTTATATGGAGAAGTTTTTAAATAACTATGTATAATTTTTCACAGAAAACTAGTTGCTAAATATTTACAATTTAATTGCCAAAACCCCTATGAAAAATAACTGTCACCACTGTTCACTAGTGAAATGTAATTAAAACCTCAATATGATACTACTACACTTTTACCAGAATGGCTAAAATTGAAATTACTGGAAATATCTAATGTGGACAAGAATATAGAGCATTAGGACTCACACACTGCTGGTCGGAGCTGAAAAGATCACTTTGGAGAACTGTTCTGTAGTATCTACCAAAAGTAAACATGTATGCACCTATGCTACATCGTCCCCGACTGGGCATCTCTCCAACGAAATGAGTGCTGATGTCTGATAACATAGATGAGCAAGAATGTTTATACCAGCTTTATTTATAATGGCCCTAAAAAGATCTTCACAACCAAGATAATCATGATGGTGTGATCACTCACCTAGAGCCAGACATCCTGGAATATGAAGTCAAGTGGGCCTTAGAAAGCATCACTACGAACAAAGCTAGTGGAGGTGATGGAATTCCAGTTGAGCTATTTCAAATCCTGAAAGATGATGCTGTGAAAGTGCTGCACTCAATATGCCAGCAAATTTGGAAAACTCAGCAGTGGCCGCAGGACTGGAAAAGGTCAGTTTTCATTCCAATCCCAAAGAAAGGCAATGCCAAAGAATGCTCAAACTACTGCACAATTGCACTCATCTCACAAGCCAGTAAAGTAATGCTCAAAATTCTCCAAGCCAGGCTTCAGCAATACGTGAACCATGAACTTCCAGATGTTCAAACTGGTTTTAGAAAAGGCAGAGGAACCAGAGATCAAATTGCCAACATCCGCTGGATCATGGAAAAAGCAAGAAAGTTCCAGAAAAACATCTGCTTTATTGACTATGCCAAAGCCTTTGGCTGTGTGGATCACAATAAACTGTGGAAAATTCTTCAAGAGATGGGAATACCAGACCACCTAACCTGCCTCTTGAGAAATCTGTATGCAGGTCAGGAAGCAACAGTTAGAGCTGGACATGGAAAAACAGACTGGTTCCAACTAGGAAAAGGAGTATGTCAAGGCTGTATATTGTCACCCTGCTTATTTAACTTCTATGCACAGTACATCATGAGAAACGCTGGACTGGAAGAAACACAAGCTGGAATCAAGATTTCCAGGAGAAATATCAATAACCTCAGATATGCAGATGACAGCACCCTTATGGCAGAAAGTGAAGAGGAACTAAAAAGCCTCTTGATGAAAGTGAAAGAGGAGAGTGAAAAAGTTGGCTTAAAGCTCAACATTCAGAAAACGAAGCTCATGGCATCTGGTCCCATCACTTCATGGGAAGTAGATGGGGAAACAGTGGAAACAGTGTCAGACTTTATTTTTGGGGGCTCCAATCACTGCAGATGGTGATTGCAGCCATGAAATTAAAAGACGCTTACTCCTTTGAAGAAGAGTTATGACCAACCTAGATAGTATATTCAAAAGCAGAGACATTACTTTGCCAACTAAGGTCTGTCTAGTCAAGGCTATGGTTTTTCCAGTGGTCATGTATGGATGTGAGAGTTGGACTGTGAAGAAGGCTGAGCGCCGAAGAATTGATGCGTTTGAACTGTGGTGTTGGAGAAGACTCTTGAGGGTCCCTTGGACTGCAAGGAGATCCAACCAGTCCATTCTGAAGGAGATCAGTCCTGGGTGTTCTTTGGAAGGAATGATGCTAAAGCTGAAACTCCAGTACTTTGGCCACCTGATGCAAAGAGTTGACTCATTGGAAAAGACTGATGCTGGGAGGGATTGGGGGCAGGAGGAGAAGGGGACGACAGAGGATGAGATGTCTGGATGGCATCACCGACACAATGGACATGAGTTTGAGTGAACTCCGGGAGTTGGTGATGGTCTGGGAGGCCTGGTGTGCTGCAATTTATTGGGTTGCAAAGAGTGGGACACAACTGAGCGACTGAACTGAACTGAACTGAAACTAGATACAGTGTAAATGTCCATTGATAGTAAAACGGATAAAGTGCAATATAGCCAAACTGGAATACTTCAGAGAAATGAAAAAGAAAAAAATATTGTTACACACAACAGCAAGAATAATCTCATAGTCATTATGTTGAATGAAAGAATAGAGATGCAAAATGGTATATGCTGTTGGTTTCTGCTTATATGAAGTTCAAGAACAGGCAAAACAAATTCATACTGGGAGAGGTCAAAATAGTGGTTACCTCTGGGGTGAGTATTGACTGAGAATAGCATTTTCTGTATTTTAATCTGGGTGTTGATGACATATGTAAGACATTAAAAAATCAAACTAGACACTTATGATTTTTGTATTTTATATAAATTTATGATATATCATTTAAAAGGTAAACATTAGTTTAAATAATCCCCCCAAGACTGATGGCAACTTCCTGGTATAATCATAGCATACTAGGTTTTTACCAGTTAGAGATGAACTTGTAACTGTCCCCTCTAGGGCTGTGCAAGGCACAACTTGCAAACCCATGTGCTATAGCCCTGACCACTGTCACCTACAGAATCTTCTTTAAATGAAGCTTTTATAACATTACTGATTTCTCTTGATTCTGTGAGATGTTTTCAGTCAACCAATAGCCAAAAATGCAAATTGCAGTTGACATTTTCACTTGAGCTAACAAGATTTTATGTTTATCCAAATGGATCTGTATGTTGTTTTGTTTGATCTGCTCTCCCACTCTGCAAAGATTTCCTTTTCCTTTTTCAAAAAAAGTACATCTCTGAAAATATTTATTCTTAATTTGATTTTATCATCTAGGAAGGTGGTTTTCAAGTTTGACTGATAGTCAGAATCACTAGACAAAGTTTCCTGGACCTCTGCCCTTCTGTACATGTACTTGTAGGTGTGGGTTCTGAATCCTGTTTTAATATCTCACCTGGAAAACTGTACAGATCTATCTGGTTTGGGAAACTACTATTGTTGTTGTTTAGTCGCTCAGTCATATCTGAATCTCTGTGATCCCCTGGACTGCAGCCCACCAGGCTCCTCTGTCCATGGGATTTCCCAGGCAAGAATACTGGAGTGGGCTGCCATTTGCTTCTCCAGGAGATCCTCCCAACCCAGGTATCGAACCTGCATCTCCTTCATTGCCAGGTGGATTCTTTAACTCTGAGCCACCAGGGAAGCCCTTGGGAAACTACTAACCTACCATTTTAGCTGTCCTTCCAGTTGTGTGTAAGAGTCAGACAATAAATATCTTATAAGATCAAGTTTGTATCTTAAAATGCTTATAACTCTGCATAAACGGCAGTGACTGCTCCAAAGGATGATGTGGACTCTATTAATCGACAGCTTTTGGGAATAGCTGTCCAATTCTTTAAGAATAAGAATTCTAAATAATAATTTGACTGTGGTATGTCACTATGTGCATCACAGAAGGTTCATGACTAATTGCTTAAATAATTTATTCAAGAATTTGCCAGGAATTAGCACGAGAGTTACCAATCTCTAATTTTTGGAAACCCTTGTCTGTTCCATCTTGGACTGTAAGGCTCTAAACACTTCTTCAAGTTTTTAGTACCTCTGCCTCTCTCTGTGATTTCTAAATCTTCCCCAAGCAGGTTATTGAAGGATGGGTAGAATGGCATTGGGTTCAAGATCCCAGCAAGTAGAAATGCATAAACAGTGTATGCTCATGTAGAGCATATGTATTTGACTTCACATATTAATGAGTGTGAACTGTTTTTACATAGAACTATTCCTGATGGCTTCTTTCTCTTAGTTCAACTACTACCCAAATCTTTATGGCTAGTATTTATATTATTGAGAGATCTCTTCTAAGGAACAGTGGATTTTACCAAGGGGAGTTCTACAATCATCTATTCCATCATGATCATTTTTAGATAAGGACGCTGAGACCTAGGGAGTACAGGGCTTGCCTCAGGCCTTAGAGCCCATAGTTAAAGAGTCAGGATGAGACTCCTGGTCACGTGCTCTTTCAGCCACACACAGTTCAGTTCAGTTCAGTCGTCCAGTCATGTCTGACTCTTTGCGACCCCATGAACCACAGCACGCCAGGCCTCCCTGTCCATCACTAACTCCAGGAGTCCACCCAAACCCATGTCTATTGAGTCGGTGATGCCATCCAACAATCTCATCCTCTGTCGTCCCTTTCTCCTCCTGCCCTCAATCTTTCCCAGCATCAGGGTCTTTTCAAGTGAGTGAGCTCCTCGCATCAAGTGGCCAAAGTATTGCAGTTTCAGCTTCAACATCAGTCCTTCCAATGAACACCCAGGACTGATCTCCTTTAGGATGGACTGGTTGGATCTCCTTGCAGTCCAAGGGACTCTCAAGAGTCTTCTCCAACACCACAGTTCAAAAGAATCAATTCTTCAGCACTCAGCTTTCTTTATAGCCACAAACAATTATTTATCTAAAAATGCTGGAGCAACCCAGACTACCAGACTAGGATCCAGTGAGTTTACAAATTCAATCCTTATCTAGACCATTAATTTTGCCCAAGGAAACAGTCCCACAAAACAGTAATAGAGTTCCAGCCAGGCACTGAAAAATTCTACACTGATATATTAAAGAAGAGCTAGGCAAGAAAGATAAATGCTCTGTACAATCTATCTCTATTATAGGAAAAGCAATTTAAAATATATTTTACTGAGTAGTGCCAGAACATTACTAAAATAGAAAGTTAATGCTTTTTCCTTTGGAATAAAACTTTCTATAATGTGTAGATATTGTCATATTAGAGACACTCCTGGGAAATGCTTGGTCAACTAAAATTGTTAAAAAGCTAAAATTGAGCATTGACTTGGAGGCAAAGCGAAATATATCTTCCCACTTCTGTTCATTTTAATGGTAGCCAGAGACGCCTTCTTAATTTTTTTCTCAAGAAGATATTCTTGAGGGGGGAAAAAGGCTTTGGTAGCTAGTGTGGGGAAATTGATGGTAGCATCAGGCTGTTTGAGGACAATGTGCTGGGAATTCAAACCCTGTTGGAGGGAATGTAAATTGAATCAGCCACTTTGAAGAACAATTTGGCAGATTCTATTAAAATGAAAAATGCTTATCTCTTGTCATTTAACAAGGCTACTTCCATGTGTCTGTTATTTTTTAAAATGTCTTGGAATGTGTGCCCAATAAGGAGTTTGCAAGGTTGTTTTTATGTGTCAGAGTGAGCAACTGGACACCTGAATGCCCATCAGTAGGGAAATGGCTAGTTGAACTGAGAAACAGCCATACTATGGAATACTGTGCATCAGCTGAAAATCACAAAGGAGATCTTTTCTGAATGGAAAAAGCAAGTTGTTGGATAATCAGAGTAGTCACTGAGACTGTGCTTTCAAAAATCCTCAGAAAATAGTCATATAGGTTTCTGCTGCTGCTGCTTAGTCACTTCAGTCATCTCTGACTCTGTGCAACCCCAAGGACTGCAGCCTGTCAGGCTCCTGTGTCCATGGGATTCTGTAGGCAACAGTACTAGAGTGGGTTGCCATGCCCTCCTCCAGGGGATCTTCCAGACCCAGGGATGAAACCCAGGTCTCCTGCATTGCATGCAGATTCTTTACCGCTGAGCTACCAGGGAAACCCAATATATGTTTCTATAGGCACATAATTATTAATGAATCACATAAAGGTCTAGAATTTTGCTGCACAGTATAGTAGCCACTAGCCACAGAAAGTTATTTAAATGTAAATAGCTATTCAAATGTAAAGAAATATAAATAAAAATTCAGCTTCTCAGTTGCATTACTTACGTTTTCAAGAACTGAATAGCCACATTTGGCTAGTGACTACTGTAATGAACAGCAGAGGTCTAGAAACAAACACAGCTGATAATAGGGCTACTTGTGAGGGGCCATTAATTTGGGGATGGTGGTTTAAAAGTATTTTGATTTCTGGGTGACCTTTTAAAATTTTACAAATAGATTATATATGACCTGTATAATTTATAATACAGGCTTCCCTGGTGGCTCAGGTGGTAAAGAATCCACCTGCAATGCGGGAGACCTGGGTTCGATCCCTGGCTTGGGAAGATCCCCTGGAGGAGAGTGTGGCAATCCACTCCAGTATTCTTGCGTGGAGAATCCCCATGGACAGAGGAGCCTGGTGGGCTACAGTCCATGGGATCACACAGAGTCAGACACGACTGAGAGACTACGTACAGCACAGCACAGTTTATAATAACATATTTGTAAACTTAAAAGTATGCCTAGCAATAGGATTTCTAAAACTTTTCAAACTTTTACCTTGTGGATAAGTGTAAATTGATTTGGGCACACTGTCCTTTTAGCCAGTTAAATGTTTAAAAGCACACAAAAAATAGTAAAACAAACTGCACACACATCATTTTTCCTACCTCTAACAAATGTCTGCTGAGCAGTTACCATACTCTAGGCATTTAAGTATGTAAAAGAAAAATGTTGCCTGCCATATCAATAAAACAAAGGATGTTGCGTCCATCAGACCATCAGGCACCACAGCCATCCCATGGTGCACCCTGTGGGGGTTTAGATGCAGAAAACAAGGTACTGGCCCTAGTTAGTTAAAGTTCATATCAGAGGAATGATTTCAATGAGCCGAGACTCTTGCATCTTCCCATACATAGAAAAGTGCTAAATTCATTTGATTGAGATGTCTGATTTTTCTTTAATTAACCATAATCTTTTGCTGTTCCAACTACCTGAATTTTTTGTTTTTGCTTTTGTTTTTCAAAAACTCATATATCCTGGCTCCTCCCTTGTCTCTTTGGAGTAGTCTGTCAGAGCCATCTGAGAGGCTGTCTCCCAGGCTTAAGTCCTCAGTTTGTCTGCAAAATAAAACATAATTCTCAGTTTTTAGGTTGTGCATTTTCTTCAATCAACAAATGTAAGGCTTTCAAGGCAACTACTGCTTAACTGAAGTGTATTCACCATGGGTTCAAAAGAGTATTTCTTTGTCATTCATTATTTTTCCTTTGTAATGGGTTAAGTAATTACTAGTTGGCTTTATGTAGTGCTTGTATACTTTCATAACATAAATGGTGGTTATTAGATCAGCTAGACTGTAGGCTTTTATAGTCATGTAATACTTACTTCATTAGGGCCGAGAAATAATTATTTTGGAAAAAAAGCAGATTTTTGTGAATATAATTAAGCAATCATTTGAGCACTTCAAAGTCAGAATAACTTCAGTGATAATTCTTTAGATAATAGGTCAATAGCATGGTAGTGACTCTTGATGACGAGTGTTCTTGACAATGCTCCGTATACAGAAAATGACACTGAGAAATCCCAGCTAACTCTTGTTGACCTAAAAAAAAATTCACTTCATAAAAGTTGAGAGTTATTTATGTTTTATTTGGTGGGAATGTCTAGGACTTCAAACCCAGGAGACAGCATCTCGAGTGACCCTGAGAGAACTATTCCAAGGAGGTGAGAGGAGGAACCAGGTTATACAGAAGTTTTACAAAAAAGTTCAGGTAGTCTGAACTCAAAAGAATATGGTTAATTAAAGAAAACCAGATAACCCAAGTTAGGGAATTTAGTGCTTATTTTTGTACGGGAAAATGCAACAGTCTGGGCTCACTGAAATCATTCCTTTGATACATCACCTATGGGGGGCCAATATCTTGTTTTCACATCCTGAGCTTTGGAAAACTCAGCAGTGGCCATAGGACTGGAAAAGGTCAGTTTTCATTCCAATCCCAAAGAAAGGCAAGGCCAAAGCAATGCTCAAAATTTTCCAAGTTAGGTTTTAATAGTACATGTATCAAGAACATCCATGTTCAAGCTGGTTTTAGCAAAAGCAGAGGAACCAAAGATCAAATTGCCAACATCTGTTGGACCATAGAAAAAGCAAGAGAATTCCAGAAAAACATCTACTGCTGCTTCATTGACTACACTAAAGCCTTTGACTATGTGGATCACAACAACCTGTGGAAAATTCTTGAAGAGATGGGGATACCAACTGGGAGAGGAGTACGTCAAGGCTGTATATTGTCACCTTGCTTATCTAACTTTTATGCAGAGTACATCATGAAAAATGCCCAACTGGATGAAGCACAAACTGGACTTAAGATTGCTGGAAGAAATATCAATAACCTGAGATATGCAGATGATACCACCCTTATGGCAAAAAACATAAAGGAGCTAAAGAGCCTCTTAATAAAGTAAAAAAGCTGGCTTAAAACTCAACATACGAAAAATGAAGATCATGGCATCCAGTCCCATCACTTCATGGCGAATAGATGGGGAAACAATGGAAACAGTGACAGACTTTATTTGGGGGGGGGGGCCTCCAAAATCACTGCAGATGGTGACTGCAGCCATGAAGTTAAAAGATGCTTGCTCTTTGAAAGAAAAGCAATGACAAACCTAAAGAGCATATTAAAAAACAGAGATATTACCAACAGAGGTCTGTCTAGTCAAAGGTATGATTTTTCCAGTAGTCATGTATAGATGTGAGAGTTGGACCATACAGCTTTCCTAAGCTGTACGCCAAACAACGGATGCTTTTGAACTGTGGTGTTGAAGAAGACTCTTGAGAGTCCCCTGGACAGCAAGGATATCAAACCAGTCAATCCTAATGGAAATCAGTCCTGAATATTCATCTGAAGGACAGATACTGAAGTTGAAAGTCTGTACTTTGGCCACCTGATGCAAAGAACTGACTCATTGGAAAAGACCCTGATCCTGGGAAAGACTGAGGGCAGGAGAGGATGGGGGTGACAGAGGATGAGATGGTGATGAGCAGGGAAGCTTGGCATGCTGCTGTCCATGGGGTCGCAAAGAGTCAGACATGACTGAGCAACTGAACTGACTGACTGAGCTTCCTTCTTCAGGGATCACCATAGGAAGTGGTCCCCTCAGTGGATGGCTCAGGAGGTAAAGAATCTACCTGCTATGCAGGAGACATCGGTCGGATTCCTGTGTTGGGGAGATCCTCTGAAGGAGGAAATGGCAACCCACTCCAGTATTCTTGCCTGAAAAATCTCATGGACATTTTTAGGAGCCTGGTGGGCTGGATTCCAAAGAGTCATAAAGAATCAAACACAACTGAGCAATCACACAGGCAAGCGCATTAGGGAGTGGCTGCAGTCAGATGGCTGCTAGATGGCGGATATTCTTTCCCTCCTGAGGTCCCTCAGTGCTCACCCAGTTCACCCTTGTGATGGCTGCAATTGTTGATGACTGTGACATCTTTGTTTACTGACATGGCAGGAAATATTCCGTTTCTCTCTGAACACAGCAAAGAGTGAGTCTTGTGTCCCCAGATATACAAAGATCAGCATCCTCATTATACACGTAGAAACTAGTTACAGCATTTGTTCAATTAAATGCTTTCAGATTAATTAAATCATATCCTGGAAAGAGTCTATTGGTCTTAAGTAACTCTTTAAATTTCAATAAATAATACAGAAACAGGCAAAGAATTCTACCACACTTGTTAAATAATCTGTTTTTTCAACTTCTATCAAGTCTTTTTTTCTTCGTCTTAAAATGTGGATCTAATATAGCAATATTTGCTTTTACAATTCAGTCTTTTTGAATGTATATGCTCATTTGAAAAAAGTTTATAAAAGTTACTTAAAATTCATTATTTATGAAAGTATCAACAACAAATTTAAGCCCTACACAAATAGCTAAATATAAATTTAAAATAGCACCACCTAAGTGCAAGTTAATTGCCCTTATTTGCTAGACTTAAATTGCCAAGTATCTCTACTTATTTTTGTGGCTGGATACTTATGGAATGATCCATGAACTGGCATTGACAGCACCTTGGAACTTTGGAAATCCAAAATCTCAAGCCCCACACCCCAGGCCTCCTGAATCAGTATCTGTATTTGGCATGGTCTCCAGGTGATTCTTAGATATACTAAAGCTTGAAAAATAATCATGTAGCTTTCAGTTGCCTTTGCACATCCTCTCACTGACAGTCCCATATAGAGCCACGCTTCTCTAACCCATTAGCCTGTGGATGGCCTTTCAACCATGCTCTTTATAGGTTTGTCATTTAGACTCACAGTCCAGCTAGCTCATAGCCTCTCATAGCCTCTAAAGATATTTGATAGCTATCTCATAGCTTCTGCTAAAGTGTGCCTTTTACAAGGGGAAATACACCAATTAAGGAGAAGGGTGGGTATAATATCAGGGCAGGAGCATAACAATTACCTTCAGTCTAATAGAAGATTGTACCAGGGCAGCAGGCTTCCCTGGTGACTCAGCAGTAAAGAATCCGCCTGAAATACAGGACACCACCTACAATGCAGATAGATGCAGGTTCAGTCCCTGGGTTGGGAAAATCCCCTGGAGAAGGAAACGGTAACCCATTCCAGTATTCTTGCCTGGGAAATCCCATGGACAGAGGAGCCTGTAGGGATATAGTCCATTGGGTCGCAAGAGTTGGACACGATTTAGCAAATAAGCCACCTTCACCACTAGGGCAGCACCTGAAAGCATTCTGTTTGACCGCAGTTCAGTAGGAAAAGAAAGTAGCATAACAGGAGCCAGGGAAGCTTCATATTATCTATCAGCCTTGCTCAAGAAGATGTTTGTAGTAAGTCCAGCTAAGTGTTTCTGGAAATACCCATCTCCAGACATGCTGGAAGATGCAATAGCTTCAGAGCCAAGCAAGCCTGCTTTAATAAATTACATTAGTATATTAAAAACTATGTAAAAGCATATCACATTAGCATAATTAAAACATATGAAAAGACATATTAAAGATCTTATTGTACGGAAGCCTCGAAACCTATTTAATTATATTCAACTCAGCCACACACACACATATATATTTATCACAAAATGCTTTTTATCCCCACGCAACACTCATTAAAATTGGCCAAAACTAGTCTTTGTGAAATGTGAGTGCACACGTTTCTCTTATTGCCCCAAAGTTGCGATAAGCCCTGAAGTTTTGGAAAATCCAGCGTTATGTAACAGTAAATATATCTATCTCTGTAGTTTCACTATTTTAACACAATGCTTTGATTCCAAATATTAAATTAACAGGCATTGCTTTCCTACTCTGTCTCCCAAGCTGTGACTCAGATGTCAGAACAAATTTTTTTACCTAGTTAGGGAAGGAATTTTCTTAAGTTTCGGGGCCATAAAAGCATTAGTAAGACACCTGGTTAGTGCAGCACACTCTTATATTCCATCTTTGATATCTTAAATATTAAATTTATCTTTTCCATTTCTCCTTTGAAAGCACCGTCTGTGGCACATACCCATCGCTCCATGCAAATGCAAGAGGCCATAGTGCCTCAGGATGCACTTGATAACAGTGTTTCTTCAGTGGCAACTAAAGCTTGCTGTTGAAGACAACATCTAATTTTCTTTATTTAGCATTCTAAAACCCTAGTCAAATTACAAGACTCTTAACTAGAGAGCTAAGTTCCTGTGAAAGTGAAAGAACTTGTTCAAGGTGATCTACCTGTGCGCTCAGTCAGGTCCAGCTCTTATGACCCCGCGGACTGGAGCCTGCCAGGATTCTCTGCCCACGGGATTTTCCAGGCAAGGACACTGGAGTGGGTTGCCATTGCCTACTCCAGGGGATCTTCCCAACCAACCCAGGGATCGAACCCAGGTCTCCTGCATTGGCAGGCAGATTCCTTACCACTATGCCAAGGTGACTTAGTTGGCTAATTACAAAACTGGGACCAAAACTCCAGTTTCTGTGATATCTTTTGTAAAGCATCCCACATGAATGACTAAGTTTCAGAAGGCTTCTTACAGTTAGGTATAAAAAGAATCATCTCTAAAAACAACTTAGTTATGAGGGATCATTGTCTAAATATGTTAAACTTTAAAAAAAACAAGTCTCCAGCTACACTTATAAACTTCTGTGTCATGGACTTTCCATGAAATATGGTTTTTGTCTCCTAAAAACCATATCCAAAAACCAGAAGGACTGAAACAGATGTTATGTGTCAGGGTCAGAGGGCGGCTTTCTAGTTATATTATGCTAATTAGAGAAAGACTTTAAAACTCCTTTCCTGGGGCCAGTGGGGGATGGATACAGAGACTGAAAAATGAGATGAGGAAATTTATTCCTTGGTGTTGAGATTTGACTAGATCACTACTGTATTCTATTCCTGTGAGCTTGGGAAACATGTTGAATTTTGTTCACTAACATGTCTTTATGTGGACAAAAACAGCAAAAGGCTCTGAAGGTCTACCCAAGTTCATTTGTGCTCTGGAAAGTCTCTTGTTTATAATACAATGGATAATTTTTGGCGAGTTTGGAGATCTTCGGTTATGAAGAAATACCTGTCAGAGCCTCAAAATACCATTACTAATGGGCATTGACTGGGGATACATTTACTGTAAAAACTTGGATATACTTTCACTTCAAAAGCTTGTGACAAATATTTTGTACATATTAGTTTTCCCCATATCGAATTGTGTGAACTCATTTTGCTGAGAATATCTTATTAATTTACTTGACATTTTTTAAAAACACAGTCTATTGCAGTGATTACAATGCATGGGCCCTGTTTTTGAACTATCTGCTTTGAAATCCCAACTCTATTATCTACTGGGTGTGTATGACCTTAACGAAGTTTTCAAATTTTGGTGCCTCAGTTTTCTCAACTTTAAAATGAAGGCAGTAGTGTCTGCCTCATTAGGGTGATGACAATGACCAAATTAAGTAGCGATGCAAAGTGCTTGCACTTAGGGCATTTGGTTTTGCAAAATCTAGAGAATTGCTCCAAAGAAGGCAGTGGCACCCCACTTCAGTACTCTTGCCTGGAAAATCCCATGGATGGAGGAGCCTGGTAGGCGGCAGTCCATGGGGTCACTAAGAGTCAGGCACGAGTGAGCAACTTCACTTTAATTTCTCACTTTCATGCATTGGAGAAGGAAATGGCAACCCACTCCAGTATTCTTGCCTGGAGAATCCCAGGGACAGAGGAGCCTAGTGGGCTGCTGTCTATGGGGTCGCACAGAGTCGGGCGCAACTGAAGCGACGCAGCAGCAGCAACAGCAGCAGCAGCAGCAGAGAATTGCTCATTCAGTATGCTAGGGGATAATCCACTATAGATAGAATAGAATAGGGGATTTTTTGGTCTGCAAGTTAAAGGCAAAAATGGCTAGCTATTCTTCCCATTGAAAGAAGACCCAGAAATATCAGATACTGTGCTAAAATTTTAGTGGTCATCAGAACCTATTTTCTTTATTGAAGTTTGGCTAATACTTAGAACATTCTAGTGTTTCATTTTAGCAGAGTAATCCAGAAGAATTCTTTTCTAGTATTGGAAGCTTTTTTAGGTGACTGTATCAAGAGAAAAGGAAAAAAATCTTACCTAAACTGTATTGCAGGTTTATTATTTTTTTTTCTCAGAAATAAAATGAACATGCTGTATAAATGCGGCTGGTATAAGTTGTGCCTATAAAAAGGTAACTTTTTTTTTCAAATTAAATGTTAGTTTACTCTGTCAATAGATAGATCCCTAACATTTAGCTTTAATCTGGAGGTGGGGGGTAAGTCCATTGACTAGATTTAATCTAGAAACAAAGCCCATGTAATCTTTCTATTAAAATGAATTGAGCTTGAAAAAAGACACTGTCTGTGCAAAATGTAGCTCTAATATAAATCAAGCAATTATATTTTCTTTTGTTCAATACGCCCTAGATGCCTTTTTTTACATTAACAGCCTTTTGATGATTAATTTAGGTGAACTACACTTAATTAGATGAACTATATAATTGATTATGATTATTTTTTCTCTTTTTTAAATTACAAAAGTATGATAACACATGTACAGGAGACTTGGAAAATACAGAACAAAGTTACATATAGTTCCACTTTATACCACAATTTGCTTTAAGCAGTAAAGCCTTCTAATTCTTATGTGATCAGCCTCTTCTTTCTATTTCTACACAAATTTATATCGAAACAAAACTGTGAAGATAAACAGCCTTCAGAATCACCCTACTCCAAATTATAATACATAATGCCACCAAATTTATCTTATTTGTCTCTATATATATTATTTAGCTACATCCAAAATAGATAATTTTTACTCACTTTTCCACAGGAGTCTAAAAATCCAACATCTCTCACCTCCCCTAGACTACTCACTCCCAAAAATATCGTGTTATTCTTCTTCCACATGCACTTTTTTCAAGGCCTAATTTAAGTCCTGCTCCTTTTTTGAGTTATGGTACCATTGGTCTAAATACATTTTAGTTACTCCTTTAAATCTTTGAGGCACCGATTGTTTTTATTACTAGTTTGACACTTATCATTTATTTTCTCTATTGCAAGGTTTGTATATATCTTCTATTTTCAAATAGATACTTTCCTGTATTTAATCTCCACTAACCAGCCCAGTACCTAATAGATGTTCAACGATAATGATGATTTGAAAGCCTTGTTCTACAATGTTCACAAGGATAACATAATTTTATCATAAGAATAAATTGTAATTAAAAATAATCACAAGAAAAATAGAAAATATAAATTATATATGTTAAAATGAAAATATAAAATAATTTTAGAATATATAATTTTGTAAATTAGAAAACTACCATTTCATTTGAAATTCAAATGAAAACACCTTACTATCGAAGGTACACAGGCACATAGATGAAGAAACACTGAGGAATTCCACCTCGATCTGCCCTCACTTGAATAACATGCCTTTGTAAGAATTTCATGACTTGGCATGTTTCAGGTTGTCACCATGCATGTCCTGAGTAAAGCCAAGGAAAGAATTTAGTGTTAATTAAACCAGGAGCTCAGGGCACTCAGATTCCTATTTTCCATCATCAATTTTAAACATTGAATTTGCTTTCCTTTTGGGGTGATTTGATATAGAATTAAAATAAGAGACCCTGGCACTTCACAGACAAAACTCTGTTGTGCATTGTTGAACTAATGACTTTGGGTAAGTTATTTTTCCTCCTTATGCTCTCTCTGGTAAAATAGTGTTCATGACATAAAACCCTAAGAGTTATTACAAGAATCAAATGAAAGGCCCTGGCACAAAGTTGCTATCTACTAAGTGTAAATATCTGTAAGTTCCTTGTATCATTGAGTGACAGGCTTCATTTACTGGGTATTTACTTTGTACCAGGCTCTCTTCATATACTTTGTATCATGGGTATTAACGCATCAAATCTTTGCAGTATTCTTATGCAATAGCTATTATTCTTATTCTGTTTCACACAGGAGAAACTAAACCATGGACAAGTGAAGTACACAGCTAGTAAATATCGTAGCTGGGGTTCAAAACATGCTTTGAGTTCCATACATATGTTTTTAACTGTTGAACAACATAATCTCTCCCACTATCAGATAATTTCCACGGACCACATCCTTTAGACAATATGAAAATATGAAAAGCAGTCTCATTTTAATGCACTATTTACTTAACTAAACCATGGTTGGGGGAAATATACAATGCATTCCATAGCTGAGTATAACTCATTTTAATTTATCCATTCTTTTGAATTAGCTGTGCCATTGCTCCCTTTGAATTGTAAGAAATCCAGCCTTGTTTGTTTTTACCTAGGCAAGGGCACACTTTTAAGTCTTTGTCCCATAACCTGTACAAATCTTATTTCTTATTTGTGTTGCTGCTTATGAATTATTAATTAAACAAATGTTTTCAAGGATTCCAAAAAACCTGAAAAAACAGATTTTGAAAATCCACAGAAAAGTATCAAGGAAAGTTCTTATTAAGTTGAGATGCAATCTGCTGTTCTAGGCGTGGGTGCTTTTATCAAAACATTTTGCCCCACTTTCAAATTTCCACTCGTTAAAATCTAAGGCCTTATTTGGTTGTCACAGTACTGTGTTTTTCAGAAAAGTTTCTGGCAGCTACTTTTGAAAAGATTTTGTTTGGAAAAAAAAAAAAAAAAAGGAAAAAGCAAGCTCTGTAGTCCTCCTGTTGGAAGAGTTCCCCTGACCTTCTGCATTATTATAAAGAGAATTGCCTATTTATCCAAACCTCCTCCACCTGGTTATCGTCAAAACTTTACAATTTGTGCTTCCTAAGGCAGTTATTTTCAAGCATGATTTTGTAACACTGCAGGATCTTGCAAGCTATTTCAAGGAGGTAGCAAATAATTCTCAAAACAAAATTAATCCTATTTTCCAAAAGGAACATGCATGCCATATAACGTTGGGAGGGGGGGCATTCAGGAGGGTAATTGTACATGTCAGGAAATTGAACAAATAATGACAGAATATGGGCACCTGTATAGAGGTAGCCAATTCTGTTTCTACAATGGAATCTTTTAACATGCACCAAGTAACGGGAGATTTGCCAAATGCCTTTGTTCTATCTTAGTCCATGTTTAACCATGATTCTCAATGAGTTTTTTTGAATAGAATAGTATTATGTCTTCTATTTTAGCTTAGTTGTGATTATCTACAAAGTGCCCAGTGTCTGAGCATCCACATTACAGGCCAAATATGAGAAGAATAGCTTGTAAATATTTTACTCCTCTTAAGTAAAGGTCACTGAAAGCAAACACTAGAACCTAGAATCCTCTGAACTCAATGAATGTCCCAGTATAGATCCCATAGCATTCTCAGTCCTATCAATACCTTTATTTGATCACCGAGAAACACTTTCGTCTCCTTAGAGCCAGCCTTTTAAATATCTCCAATTTCCAGGCTCTCCTCTGGGTACCTGGGCTACACTTTGTCCTGTCAGTTGCTTTGCACTTTATCGATTATCTTTAAATATTGTAATATCCTAGACACTCGATAGAGTACCTAGCACAAATATGCCCATAAGAGTTTGTTGAATGAAACAAGTCTTTAGAGAGTGGCAATTTTTTTTTTCTTTTTGTCATGTCAGTTTACTACTTATTGGGGTTTTTTTTTTCCCCTTCACTTTATCCTGTTATCTGAACTTTTTATATCTACAAGCCTGAATAGGTTTTATATCTACTAACTTCATTTGTTTTTAGTTTTGAACAAGACTTGCTTGCTAATTCCTTATTGGGTTTTCATGTTTTAATTCTTCATTCGGAGTGATCTTTTGTGTTCACTTCCTTTCCATTAATTTTTGATTCCCTCCCTCCAAGCTGTACTGCACTCAGCATTCTCTCTTCACTCATGCACACCATTCTCGTTGTATTTTTCTGCGCCTGATAATCTCACTCTGTAGGTCTTCTGGTGTCTTTTTCTGAGCATAGTGTAGTCCTTTCCATTAAATTAGGATCTCTTTGAAACAGGTACTCCTGTTTTGTACAACTTCTAATGTAATTGTCAGGCCCTCAGCCCATTTTTCAGAAATTTGGTATCATTTTAATTATTACGTATACCAAATTTTCTGATGAAGTCAAGGTACATGTGTACTGTTAAATTATTATAGGTACACCAAATGGCGGCCCTGGGGTTATATGGTCAGATCCTCAGAGTATCCTTTTCTGTAACATTTTAAATGAAAGGAATTAAAACTTCAGGTGGAACAACCAAGGAAGGAAATAGGAGGAACTACTTTTAGAATCCACCTAACAGTAATTATAGAAACCAAAAAATAACCAGATCAGACTACTCTGTTTTTTGTTTTATCTGAATGTATTTCCTAACTCCTTCTTAAGTTATTGTGTTTTAAAGTTTTTAAAAATATTATTAGATCCTGAGAAATGTGCTTTGATTTCCATCTTGAACTGCCTGTAGCATCACTAGGCTGCTGGGGACATCTATAATCAAAGGTTTGGATTCCCTTTCAAATGCCTATCTGAAGCTTGTACTTCTGGTGGCCATATAATGGGATTTAACAGGCTTTATTACCTACTTACTTGAATTGTCATATTTAATTCTTCTTCCAGTAGCAAACTAAGAAGGCAAGAAATAATTTCTTCTATTTGAAACCTACTTTGAGTGAGTTTGTAGAAGCTATTCTGATCACAAATAAAAATCTTATATTAAAAACAACTGAGGAAATGACTATGGAAAGCCAGAAAGCTAGATTTATTTCTTTTATAGTTGAATAAAATGTTTATACCATAAGCAATAATTGAAACTTTAAAAATCATTTTAAAATCCTCTTATGAAAGCAGTCTGTTCCTCTGGAGTGTCATCAGTTTAAATGCAAAGATATAACAAATACCATTTGGGGCTATAACTATGTTATTCCACGCTTTGAAAGGGCCTTCATTAGGCTAAACGACACAACCTGTAATATGTTCCATATGTAGTATTTTGAAACCTTTTGTTTGGTTTCTAACTAGACAGAGAGGAAAAGAAAGAGTCCATTTTCTCCTCTTGGGATTTATCTTACAAGGTCCATCAGATGGAGCTGAGCAAACCGGGAACTATTTCTCCTTGTCTAGCTCCTGTATGTTTATTCCCCCCTTATAAAAACCGAGGGACTAGCAATTTCTTTTATGAACGGGGACCAAAGGGAGATAAATAGACCTTGCGGGAGAGGAAGGTCAGGTTCAAAGTTTTTCTTTCCGCTGGATTCAGGAATAAGCACATGAAAAGACTGGCCAAACAGGCAGCAGGCATCTGATGGTTAAGCCCTAACCGCCCCCCCTCCCCGCCCCGCGCCCCGGACTTTTTATGTACATAAGCAGAAGTCGCTGGAGCAGCTGCGGCGCATTAGTTCCAATAGTTTAGCAGGCTGTTTCGTAGCGCTGACAAAAGCCTCGCTCGCCGTGGCTTCCCTCCATGTTCCTCTGCCCCGCGAGCTCGGCGGTGAGCCTTGGCAGGGGATCGGCAGAGGAGGGGTGACGTTCGCGAGGCTTCCGCCGTGGAGTGAGCTCGCCTCCCCTGCTCCCAGCCCCGTCTCCGCCGAGAGACTGAGGCAGGCGGCCGAATGAACTAGCAGCGGTTGGCTCCGACCTGCTTCCCCGGACCTCTCCCCGGGAGCCCGAGCGAGGCAGTCACTGGAAAGAGGCCAGGCAACCACGTTGTCCTGGATCACTGCCAAGTGTACAAAGTTGACCGCGAAAATGGCTCAGCAGACGACAAGCCCGGACACCTTAACAGTCCCTGAAGTGGATAATCCGCATTGTCCAAACCCCTGGCTGAACGAGGATCTTGTGAAATCCTTGCGGGAAAACCTGTTGCAGCAGGAGAAGCCCAAGACCTCCAGGAAATCGGTGTCTCCCAAGCTCTCACCCGTGATTTCGCCGAGAAATTCCCCCAGGCTCCTGCGCAGGATGCTTCTCAGTAGCAACATCCCCAAACAGCGGCGGTTCACCGTGGCACATACGTGGTAAGGTTTGCACGGATGAGCAGACATGGTGGCCAGGTGCCTCTGGGTGATTTTTGCTCCTCCTGCCTTTCACTTTAGGGGAAGGAAGGAGAGTGGAGGACTGTCTTCACTCTTCACCCATGATTTATCGGAAATAATCTACCTTAATATAAATCTGACAGATGTCCAAGTCAGGGCAGAAATCCTTGAGATTGGTAACAGGAGCCTTTGACATGGGTGGTGCTCCAAGTTCAATTCCTATTGCAAGTTCCTACAAGAAAACTGGGTTCCAGATGTCAAATAAGAACGCAGGTTTTTTTCCAATACTGACATGGTGGCGTTTCTTTGATTCCTAAGCTAGTAGCCCTGCCAGATCCTGCAACAACCTAGGGAGGGAAAGGACCAGAAAGGAGAGAAGAATATCGTAGTTTGTTCTCTTTCCTGCATGACCTTCCGATTCAACAGAGATGTGTATGGAGCGTGTGTGTGGGTGGGTGTGTAAAATAGTGTGTCCCAGTAAAACCCCTCCTAGCTACTGACTTTAGTATATTTGTAATCTCAACGTGCCTTTTCAGTGGGTTTAGGAATGCCAGTGCAAAAAGTTTCAGGCTGGTACTTGGCAATATTGCTCTGTTCTTCGCATATGAATTCTCTGTTTTGTCAGTATTTTTATTTGCTATATGCATGTTTTTATCTGCTATAATAGGTGACTCTGTTTTATGCGTATGGTGCCAGCTAGGTGTCTAGACAATTCTTGGTATTTTCATGCTGTCATAAAACAAATATTAAAATAAATCATTGCGTGAGCTTATTATGGTGTTTCTGCCTGAGAAGAGGCAATTCTAGGCTATGATCAGAGAAAGAGGGATCTGTGATACACAGTTGGTTAATTTCAGGCAGTAGTAAGTTCTATACACTACTCTGTGTTTTGGCAAAATGAATATTATGATGAAGAAAACAGGCATAACAGAAAAAAAAAATAGTGACTGAATAGAAAAAAAGTTGAAACTGACTGAATGATTTTTATACAGCTTTTCCACAGAACACGAAAAAGTATACCAGGAATGGATAAAACAAAACAAACACCACCTCCCCCAAAATAAATCCAGAATCAAGACTTCTAGGAAAGAAGCAACAATAAAAGGAAAGAATCAAAATCTAAACTTAAGCAACATGACTCTACCCAGGCATGCATTCATGTCAGAGATGAAAACAGCCAACAAAGGAAATAAAAGGCATGACCCACCCAAAGAAACATCTGACCTTAGAATTGCCGTTTTAAATAGCTAGATCTTTGATCTGGGAAGTGTTCTTATTTTCCCCAAGATTTTAACTAAGTGGTATTTCTAAGTTTAGTTAGATATAAGGCTCCTAAAAGAGGCAAGACAAACATTGAATTTTTCAGTCTTGAAAAAATGATGGAAAAGGATGACTTCTCTCTCAGGGAGATATTTGTGAAAAAAATTTATCAGAGATAAGCAGTGAATGAAAGGTGTAGCTGAACTCTGGGAGATGCTCTGAGGGAGAGGGATGGCTTGAGATGAAATATCAAGTGCCTGAACAGGAGAGCTGGCTGGAGTTCAGAAAGGGTCAGAGCCAGAATTTGGGCATGTGCTGTCCCTTTTGGATGAGATGCCTTTTAAATTATAGTTCCTAAAGTGTACCTGTTGCTGAATGGGTAAGCCTCCACGCAGACACTTCATTTCTATTGGAGTGAAGCAACCTCAAGTTCAACCGAAGGTTATCGGAACTATTTGGACAAGTTGAGATGTAAGGAAGGCAGGAAATCTCATGAAAACAGGCTTTCTTTTGAAATTTCTGGCACTTCCTTTTCTGATGCTGTTTGGAGAAACTCCAAGAGTACAATTTCTGCCAATCCTTCGTTGTGGTGTCTCCGCCAGATGAAGGAGATGTCGAAAGAGCAATGGAAATGAGAAAGAAAAATCATGATATCAATTCTCAGTAACTTGAGGGCAGACAGTATCCCTCATGGAAAAAGCATCCGGCAGGGCAGTTGGAAAGAGTACTTCACATTTTCCTTTTTGGTTCAACAAGACCCAAGATGTTCATAATACCCATGGGTGTCTTTTGACAAATATCATTCCATCTGTGCTTTCACTTCTTGGACTAAGCATGACCCAGAATTTAAAAAGTATATTCCAAATTGTGCTGATTATACACACACACACACACACACACAAATACATATTAATATCTAAACTGTCACTACCACCGCCATGGTCAAATCCTCTCCTCCTCTTAAATTAGATCATCAGTCATTTAATTACACACCAGGTGTGTCTCTGCCTCAGAATGTTGTTTCCTATGCCTGATACTCCCTTCCATTCAATATGCGTATGTTTACTACCTACTGAGTCCAAAGTGTTTATCTTGTACCTACTGATTACAAAGTTGAACAAGAGCTATTCCTTGGTTTCAAATTACTTATACTACAGTATATTTTTTAAAAAAAATCACACTGGAAAGCATCTGATTAAGATAATCACTTTGCTCTACAACACACTCCCCAAATCGTAGTGGACTGACACAGTAAATATTTATTTCTTGCTTCTGCTTCTTGTGGGGAGCTAGCCTGACCTGGGTAGTTCAGGGACCCTGGGTCCTATTATCTTATGGTTCCGCTATTGGTAACACATGGTTTCCAAGTTTGCCAGGCTCCACTGAATCAGAGAAGAGCACAGAAGATGGCATTGGTGAGGTTTTATAAGGCAGTTCTAGAATTTCACCCATTGCTTATCCCAGGATTCCTCAGAAAGAAGTCAGTTCTGTGGCCACATCTAAATTCCAAGGAGGCTGGGAAACCTGTCTCAGTCCTGTTACCAAAAAAAAAAAAAGTGCAAGTCACTCAGTCATGTCCCGACTCTTTGCGACCCTGTGGACTATGCAGTCCATAGAATTCTCCAGGCCACAATACTGGAGTGGGTAGCTTTTCTCTTCTCCAGGACGTCTTCCCAACCCAGGGATCAAACCCAGGTCTCCCACACTGCAGGCGAATTCTTTACCAGCTGAGCCACAAGGTAAAACAGATGTGGGTAATGGCCAGCCTGTGTCAGTCACAATGTGCTAATGGCTATTGGTTCTCCCTCTATACCATAGTTGAGTTCATGGAGTAACATCTGTGATGAACATCTCTGCAGACCTCCTGGATGAGGATCATACAGAGCAATTCTGGTTTTGACAAGTCTATTGACTGGGAAGTCCTTGCTTATATACAACTGAAGGCTCCTTCCCTGCCATTGTCATTCTTGGTTCTTGGATCTGCTTTGGAAACCCTGTAGCTTCAGTCTCTCGTGTCTTCCATAATTTAGACCTTAAGGCAAGAAGCTTGGAGTAACCCATCCCAGGACCCTGCTCTACTCATCTTGACAAGCCCATTAATCAACATAGTCAGTGTTATCATGCTTTTTAAGAATTCTTCTCTTTTCTTAACTAAACACCCTAAGTTATTTCATGTTTATATGCTGTATTTATCAGGTTGATCCTGGTTGTTCTTAACCAGGCTTCATTTGGATTTTCACAAACTATTTGAAGAATAGTTTACTGAAAAAGACACAGTACTCCATGTGCCATGTGACTCTTGGACAGAGAGTATCTGAGAAGTTAAATTACTTACATTAAAATTTGACTTCCCATGTACAAGTTACTTACTATAGGCTTATTTCACTGGTACCGTTTCCTGGGATTGATAATAGTATTCACTTGGTGTTGTGGTTTTATTAAATACATTTATGTATAAATTAAAGTGTTTTGCATAGGGACAGATACTTAATGAGGGTCATTATAAACTAATATTTCCTGTATTATGTGTCCTTTAATCCAGTCTTGCTCAGGCTGGATCTTAAAGCAGGATGTGACTTAGTTACCAAAGGACTTCCTTGGTAGCTCAACTGGTAAAGAATCTTGCAATACAGGAGACCCCGGTTCAATTCCTGGGTCAGGAAGATTCCCCTGGAGAAGGGATAGGCTACCCACTCCAGTATTCTTGGGCTTCCCTAGTAGCTGAGCTGGTAAAGAATCCACCTACAGTGTGACCTGGGTTCCCTTCCTGAATTGGGAAGATCCCCTGGAGAAGGGAAGGGCTGCCCATTCCAGTATTCCGGCCTGGAGAATTCCATGGACTGTATAGTCCTTGGGGTCACAAAGAGTTGGACATGACTGAGTAACTTTCACTTTCACTTTGGTGACTAAACAACAACCTCATTTTAAAATGTTTACCCTGTCAGTTTTTCATGGATGGGAAAAGCTTTAAGTAACAATTACATCCCTAGCTAATGTTCACTGAGTGCTGGTTCTCCATCTGACGCCATGTGTCAGGTTAGGACCCTCTTGTGTTTATACTTCTCACCGCTTTGTTTTTCCATTTTTACTTAATATCTAGTACTTTGTGGTCTAGTCATTATAGATGAGGCTGTGTTTTCATCAGTGTGGGGAATTTCCTGTTATATCAGCATAAATGTCACTGGAATTTCTGGTGAAGAAAACTTTCAGTGTAAGTTTATTTCAGGAAAATCTTTGTATTTTTCATGTTTTTTCCTCACTTTACCCTGGGTGCTATGCACCAAATGAAGGAAAGTGTTCTAGAGTGTGTAGTAGGCAATAGGATTTCTTCGGGCAAGATACTGTCCAGGTAATACGTGTCTTATCTTTAAAATTTCTGTTGTGTGTGTGTTTAATTACAACATATCCAAAGGTAGAAAAAGCACTTAGCAACATCCTTAAACAACAAAATAATTCCTTTAGGTAGATTTTTGAAAGGTCTTTTTTAGGAGGCTTTTAGAAAATCTTAAAAGATTTTTAGGGAGCTAGATAAGTTTTTTTGACCATAACTTTTGCTTATTATAAACTTTACTAGGCATTGGCTTTGGATATAACATTGCTCATGTTTAAAAGTAAAAATTTCCTTTCTTGAGTCATAATTTCTTCAGCAACTATAGTTGTTTTTAATGGTTGGTTGTTGTTTAAGAGAGAAATGCACTATAAATTTTATTCAAGTTACAGAATGGGCCAGAAACCCTTTATCACCTACAAAGAAGAAATCCCACCTTTAGAGAGCTTATAGGTCCAACACAAACACAACCCCATTCACAAACACACCCACACACACCCAAGTAGTTTTTCAAAGCTGTAATTTAGAGATTCTATTTGAGAACTCTCTCCTTTGTTCCAGCTCTGTTGTTTGCCCATCTTAACTTTAAGGTTATATTTTCTCCGTCACTTATAGTGGTGATACCCAGAGAAGGGCATTGCTGGTGCTGCCCATTGCTGGAGCTGGAAACTCAGAGGTGGGCTCTGGGTAGTGTGAAACAAGGAGGTGGGGAGGAAATTTCCTGGGGGAGAGTTTCTGAGATGCACAACAGGAAGTAATGCCAGCAGGGTAGGTGGGGCCAGATGGCTGAACTGTGTCCCTGGTGTAACTGGCTGTGTGCCTTCCCTGGAAATCCTGGGGCACTGCAAGTTAAAAGTGACTATAACTTTTGAAAAGTCTGATTAACCTTTCCTAAAATCAGAAGACCTCAGGAAGACATTCATCTTAAAGAACTTGTTAATCGCTTTGTAATATTAAAGAAATTCCTGGAGGATGAAATGACAACCCACTCCAGTATCCTTGGTGGGGAAATCCCATAGACAGAGGAGCCTGTGGGGATATAGTCCATGGGGTTGCAAAGAGTTGGACACGACTGAGCCACTGAGAATTTAAGAAATTCCAAAATAAAAATGTGACAAATAGTAACTAAAGAAAGTGAAGAAAACAATGAAGTAACATTGCAATTTATTACGCGTATGTACTTCCTGTGACCTTTGACGTTTATCTTAAAGAAATAGAAGATATATTAAGTGTGTCTGTGCCAAAGTCATTCTACTAGTGGTGAAATTACTTTCAGGCAAAACAGCCTTTCTAATAAACTTGGTAGAAATGCTGAATGAGAAAAAAATTTAAAAAATTGTCTCAAAGTTCATTAAAATAATTTTTAAAGTTATTCTTTATTCTTTATATAAGTATCTTTATAAATAACAAGCTCTTGTGAGATTACTGAATTAATTGAGCTTTGGAGCTTCAGTACATTTTTCTGTTCATTAAACAGAAAACTACCAAAATTGTTCTTCAAGTAGCAGCTTGAGGAAGAAGCTTTACTATCACCAGTGTGGCAAAATTATATCGTTTTTTAAATGGTTTTGCTGCTGCCGGGGAGGAGGGGGGTGGGAACCAAAGCAAAACATGTTTTAAACCATGAGGAGTTTAACATAGCAGAAGTCATGTATTTCCAGTTCTGTGGTCACTCAATATTGGACCTTAATTACCAACCTTTTTAAATTGTAGACTCTATTCATAAGTCATATGGATAGAGAGGCATTTGATATTTACAAGTAAAAATTGACTAATTAAATTTACCAAGTGATAACAAGCTAAGTACATTTAAGATAAGTAATTAAAAACCAGTTCCAACTTGCTGTTGTAAGTTAGTGAGGTATATGCCTCATGGGTAAAAACAGGGGATAGAGCGGTTTAATAATTATGTGACTCATAAAAAGGCTTCAGGGCCTTCAGGATGAATGGTATTCACTCTAGAACACCATCTGGAAGCCATGATTTGGGGCAGGAAATGTGGAAATCTGTGGATAGAATAAAAAATTGAATCTAAACTTTTACTGCATCTTCAACTATGTACCATCTTAACACACCAATCTCTTCTACCATATATACAAAGCAGAAGAAAATCATTGTATGTTCAATTTTAAGGACATAAAGGCTGTCTAACTATCTCAAATGAAGTACTTATTCTCGAAATGAGATCTTGAGTTGATATCAGAAGGAATTGTTTGATTTCACTTTGGACTTAAAACTATAGGTTCATAAAAACACACCTTTCTAACCTGAGACTTATTCTAACAATACCGTGGTGGCTCAAATGGTTGAGAATCTGCCTGCAATGTGGGGAGACCTGGATTCCATCCCTGGGTAGGGAAGATCCCCTGGAGAAGGGAATAGCTACCCACTCCAGAATTCCATGGACAGAGGAACCTGGCAGGCTATACTCTATGGGGTCTCAAAGAGTTGGACATGACTGAGCAACTTTCACACGTATATAAAAATGATTTAGCTCCTGCTGTATGTCAGATATTTCATGTACATTAATCCTTCAAAAGAAACAAGCTTGAATTTAAGTATTATTAGTTGTATTCTACATATGCAGATGCTGAGTCCCAAGGAAACTGATACATAATCAAGATCATTCAACTAGACAGCCATGAAATGAACTGACTTAAAACTTGAACCAAGGTTTGCCTAACTCTCCATCCTGTGTTCTTTCAGCATTACTTTCCTTTGGGTTAAGAATCATGTTCACATTTATTTGTTTCTCTACCCTGCTTGTATATGGAACCTGTAACAATGGATATTCAATGATTTTACGAAATGGTGGTTAGTTAACAGAAGGGGAGGAACAGAGCCCTTTCTTAATGTGGAATCTCAGTTTACTTGTTTAACACCTGTAGCTCATATGAACGTAGCCATCTTTTTGTTTCCATAAAAATACATGTGTGAGTAGGAGAAATAGATGTCCTTGGAGAAGGAAGGTTTTAAGGTCAGCAGAAAACATTCTGATATAGAGTAGTTTTAGAATAAGACTGAGATCAAGACAAAACCAATTAGAATATAGTTTCATTTTCAGTGATTCAGAGAAAAAGGCATGAAAGACTTGAATTCTAAAGAAAAAGATCAGGTCAGAAATCTATTACGGTCAGGTTCCGTAAGAGCCGGCTGGAAATGATGGTCTGCGGGCTCAAGTCACTAAGCAACAGAGCAGCGGACTGCCTAGTAACCAGAGCTGGCAGGCTGACTGGGACTGACCGGGCGGCTAGACAGGGGGACCACGGCCCATTTGACCTCAAAACACTCTCCTTCTAGTCATCTGCCAGCCTTCCTGCCCAGTCCCCCCATTTTGGAAAGGCCTCTTGGACTTAACAGGAGATCTGCTTTCATAATGGAAATATCTCTGGGCCCAGAAGTAAATGCTGTCTGTCTGTTTTCTTTAAAAGGGCATTTCTGAGATTCTTTGGGTCAGTACATCATAAATAAAATGTAAAGTTTAATGAGAGGAAAGAAAGTGAAAGTGAAAACATTGGGATTAATGGCTCAGCTTTGGGTTTTCATGAGCAAATATGTACAAGGCTAAATTGCCTGACTTCATTTGGTGAGATCTATCTTGAGCTCTGAGAGCACAGTGTTGCCATTTATTTAACACTTTCTGTCTTATGCTGTCTTCTTTTTCATTGTGTGTCTTTTGACTGTGTAGCTGGAACATAAATTCTTGAAAAGTAGGAGCCCTCACATGAATCAATCTTTGTATCCACTGTGAGGGGCTATGCCACCTGTATAATATGCATTTAGTAAATATTTGTTCTTTAATTGCTGTTCTCTCTTTTGCTGTTGTTCTTACGCCAAACACCTGGAGAGATCTATAACATTCCAGTCTAGAAGTCTTGGTTATGTTGTGCTTGATTGCACAATAGTGGAAAGAAGTTTCAAACTGAATGATTAACCATATTTTGGACTTTGTTACCACAACTCTGTATGTATGAGTGAGTGTGTGTTCTGGATTTACACAAACCTTGGCTAACATGATTTGACTTTAGTATATCTGAATGAATTGGTATATGATACTGTCACTAATTTTCAACTTCAGTAACTTTTAGTTTAGACTTTGAAATAATTTATGCCTGTTGTATTCTGAAAAATATGTAAGTATATTTATAATTCATGGTGAATTACTGAATAACTTGCTTGTTAAACTCTTATGACTAGTTCTTATGTCTTATAAGTCATAGTGATTCAGTTATACACAAGACCTAGGCTTATAAAAGAAATGAGAAGATTTTGAGGAGAAATTTGAAACAAGCAAAAAAGAAAAAAAACCCAGAACACTCTGCATAGTTGTTTTTTGTTTGGTTTTAGTTTTTTAGTAAGAAGTTTGGAGAAATTTGAACTGATGGAAACAAAGCATCACTTCTCCAAAGTAGATCTTCAGAATAAGTAAAATTGAATAATAGAAAAAAATGTTTGAAGAGATTTAGCATAGACAGGTTATTTTAATGTAAATGTTTTGCCTAAAGTTCATGCCCACTTTTACCTTGCAGTTCTTTCAAACCAACTGATTTCCTTTCCATTATTCTTATGAGATAGCACTCTGATTAAATTAACTATAATTAAAATAAAGTGACTTTGTATATTCTAATTAGTAGAGTACGTAGGGCTTTTTTTCATTTTCTTATATAGCTGATTTCGCATTTATATAGGTAAATGGTAAGTGTGTATTGTTGAGCTTTGTAAAGAAAGCAACTTTCTGACTAATAAGGTTATTTGGATTATCATTTCTGCTTGTTTACCTTCTTTAGGTTTATAGTATTTGTTTTACTTCGCAGGGTGATTTCTTTTTTTTATGGCTTTCTATTGAGTGGGTGCCAGATAGAACAGTGTGTGATTTATTGGTAGTAATAACTAAAACATATATGAATTGGAGGCTGATGACGCACAAGGCCAAATGCGAAGGCGCGCCTCTGAATAGAACCAGGTTTCTTTAATAAAGCCCTCTTACAATAACAATAGCAGGGTCATTAATGGTGTGCTCATTCCTGTATCACTTGCCCAGTTTAAGGTACACCTGTGGATCATTTGTACCATGTTGTATTTAATTTTTTTAGTGGAGTTATATTTTTATTTAAAGGCCTATCTGTTTAAGCATGAAGCCTTATATCCTTATTATTATAAATTGGAAACCAGTGTCACTTATCATATATAGATGATAATTGGGCAAAAATACAATTGAAAAATAGAGCAGGTTAAATGGATTCAAGTTAAACTAGATGCTGTGACCTGCAGTGGTTCTGAGCCTGAGGTCTGCTCTCAGCCTAAAATGGCAGTTAGTGATTAATGTAGAATTGTGAAAGGCCGATGGAGTCCTTCGCCTTAAGGTAATAAGCATGACTGAAAGGGATTTGGAAAGAAAATAACCTCATCATTGCATCCAACGTTTAATTCTATCAGTGACATCCCCTATGCTTCAAGCCGTCCTGGTGCGTCAGATGCTCTAATGTTTCAACTGAGTGGTCCTGAATCACTGATATTTCCACTGTTGGAAGACGGGCATCTGTTTTTGAAGGACATTTGTTCTTTGGGTCTGAATCCCTTAGTTGGTGGTAAACACACTGAACTTGGATTAGGTAATTCCAATTCTTAAGCAGAAAGTCAGGTATTGGTACCCTGTTTTTACCACCCTATAATTATTGGTTATATGGCTGAATGTCCCCTGAGGGCAAAATTGTCCCCAGTTGAGAAGCACTGATCTAGAACCACTGATCACTTTATTCACTAGTGTATCCCTAGCACCGTCTTGTTGTGATACAGAAAGAGGGCCCAAAATGTACTGTCTGCTCCGACTCTGCTATTCACTTACTATGTGATCCCAGGGGTATTATTTCAACTCCACAGATCACAATTTGGTGCATCCATAAAATGGAATTATTGTTAATTCATTCCTTACTTCTTAGAATTATTTAAAAATTCAATGATATACTTAATGAAAAGACTTTTTGACAAGAATAAAGTGCTTTTCAAATGTCACATAAAAAGAGTCATGGAGGAACACTGAGGGTGATCTGAACCTCCTAAAATCCAGGAGCTTAATTCATCTCCTACTGTGTGTATGTAAATTGCTGTGTGGGATGCTATTGGGGTGTTGTCTTTGCTCTCTAGGATTGTGATCAGATGGAGATAGAATATGATTACTCAAAATAACCATAAAGCATTAGTAGTTGCCATAACTAAGTACAAAGAGTGGTGGAGTTTATAGGAAAGAAGAAAGTGTTTCCTGTGGTGGGAATCATAATAAGACTTGAGGTGGAGTATGACATAGAATAGTCACAAACAAGGCCCATACTGAATTTTTACTTAGATTATATTATTTAAATATTTATTTATTTGGCTGTGCCAGGTCTTCGTTGCAGCTTGCAAGATGTGTCTTTAGTTGTGGCATCCAAACTTCGTTGTGGCATGTGGGATCTAGTTCCTTAACCAGGGATCAAACCCATGCCCCCTGTGTCTGGAGCTCAGAGTCTTAGCCACTGGACCGCCATGGAAGTCCTTTAGATTATGTTATTTGATATTCATGGCAACTTAGTTAGGTTTAGGTTTAATTATCACATTTTACAAGGAGGAAAGTGGGGCCTAGAAAAGAATTGGATGTGAACATAAAGCCTAGAGGAGTTGAGTAAGGAGAGAACTGGAGTGAAATATGGAAGGACAGAAAGTGGCAGGAGGTAAGTTCTTTTCACCAAAGGAACAAGATCAACCAATATGGGGATTATATGGGTTTTGAGTGAGATTGGGTACAGCTTAGAGTGTCTCTGCAGAAGGTGACCATAAATGTAAGTTGGAATCAAGTTTCAGAGGTCAGCTAACATTCTCTCTCTCTCTCTCAGACACCCACACCCACACTCATACATGTATGCACACCAGGGATTTATATGCTTATGTGAAACATGATTAGTTTTATCTTTCTCAACAGCTTTACTCCAAATAAAAGAAAGTGACATTTTGAATTATTACCCTGCCTCAAGCTTGCTAAACCACAAGTGTGTGCACTGAACACTTAAGGATTGGAATGTGAGATTTAGTTCAATTAGACCAATCTAAACCATCTTTCAGCTACTTAATGCCTTCTACTCCTTCTAAGATAATCCTCCAGAAAAAGAATACATGGTTGTATTTCCATTCAAACGAGATGTGTTAATTCCACCCGTGGCACTTTTGTTCTGATGCACAGACCAGAGACACTATTTATGTGAGGACTCTATCTGCCTTTTCATTAAATTGCATAATATAATGCTTAAAACATGCCCAGCAAGTCTGATGGACTGTATGCAGAAAACCATTTGTCTCCTAAGGTACTTTTTCTATTTCAAGACTGGCTCACCAGGATAAGAGTCAGGTGCTAAATATCCCATTATCTTCCATCTATTCAAACAATAATTTCTGAGTGCCTACTTTGTATCTTGTAACTCTTCTGAAGATATAACACTGAGTAAGAAAGACAAAGTCCTGTCCCCCCACCCCCACATGGAACATGTATTCTAATGGGGAAGAAGACAGTATATAAATAAGTATTCCGGTAGCTCAGAGAATAATAAGTACAATAAGGAAGAATAAAGCTGGGTAAGGGGTGCGTGTGTGCACATTACGTCCCTTCAGTCATATCCAATTCTTTTCGACTCTATGGACTGCAACGCACCGGGCTCCTCTGTCCGTGGGGGTTCTCTGTGCCAAAGGGTTCTCCTCCAGGGCTTCTTCCCAACCCAGGGATCAAACCTGCATCTCTTATGTCTCCTGCATTGGCAGGCAGGTTCCTTACCACTAGCTCCACCTGAGAAGTCAAGGGGACAGAGCTGTAAATACCTTTTCGGGGAGGACTCTATATGGTGACATTTGAATAGAGGTCTGAAGAAGGTGAGTGATTACACTGAGAAAGCATTTCAGGCAGAAGAAATAACAAGTGCAAAGGTCTGAGGGATGATGTGATTGATGTATTTGAGGAAGGGGGACATTATAGAAGATGAAGTCCGAGACGTAGAAGGGAGTCACATCGTGTCGTATTTTGAGGCTGTGGTGGGATTTTTCTTGGTGATGACTCTGGTGTTTTGAAGGGAGAAGTGTTAGCAATGGGAGTGCCTGCCTCAGGGAGGGGCACAGGCCGTCTTAAGTTTTGGAAAAATCATTCCTGCCCCCTTGTAGAAAATAGAGATGTGGGGCAGAAGAGAAAACAGAGACCAATTCAGATACTGTTGCAGTAATCCAGGTGAGATACAACAGGTATAATGTAGGTAGGTATAACGGTGGTTCAGAGCAGAGTAGTAAAGTGAAAGGTGGTTAAGAAATGGTCACAGTTCTCTCTGCAAGCAGCAGAGGAGAGCAAGAAAGATACCTCTTTCTCCTTTAGCTAAGGTGGTGCAACAACATGGAGGGGAGTAGCCACCACATCAGAGGGCTGAAATAATGGGCAGCTGTTAGACCTGAGTTCGATCCCTGGGTTGGGAAGATCCCCTGGAGAAGGAAATGGCAACCCACTCCAGTACTCTTGCCTGGAGAATCCCACAGAGAGCCTGGTGGGCTACAGTCCATGGAGTCACAAAGAGTCGGACAAAACTGAGCGACTAACACACACACACACACACACACATTAGAGTCAGAGCAAGAATATGGAAACTCACAATGGAAAATTTTGAGGGGGTGTCGGGGAGTGGGGGACTTAGACTCCGGGGGATTTACAGAGCCAGTGGTGGGTGAGAGTCTGGTGATGAACAATCCCCTGGCAGTCTTGGACCTTTTGTGGTGATGACTGTGTATCAGAGACAAGAATCTCATTTGAGGCCATGTAGTTAGACAAGTAACAACTCTTAGGCTGGAATGGCCAGCCTCTGGGGTCTATCTGTTGAAATTCATTCCAGGCACTCTAATTCAGCTGCAGTGCATTTATAGGAAAGGAAGAGACAGGCAATGAGAACCAGCTGGCCAGGTCTGTCAATGTTTCTCTGGTAAAGCCATGTTCTTCCCACCCCGTTACCATACATTCATGCTCCGGGGATGAGAAATGTGATGGAAGATACAGAAAGGCGATTGGGAAATTGCTAGTTTCCAGACGTATGGCCCTAGGGCAGATTTTCTAATGTGAAGTTACCATTCTCCCTGCCATCCCCCCCACCCCGTTCCCCACCCCAAGCCCCGCTGCATTGGATACAAAATCTTATTCTTAAGCATGATGTTAAAAATAGATACTGAAGAATTGAAAAAAATTTCTGAAAAAATACATGTGGTACTTACCACAATGGTTCATGCATATAGTGATAGTTATTACAATGGTACTGCTTATATTAAATAAATAGATTTTATGTGTAGGCCTAAGTTATTTTTTAAAGAGAGCAAGACCGTGCAGCATTTTAAGATTTATTCAGGGATGTTTTCATAATCATCCTTGTAAACAAAACAAATATGAAAATAGAGCTTAGCTTTCTCTTTGGAGTTTGAATTGTTGCTTTGTATTGCCTGCCTGCAAATGGATACTAGGTAAACCTGGCTGTTACTAGGAAATATGATCTGTGTCAGGAGGTTGACCTGCAAAGCAACATGTGCAAAGTTTTTTTTGTTTGTTTGGTTTTTTTGCCCTAAGGGAAAGGGCGAGCGCTGGCACCTTTTCACCTGTAAGGATTATGTAGCTTTCGTTGTGATTGATAGGCTGGCTTCTCTTCCAGAAATGCTCCTGGTATGCGTTTTATGTTCTGACAGAGCCGTGGCTTTGCTGTTCAGCACGTCATCCCCATGAAGACGTGGGCAGGCTTTTGTGCACTGGCGCTTGTAGCCTGGGAAGCATATTTCAACACACTTCAACACACCATCCAGAATTGGCTAGAACATGCCTGTCACTCCCAGCTGACTCTGATGACGCTCTTGCCAACGTAGATTTACATCAACATGATTCTTTACTGGAAAAAGCTCATTCAGATTATACAGGGTGGCCCATTTAAAAGAGGCACAGCATCAGTTTGAGGAGAGCTGAATGTTAAGGGAAGCACCATAAGAAACACACTGCCAATTAAATGTTCCACAGAGCACAGAATTATAGTCAGCATCACTCAAGAAGATTTTCCCTTCAGAAATTGTATGTTACTCCAAGTTTTAGAGAGTGCCTTATCCTGCAAAGAGAACCCTTCCATTCTAGACTTTCCTTCTCAGCATGCAGAATTTCTAGCCTCTTCTTTCCCTATTTGCATAATCCTAACTTGAAAGTATGAGATTCAATAGGATGTGACAGCCTCGAATTCTTTACCTTCCCCAAATTCAATTTGCCGAGTCAGTGGATAAATAGATTTTACTCCTAGTATAAAACCTTTTGGCATATGTCCATCTTGTTTTTTGACTCATCCTCAGTATCCTAATGAATGTTTGGGATAGGCATATTACTCAGATGCGTGGGTCTATAGACAGGAAATCCCAGCACTCAAAAATAAAAGCTGTTGCCATAGCTATTCAGAAAAAACACAAAGCTCTCTTTGCTGTGCAAAAGAAAAATTCAATATCAGTGGCACATGACCTGTGATGACTATTATTATGACCCTGCACGACTCACCCTTCATTTTCGTCATCCTGGTCTATTCTCAGTCATTACAGTAATGGATACAACTGAATGGGTTTGCAATTTTACCCCTTTTCTCAAGACAACCAGAAGGATTTTCAATGACACATGCTTTGATCTGTCTGCTTTTAAATCTCTTAAGCAGGGCAGCTCTAGGCATCTTCCTCTCAGAAGATTTTACAATCCTAATACACCTTGTCATGAGTTCTATATTTATGCTTGTTTAGACACATCAAAGTCAGGCTTTTTACCAGGAGCAACCTAGAAAGTTAAGGCCATCAGCTTCTTGTTGTAGCCAGGCAGTTACTGTCAGACCTAGTAATAATGAAGATTGACCTTGTAAAGTGACCAAAAGTTGTGGGCTGCAGTATGGGGATACTAGAAAGCATTTTGCTGTGTTGTTCTTCTGCTGTGTTTTGGCTAGAATTAGTATTATGGTCACAGTTAATTGTGAAGTGTTCTCTTGGATCTGTATATAGTACAGAGGGAAGAAAAGATGTAGAAATAAGAGTCTTCCCCTGTGAATTAACATACAAAATCTACGCTTAATGCAGCAGAGAGGCAACACTTTAAAGAGATCTGTTGGCATGCCAATGAGATTGGTGGGAATTTGAATAGGTATGAAAGAGAATCACAGAAGAAAAAAATTGACAGTGCTTTTTCGAAACATTGTCCATGAGAGAGAAACTGTTGGTTAATAGACTGACACTGAACATTCAGAATACGTTATATTATTTTTTTAAAAACATAGTATGATTATATTTTAATACACAACCAAAATACAAAACACCACAGTAAATTGACAGCAATAAAATATGGTATTTCATTTGCACTACGCTAAGACATTGATATACCAAGGAAAATGAAAGGAAAAAAAAAGCAGAGCAAAATGAAATAATGCAAGAGACTGGTAAGGACTAAGCATATATGAAGATGACAGACGGAACAGTAACAGAAGAAAAGGCAATTTCTTGGTAACATATTGCCAAAGAATAAAAATGTAACACTTATACAGTTTTAGGAAATATATCCATATAAACACCTGTAGATAAGATTGATGAAATCCTGTCTATATAATAGAGAAAAATCTATTTTACTTTGGACTCGAAACTATAAATTTTGGGTATCCTTAGTCTTCACAACAAATTAGTTGGATAAATTTACAATTCATATGTAAACAATGCTTACTGCATAGAAAAATCTGTGGCTAGTATATACAGATCCCCCAAAATGCTGTGAGTGTTAATTGATCAATAAACCCATAAGATGTGCACAAAATTTCATCAATAATAGATAACATAGACAGAGGTAGCAGAATCAGAGGAGGAAAAACAGCATTTAAGAAGTTAAATGTTACACTTAAAATTTTCCATATCCTTTGAAATCTTGAAAACTGTGATTTTTTATGAATCAATTTTAAATTTCCCTGTGATAAATGAAAATTTTAAATATATGCACTAATACTTTTGGGAGCAATGAAAGGAAGCTTTGACATTACAAGGTCCTGAGCGTCTTTGTGTAACAACGTCTCCATCATTCAAGCTCCTGAGATTCAGCCCAATAGCAACAATGAAAACAGTCCACGTGCCTGGTTACAATTCTCTCTGATATCACCCTGTAAATTTGAGCCTTCTCAGCTTGTTTTTCTGATCTACAGGGAGTGTCTGTTGCAATACAATAATGAGGAATTGCCATACATTATGAAGGCTGTTTTTTGGTTTTATGGAAGATGTTGGCAGAATCAATGGTATCATTTCCTATGATATCATTTCCTCACTTGAGAGGACACATGAGTCTCAGGAATATGTTAATCATCTTACTAATAGCCATTTCTATCTATCTATTTAATGTATCTATCTAATCTATCACCTATTTATCTATATCTTTGTTCTGGTTCCATGTTCACCAAGAAGTCTTCTGATTATAGTCTTTGCTGTTCTATAGGACTTCCTGCTGAAAAGGAAAGTACTGGGTCAGATGGTCGAAGCATTATAATCAGCCCAGTGATCGTAGTGCTCATTGAAAAGAAGTTAATTGGCACTTGGATTCCGTTCAGCAGTTTCATAAGCTTGTGTAATATGGGTTTGCTCTCACGTGCTGATTTCAGAATCTGCATAACTCAGTGCCAGATTCTAATCTTAGTAATTTCTCCAAGGTATTGCCTATCTCCGGGCCTTTGAGAAGAAAATCTGCAGTCTTCTCAGGGGAAGGTTTTCTTCTGCCATGCCCTGAACATTTTCACTGGAAACCACTAAACACACATTTTAAAGCTGTAATCACAGTAAGAATGAGGAAAAGGCGCATTGTTTCCTTAATCTCATACCTCAATGGCAGCTGATTAGTGAGACCATCGTGACTTATGCTTTGAAATTCATTTTCTGACACGTCTAACAGCACAGGGTTAGTTGGTTATCTTTTTGTTTTTATGATTATATAGCATCTTAAAAGACTTGGTCAGCTGTTTTAGAAAACATGAGAACTCAGGGGACAAATAACGTTTCCTCATTTTTCTTTCTCTCATCCCTTTTCTGAGCCTTTGATTAGAAACGTCAAGACAGTAGGGCTAGGTGTATAGTGACTATGGAAACTGCCCACTTAAAGGAGTTCCTAGTGCTTTTGATTTCTTGCCCTAAGAAACCCTGTTGCCTTAGCTAGTTCTCTTAAAAGAGAAAGAAAGGAAAACTATAGGCATAAAGAGTTCAGAAAGGAGAATGTTGAGTATTTTTTCCAATATTCTATGGGTATTTGGTCCTGATCTCAGTGACTAAAATTAGGATTTTAAAGTCATAAACATAATGTATGTTTATGGTAAAAATCTCTATAAAAGGTAACAGTTGTGTGAGTCCCTTTCTGCCCTTCCTTAGCCCTTACCAGAGTAACTACTCTTCACATTGTCTGGTGTAACCTTTTAGAAATATTTTAATTGTATTCAAGTAAATTTAATAAAAATATCTACCACCAGGGGATGGATGACACTTATTGAATAATTTTCATGTAATAAGCATAATGCTTTTTAGGATTACTTCATTTAATTCTCATTACAAATGTTACAATGTATCTGTGAGTTGTATTTCTAGCAAGTGAAATCATTGGTCCAAAGATATATTATTTTATTATTATTATTGACCACATGGCAAATGGGATCTTAGCCCTGACCAGGGATTGAACCTATCCCCCTGCAGTAAAAACACAGAATCATAACCACTGGACTGCCAGGGAAATATTATATTGGAAAATTTGCATCTAGAATTGTTTCATCCTCTTACACACTCATAAGCACCATACCAGAGGATCTATTAATTTCTCATTATCACTCTCACTATCACTGGATATGATCCATTTTTATTTTCATCACTATTATGGATAATATATAATATTATTAATAATATTATTATTTACTATTCTGTTTCATGAATGAGCCTAACATCTCTTCATTGTTTATTTGCTATTTCTTAGTCCACTCCGTGTTAATATATTTAATCATTTAAAAAATTGGAATATAGCCATTTGTTAATTTATTTGTAATAGGTAAGTATGTTTAGGAAAGTAACTCTTACAACTGTTTTGAATATTTTTCTCAGTCTGGCATTTTACTTTATACCTTTTTAAAGTCATATAAATATTCTGATTTTTTATTGTGGTTAAAAGCACATGTACTATGCTTAGTCACTCAGTTGTGTCCGACTCTTGCGACCCCATAGACTGTAGCCTGCTAGGCTCCTCCGTCCATGGGATTCTCCAGGCAAGAATACTGGAGTGGGGTGCCATTTCTTTCTCAAAAGAAAAAAAAAAGAATTTTAAGTAGTCTTAAACATATTCACATGGCTGTGGAACAGATCTCTAGAAATATTTTGTCTTGTAAAACTGAAGCTCATTAAACAATAACTACCCTTTCTTCTTACAAACCTTTGGTAGTCACCATTCTACTTTCTATGAATTGGACATTAGATATCTCTTAAAGTGGAATCACACAATCCTTGTCTTTTTGTCACTGGCTTATTCCCCTTAGCACAATGTCTTCAAAGTTCACTGGTGATGTAGCCTGTGACAGAATTTCCTTCCTTTATAAGGCTGAATAGCATTCCATTGTATGTAGATACCGCATTGCGCTTCTCTGTTTGACTGGTGGTGGATATTTGGGTTGCTTCCACCTGTTGCTTAATGTAAATACTGCAGCTATGAAAAAACTTGATTCCGTTTTTTTGGATATATATCCAGAAGTATGATTGCTAGGTCATGTGGGAGTTCTATTCTTAATTTTTTGAAGATTCTTCATACTGCTTTACATAGCATTTGCACCACTTCACAGTTCTACCTACAGTGCAAAAGAGTTTCAATTTTTCCACATCTGCCTCAATACCTAGTTTCTGCTTTTTTATGTCACCATCCTAATGGGTATGAAATTATATCTCATTATGGTTTTATTATATTTCTCTCGTGATTAATAATATAGTACATCTTTTCATATGCTCGTTTGATTTTTTTCATCTTTGAAGAAAAGGCTATTCAAGTCATCGCCCAATTTTTAATCAGGTTCCTCGATTTTTTGTGCTTTAATGATTTTTTTTTAATACAGCAAGGCCTAACAAACTTTCCTCCATGTGCTACTTTTATAACATGTTTAAGGAGTGTGCTACTCCATATTAGAATCATCACATTGTTTTTCATTTATCCTAGTTCTTTTAAGGTTTCTCTTTTTATATTTAATTTTTGATACATCTGTCATTTGTTTGGATATGAGGGTTAAAGAAAGGGTCCAGCTATTTTGAACCATTTCCCCAACCCCAACTTATAAGATAATCACTGATCACATATCAGCTTGTAAGATTTGGATATTTTAAGCAGGCTTTTGTGGTGAACACCGCTTTGGCCACAGCTACCGCCGTAATGATTGTACTAAGTCCAGTGATATCTTGCTGAATTTTGTTTGCACGTCTCTGAACGGTAAATGTTAGCTATTTTAATATAGGTTAAATGTTTGAAAGATGGGCTTAAAAACACTTTATTATTCCCTTTCTTGACCCCTATTCACTTTCAAAATAAATATTAACTTTTTTCCCCAATCACTTTCTGTTTGGGCTGAGTAAACAAGGAGATGTATTTTCAGTGATATGGGAGGCTAGCATTAAAGAATGACTTTTACACTGTAGAATGATTTTTGTTTCAAATGTGAAATAATGAGAGAGTTTCTACAAAAAGTAAAAGGGATGTCTATTTCAGGACATCTGTCTAAATGTGCTTGGGGTAAATGTAGGATCCTGACAGCTCTAACCTTGTGACTACTTGAAATCATACTTACCATCTTATGGTACAGATAAAGGAATAGGATCGGGAATCAGGTTGTTCAAGGCCTGGCTTTATTATAACTTAGCTGTAAGATTAAATATGTTGCCTTATTCTTCTAAGCTTTGGTTTTCTAATTTGCTAAATAGGGATACATAGCATGCATGAAAATTTGAAAAGGTGGTTTAAGCAATTAAGCATGATAGTTTGTAGGATTTGTACTTTATACAACATGATATGCTAAAAAGATGATGATGGTAATTGTTATCAGTAACAACAACAGTAATTATGGTGAGAGAAGATCCTGCTGGTGTAAAACACAGTCTTTGAAGTAGTCCATTCCTAACAGGGAATGTACTCCTGAGACAGTAGGGCTAGGCTCCTAATCCCTACATTGTATAAAGACCCACTATGTTTATGGATTCATTTGAAACATTAAAACCCAAAAGGTTGCAGTGAACTGTTAAACTTAGATGGCATACTGTTAGAAAAAATTTCCCTGCTTAGCCAGTTTCTTCTTCTTCTGGTTTCCTCTGTATTATATTTACTATGGAGTTTTATTAACTGCTTGAAGAACGTAATTTCAGGTTGCTTGAAAGGGAAGAAACTGGGTGTGTAAAGACAGTTATTTTTATGGGGTGGGGAGTGATTAGTCACTTTTATGTTGTTGCTTCCATCTGTAAATTACAATAATTTTTCTCCTGTGACTTGAAAAGAGAAAATCAGGTTCTGTGAAGTGAAAATATATGAAATTTAAAACTAACATCCAACAGAAATGTCTCAAGACAACTTTGCAGTCAGAGCTAGGTGTTGTCTTTCAGTGAACTGTATTAGTATGAGACACTGAATTGGTCATAGTACAAGTAGAATTATTAAGAGCTGGTGTTATTAGACACACCCATTAAATTTTTTTCTACATTTAAATCATGACTGTTGGAGTTTCTTTATGGTGAGCTCATTGCATGGATAAAGGGTTTAAAAGGAAAAAAAAAAAAAAGAAAGAAGATAATGTCAGCCATTTAGAGACATAGAGGAAAAAGGGCCTTGGAGAGGTCATCTTGAGTTTTGAGATCATAACACAGGGTCCAGAGAGGTAAAGAGAACAGCCTGAGAGCACACGCTGGGGGAATGAGAGCTCTAGAGCACAGAGTAGTTGATGTCGTGTACTGTTCTTTTTAGTCTGGCCCAGAAGCCTTGGGGAATGGGGATGGAAGGAAAGTGGGAAGAAGTTATCATTAATTCACTCTTTCTACTCAGTGGCCACGTGTTTAATCTTTTTTCCATAGCTCTTGTTTAATTTTTCTCACGTTGACCCTGGAGTTGGAGGGAAGCATTGCTTACCTGACTTCGGCTTGCACTTGGTGCACCGAGCGCTAGAAGCAATTATGTAGAAATGTATTAACAGACCGGTTCACTGTACATCCAGAGACCTTTATTGTTCCACCTGTGCCACTAGCTAGCTGTGTGACCTCAGACAAATGACTTAAATTCACTTAGGCTCCATTTCCTCAAATGAAAAACGAGTTTGTGGGTAGTTGTCTCTAAAGTCCTTTCCTGTGCAAAATGCTGCACTTGTCCTTCCTTACCTGGATGATTCCATAGGTTGCTGAAGCAGCGGACGTTACTTGGTTCTTTGCTACTGATTGCATATTTCCCTCAAACTTGAAGGAGAGGAAATTCCAAATTTAATTCCGCTATTGTGTTTGTTTCTGTTTCCATCCGGGCATCTCCGTCTCATGGATTCCATTGCCTCAAGTGAAATCTTTCATTTAAATGATTGATGAAGGGAAAGGAGGAGAGGAAGGGATAAATTAGGAATGTGGGATTAACCTATACACCCTACTGTATATAAAATAGATAACAAGAATTTGCTATGTGTCATAGAAAACTGTATTTAGTATCTTATAAAACCTATAATGGAAAACATTGGAAGTATATATATTTATGTATAAGAATTACTTTGCTGTATGTCTGATACTTACACAATATTGTAAATCAACTATACTTCATTTTTAAAAAAGGAATACTTGAGTGATGGTTACGGGGAGGAAAACTTCTTCCATGTAAATTCTACATGACTGTTCCAATATTTATTATTTTTGTACAAGTTATAAATAGGTCATGAATTTAAAAGTTGGTAAGAATTGCCTATTCTTGCAAAGTATACTGAAGGCAGTGCTTATAAAATAATTCCACATCCTTTTCTCCCCCCACTTGTTTCTATTTTAGAGTAAAAACATCAGTAGAAAAATAAATGGATTATTATTCCAGTAAATACACAGGAGTGGATTATTAGGTCATTATTAAAAATAGTTTAAATATGTGAGCACTTTATAAAACAAAAGATAAATGATAGAAGGTTGTTATTCATTTGGAAGGTGCAGACTGCTAATAATTTTCTGTATTTAAATAAACATAGGCAACAGACATTAACATACTAAATGATTTATGAATGAATTCATTATTAAGTTTCAGAACACCAGCAGTAATATAGTATTACCCACTTTTATAAATAACTCATGTAGAACATTTCTGTAGAGGTCCACTAATTCTTATTCTCAAGGGTATATAAAAAAGAAATATTTATAATTCACTTGTATGGGGCCAGAATAATTAGGATTCAGACTTTCAGCCTCTAATCAGACATTTTGTGTTTGATTAAATTAGTATTTGAAAATAGTAAAGCAAGATTTAAATATAAAATAGTGATTAAGTTATTTCATATTTTTATATATTATTCCATATACTTCTATAACATTTTATATTCCTACCCTGTATTCAACTGTTTTTAAAACCTTGGGCATTGAACTGTTCTGAATGATCCTAAAATAAGTATCTGTAAAGATTAGTCCTGAATAGTTGCTTTAGGATGGATTCTCAGAAAAGTGATGCATAGAGTTAAAGAAGTGTTCAAAAAACATTGTGAACTGCTTTTCAGAAACTGTTATTAGGGTGCTAGTAGTATTAGTATATAACACTGCCATATCCTTGCATTATTCCAAGTTTTTACTATTTTGCAGTTAATAAAAATTTGCTAAATTAGTAGGATGAAGAGTAATATCTGTTTCAGTTAGCTAATATTGAGGCTGAATTTTTTATATATGCATAGAAATTATTTATTTCTTCTTTGTGAATTTCATATTAGTGTTATTTGTCTATCAGGACATTAGCCATTTCTTTTTCTATCTTGGTTTTCACAGAAACATTTTTCTCAGTTTGTTATTTGCCACTTAATTATTTACTTTGACTTTTGATGTGAAGGAATTTTTTTTTCAAACTGTATCCAGAGCAGTTATTTTTCTTTTGAAAATGTTTATTTCCTACTTTCATTCATAGAAAAAGCTTTCTTCAATCTCAAATTAGATTAGAACTCACTTTCCTGGTTTTTTACCACTCTTTGTTTTTAATCACTCTTCAAATAATTAAAAGAAGATATGTAGTTTAAAGTCTGTGTAAAATTAGACCATTCTGATAAAAATTGAAACGGGTATGAGATTTTTTTAAAGGAGAAATCTTTATCCAGTATTCATTTATTACACTATTATCATCAAAGTCAGGAATTTAAATACATACCTAAAGGCATTTTGTAAAATATTAGCAATTGTTCAAAAGCAAGAGTAATCATAAAATAACATCTTAACATTTTAAAAAGCAGATTCTTCCACAGGCTTTCTCCTCCAAGAGGACCACTTTGAAAGCCTATGGTTTATGTTATGCTGTCAAAGTCAATGGATTGGAAAAAAAAAAAGGCAAATCATTGGACTGAATCCTAAAATAGTGCTATAATTAATGAAATGTTTTTCTATAAATGCAGAATTAGTAAAAAGAATTTCAAAGAGTATAACAATGCTAAATTGTTTTCTTGATACCTTCTACTATAAAAAAGCTATAACCTAATAATATTCATTTTTCATTATATTATATATATATTCAAAGTATTTTATTAATAGATATTTTTCTGATTACTAAAGTAATACATCTGTGCTAAATGTTTGAAGACTTGAAAAAAGTACACAGAAGAACCAGGTCTAAACTTTTTTAAGATGTGTGATTTGGGGCAAGTTATTTAACCTCTCTATCACTGTCACCACCTACATAATGAAGGTATTGAAATGCACGTTTTCTTAATACTCTAACAGGTTACAGTATTGTGAAAAATTACTTATAAATCTAAGAAACTATACAAATGGTATTTCATTAAATTTAAGAAATATTTTGCAGTATGTCAAAGCATATTGTGGGATTCCGTGGTGGCTCAGACAGTAAAGAGTCTGCCAGCAAAGTGGGAGACCCAGGTTCAATCCCTGGGTCAGGAAGATCCCCTGGCAAAGGAAATGGCAACCCACTCCAGTGTTCTTGCCTGGAGAATCCCAGGGACTGGGGAGCCTTGTGGGCTGCCGTCTCTGGGGTCGCACAGAGTCGGACACGACTGAAGCGACTTAGCAGCAGCAGCAGGATATCATATGGGCTTCCCTGGTGGCTCAGATAGTAAAGAATCTGCCTGCCATGCAGGAGACCTGGGTTCCATCCCTGGGTTGGGAAGATCCCTGGCAGAGGGCATGGCAACCCACTCTAGTTTTCTTGCCTGGAGAATCCTGGCAGGCTACAGGGCATGGTTGTTGCTAAGAGTCGGACATGACTGAGTGACTAATCACAGCACAGCACAGCATACTTTATGAATCAAATATTATTTCTTTCTTTTGAAAAGTTAGTGTTAGATACAGCTATATTTCTCAAAACACATTTTTATATAGAAAATATGCAGAGTCATATTTTTATACCAGTTCATGTTATAAATTATAGATTTATTTACTGTTACTGCTGCTATTGATAGAGTCCTTTAAAATTACTTAGTGACAGATACTATTATTATGACATATATTGCCTCTAATATCTACATATATTAACTAAAATATGCATAGATTTTGGGACCAAGATCATTTAAATGAATGTCTAAATTTTCTGTAGATACACTGAGTCATACATGAGCATATGCTGACATTTTTGTTCAAAACGTTTGCCATGTACTGTATTTTGTCGTTAGGTTTGCAGGGTACAAGGAAATACAAATTTTAAATAAAAAAAGGATTTTATTACTCATGAATAGGAGAGCAAAAAGTGGTGTCATAGTATTTATCTGTCATAACTAAATGTATTGATGAAAACAAAATACAATCACAAAAACAGTATTAATGTTAATTTTCTGAAGTGGAAAAGATTAAAATTTTAAAAACAATGGTAGTCCCACCTTTGAATAATTATCTTCTAAATGTTAAACGTTTGGAATGCTTCCAAATTTTTGCTGGTAGAGGTAATGGTGTTGTGAACATCTTTTTTGCATATGTTTTAACTTGTCTAGAACTGATTGCTTACTTCATGAATTCTGCTACAATTTGTCATATTGCTTTTAAGGAAATTCATATCAAGTTACAAAGTCTCAGCAATATTGTGTCATTTTAACCAGATTGAATACTATAATTTTCTTAAAATGTGTGCCTCTTTAGATGGCATAAAATGCTATCTCAATATTATTGTCGGTAAGGTTCAGTATTTTTCCATTTGTTTGTTTTCCTTTTGCAGTTCCATCTGCCTGAACTCAGATGCTTTTGGCATCTGCCTAGTGGGTCTTAATGATTGCTTGTTTCTTATACATGTGATTAGTTCCTTTCTTTCCATAGTTCTTTTCTTTCCACACAGACCTGATTCTTTGTTTTATTTGAAACAACTTTTTTCAGATATTTTGCTTCCTATTTTAGTGATTGAAATTTTATTTTAAAGAAGTTTTCTTTTTATAACATATTCTACTTTATACTACATTTGCTTTTCATATTTAGAAAAATTATAGCCCATCTGACGATAGTCAGTAATGCAAAATGCATTATCTCAGTATCATTTATAAGATCTATTGTTCTTAATTTCTTGTTATGTAAAGCCTATTTAATATCTGAGTTTAATATTTTGAAGGATACTATTGCCATCATCTTAAGAAATAGAGACTCCAGGATCTCTCTCAAGTGTTAATCTTAGAAATTGTTTGACATCATTTCAAGACATTGGCTGAATAAATTAGAACCCACTCTCTGGGGTGCAGACAGCCTGGATATAGTTAATAGAAAACAGTGCATTTCCTCCATGCACCTTCCTTCACGTTAGTGATCATTCCCTTACATTCATCTCAGATCTAGTCTGCTAGTCTGTGTGCCAGGATTCACAATTTAAGATTTGTGTTGCATAATTTCAACATGATGGTATGATGCATAGATAGGATTCTTACTCAACTATCCCATTGGCATTCAAATGAATAACTTTCACAGAACTTTTAGGAGATAGGCCCCAATAAATATCCTCTGGGCAATGGGTAGATCTGAGGCTTTTATGAGTCAAAGGAGCTCAAAACCTCAATATAGGATTTATGGGGTTTAAGGGGTCTTAGGAGCACAGTGCTAATGAAAGTATACAATTCTTATTAAAGATTTCATCCGTGAGCATGACTGTGGATGCATCATGTGCCTTGATCTCCCTGGGAGTCTATAAAGCCAACTCGAGTTTCTTACAATCATAGATGTGACTGTCTCTCCACAAACTTTTGAGCCTAACTTAGTAATGCAGTACTTGTAATACTGTTAACTTAACAAAGCTTAGTTCTAATATAAATTCTTTGGAGACATAGATGCAAGATAGAATAGTTGTATAATTTATAAATTGTATGTAATTTTCTGTATTTATTTGAAAAGTCTAAAGTTTTAGTGTGGATTCTGTTCCATTGAGTCTGTTGCTTGAATGCAATGTAATATTTTTTCTTACTTGTTCTTTTCTTAAACTATAAACCATGGTTTGAGCATAGTTTAAGGGGAAAAATAGACAATATTTTAAATAAAACCATGTATCTGTGAGTGTGTGTATATATATGTATACTATTATAGAAATAGCAAATTTAACTATATATATACACACACTTATAAATGTATGTAATTTTACCATTATAGCTTTACCTCTGTCCCTGGAGGAACTTTTTTTCTATTAGACCATAAAATGAAACAGAAGTTCAGATTATCTATTTTACTACATAAAACTTTACAATTCCCTAAACTCTAGTTTATGAAAATTCATAAAAATTCCCTTCTTAGATTAATACAGATTTAATCCATGACCCTTTGGCTCAAAAGTCAAATTTGCTATTTCTGTAATGGTTAAGAAGTCATTGTCAGTTAATAGCCACATTAAGAATTATTATTTCAGCATCTAAAAATGGATAAATTGGTACTTTCTACTTTATGTGCTTAAGAGTCACTCATAAAGGTTAAATGATGAGGACATTAAGGACTGTGAATAGGGAGGGAAGAAAGAGGAAGGAAAGCACAGTGGTAATGGTGGCTTTTCCATTCACAGAGACAAAATTATGTTTGGGGTAAGTCATGTAATGTTTCGGTTTTTTGACCATTGGTTAAAGGGTAGTTGTAATCACAAATGCTGCAGACTGCCTAAATTAAAGTAAGACTTCAGCTTTGTTTCAAATAGCAGATAACATCCTAATCCATGTAATCATTAAGAGAAGAAAAAATAAATCTAATCCTAAAATTTCTTAGTCTTTCTTCACTCTTCATAGAATATAATTCATATATTTCCATGGGTAGCAGAGGATGAGATGATTGGATAGCATCACCAATTCAATAGACTTGAACTTGGACAGACTCTGGGAGATAGTGAGGGACAGGGAAGCCTGGGGTGCTACAGTCCACAGGGTTGCAAAGAGTAGAATACAACTTACCAACTGAACAACAACAGCAGTTTCCATGTTAGGTAGGAAGGCACTGAAACTGATTATATTCTATCCCAACAATGTACTCTTCTTACCTGATAATGCTTAACTGTCTTCTAAAAAAGGCTAAACCCTTCAAGGAATTCCTAGTTCCATCTTCCCCATCCAAGATTTTCTCTCATTTTAGCATATATTCCAGACCAACAGAATTACTTTATGAACTTCTGTTGCCCTTTGATTTTGCCCTTCAGTATGCTTGATAGTGCCATTTATCAAAATCCATCCCTTTAGACCTTATCCAATATTACCTCAAATTCTAGTTACTTACCATCTAATGTGGGGTTGACCTTTCCATTTGGCTATTATTTCCTCCCTAAGGAGCTTACACGTGAAAATGAGAACAGTATCTTATTTATCTTCAAATCTCCATTGTGCAATTTCTCACTCACTCCCTTATATAGAACATTACACATCGTATTTAGAGGCTGAATAAATCATTAAGTGGATACCATCAGTGGGTCCATGGAATTGACTTACTTGAGTGAAATCTGTATAAAAGGCTCTTAATAAATATTAAATGTTGTCAATTCTCAATTATTCATGAGTATATTATTCACATTATAGTTGTAGTATGACTTTAAAGGTCATATTTACATAATGAATGATTCTGCTTGATGAAGCCTTTAGTTGACATAAATAGGTTCTTAGTTTGTGTCCATCTGACGAAGATTAGAAGTGAAACCTCTGTAAATCAGCTTTATTATTTGATTAGCACCAGTTCCCCTTTACTATCTTAGTCAAAGTCTTATTAGCTACTTTGCCTAAATCTGAAAGCTGATACTGATCATCCCCAGTATTTAACGGGGGAGCATAGAAAGAGCTGATCTGGAGATTAGAATCCCAAAGGTCAAGAGTTTTCCATTCCCTCTTGCATCAGATCTTCATAGTGGAGTTTTGTTAATTTGTGAATTAAATTATTTGGTTAATCCAGAAAGCTTCTTGATGAGAACAAAGACCTTTTGGTAGGGAGAAATTCTGCCTCTTTGTGTTCATTCTCTCTCCACCACCACCCCGACCCTTCCCTGGCATTTGAAATACACTGTGCAATTTTATAATCAATAAATCATAAAAATATGGCTTTCACTAAGGATATGAGCATAGATTAAGGTACGGGATTTCAAAGAAGGATGGGTTAGTTGATGGGTTTATTTTTAAGCCTTAGATAAAACTACAGGCAGAAAGAGATTGAATTTTATTGAAACTCACACTGTACAGTGAGTACAGAAAATTATAGGGGATGCAAGATATAATTTAATAATACATAATTACTATTTTGAAATTAAGAAAGCAAATATGAAAGCATTAGCTTATCCACCAGGACTTGCAACAATGTTTGCCTAGCAGTGATCTACGTGGACAGATTTTGGATATTGTCAGCAATTTTATTCAGTCTGTCAGCATTTGCAGCAGCAAGGATTGGGATTTATTTGATAAAATCATGCTAGACAAAACCTTTTGTACACATTAGCATGACAATCACTGTGCATAAAATACAGTGGAAACTGCATTCAATTATAATGTATTTTACACCAAAAGAATTAATCATTTAAGAAAGGAAGCAAGAAATGAATTCGATGACTTACCAATATTTCTGCTTTTTTTTTTTTTGCAATTTCTAAGATAGGTAATTTGTGTATATTTACTTTAAAAATGTCTAGTAGGCAAAGATATGACTGAAGGAAACATTAACTGTAATAAGCTAAATGAATGTGTCCAAACAGAACACTAGGAAGAAGGCAGTCACTTGAATTCTGATAGTCTGGCACCGTTTTCAAATACTCATGATTTAAAAGTATACGGCTGTTGTGCTAGGAAGTCTTTACTTAAAAAGAGATTAGAGTCTTTTTTGTCAGGTGGGAATGCAATCAGCTGTGAGTAACAGAAAACTAACAGCAGTTTAACCATCTAAGAGTTTGTCTGGTACAAGGGATGCTGGAGGTAGCAGCCCAGGGCTAGCACAGTGGTCCGGTGACGTCTTCAAATGCATGCTTTCCTTTATGCTCTCTTCTCAGCCATCCTTAGCATATTATCTCATCCTCTGCTTGTCCTTTCATGATCACGTGTGGTATGACTACTGCGTCTCTAGCACTGCACCCTCATTCTGAGCAAAGAAAAGAAAGAGATGGGAAGCTGGAAGGGAGGGGTGGCGTCTGTGTCGGGGAAGTCAGGCTTCCTGGGAATCCTGGGTTTATATCTCTAGGGAGACTGAGGAGCTTGTGCTTTTAACTGGACATATTTTAGGGTGAACAGCTGGGCTTGTATAAATGAGAATGAAGTGGAGACTGGGTTTGGGTGTGTAGACAATAGTATCTGCCACAGTCTTATATGTCACACAGAGCTAAAGGTGATGAGATTGGAAAAACAATTAGCTGATGAGATATGAAAAGCAATATATCTCAACAGCCAATTTACTAGGAAAAATAGGTTTTTGTGTCTAGTGTCCAAGATTGGTGATGAGAAAAATGAAATGAGTGTTTTCAAATGCAAAATCGGATGATATTACCTGTATATAATTCTTTTAAGGATCTAATACCAAAAAAAAACAAGCTAAATGTAGATTAGTGACAGGTTATTCTCTTTATGCACTGTCAAGACCACGAAACAAGACCATTTGTTTCATAGACAAATGGTCTAGCACATTTCACAGAAAGCCTCTGTGGCACGTGACTAAAATCATTGAACTGGAGCCTCTCTGATCTTTAGTTCAAAATGATCCTGCTTTATCAAGCAGAGTGGACATCAAACTCTGAAAGCAGCAGAAAATACCAAACACACAGAGTTGGTAGCAATTTATAGCTGACACAGAAATGAAAGAGGAGAATGAGGTAACTCTCTGATTAATGGCCACCTTCATTCCCCCTGTGGTCTGAAATAGCTTGATAGATAGATCTCAGAGTTGTAGCTAGTTTAAATGATTAATAATTCAGTTCTCCACTCTTCCATGGATGTGTAAATAGAGTCTGAAAATAAATCTTTATAATCAGAGTAGTATTATTTTTAAAACTGGAAAAGCAATGTGCCTGTCTCAACCAATAGCTAATATTATTAACAAAATATCTGTATTCTGTTTTTTAATTCCTATGGTTTTGAGGGAGAAATAGAATTTGTACACAGCCAGATGCTACGTCTCATTATCTAGGCTTTATCAACATTGCACCTATTAGAGCTCCACCCTTGCTTCTTACTCTGCTTCTTTTCTCAATGGTAAGGATTTTCACTTCTTTCCTCTGTGCTCCAGCTCATTTGTTCCTCGACTTTAACTGAGGACTGACTGGCTTCGAATCTGCTCGTTCCATCATCTTTGGAGTGCTTCTTACATATCGGGATTGTCCTAAGTGCTAGGGGTGTGAAGATGAAAGATTTCTGGTTTTAGCCATCTGAGGGCTCAAAATCAACCTTCTGTTTGGGGGCTTTAACTGCAGTTGTATATGAAAGAGTGCGTTAAGAAGATGTGTGATCTTTGAATAGGTCTCATGGGGTATGGTGGGCTTCCCTGGTGGCTCAGAGGTTAAAGTGTCTGCCTCCAATGCGGGAGACTCAGGTTTGATCCCTGGGTCGGGAAGATCCCCTGGAGAAGGAAATGGCAATCCACTCCAGTATTCTTGCCTGGAGAATCCCATGGGTGGAGAAGCCTAGTAGGTTACAGTCCACGGGGTCGCGAAGAGTCGGACATGACTGAGTAACTTCACCTTCACCTTCATGGGGTATGGGGGTTTCCCATGTGGCGCTATTGTGAAGAAACCCACCTGTCAATGTAGGAGACTCAAGGAACATGGGTTCAATCCCTGGGTCTAGAAGATACCCTGGAGTAGGAAATGGCAACCCACCCCAGTATTCTTGCCTGGAGAATCCCATGGACAGAGGAGCCTGGTGGGCTATAGTCCATAGCGTCACAGTCAGACACAGCTGAAGCAACTTAGCACACACACATAGGGCATGGGCTTCCCAGGGGTCTCTAGTGGTACAGAGCCCACCTGCCAATGCAGGAGATGTAAGAGACGTGGGTTTGATCCCTAGGTTGGAAAGATCTCCTGGAGGAGGGCATGGCAACCCACTCCAGTATTTATTTTTGCAGAGAATCCCAAGGGCAGAGTCTCTTGGTGGGCTGCAGTCCATAGGGTCAAAAAGAGTCGGACACAACTGAAGCAACTTAGCACACACAGGGCTTAGTGAATTGGTCTCATGGCAGTTCCCCCATGCCCAGAGAAGTAAAGATTGGTATTTTACATTATTTTGTAGAGGACATAAAATCCAATGTTTTCTGTCTCTCATCTGAAGAAGTGAATTTCTTGTCATTAACTTTGCTTCTGTTTATGCTTGCAGGGTAGCTACTTCTTTTTTCCTCCATTGAGAATCTGGCCATTATTCCCCACTATATCTGAAAGGGTACTTGTGTAGTTACTGGACATTACCAGACATAATTCTATTTTTCTCATGGTAGGATATAAATAGTCTGGAATCTAGAAAAGTCTTGCAAAGCATTCCTTTGTTATTCTACTTGGTGGGGCTTATATTCCAAACAGAATCTCCTTTTTATTGTCTATCCCTAGTGCAATGCTCCAACCTCATCCTTATTTAGAATGGAATAAATTTAAGACATAATGTCTTCTGATAAAATTGATAGTTCATATTATTTTCTGATAGTTTATATCAATGCCTATCACATTAATGCATTGTCTTTGTTAAGATATCGCCCACTTCTCCATCAGAGTAAAGAAGACACAGAACTCTACCACACATAGATAATTAACAAATTTTATTTTGAAGCCCTGAAGTATATTACCAGTGTATATGATTTAGGGTTGGCTGACGCTTGCAACAGAAATACACAGAGGCTCAAACACAAGAGATTAAGTCGTGACTTTATCTCTCCAGTCATTCAGGAACTTGGCTGACAGTGTTAGTTGCTCAATCATGTCTGACTCTTTGTGACCCCATGGACTGTAGCCTACCAGGCTTCTCTGTCCATGGGATTCTCTATGCAAGAGTAATGGAGTGGGTTACTATTTCCTTCTCCAGGGGATCTTCCCAACCCAGGAATTGAATCTTTATCATCTGAGCCATCCAGGGAACCCCAGGGACTAGACTGGTGGAGGCTTTACCATCTTTGATACCTGATTTCCAAGGTTGACCTTGGAAACATTACCATTTCAGATAGCCAGAAGGGAAAAAGCACAAAGGAGTCTGGATAAAAATCTATCATGTGATTATACCTAATTGTAAGAGAGACTGGGAAATGTAATCTGGCATGTGCCAAAAAAGAGGAGAGTTTTGATGAGGAGTCAACAATGTAATCCCTTTTACAATGATCAAGCAGCTAAAAATCAGATTAGAAGTGATTGTACTGGAACCTGATCTTTTGACAAGCCTGTATTTTCATCAAACCTGTACATTGCTTAAGTTAACAAACCTCCCAGAATTTCAAGTACTTACTAAGTAGACCTGGCACACAATGTTATATATAAAGTTACTTTCTCCAAAGTTAAATTTTTAGTCCAAAACCAGACTATAATAGAATGAGGCAGATTATTCTAAGGTAATATTAGGATGTCTGTCTCTAGATTAGTGATCACATCATCATGATTATCTGGGTCGTGAAGATCTTTTTTGTACAGTTCTTCCGTGTATTCTTGCCACCTCTTCTTGATATCTTCAGCTTCTGTTAGGTCCATACCATTTCTGTCGTTTATCGAGCCCATCTTTGCATGAAATGTTCCCTGGGTATCTCTAATTTTCTTGAAGAGATCTCTAGTCTTTCCCATTCTGTTGTTTTCCTCTATTTTTTTGCATTGATCGCTGAAGAAGGCTTTCTTATCTCTTCTTGCTATTCTTTGGAACTCTGCATTCAGATGCTTATATCTTTCCTTTTCTCCTTTGCTTTTCGCCTCTCTTCTTTTCACAGCTATTTGTAAGGCTTCCCCAGACAGCCATTGTGCTTTTTTGCATTTATTTTCCATGGGGATGGTCTTGATCCCTGTCTCCTGTACAGTGTCACGAACCTCATTCCATAGTTCATCAGGCACTCTACCTATCAGATCTAATCCCTTAAATCTATTTCTCACTTCCACTGTATAATCATAAGGGATTTGATTTAGGTCATACCTGAATGGTCTAGTGGTTTTCCCTACTTTCTTCAACTGAAGTCTGAATTTGGCAATGAGGAGTTCATGATCTGATCCACAGTCAGTTCCTGGTCTTGTTTTTGTTGACTGTATAGAGCTTCTCCATCTTTGGCTGCATAGAATATAATCAATCTGATTTCGGTGTTGACCATCTGGTGATGTCCATGTGTAGAGTCTTCTCTTGTGTTGTTGGAAGAGGGTGTTTGCTATGACCAGTGCATTTTCTTGGCAAAACTCTATTATTCTTTGCCCTGCTTCATTCCACATTCCAAGGCCAAATTTGCCTGTTACTGCAGGTGTTTCTTGACTTCCTACTTTTTTTGCATTCCAGTCCCCTATAATGAAAAGGACATCTTTTTTGGGTGTTAGTTCTGAAAGATCTTGTAGGTCTTCATAAAACCATTCAACTTCAGTTTCTTCAGCATTACTGGTTGGGGCATAGACTTGGATAACTGTGATATTGAATGGTTTGCCTTGGAGATGAACAGAGATCATTCTGTTGTTTTTGAGATTGCATCCAAGTACTGCATTTCAGACTCTTTTGTTGACCATGATGGCTACTTCATTTCTTCTAAGGGATTCCTGCCCACAGTAGTAGATGTAATGGTCATCTGAGTTAAATTCACCCATTCCAGTCCATTTTAGTTCTCTGATTCCTAGAATGTTGACGTTCACCCTTGCCATCTCTTGTTTGACCACTTCCAATTTGCCTTATTCATGGACCTGACATTCCAGGTTCCTATGCAGTATTGCTCTTTACAGCATTGGATCTTGTTTCGCTCACCAGTCACATCCACAGCTGGGTGGTGTTTTTGCTTTGGCTCCATCCCTTCATTCTTTCTGGAGTTATTTCTCCACTGATCTCCAGTAGCATATTGGGTACCTAATGACCTGGGGAGTTCCTCTTTTGGTATTCTATCATTTTGCCTTCTCCTACTGTTCATGGGGTTCTCAAGGCAAGAATACTGAAATGGCTTGCCATTCCCTTCTCCAGTGGATCACATTCTGTCAGACCTCTCCACCATGACCCATCCGTCTTGGGTTGTCCCACAGGCATGGCTTGGTTTCATTGAGTTAGATAAGGCTGTGGTCCTAGTGTGATTAGATTGACTAGTTTTCTGTGAGTATGGGTTCAGTGTGTCTGCCCTCTGATGCCCTCTTGCAACACTTACCATCTTGCTTGGGTTTCTCTTACTTTGGCCTGGGGTATCTCTTCACAGCTGCTCCAGCAAAGCACAGCCGCTGTTCCTTACCTTGGACGGGGGCGGGGGGGGGGGGGGGGGGGTCGGGGGCGGATCTCCTTACCACCACCATTCCTGACCTTCAACGTGGGATGGCTCCTCTAGGCCCTCCTGTGCCTGCGCAGCCACCACTCCTCGGGATGCTCCTCCCAGCCGACGGCCCTGGCCTCGGGCGTGGGTGGTTCCTCCCAGCTGCTGCCCCTGGCCTTGGGCTCCGGGTGGCTCCTCAAGAGCACCGCCCCTGGTCTCGGGTGCGAGGTGGCTTCTCCTGGCCGCCGCTGATCTCAGACGCGGGGTGTCTCCTCCCAGCCGCCACTGGCCTCGGACGCGGGGTAGCTCCTCTCGGCCGCCGCCCCTGACGGAAGAACTGTACAAAAAAGATCTTCACAACCCAGATAATCATGATGGTGTGATCACTAATCTAGAGCCAGACATCTTGGAATGTGAAGTCAAGTGGGCCTTAGAAAGCATCACTATGAACAGACCTAGTGGAGCTGATGGAATTCCAGTTGAGCTATTTCAAATCCTGAAAGATGATGCTGTGAAAGGGCTGCACTCAATATGCCAGCAAGTTTGGAAAACTCAGCAGTGGCCACAGGACTGGAAAAGGTCAGTTTTCATTCCACTTCCAAAGAAAGGCAATGCAAAAGAATGCTCAAACTACCGCACAATTGCACTCATCTCACATGCTAGTAAAGGAATGCTCAAAATTCTCCAAGCCAGGCTTCAACAATACGTGAACCGTGAACTCCCTGATGTTCAAGCTGGTTTTAGAAAAGGCAGAGGAACCAGAGATCAAATTGCCAACATCTGCTGGATCATGGAAAAAGCAAGAGAGTTCCAGAAAAACATCTCTTTCTGCTTTATTGACTATGCCAAAGCCTTTGACTGTGTGGATCACAATCAACTGTGGAAAATTCTGAAAGAGATGGGAATACTAGACCACCTAACCTGCCTCTTGAGAAATCTGTATGCAGGTCAGGAAGCAACAGTTCGAACTGGACATGGAACAACAGACTGGTTCCAACTAGGAAAAGGAGTACGTCAAGGCTGTATGTTGTCACCCTGCTTATTTAACTTCTATGCAGAGTACATCATGAGAAACGCTGGGCTGGAAGAAACACAAGCTGGAATCAAGATTGCTGGGAGAAATATCAATAACCTCAGATATGCAGATGACACCACCCTTATGGCAGAAAGTGAAGAGGAGCTAAAAAGCCTCTTGATGAAAGTGAAAGTGGAGAGCTAAAAAGTTGGCTTAAAGCTCAACATTCAGAAAACGAAGATCATGGCATCCGGTCCCATCACTTCATGGGACGTAGGTGGGGAAACAGTGGAAACAGTGTCAGACTTTATTTTGGGGGGCTCCAAAATCACTGCTGATGGTGACTGCAGCCATGAAATTAAAAGACGCTTACTCCTTGGAAGAAGAGTTATGACCAACCTAGATAGTATATTCAAAAGCAGAGACATTACTTTGCCGACTAAGGTCCGTCTAGTCAAGGCTATGGTTTTTCCTGTGGTCATGTATGGATGTGAGAGTTGGACTGTGAAGAAGGCTGAGCGCTGAAGAATTGATGCTTTTGAACTGTGGTGTTGGAGAAGACTCTTGAGGGTCCCTTGGACTGCAAGGAGATCCAACCAGTCCATTCTGAAGGAGATCAACCCTGGGATTTCTTTGGAAGGAATGATGCTAAAGCTGAAGCTCCAGTACTTTGGCCACCTCATGCGAAGAGTTGACTCAGTGGAAAAGACACTGATGCTGGGAGGGAATGGGGGTAGGAGAAGAAGGGGGTGACCCAGGATGAGATGGCTAGATGGCATCACGGACTTGATGGACGTGGGTCTGAGTGAACTCCGGGAGATGGTGATGGGCAGGGAGGCCTGGCATGCTGCGATTCATGGGGTCACAAAGAGTCGGACATGACTGAGCAACTGAACTGAACTGAATATTAGGATATGTATCTGTATCTCTCTATATATAATCTGTGTGTGTGTGTGTGTGTATAAATCTGTATATATACACAAATATTACTCCAGGATCAATGATGATACTCTTTTTCTGAAAAAGAATTTTACAGGAGGTAAATGGCCTCTATGAAAGTAGTGAAGACCTGAGAAATACACTTGGTATTTTTAGATGCAGTGCTTTGTAAATGTAAGATCTGTTCTAAATCTTCTGATCTTATTTTCTTTCCTAAATTCATTGGCTGCCATCTAGATTTAGAAAAAGCATCACAGTGTTATTATATGAGAAATTTACCTCTTAGAAACTCATTTATTTCTTGTCAGGATTCATTTTTCTTTGAACTGTGCATGAGAGCATAATCTATATGCTATGCTAAAATTATACATATTTTAAGTATCTAGCAACTTGAACTTCCTTGCTTATGTAACCAGATCCCAGATTAAGAAATAGAAGGTGGAAAGTCTCCACCCCTTATTCTAATCTCCCTTCCTTCTCTCTGCCAGTTACTACTTCCTCCTTTCAAGGATGGTCACTATCCTCAGTTTCAACAGAATAGACTAATTTTGCCTCTTTTTGTACTTTATGTACATGGAATCATGCAATATGTACTTGGTTTTGTAACTACCACATGAGTTTATATAACCACTCATTTCTATTGTGGAAATAGACTATCATTTCCTCTATTGTTCTAAATCTTCTGATGACATTTGGATAGTTTATAGACTTGGGGCTATCACAAATACTGCTGCTATAAACATTCTAGTTCATACCCTTTGGATAAAATATGTACGTATTTTTGTTGCATTAACTAGGAGTTAAATTCCAGTTTTACCTGATATGAATAAATTCAACTTTTAAAAAATACTGCCAGTTTTCCATAGATGCTGGGGATTAATTTTTAATTTAAGAAAAGAGGCCAAAATTTGCATTAAAGTGAAACTCAACTCATATCTCCACTTTCCAGACATGTAACCTCTCTTCTCAATGAGAACCTTCTCCCAGGGCACTATAGACAATCTCCAAATAGGAAGTGATGAGAACAACTAATTATTGTTATGTGACTTTTGCTTTCTAAGTATTCTATTAATATTATATATATAGGCTTGAATACAAGTAATTTTGTGTCAGTGATTTTACCATATTTATTCTGAATATTGCAATAACCTCAAATAATGATCTAGTTCATGCTGCATTTTTCTTCTGTTCTATCAGCAAGTTGTTAATGATCTAAAAATGCATTAATTAACATTTGATGCTATATCTTTTCCCCAGAACTTTTGTTATGTTTTTCTGCTTTATGCAACTTATTTTTTCTAAGGCCTTTATAAGATGCTAAATTATTAATTGAATTGTGACTTGCTTAGTTAGTTAGTTAGTTAGTTTAGTCGCTCAGTCGTGTCTGACTCTTTGCGACCCCATGAATTGCAGCAGGCCAGGCCTCCCTGTCCATCACCAACTCCCGGAGTTCACTCAGATTCACATCCATTGAGTCGGTGATGCCATCCAGCCATCTCATCCTCTGTCGTTCCCTTCTCCTCCTGCCCCTAATCCCTCCCAGCATCAGAGTCTTTTCCAAGGAGACAACTCTTCGCATGAGGTGGCCAAAGTACTGGAGTTTCAGCTTTAGCATCATTCCTTCCAAAGAAATCCCAGGGCTGATCTCCTTCAGAATGGACTGGTTGGATCTCCTTGCAGTCCAAGGGCCTCTCAAGAGTCTTCTCCAACACCACAGTTCAAAAGCATCTTTGAAGAATAACTCTTCTTGTACTTTACCTATTAAAATTGTATCTGTGTAGTATGATATAGCTACAGAATTTTAGATGTCCAAATACTCATTTCATTTTGATTATATTAGGTAGACTTATATAAGGAAACAAACTATTCGGATACTAGACATCCCTCTGAAGAATGTGAGATATAGATGCACTGATATTGAATTTTTCACATCTACCTTCATATGTATTTTCCTAGTGTAAAAATAGAGGGAAAAAACGTATAAATCACTGTATTAGTGATTCTGCTAGTAAACATATGTGGTATAGGCTTGTGATTCTTCACCTTTGCATTTTTAAATACTGATTTAAAAAATTCAGTGACATATTAGGTTTCCTATTTATGATTTGCCAAGTGAGGTCATGTTTTTCTGTATTTTTAAAAATTATGAAAGTATGATAACACATTTACAAGAGACTTGGAAAATACATAGCAAAGTTTCATATAGTTCCACTATATAGTAAAATTATTTTTAAGTAAATTGTGATTTTTTGTTGGAATTTCAAAACCTTGTATATACTATACTGTACTATATTTGTCCCAGGTAGTCTTTTTCCCACAAAGTGTTAGTAATCTATAATAACACCATTAATAACAATCTGAGTATGAAAACTGGGGGCCAAATGATTTGGAGAACCCAGCTATATGATGACACCAACAACAAGGTGTTAATCTGTGCTACCACGTGCAGAAAGAACAGCTGGTTTGTGCCCCACCAGGTTCAGTAGAAAGCTTCTTATCATAGTGTATTTGAATACTTCAAATAGGAGAAAGGGAAAGAGAAATGTTGGAGTAGAAAGTTTTCTCATTTGGGCCTCCTGGGAAAAATACAGTGGGGAAATTTCAGTTAATAACTTTGTTGTTGTTTATTTTTGTTTTTGACTGTGCTGCACAGCTTGCAGGATCTTAGTAATAGTTCTCTTACCTGGGACTGAACTCTTAAACTTGGGCCACAGCAGTGAAAGCTCAGAGTCCTAGCCACTGGACTGCCAGGGAATTCTCTGGGTTAATAACCTTGAAATCAAACCAAAACCATTTTTTTCAGATTACATTGGTGAGGGCAGAGGAAGAGGGTGAGAGCATATTAATTATAGGATGCTTTTTATTGTATTAGGTTTTATAGCATATTGACTTTAACATGAATTTGAGTCAGGATAGATCTAGACTCAAGTTTAGTTTCATCTATCCCAAACCGTGTGATCTTGGACAAGGCACTTCATGCGTCTGTGCGTCAGTTTCTCATCTATAATATGAGGATAACGGAGTCATTGACTATGGATTAAGTGAAATAAGACCTACAATACCAATATAAATTGACTCAATGCCTAGTGAAATGCTGTTATTAATTGCTTACATCTGTGAGCACAAAGTAAAAGGCAGAAAATATACAAAGATTCTACTTCAGTGGAGCTAATGGCGGTCTTTTAAATTGCTGTTTCTTTTCTTTCCAATGTGTTATTGTTATTGTTGATGTTGTTAATAGCTACCAGATAGCAAGAGCCTAATGTAGGTCAGATGGGCTTCCTTGGTGGTTCAGGCAGTAAACAATCTGCCTGCAGAGCGGGAGACCCGGGTTTGATCCCTGGGTCAGGAAGATCCCATGGAGATGGGAATGGCAGCCCACTCCAATATTCTTGCCTGGAGAATTCCATGGACAGAGGAGCCTGGTGGGCTACAGTCCATGGGGTTGCAAGGGGTCAGACACGACTGAGCTACTTAACACTTTCACTTTCTTTCACGCCTCTTCTTTCCAGTGATTTATTGTTGATGCTGTAGTTTTTGTTGTTAGCTATCAGATGTTGAGAACCTACTATAAGTCAGATACATAGGATACAATATTCTCTTAATTCTCAACTCTCTGACTAGGTCTTATTAAATTCCGTGTTACTGATGAGTGAATGAGACTCAGAGAGATTAAGAAGCTTTTCCAACATAACATAACTAGTTGATAACAGGGCCAGGACCTTCAGCAGGCTGTGGGACTTTAAACCCATGCTCTGTCTATTCAAGTAATAGCTATTCCAGGATCCCTACCTGACTTCTTTCCCTTTTAGTTTGTTTGTTTATGCTCTAACAACTGATTTGAAGCCAGTTTTCTGACTTAGGTAGACCCCGAAATCTTTGCTCCTGAGGAAAAAGGAATTGTAATTGTCTCATTAGTCTTTTTTTTTTTTTTCTTTTCTTCGGGAATGTAATCAAACATCAGATGGAAACTTCCTTTTAATATAAGTGAATAAACAAGCCTGCGCATTTTACTTTCCCTGAGGCATATAGCTGGGAGAGTATCTCCGATTTTAAGAAATCAACATATGCTCAACCACCTGTCTATTTCCATTTAAACTGATAGGAGCTGAGACTTGTGAATTATGTTTCATTTTTTATTTCCAACATTATTGGTCTGTTTGACCCTAGGGTAGAATGCTTTCTTTTGCTTTGGATGCCCCCTAAATAGGTTTCCCTAAACAAAAATGTCAAAGGACAATTTTTGGATTAATCTCAGTATAAGTCAGCAAAGATCATTTTAGGAAAGAACAACCCTAAAATTGTAGCACTGCTTTTAATATCTTATCAGTTATTATCTTGAACCCTCCATGAGGGCATTTATCACACATTACTGTTTGCCTTATGTCTTATCTTTCTCTTTCACTGGTTGATCGATTCCTTGGGGATGAGAACGTGTTTTGTTCATCTTTATTTATCAGTTATTGGTTCATCTCCTGGCATACAGCACTCAATATTGTTGTTCAGTTGCTCAATCATGTCCAACTTTGCAACCCATGGACTGTATCACACCATGCTTCCCAGTCCTTCACCGTGAGCTTGCTCAAACTCATGTCCTTTGAGTCAGTGATGTCATCCAACCATCTCGTCCTCTGTCATCTCTTTCTCTTCCTACCTTCAATCTTTCCCAGCATCAGGGTCTTTTCTAATGAGTTGGTTCTTTGCCTCAGGTGGCTGAAGTATTGGAGCTTCAGCATCAATCCTTCCAGTGAATATTCAGTACTTATTTCCTTCAGGATTGACTGGTTGGATCTCCTTGCAGTCCAAGGGACTCTCCAGAATCTTCTCCAACACCACAGCTCAAAAGCATCAATTCTTTGGCATTCAGCCTTCTTTATGGTCCAACTCTCATATCCATATATAACTACTGAAAGAACCATAGGTTTGACTATATGGGCCTTTGTTGGCACAGTAATGTCTCGGCTGTTTAATACTCCATCTAGGTTTGTCATAGCTTTTCTTCCAAGTAGCAAAGCATCTTTTAATTTCATGGCTGCACTCACCATCTGCAGTGATTTTAGAGCCCAAGAAAATAAAGTCTGTCTCTGTTTCCATTGTTTCCCCATCTATTTGCCCTGAAGTGATGGGACTGGATGCCATTATCTTCATTTTTTGAATGTTGAAAAGCCAGCCTTTTCATTTTCCAGATATTCAATACATTTGTTAAATTAATTGATTAATGAATTGATATTATATAGTGATATAAATGATCTATAGTCAAAATTTATTTTATTTATATATGAGGTGACATATGTGCCTTTATGAGTAAAGATAATTTTATCTTCATATCATTGAAAAGTTATATTATTTGTCTTGCATGTTTTTTCCTTTAGCTAAATTTAAATCAACATTGAATTGATAAATAAAATACTATGTTCTTTAGGTAGATTGCGTGCTTATGACTATATAGTTTCAAGCTATGATTCATATAAAAATAGGATAAAAGATAAATATGATTACTGTGTTCCCATATCATCTAATGCCTGAAATTCATTTTAAAAATGAAAGTATTGGGAATGTAAGAAGCATTTAACATTTAATAGTATTTAACTTATAAAGTATTTGTTGAAAAAACATTAATTTTAGAAATAATATATTTTTGAAGAATAGGTGTGGGTAGGAAGAAGGGAATGCTAGTTGCCTTTTAATGAATTATTTCATTCAATCCTTGTAGGAGACTTTAGGATGGCCTTAACCATTTTATGGAGATTCAGAGAAGTTTACTAAGTTGCTCATGGGTTGGAAGTGAATTCTAATAAAAATCTTCCTGTTTTTAAATTAAAAAAAGTCTTTTAGGGACTGTATTATAGATTTAGATAGATGGATAGTGATATAAAATTAAAAAAACAACTAACTTTGATGTTTCTGGAAGTATATAATTGTTTCTTGAATCCAAAAGTTCCTAGTGAACATCAAGACAATATAACTCCTCATGATTTAAATTAAACACTTATAATGTAAATGTCAACTTCTTTCTCAAATAACATTTACAATTAGATTTATTGTTAACATTGACAGAGAACCAGGGCTGTATATCACCTTTACATGCACTGTATCTTATTGACCATAATCGTCATATTTGCAAGCTGACAAGAGTTTTCTCCCAAGTAAATATCTCCTTTTTTGGGCGATGCATCTTAACTCCTCCAGAAAGTGATTTTTGCTGTTTTGCTTACTCTTATTTCTTAACATTTCAAGAGTTCTTGATGTGTCTTTAAAAAAAAAAAACAATTCAGCAGATAATCACTGAGCATCGAATATCTACAGGGTGTTGATGTAGTGGGCATGGCCCATTCGTGACTAAGACAATGCTCCATGATATGGACCAGCCCTTCTAGTCCAGATGCAAACAAAACTTTGGGAAAGAGACAAGTGATTGTTAAACAGAGTGGAGAATGCAAAAGCTGCCAACTGTGTGAGAGCTCACACTGGCCCAAAGGGGTGACTGAGCAGCTCGGCCTGAAGTGGTCATGTGTAAGTGGGCGTTTATCCACCAGACCAACCAGGCGAGAAGGTAAATTCCAGGAACAGAGTACACAGAGGTGATGATGAGAGAGGAAGGGCAGCAGGAAAGGTCTTGGAGATGTAGTCATATTCCTAAAGTATCGTTAAGATTTTTTAAGACAGCTGTTATTGAGCGTCCAATTATAGGGATGAGAAAATGAGACTCAAAAATGCCCAATGTGACAAGAGTAACAAGAACCAGTGCTAGGGTTTGATGTGAGTTTGACTCAGCTTTTTAAACTCTACTTGGTAAGAGGTATTTGTTGTAATATCATTATATATTTTTATTGCTCTTCAGCAAAAACACAACCTCAAGTGCACTAAAGTTCCAAGAATATAGCTGTGTTCGTGCAGTGAATTGTAGCAGTCCTTGGCATTCAGACAAATTCTCCCCAATATGAGAAATGTTGTGATGTGGCTAGCACTCCACTATGTCACTACCTGATGGCACACTCACATCCACTGCCAGAGAAAGAGGGTTGGAAAACAGACATACGCCCTCAAGCCATTTAGAGTATCCGTTGACCTCCTGGCTTCAAAATTTGCACTTTGAATTATGTATATCTGTGTGTACTTAGTCCCTCAGTCCTGTCGGACTCTTTGCAACCCCATGGACTGTAGCCCCCCGGGCTCTACTGTTCATGGGATTCTCCAGGCAAGAATACTGGAGTGTGTGGCCATTCCCTTCTCCAGGGTATATTCTTGACCCAGGGATCAAATCTGGGTCTCCTGCATTGCAGGCAGATTCTTTACTGTCTGAGCCACCAAGGAAGCCCCCTTTAATTATGTATGTAACCAAATACAGATAAACGAAGACATTTACTTTCTAACCAACATCCATTCAGTTTCCTGTCATCTTTAAATCATCTTTCCTCACTCTATGAGAATAATTGAAATCTTCTTGATGAAGTGATCCTGAAATTTTATACTGTATGGATTGATTTCTTATGTCTAAATAATCCTTGAAGTAGCCACTGATGTTTGGGATCTTCCAAATATAGAAACCTCCATCCTTAGGGGATTATAACATCCCAGACTGCTACCTCCAGGATTAATTAGCTGGGAAACTCAGCCAACAAGCTATTCTGGAACCATATTCAGGTAGGTCTTAGAAGGCTCAAGGATAATCAAATGTTATCTCCTGTTGTCCCTGTCCCTTGAGCTTTTTGTAAAATTCCCAGTGAGGTCTAAAGTGGGGCTTCCCAGGTGGCGCTAGTAGTAAAGAACCCACCTGCAGGTGCAGGAGGCATAAGAGATGCGGGTTCAATCCCTGAGTTGGGAAGATCCCCTGGAGGAGAGCATAGGAACCTACTTCACTCTTGCCTGGAGAATCCTGTGGACAGAGGAGCCTGCTGGACTACATGACTGAAGCAACTTAGCGTGCACACACACAAGCACTAAAGGAACTTAAAAAGCATGGCTGGGTGGGTACCCCTTTAAATCTATGACTTTATACTAGATGAGATGAAAGCAAAAAGCAAAACCTGATGGTATACTCTATGACATGGATTTTAGCTCTTCTCACCCTCCTCTGAATAAAATTATTTCATAGAACTAACTGCAAGAAGAAAAGTTAATCAGTGGCTTTGCTTTCCCTGAAAGCACTTTTCCAAACCTAGCTGCCATGTCAAATTCATGCAGTATTATTTTGAACAGTTACTTAAGTGGATCTCAAAATGCGTCTTCAAAGAAGTATTCGAATATTTTCCACTATGAAGACTCACATGGGTATTTTGAATCTAGCATAAAGCATATTGCTCAAATACACTCATGTGTTTTCTGCAAAGAACAATGCATCCATACCCCAGTTACATGTAAATAGTAAGTCTTATACATCAGAACTTTTATTTTCCTCTCTCTGGGATTCCTACATGTTGATTTATCCAAATTAGTTAAGAGATATTTCCTAGGAATGTAATAATGGTCCATTTTTATCCAGTATTTATTCTGGGCTCAGCTCTGGATTAAATGCTTTATGTACAATATCACATTTAGTCTTCACAACACTCTATGAGGTATTTACTTTCCTCTTCTTGTAAGGATAGGAACAAATATTTAGATATTTAAGTAATATGCCCACATTCACACGGATGGTCATGGGGAAACAGGAGAACCCAGGAGATTTAAGCTGATGTTTTATTATTGATGTTCAGTTGCTAAGTCTTGTCTGACTTTTTGTGACCTCATGGACTATAGTATAGTATGCCAGGTAGCATGCCAGGCTCCTCTGTCCTCTACTTTCTCCCAGAGTTTGCTCAAATTCATGTTCATTGGGTCAGTGATGCTGTCTAACCATCTCATCCTCTGCTGTCCTCTTCTCTTTTTGCTTTCAGTCTTTCCCAGCATCAGGAACTTTTTTCAGTGAGTCAGCTCTTCACATCAAGGCCAAAGTATTGGAGCTTCAGCTTCAGCTATAATTCTTCCAGTGATTATTCAGGTTGATTTCCTTTAGGATTGACTGGTTTGATCTCCTTTCAGTCCAAGGGACTCTCAAAAGAGTCTTCTTTAATACCACAGCTCAAAAGCATCAATTCTTTGGCATTCAGCCTTCTTTATGGTCCAGCTCTCACATCCATACACAACTACTAGAAAAACCATAGCTTTGTCTGTACGAACCATTGTTGGCAAAGTGCGGTCTCTGATTTTTAATATGCTGTCTAGGTTTGTCACAGCTTTTCTTCCAAGGAGCAAGTGTCTTTTCATGACTGCAGGCACAGTGATTTTGGAGCCCAAGAAAATAAAACCTGCCACTGCTCCCACTTTTTCTCCTTCTATTTGCCATGAAGTGTTGGGACCAAACACTATGATCCTGGTTTTCTTTTTTTAATGTTGATTTTCAATCCAGCTTTTTCACTCTTTTACCCTCATCAAGAGGCTCTTTAGTTCCTCTCTGGTTTCTGCCGTTAGAGTAGTATTATCTGTATATCTGAGGCTGTTGATATTTCTCCCAGCAATCTTGATTCTGGCTTGTGATTCATCTAGCCTAGTATTTTGCATGATATACTCTGCATATAAGTTAAATAAGTAGGGTGACAATACATAGTCTTGACATACTCCTTTCCCAACTTTGAACTGGTCCATTATTTCATATCTGGTTCAAACTGTTTCTTAGCCTGCATACAGATTTCTCAGGAGACAGGTAAGGTCATCTGGTATTCCCATGTCTTTAAGAATTTTCCACAGTTTTTTGAGATGTACCCTCAAATATGTTAGCATAGTCAATGAAACAGAATTTGATGTTTTTCTGGAATTCCCTTGCTTTCTCCATGATCCATTGTATATTGGCAATTTGATCCCTGGTTCCTCTGCCTCTTCAAAACCCAACTTATACATCTGGAAGTTCTTGGCTCACATACTGCTGTAGCCTGGCTTGAAGAATTTGAGCATAACCTTGCTAGCATGTGAAATGAGTTCAATTATACAGTAGTTTGAACATTCTTTGGCATTGCCCTTCTTTGGGATTTGAATGAAAACAAACTGACCTTTTCCAGTCCTGTGGCCACTGCTGAGTTTTCCAAATTTGCTGATGTATTGAGTGCAACACTTTAACATTGTCATCTTTTAGGATTTTTAAATAGCTCAGCTGGAATTCCATCACCTCCACTAGCTTTGTTCCTAGAAATGCTTCCTAAGACCCACTTGGCTTCACACTCCAGAATATCCTGCTCTAGGTGAGTGACCACAGTATCGTGGTTATCTGGGCCATTAAGACATTTTTTGTATATTTCTTCTGTGTGTTCTTGCCACCTCTTCTTAATCTCTTCTGCTTCTGTTAGGTCCATACCATTTCTGTCCTTTATCTTGCCCATCCTTGCATGAAATATTCCCTTGATATCTCCAGTTTTCTTGAACATATCTCTAGCCTTTCCCATCCTGTTGTTTTCCTCTGTTTCTTGGCACTGTTCATTTGAAGAAGGCCTTCTTATGACACCTTGCTTTTCTCTGGAACCCTGCATGGTTGGGTGTATCTTCCTCTTTCTCCCTTGCCTTTCACTTCTCTTTTTTGCTCAGCTATTTGTAAAGCCTCCTCAGACAACCGCTTTGCCTTCTTGCATTTCTTTTTCTTTGGGATAGTTTTGGTCACTGCCCTCCTGCATGGTGCTTTGAACTACCATCCATAGTTCTTTGGCACTGTGTCTGCCAGATATAATCCCTTGAATCTGTTTGTCTCCTCTACTATATAATCATAAGGAATTTGATGTAGATCATACCTGAATGGCCTAGTGACCTAGGCCATCCATACCTGAATGGAGCTAATGATCTGAGCCACAGTCAGCTCCCAGTCTTGTTTTTACAACTGTATAGAGCTTCTCCACCTTTGGCTGCAAAGAACATAATCAATCTGATATAGGTTACTGACCATCTGTTGATGTCCATATGGAGAGTCGTCTCTTGTGTTGTTGGAAAAGAGTGTTTTCTATGACCAGCGTGTACCTCTGTTAGCCTTTGCCCTGCTTCATTTCGTACTCCAAGGCCAAACTTGTCTGTTATTCCAGGTGACTCTTGACTTTCTAATTTTGCATTCTAACCTCCTAGGATGAAAAGGACATCATTTTGGTGTTAGTTTTAGAAGGTTTTGTAGGGTTTCAAAGAACCATTCAACGCTAACTTCTTCAGCATCAGTGGTTGGTCCATAGACTTGGATTACTCTGATGTTGAGTAGCTTGCCTTGAAAACAAACTAAGATTATTCTGTCATTTTTGATATTGCACCCAAGCACTGCATTTTGAACTCTTTTGTTAACTCTGAGTGCTACTCCATTTATTCTAAGGGATTCTTGCCTACAGTAGTAAATATAATAGTCATCTAAATTAAATTCTCCCATTCATGTCCATTTTAGTTCACTGATTCCTAATATGTTGATGATCACTCTTGCCATCTCCTACTTGACCATGTCAAATTTATCGTGACTCGTAGACTTGACATTCCAGATTCCTATGTGATATTGTTCTTTATAGCCTTGGGCTTTACTTCCCAGCTTAAATTATGGAATTTGACTGTCCTTGGAAACCTCACATCTGCTTGTGTTTTACGATTTCCTCTCTATCACCTAAGAACATCAAAGATGTATGCAGTGACTCTTTTCCTGTTCTCCCACTCAGCTACCACTTTCTGTGGGATGGAAACTTGGTTTGACTGTGATGTGACCTCAATGTCCTCTGCATTTGGCACAGTGCTGGACCACATCCTGATCAGCTTTGAAAACATATTACAAAGATTATTAGTTTTTAAAGGAGTCTGAACTGTGACTAGGTAATAGTGAGGCAACTGTGAACAATAAAAACATTATTCACATCCTTTTCTACAACTTCCAGAGTCATAAAGCAACGGTAAAGGATAAGGCTGTTCATTCTGTGTGTGTGAATTGAGTTGCTACTATGTGCTTTCAGAAATGAGAGCTTTCAGTACATAAGAGTGAATGTATGACCTTAATTAGGTTCAAGTAGTTATATGCTTAGTAATGTGCTGGACAGTGAGAAGCTTAAATATGCAGTATGTAAAGACATTTCTCATTATGACTCTTTCCTAGGAGCTTTTTATACCTATTAATGATTATATAAGTTAGAATTGATGAACCTTAATAAGGTGTATTTAGTATATCCTGAGACAGATTATTGTATTCTACCTAGATTTCTGGTAGATAGCAACCAGCGCCCAAAAACAATTTTTAGAGAAGCAAGAAGTCCAGAGTAAGTAGAACTATTATAGAAACATGTACAGGGTTAGAATTAAGGAAACAGGTGAACTGGGGAAAAAAAAACCTATTGAAATAAAAAGGGAAATTTTTGTAACAATGAGTATCTTTAAGGTCCTAGAATATTTTAAACCAAGTTCAAAAGATTAGACTTTTAATTGCAATGTGCTTTGACTTTTTTCACTCTAAATTATTTTTTTTAATTCAGGTTATTCACTCTCAAGATGTATGTGATTTTGCACATCTTATGTTAGAGATGTCTGTATTTCTCCCTTATTTACATGATCAAAGGCACCTTATTTATGTCAAAAGAAGAGAAATGAAGACCATTTTCTGGCATTGTCCTAGAGCCACATTTTCTTGCCTTATTGGCATTTTATTTCAAGCAGTAGATTAAACAGAAATGCTTGTGATTGAATGAAGATGAATTATAGCATATGGAAGTATTAGAACCTATTTTATTACTCTGAATAATGTCTTCTGCTGTTTTGTTATCCAAAAGGGAGTGTGTATTTGGGGAACAAAGATCATGATGCATTAAGTGATACTCAAACTGCACACCCCCCTTCACTAGACTGTGAGAAGGCCAGGCTTGCCACAGGCCATGATGTGCTATTGTTGCCTCCGCTGCTGCTCCCTGGGGTGCACCTCTCCTGATGTCTGGCTTGCACTGGGATGTGAAAGCACACAGGAGGTCTGTAATTCAGAAAGTAGGAGTCAGTAATGCATAGCTGGTAGGTGCAGAGCTAAGCCTCTTTTACAAAAATTCAGAATTTTTACAATATTTCTGACTGCTTTAGAGTTTAGGGGCTTCCCTGGTAGCTCAGCTGGTAAAGAATCTGCCTGGAATTCAGGAGACCCCAGTTTGATTCCTGGGTCGGGAAGATCCACTGGAGAAGGGATAGGCTACCCACTCCAGTATTCTTGGGCTTCCCTTGTGGCTCAGCTGGTAAAGAATCCGCCTGCAATGCAGGAGACCTTGGCTTGATCCCTGGGTTGGGAAGATCCCCTGGGGAAAGGAAAGGCTACCTACTCCAGTATTCTGGCCTGGAGAATTCCATGAGGGTCACAGAGAGTCAGACATGGCTAGAGTTTACAGTGGTTACCTATATTTTTTGGAGAATTCTAATTATTTAATAATAGTTATTATGGTATATAATTTTATCATAGTTTCTTTATATATTCCGTGTTTAAAACATCATTTTTAGTGGAATACAGGAGCAGAAGGCATTATAGCTTGGCAACAGAAGTCATGAAATCTGAAGCCAACCTACATTGGAAAATTACTGAGCCCCAGTTTTCTCATCTGTGAAGTGGCAATAAATACTGGTACCTATCTCATAAGATTGTTGAAATGATTAAATGAATTAATACACATAAGGTACTACCAGTAGCACCCACCACATAATAAACACTCATTAAATGTTAGTTTTTATTATTATGTTCCTATTGAATGCATCTAAAAACCAGGATTCAGTACTGAGAGTTTTTAAAGCTATTTAATCTATGGTTACTTTTTTTGTATCTGTGTGCCTGTGCCTGCAAAGAACTATTCCTATGAGCTGGCATTAGAAAAAAAGGAGGAACACATGGAAAATAAGTAAACATTGTGTAATTCAAACTCTAAGTCCAATAACATATAAAAGAGAGAAGAGGTCATTGTTGGCTATAATAATCAGATAGGATTCATTGAGTGCTGAACTTCTGCTGAACCAGAAAGATTTAGAGATTTTAGTTTAAAATAATTCTGTTGGTGGCACAGTCCTTATAAGACTTTCCTGTACCCCTCGCTCCCGTAGCAATTACTTTTAAGTTAAAACTACTGGCTTCTCTGCTGTTTTCTTTTCTGATAAATCAGAATCTTTCATACAAGAGGATGGTGCTTAGGAATCTGCATTTGTATGGAGCCCATGTAATTTTTATCCAACAGGGTAAAGTCTGTTTTAGAAAAGACCAAGCTTATTCAGGCTTTATGCAATTAATTTTCAGCCACTCTTACTCTTGAATCTTGAGAAGCAACAAAATGGAACAACTTCATAGCTTAGCCCATACTTTTAACAACAACAGGCTTAGCCCATACCTCTTGTGTGAAGAAGTCTCCCTTTACTGATCAGCATTTATTGTCTTTTGTTTTGTGAGCAGTTTTAGGTTTATAGTAAAACTGAGATGAAGATACAGAGATTGCCCTTGTACCCCTACCCCCATTCATGCAAAGCTTCCCCCATTATCAACATCCCTCACCAGAGTGACAAGTTTGTTGAATACAATGGATGAACCTGTATTTCAACAATATTTTCACTTAAAATCCATAGTTGACCTTAGGTTTCACTCTGAATATTGCATTCTATCAGTTTGGACAGATGAGTAATTACATGTATACACCATTACAGTATTTTACAGAGTATTTTCACTGCCCTAAAAAATCCTCCTGAGTCATGTCTATCCATTCCTTCTTGCCTAACTGCAACTCTTGGCAACCTCTGATTTGTTTCTTTTTTAAAACTCTTTCCATAGCTTTGCCTTTTCCCAAATGCATGTACTTGGAATCAAACAGCATATAGCCTTTTAAGATTGGCCCATTTCACTTCGTAATGTGGATTTATGGTTTCTCCCTGTCTTTTCATGGCTTGATAGCTCATTTCTTTTTAGTGCTGAATAATATTCCACCATCTAGATGTACCACAGTTTTATTTATCCATTCACTTACTGAAGGTCACCTTAGTTGCTTTCAAGTTTTTAAAATTATGAATAAAGCTTCGATAAATAATCTATGTGGAGGTTTTTGTATAGACATATAAGTTCTCAACTCTTTGAATAAACATTCAGTTTAGTTCAGTCGCTCAGTCGTGTCCTACTCTTTGCGACCCGGTGAATCACAGCACTCTAGGCCTCCCTGTCCATCACCATCTCCCGGAGTTCACTCAGACTCACGTCCATCGAGTCAGTGATGCCATCCAGCCATCTCATCCTGGGTCGTCCTGCAGAGGACTATTCTCCTCCTGCCCCCAATCCCTCCCAGCATCAAAGTCTTTTCCAATGAGTCAACTCTTTGCATGAGGTGCAAAGTACTGGAGCTTCAGATTTAGCATCATTCCTTCCAAAGAAATCCCAGGGCTGATCTCCTTCAGAATGGACTGGTTGGATCTTCTTGCAGTCCAAGGGACTCTCAAGAGTCTTCTCCAACACCACAGTTCAAACGCATCGATTCTTTGGCACTCAGCCTTCTTCACAGTCCAACTCTCACATCCATACATGACCACAGGAAAAACCATAGCCTTGACTAGACGGACCTTAGTTGGCAAAGTAGTGTCTCTGCTTTTGAAAATACTATCTAGTTTGGTCATAACTTTTCTTCCAGGGAGTAAGCGTCTTTTAATTTCATGGCTGCAGTCACCATCAGCAGTGATTTTGGAGCCCCCCAAAATAAAGTCTGACACTGTTTCCACTGTTTCCCCATCTATTTCCCATGAAGTGATGGGACCAGATGCCATGATCTCCGTTTTCTGAATGCTCTCCTCTTTCACTTTCATCAAGAGGCTCTTTAGCTCCTCTTCACTTTCTGCCATAAGGGTGGTGTCATCTGCATATCTGAGGTTATTAATATTTCTCCCGGCAATCTTGATTCCAGCTTGTGTTTCTTCCAATCCAGCGTTTCTCATGATGTACTGTGCATAGAAGTTAAATAAGCAGGGTGACAATATACAGCCTTGACATACTCCTCTTCCTATTTGGAACCAGTCTGTTGTTCCATGTCCAGTTCGAACTGTTGCTTCCTGACCTGCATACAGGTTTCTCAAGAGGCAGGTTAGGTGGTCTTGTATTCCCATCTCTTTCAGAATTTTCCACAGTTCATTGTGATCCACCCAGCCAAAGGCTTTGGCATAGTCAATAAAGCAGAAATAGATGTTTTTCTGGAACTCTCTTGCTTTTTCCATGATCCAGCAGAGGTTGGCAATTTCATCTCTGGTTCCTCTGCCTTTTCTGAAACCAGCTTGAACATCAGGGAGTTCACGGTTCACGTATTGTTGAAGCCTGGCTTGGAGAATTTTGAGCATTCCTTTACTAGCATGTGAGATGAGTGCAATTGTGTGGTAGTTGAAGCATTCTTTTGCATTGCCTTTCTTTGGAAGTGGAATGAAAACTGACCTTTTCCAGTCCTGTGGCCACTGCTGAGTTTTCCAAACTTGCAGGCTTATTGAGTGCAGCACTTTCACAGCATCATCTTTCAGGATTTGAAATAGCTCAACTGGAATTCCATCACCTCCGCTAGCTTTGTTCGTAGTGATGCTTTCTAAGGCCCACTTGACTTCACATTCCAAGATGTCTGGCTCTAGATTAGTGATCACATCATCATGATTATCTGGGTCGTGAAGATCTTTTTTGTACAGTTCTTCCGTGTATTCTTGCCACCTTTTCTTGATATCTTCTGCTTCTGTTAGGTCCATACCATTTCTGTCCTTTATTGAGCCCATCTTTGCATGAAATGTTCCCTTGGAATCTCTAATTTTCTTGAAGAGATCTCTAGTCTTTCCCATTCTGTTGTTTTCCTCTATTTCTTTGCATTGATTGCTGAAGAAGGCTTTCTTATCTCTTCTTGCTATTCTTTGGAACTCTGCATTCAGATGCTTATATCTTTCCTTTTCTCCTTTGCTTTTTGCCTCTCTTCTTTTCACAGCTATTTGTAAGGCCTCCCCAGACAGCCATTGTGCTTTTTTGCATTTCTTTTCCATGGGGATGGTCTTGATCCTTGTCTCCAATGTCATGAACCTCATTCCATAGTTCATCAGGTACTCTTATCTATCAGATCTAGGCCCTTAAATCTATTTCTCACTTCCACTGTATAATCATAAGGGGTTTGACGAGGTCATACCTGAATGGTCTTGTGGTTTTCCCTGCTTTCTTCAATTGAGTCTGAATTTGGTAATAAGGAGTTCATGATCTGAGCCACAGTCAGCTCCTGGTCTTGTTTTTGTTGACTGTATAGAGCTTCTCCATCTTTGGCTGCAAAGAATATAATCACTCTGATTTCAGTGTTGACCATCTGGTGATGTCCATGTGTAGAGTCTTCTCTTGTGTTGTTGGAAGAGGGTGTTTGCTATGGCCAGTGCATTTTCTTGGCAAAACTCTATTATTCTTTGCCCTGCTTTATTCCACATTCCAAGGCCAAATTTGCCTGTTACTCCAGGTGTTTCTTGACTTCCTACTTTTGCATTCCAGTCCCCTATAATGAAAAGGACATCTTTTTTGGTGTTAGTTCTGAAAGATCTTGTAGGTCTTCATAAAACCGTTCAACTTCAGTTTCTTCAGTGTTACTGGTTAAGAAGTATGATTACTGAATTGTGTGTAAAGGTATGTGTAATTCTATAGAAACCAGTAAATGCTCTTCTTCAAAGGAGCTGTACCATTTTGCATTCCCATCATCAATGAATGAGAGCTCTCTTGCTCCACATCACTGTTTGGTATTGTCAGTTTCAGGATTTTGGCCCTTTTAACAGGTGTGTAGTAATCTCTCATTTTTCTAGTTTGCGTTTCCCTGATGGCATATGATGTGAGCATATTCTCATATACTTATTTACCATCGGTATATCTTCTTTGGTAAGGTGTTTGTTAAGGTCTTTGACCCATTTTCTTCAATAAGGTTATTTCAGGTTTAAGATTTCTTTGTATATTTTGGATTAGAGTCCTTTATCAGATGTGTCTTTTGTAAATGTTTTCTCTCAATCTGTAGCTTGTTTTGTAATTTTCTTTTTTTAATGCTACCCTGAACACTTTTATGCTGTAGCACTTAACTCACTGAGTTATAACTGTTTATGGTTTTGACTGAGCTACTAGTGTTCTCTTAGTCTAACCTTAAATTTTAGCTGCTAAGTGCTAATGCTAAGTGCTAACCTTAAAATTTAGCTGCTAAGTGCTAATGCTAAGTGCTAACCTTAAAATTTAGCTGCTAAGTGCTAATGCTAAGTGCTAATGCTAAGTGCTAATGCTAAGTGCTAACCTTAAATTTTAGCTGCTGCTGCTGCTAAGTCGCGTCAGTCGTGTCCGACTCTGTGCAGCCCCATAGATGGCAGCCCATCAGGCTCCTCTGTCCCTGGGATTCTCCAGGCGAGAACACTGGACTGGGTTGCCATTTCCTTCTCCAATGCATGAAAGTTTAAAGTGAAAGGGAAGTCGCTTAGTCGTGTCCGACTCTTAGCGACCCCACGGACTGCAACCCACCAGGCTCCTCCGTCCATGGGAGTTTCCAGGCAAGAGTACTGGAGTGGGTTGCCAGTGCCTTCTCCAAAATTTAGCTAATACTAGGAAATAAGTTGATCTTGAAACTTGAGATACCTGAATTCCTTGTTTAAAAAAACAGATATCTAGATTCCATTGCTCAGATATTCTGATTCTGTCGTTGAAATGAGCATTTATAACAAGCACGTAGCTAGCCCACCATTTCCCTTTAAAATGAAAACTCCAAACTGAAAAATGCACATAAGCGAATGTGTGACGGAGCTGAAGAGACATCGACGTGGTGTTTCCAGAGACTTCCGGGGTGGTCCTGTGGCTAAGACTCTGTGCTCCCATTGTAGGGGACCTGGTTCGATCCCACGTGCCACAGCTAAACATCCCAGGTGCCGTAACTAAAACCCACTGCAGCCATATAAATAAATATTTTAAACAAACATGGTGTTTATAGAAAATAATGAGAAGGCCACTGATGTGGTGTGTTAGATACAGTGGCCATGGGAAAACAATAGAGTTGGTTCTGAATGTCCTTGAGGAATACTCAGGGGAATTTTGAATTGAATATCGAGTGGTAATTTTAGAAAAGCAGAATGAGCAAGGCTGGTACCCTCAGTACACTTCGTCATGACTTTAAGGGGAAGTGTAACCAGGTGATCTTTCAAGCTTTTCTTAGCACTGAAGTTGTATTGTACTTTCATTTTTAAAATTATATACATATTAAATTGTATTATTTAAACAGTGTGTACTTAGAAGGTAACGCTTGCTACTAAAAGAAATTTTACTTACTTACATTTTATATAATTTAGAAATTTCATTCATCAATGGCTGTATATAATAATGGATCAGTACATGGAAGGTTTACTTAAGGTTTGTAATAATAGGCTGGGCGAGTTGGTTCCCGATCATGAGAGCCAACTGTTATATTTCCAGGGATTTTGAAAGCCAGTTGTTAGGCACAGTCATTATTAAATTATATACACCTATAATTGAATGAATACTATGAAAAGCAAAGGTATCTCTATCCAAAGCTCATTGCTTGATAATTATTTTACTACATTTTACTTATTGATTCTTTTGAACTGTGGTATTGGAGAAAACTCTCGAGAGTCCCTTGGACTGCAAAGAGATCAAACTAGTCCATCCTAAAGGAAATAAGTCCTGACTATTCATTGGAAGGACTGATGCTGAAGCTGAAACTCCAATACTTTGGCCACCTGATGCAAAGAACTGATTCACTGGAAAAGACCCTGATGCTGGTAAAGACTGAAGGCAGGAGGAGAAGGGGATGACAGAAGATGAGATGGCAGGATGGCATCACCGACTTGATGGACATGAGTTTGAACAAGCTCCAGAAGTTGGTGATGGACAGTGAAGCCTGGCGTGCTGCAGTCCATGGGGTCGCAAAGAGTCGCATACGACTGAGCGACTGAACTGAACTGAACTTACTATTATCTATGCTCTTGAAGTTGAGGCTTCCCAGGTGGTTTCAGAAGTAAAGAATCCACTTGCCAATGCAGGGGACATGGGTTCAATCCCTGCATCAGAAAGATCCTTTGGAGAAGGAAATGGCAACCCATTCCAGTATTCTTGCCCTGGAAATCCCATGGACAGAGGAGCTTAGTGGGCTACAGTTCATGGGATTGCACAGTCAGACACAATTTAGTGACTGAACAGCAGTAATGTTCTTGAGGTTAAGTCAATGTATCTGTGTGGTGGAAATACTATTATATATAGTGATACTGAGTATCTCTTTTTAGCTCTCTACTTAGTGGCCATGGTGGAAATCAGACAAGAAAAATTATACAATAGAAATTCCCAAAGCCTACAAATCAGGGTTTTCCTCGCCCCCCGAGATAAACATATATTTACTAGCACACCAGCGGCTACATGTATAGACATTGTTTTGGGTAGATATTCATTTTGGTCCATGACATAATTCAGAAGGTATCCCATTCATGCCCTAGTTCATCATGAGCTCTTTACATAGCTCCCCACATGAGACTCGAAACAAGAGGATAGTTTTTAAGATCCACAAGTGAATGGCTTTAGTTATAAAACAGAGAGCAGGTGCCTTTTGGGTACTTGAATTTCACATCTTTTCAAAAACATCTCAGAACTTTTTTCAAGAACCATTTTTCTCCCAAAGTCTGATGACTATGCCTCTATTTTATCATCATTTACAGCTTTTGAAATTACTACAATTTGAAGGACATTTGCAGTCTGTCTTGAAAGCCAATGAGTTTATGGCTCTGGATGCAGAAAACAATAACTTATTTCCCCTTTCACAGTAGAAAACTATTCTCTTATCTTTGTGTAAATAAGAAAATGAAATGTTTTGTTTAGTCAGGAACAACTCAAGGTCTTTCTAACAGCCTGTATTCTGATGATGTGTGTGTGACTCTGAGCTTCTAGTTCTACTATAGAAGTCCACAAATCTTCCTTTTCCAAGGCGCCTGAGGAAAGCAAATCGTGCTAATATATGTTATTTTCTGTGCTTGTGCTAAAAACTGAAAGCATGGCTGAGCATTCTTCAGAAATTTTTCATTTCTCATATATGTCTTTGAGAGCTGTAATCCTTACTTAAGCAGACATCTTAAACATTTACGGAGGGATTCTGGAGAATTTTCCTTTGGAGCTTTTTTCAAAAATTAAGAAAGGTGTTCACCAGCCTGTGACAGATTTGTTGTGAAAAGAGTAATGTGGCTTCTCAGAGGCAATGCTGTGGCTTTGATTCAAGCTGACATAATTAAGCTGTAAACATATTAGTTTCTTTTGATTAAACTTTAGATGGAGATAGAGAATTGAAATCATTGAGATTAAAATAAATATTCTTACTATGAAATGAATGGAAATAAAGTGTTCAGAATCATAAAGACAAGGACCTAAATATCACCAGAGAGTCCTTAAAGGTAACTGGAAATATCCCTGGGAAGAATTTTATGTTTTCCAAACTTGGTCCTCAGACCACTTGAGAATGTAGCTTGTGACATTAGATTTTTGGTTGTCTACCCCTAGCAAACTGAACTGAATCAGAGCAGGGTGTAGGAATGGCCAGAAAACTTGTAAATTTTTCACAAGATCCTTGGAAGATTTTTATGTACACTAAAGTTATAGCCCACTGATTTAGAATCATTAACTGAATTTTCTTTAGTTTCTGCAGCTGCAAAATGGAATGGTAAAAGTAGGGCTGTTGGCAGGTTGAATGAGTTCATATATGTAAAATGCTTAGAACAATGTGCTATTCTAGAGTGAATTATTTATGAAGATGAAAAGTGAAAGTGGAGTTGCTCAGGCATGTCCAACTCTTTGTGACCCCATGGAGTATAGCCCCCCAGTCTCCTTCGTCTGTGGGATTTTTCCAGGCAAGAATAATAGAGTAGGTTGCCATTTCTTTCTCCAGGGTATCTTCCCGATCCAGGGATTGAACTTGGGTCTCCTTCATTGCAGGCAGATTCTTTACCGTCTGAGCCAGCTGTTATCACTGCTATTGGTTTTGTTGTTACTTTTGTCAAAGGATTATCAGTGTTAGCTGCAATGGAAACAAACTAGAATGCTTCCAATCATTGCAATTATCTGAGGCCTTAAATGTCTTAATGAAGTGAACACACAGCTAAAGAACTAGCCTCAATTTAATATAATCAGGAATATTGAATAGCCATGCTATTAGTTTGCATAGTTTTCCATAATTTCCTATTGCATATGTAAATTTTTAATCACTTAATTTTTCTGGAAAGGCTACATTTATTTTTATTACTTCAGAAATGTTAGATGTCATTCTAAAATCATGGTGATGTCTTTATCTTGCATGTGGAATTATTCAATTTTTATGTTATTTACAAACAAAAGCAAACTCTGGGAGATAGCAAAGGACATTGAAGCCTGGAGTGCTGCAGTCCATGGGGTCGTAGAGTTGGACACGACTTAGCCACTGAACAACAACAAGCAAAAGACATTTGTATAAAATAATGAGAGGGTGACAGTGAGTCATGTGATATGATGTTGATTTACATCAGCTCCTCTAACTCTTCTCAGCTCTTCACTGGGGTTACCAGTCCCTGAGGCAGGAAAGCTCCCATGAAGTGGATGAAGGCTTGCTGCTGGGAGGACACCAAAACGGGATCAATTAATGTGATTTAGCAGGGAGAGAATGATGGTGGGAACATTGCCTCTAGTTCTCCATCAGTGACACAGTCATCATTGGTGCCTGGGAGTGAGCTTTATTTTATTATGATTATTATTTTTTTAGAGTATGGTTAATTTACAGTATTGTATTTTAGGTGTACAGCAAAGTGATTCAGTTATATATCTCTATATCTTTTTTTTTTTAAGATTCTTTTCCCTTATAGGTTATTACAGAATATCAAATATAGCTCCCATGTGCTGTATGCTATATAGTAGGTCCCTGTTGGTTATCTATTTTATATATAATAGTGTGTATATGTTAATCTCAAACTCCTAACTTTTTTCTCCCCACCCTTTTCCCCTTTGGTAACCATACGTTTGTTTTTTGTGTGAGTCTATTTTGTATATAAGTTCATTTGTATCATTTTTTTGTATCACCCATGATTCATGCTTGGCAGTGAGCTTAATGGGAATCAAGATGAAAGGTTTTATCTCTAAGAGAAAAGGGCTCTGTTCACACCCTTTTCCTGGCTAAATTTTTGTCTGTGTCTGATAATGCCATGCTTGACTTCACGACAGCAAAATCAGTGCAGAGTTAGAGCCGACCTGGCTGTGGTTTCATGTAGTTTCTCGTATATGCTTAGTAGCTACACAATTCTAAGTTATGCTGTGTTTGAATAAATAAGGTTTTGTTGATTATTAGAGTTTTGTGGTTTGCATGAATGTTGATAATTTGAAATTGCTGAATCAAAGAGATTTTTTCCCCAGATTCTAATGACATCATGAAGATATTGAGATATTTGTATTTTAAATAATAATTCCTCAGATCTATTCTAAGATGGCATAAAAATTTACATGTAAAGTGGCTCCTGATGTGCTTTTTGTAACATAGAATGTGCGGTGATAGAATTCAAGATTTTTATAAAAGCATATTAGATTAGTTATTTAAAAAATACGTAGGGCAAATAGATGGTATCTCAATGTAAAGGCATTGAGAATGGTTTCTGGATTAGCTTGCTTATGGACTTAACAAACAGCACTCAGATTACTCCCATCTCTAAGATGGTTTATCTTGGGGTCGTCATATTTTAGCTCAAAAATGTACAAACTCTTATAAGTATGTTTTTGCTAATTACTGAAAACATTAAAAATTATATAATTTTTTTAAAGTAAACATCACTAATTTTGTGTCAGTATATGGCACGTTGAGATCCAGTGCAAGTACTAGATATAGCAAATAACAAGAAACCCTTTTAGATGGCTACTGTCATTGGCCACATATTTACAGATGAAAAATTGACTGCATGGACAGTTTAAGTACCTTTCCCAAGGTCACACTGTCTAGTAAGTATGATTCATATAGATCCTTTATAGGAATTATTAGAATCTAAGTAAATGGTTCTATAGCCCTGGTGAAAAGTGAAAGTCGCTCAGTCGTGTTGGACTCTTTTGCGACCTCGTAGACTGTACAATGCATGGAATTCTCCAGATCAGAATACTGGAGCGGGTGGCCTTTCCCTTTGCTAGGGAATCTTCCCAATTCAGGGATCGAACCCAGGTCTCCTGCATTGGAGGTGGATTCTTTACTACCAGCTTAGCCTCAAGAGAAGCCCAAGAATACTGGAGTGGGTATTATTCTTCTCCAGTGGTACTTCCCCACCCAGGAATCAAACCGGGGTCTGCTGCATTGCAGGTGGGTTAGCTATGAAGGGAGCCCTGGTAAACAATCATTTAGATGTGGTCCACTAAGTTAATTCAGTAAACTTATTATTCAGGGCTAAGACTGAACCTTTAACGTGTCCTTCTATTTCCATGGTTTTCAAAGATGCCAAGTAAAGCAGAATTCCTGGTGAATACCTAATGAGTCATTTTCACTGTGTTCTTTTTAGTAAGGTCTTTCTCATCATGTAGTTTAAAAAAAATACTACTGTGTATTACTAATTTGTATTTAATTGTTTTGATTGTGTAATAATTAGCTCTTATAAATTTATCTTCATTCATTATGCTGTGTTTATACTGTAAGCGTTCAATCACCCTGTAATAAAATAATTAGTCATGTTATTGGTAGACCCAGTGTTTTTACAAATTAAAAAAATGTGCTTATGAACAGTTATTAAAAATAATTTTATGGATACCATAGGCAGTTTTAAAAATATTAAAAATTCAAAGTTCGGTATAAGCTTATATGCAGGCCAATTAGAATAAAAATTTTAATATTTTTTCATGTTTATTTTATATTAAAAAATGATAGATAAAATTAAAATCCTTTTAATTCTGTATCCTGATCCCATTTCCCATATGCAATCAACCACTATTGAAACCATGCAACTTAGATTCAAACTTGAACCCGTGTATGTTAGTCACTCAGTCGTGTCCGACTCTTTGTGATCCCATGGACTATAGCCCACCAGGCTCCTCTGTCCATGGAATTCTCCAGGCAAGAACACTGGAATGGGTTGCCATTTCCTTCTCTATGAACCCATGTGCCAGGACTCAAACTCAGCTAAAACCCAGATTGGAACTTGAGCCCACAGACTCATAATTTTTGAGATTGCACACCTGATCTTAGGACTTAATGAAGTCCTTAATGAAGTCTTGATATCTCATGGCAGAAAGAATTCAGTGAGAGTCAAGTGATAGGTAAGAAGTGAACTTATTTAGAGAGAAATGGGCAAGAGGACCCCAAATGTGGGGTGGTTAGTTTTTATGGGCTGGGTAACTGCATAGGCTAATGTATTATTCTGTTTTGGAAAAGAGACAGAGAATTCCAGAAATTGAACCAGTGTCTATTTATGGTCTTTGATGGGCAGCCTTAGAACTATCATGGCACTGGTGGTTATGTCATTTAGCTAATGTATTACAATGACCATATAATGCAGCTCAAGGTCTACTGGAAGTCCAGGTTTCCACTGTCTTGGACCTAGATAGTTCTACCAGTTTATGTTGTGTCCCTATGGCTATGTCATTCTTTCCAAGGCTGTGCCTTGCCCTCTTCCCTCCTGTTTCACTATCATGAAATTACTCATTTTTATATTGCTTTTACATACACACACATACACATCCAGAATATTGTATAAAGTTTAATGTGGTTTTAAATTTTACACAAATTACATACCATGCAACTAGCATTCTGTAACACTTTTTTTCACTCAACAGTGTTTTTTCCCTCTATTTTTGACTATACACTTCTTTATTGATTTGGTTGCCTAATTGGTGATTATTTAGATCCTTTAAAACATTTTAATATGAAAAACAGTGTCCTAGAACATACCAATGAGAACAGGGAGAATTGTCTGTTTCAGTCTCAGAGTTAATCCCAAGAAAATGGAATTGTGCCCTCAATGAATATTTGGGAAATGAATAAACAAAAGACTAAACACTTCAGTGAACATCAGTGTTGTATTTGCTTGTGCACATTTGGAGAGCTTCTTTGAAATACATAACCAGAAGTGGAATTGCTGGACCTTAGGATAAATAGGATTATGGAATTCCCTGAATAATACAGTTATTCCATGAAATAGCTGCAAGTTTATTCTCTGGTAATCAGCATATGAGTGTTATCTGTTTTCAGCATTGTTGCCATGATTTTATCAGACTTTAAAAATTTTGACTGTTTGTTGGGTGAGACAGCTGTCATTATGTTTTAGTTATTTACTTTTGTCCTTATTGCTAGCAAAGTTGTGTAGTTTCTCAAATGTTCATTAACCATTTTTTCCTATTAGTTTAATTTAAACATGGTATTATAACTTTATCATTTGTTCATAAAACATGCTTATTGTCACAGAAGGTCTAAGGGTAAAATGACAATATGTATGCTAGACCACTTACAATTTAAATTTACAGATAAATAACTTGAATCACTAAAAATTCCACCATGTATATTAAAATGTTAATGCTGAACTGTCACTCACAAACTAAGAAATTATCATCTTTGGTTTTTTAAATCTGTAATTAGATACAGAGCATAAATCTTAGGCCCTTGCACAAAACCTGTTTTCTAGTTTCAATAATTATGAAATTATTTTTATGTACAGTTAAATTTACTCTATTAACAACCATATAACAAATATATCATAGTCCTATTATATTTTTAAAATAGCTTATTAAAGCTCATCAGACAGAATATGTATCAGTTTTTATCACTACTGTTTGGGCAGGATGAATTCTGTAGACTAGTAATCCTGGCATAAATCTTTGGTGACATTAGTAGGGTTTTAACTGGCAACATTAAAATTTTCGGTTTTCATAAAAACAGCTTACATATGCAAAAGTTAGCAATTATGTCTATATTTGTATCAGTGAAGTTCTCTGATATGCGAAGACTGAGAGAAAGATATTAAGAGACAAACAGAATGAAATCAGACAGACCAGAAAGACAGAATCAGATTGTGAGATTATGGAAAGAGGATGAATATGGTAGAAATAGATGAAGCTGGAGATAATAAGGAATTGCTGTCCTTTACTTATGAGCCTGCCTGGGATGACTTGCATACATGCATGCTGAGTCGCTTCGGTCATGTCCAACTCTTTGCAATCCTGTGGACTGTAGCCCACCAGGCTCCTCTTTCCTTGGAATTCTCTAGACAAGAATACTGAAGTGGGTTGCCACACCTTCCTCCAGGGAATCTTCCTGATTCAGGGATCAACCTCGAGTCTCTTATATCTCCTGCACTGGCAGATAGATTCTTTACCATTAGTGTCACATGGAAGCCCCTTATACCCTAAAAGCAGTAGAAAAAAATGATCGGTTTTTATGTTATCTGAATGTTATCAGGGCATGTCCAAGTAGCAGAAGTCAAATTCAAAGTCACTGGAGGGAACTCTGATAAACTCCTGGAAAAAAAAACAAAAAAAAAACTTGATTGTGATAATGTAATTGAGAAAGGAAATTACAGTCAAATATGAGAGCTGATGAAAGAGTGTATGGATAAGTAAAATCTACAAACTATCATAAATATATCATTTGGCTTTTTCTCCTTCTTTACCCAAGAAAGTTTCATGAGAATCGCTAACAATAGAACTTCAATATTACATAAGCCTTATAAGTATCCCATTAACTAGTCTCCCTGAGATACCAACAACAAATAATGTATCCACAAGGTACAGAAGAAAGAAAATAATGTATTGATGCTATACTATCAGTTAAAAAATCCCTGGAATAATTCAGCACTGAAAATGATGAATGTAAGAGAACAAAGCTGTATTGATTAAAAAAAAAAAAAAAAAAGGTAGTGTAGCTAGATTGTAGGAAATGATAGTCAATCCATTCTGATTGTGATTCCAACCAGCTTTTAGTCAGAACCTTGAGCATAGCAACTCAATCAGTGGGGGGGAAAAATGCAGGCAATTTGAAGGGAGTAGAAAGAGCAAAAGAAAGTATGATGAAAGACCTGAAACATTATGCAACTAAAGAGTATTTACAGCCTGGCTAAACAGATGAATGAAGCTATTAGTTATTTTTAAAGGAGAATAAATGCTTCAAGAGAAAGAGATTTAAGGGGTGATACTAAGGGCAACTATGAGAATTCCTCAGACAAAATAAAGATTTCTTATCAAGAAAAATTTCCTGGGAGTATGATCTAACAGAATGCAGAAAACTTTCCAGTGGAATTAGTAAGAATTCCCTTAAGTAATAAGGACATCGGACATCGGTAAGACACCCTCTTAGAAAAAAGTGTGAGAGACATTTCATCCTTGCTGCAGAGGAACAGCAAAGCGGAACTCTTCTGTCTTTTCATCCCAGTCCTCTTAGAGAAGGCGCTAGAGAACTCTTTGACTGGCACTAGATCAGAGAGTTAATACTTTATAATTTGGAGTCTCTGTCCTTCACTAGCTGTGAGCGAGGGCAAATTATTTCAACTTTCTACATCTTAGTTTTCCTGGCCTGTAAAATGTGTGTAAGTTATGGCACCTTATTAGGATACTGTTAGTACCAATTATATAAAAAGACACTTACTCCTTGGAAGAAAATTTATGACCAACCTAGACAGCATGTTAAAAAGCAGAGACAATACTTTGCCAACAAAAGTCTGTCTAGTCATGTATGGATATGAGAGTTGGACTATAAAGAAAGCTGAGCAGCAAAGAATTGATGCTTTTGAACTGTGGTGTTGGAGGAGACTCTTGAGAGCCCCTTAGACTGCAAGGAGATCCAACCAGTCCATCCTAAAGGAGATCCGTCCTGAATGTTCATTGGAAAGACTGATGTTGAAGCTGAAACTCTAATACGTTAGCCTCCTGATGTGAAGAACTGACTCAAAGACGCTGATGCCTGGAAAGACTGAAGATGGGAGGGGAAGGGGACAACAGAGGATGAGATGGTTGGATGGCATCACCCGCTCAATGGACATGAGTTTGAGTAAACTCCGGGAATTGGTGATGGACAGGGAGGCCTGCAGGCATGCTGCAGTCCATGGGGTCGCAAAGAGTTGGACATGACTGAGCAACTGAACTGAACTGAACTGAGTATCAATTATAATACCGTGTAAAACTTTTACCATATGCCTGTGGCTGTCAGTGCTCCATGTGGGGAGCTATGGTTTAACTCATTTCTTTGCAGGCTGATTGAAAGTAGGATATGACTCTTTTTTTTTCTGAAATAGCTATTTATTGAAAAAATGAAAAAGTTTTAGAGTCAGAAAGACCTAAATTTCTTTGTTTATTTTTTTTAGTTTTCTACTTTTTAAAAAATATTGAAGTATCAGTTCAGTTCAGTCTCTCAGTCGTGTCCAACTCTTTGCGAACCCATGAATCTCAGCACGCCAGGCCTCCCTGTCCATCACCAACTCCCAGAGTTCACTCAAACTCACGTCCATCGAGTCAGTGATGCCATCCAGCCAACTCATCCTCGGTCGTCCCCTTCTCCTCCTGCCCCGAATCCCTCCCAGCATCAGGGTCTTTTCCAATGAGTCAACTCTCCGCATGAGGCGGCCAAAGTACTGGAGTTTCAGCTTTAGCATCATTCCTTCCAAAGAAATCCCAGGGCTGATCTCCTTGCAGTCCAAGGGACTCTCAAGAGTCTTCTCCAACACCAGTTCAAAAGCATCAATTCTTCAGTGCTCAGCCTTCTTCACAGTCCAACTCTCACATCCATACATGACCACAGGGAAAACCATAGCCTTGACTAGACGGACCTTAGTTGGCAAAGTAATAGCTCTGCTTTTGAATATGCCATCTAGGTTGGTCATAAGTTTTCTTCCAAGGAGTAAGCATCTTTTAATTTCATGGCTGCAGTCACCATCTGCGGTGATTTTGGAGCCCAAAAAGTTGATTTACAATGCTGTGTTAGTTTCTGAGGTACAGCAAAGCGATTCAGATAGATAGTCTTTCACATATTCTTCCCTATTATTGTTATAAGACATTGAATATGGTTCCCTGTGCTGTGCAAGGATCTTGTTGTTTACGTAGTTTGTGTATAGTAGTTTGCATCTCTTAATCCCAAACTCGTAATTTATCCCTTCTCCACCGTTCTCCTTTGGTAACCATATGTCTATGTCTGTGAGTCTGTTTCTGTTTTGTAAATAAGTTCATTTGTATCATATATTAGAGTCCACATAAAAGTGATATCATACTTGTCTTTCTTGAATATGTGACTTCTAATATCAAAATAGTCAGGATATAAATATTGATGAGAAGTTTTACTTTATCTCAGAAACAGCATTATGGCTTCACAAATGGAATGTTTTACTCCAGAAGTTTAATTAGGATATGACATCTATAGAATTTAGAGTAACAGTGCTATTATCTGCGAAGTCCATTATTTGACTGGGTCTTATTACTTCATTTTTAATATTAACATTAAGTTAAATATTGTTTTTGTTACTTGAGATTTCCGTTTCTTTTTCCTTTTTTGAGACAGGTACAATTATGTTACTAATGAGACTTTGAGAGATTAGGGTAAAATAGACATTCTCATTGAGTTATTAATGTGCCAAATTGTAGAGTTCTGTCTTTTGCATGAATTCCTAATTTCATTTTAGAGTGCAGTCTCTACAGAAATGGAGGCTTCAGAAACCTTTGCGGATTCTTTTGTCTTAATTTAAGTCAAGGTTTTCCTACTTCCCTGCCTCCCACTGAATATAAGCCCTTCCTGTACTTTTCTGGGTAACCAGTTTTGATCACAGCTGTAAAATTCATCTGACTTCTCTGTGTAGTCCTTCTTGCCTCATCTCTGTCTCAGCTCTCAACTTGAATTCTTCCCACTTCCCTCCATTCTGAGCCAGCAGTGTGCTCTTTCGTTGTGTAATTGTTTATATACTTCTGACGTGTTCTCATGCACATATTTACTCTGTCTCCTTTAGGATCAGAAGCTCCCAAAGAAATAAAGCACATCTTCTCTTTCCCTAGTAATCCTCAAAGCTCTTGATGGTATGCTGTGCCCACCCACAGAAGGGGATCAGTAAGCATGATACAGTGGATTGGACTGGAGCCTCCTTATCCCCCTACATTTGCCTTAGGGGGTCTCCTGCAGAGCTCTGTCTAAAGTTGAGGCTTGGGATTTGTGTTCTCATTATGCTAATAGTTAATGACTTCTTTTATTTTTGAGAAACCAGTTGTTGGGTTCCAAGCTAAACATGCTATTCTCTACACCTGGCAATTCTTCACAAGAAGCTGCCTTCTCCATCTTCTGTTCTCCTAGGCCATCCTACCCGCTCCTATCCCAAAAGTAGGTGAAGGATAAGAGGAAGTTGCAGTATTTACTCTGAGATTGAAAGCCTTGAGCCCTGGGGCTGCCTCTAGCAATGTTTCTATGTAGCTGCTCTCAGGTTTTGCTACGAGACATGTTAGAAACCAAGTTTGTGCGTGAAAAACAAGTTCATCTGTAATTTCCATTTCTTTCAACACTCTACTGTGTTTTTTTGTTATTTGGAAACTTCTCAGCAGAGTAGCGGGCTCTTGTCAGCACTAATCCTTTTCCTCTCTCAAATGCCATATCCTCTGTCAGGCGAGTGTATGCTGCTCAGTTCTGTCTCGTCACAACAAAGATCTGGAGTGCTGGACATTAAAGCCCTCGGCGTGTCACAGCTCTCGGGTCTCGGACAGACCGTGTTATAGCTCTTAGACAAATCAGTGTTACAGCTCCTTGTTACAGCTCTATTTTATCTAGAAAATAGCAGGAAAATCCATCCTTGAGCCGTGAGGGCATGCCGACCCAAAGACGCAAAGAGAAGAGCGCCCCAGCGCGCGGGAGAGAGAGCCCCCTGGCCCTTTGGCTCCTCTTTTTATATGTTTTTTCCTCCCCCTGGGCCTGCCCTGTGTAAATTGGGCCAGCCAGGAGTGTTTGTTCTACCTGAGGTCCTCACTCCGGTCCTCGGACCTTCCTTTGTTCTATTTTTGTGGGCTTTTCCCTTCCTTATCTTTTAGCCACCACCATTCTGGACTCCTGTTTTCTATTCTAACTACCTAACACTTCCATGAATGTTAGTTTCTTTTTTCAGAAAATTTTATTTTCATATAACTACCAGAAATCAATGTTAGGCTTTCAGCTGTGAATTTATTTCAAAGAATTTGTTATAGCAAAAGAGGTACCATTCTTTTGAGTAGTTTAGATTTTTCTGTTTATAGAGAAGAATTCCTAGGAAATGTGTGCTTAGCTGAAAGTATTAAAACACTTTTTCTTCAATGTTAATTTTTCTTCCTGTGTTTATGGAGAGAAGATTAAAGGCTAAATAAAGATCATGGTTAAAGGCTCTGATCATGGTTCATTCTTTGCTTTGGTCATTTGAGGCGAGTTCCTTTACATCCATGGACTGCTGTTTTCTCTTGTATAAAATGATGACTAGTGTCAACTGAAAAAAAAATGCACAACCTAAAAATTGAGAATTATGTTTTATTTGGACTTGCTGAGGACTTAAGCTGGGGAGACAACCTCTCACATAGCTCTAAGGGACTTCTCTGAAGAAGTAAGGGAGCAGCCAGGATATATAGGCGTTTTGGCAAAAGAAAAAGGAAAAAAAAAGGTACAGTTGTCAGATCAGAACATCAAAAAATTACTGTTAACTAACCAAAAATAGCCTTCTCAAGTTAATGAATTTAGCGCTTTTCTGTGTATGGAAAGGTCCCAGAGTCTGGGCTAATTGCGATCAGTCCTTTGATATGCCCCTTAATTATCTAGGGCCAGTATATCCCGTTTTCTCCTCCCTGAATCCTCTCAGGGTGCACCGTGGGGTAGCTGCATTGACTGACGGCTTGATGGCTGCAACATCGCTCGCTTACTGATAGAGCAGGCAGCATTCTTCCTCTACAGCAGACTGACAGATGAAAAAGATATTCTTAAAAGCGCCTTTCGAATCTAAAATATTATGATTCTTCCACTGAATTGCTATCTTCTCAACACCAGATAAGCCTCAGTATTAGTGTTGCTGAAAATATCTAAATATATTTGGGAATGTTCTTTATTAAAAAAAAAAAAAAAAAGAGGAAGAGCCATATTAAAAAAAAGGATTTTGAGCCAATGTTCAAAACTTTAGTCAGGGTGACTTTCATGTCCTAATTGAAGTAAGTGGAACATTCATTAATGGGGAATTTAGGTAATCCCTCTTTTATCAAGATTAATCACTTATTTTTAAATGAGTCATTGTGAATCAACATAGCCCATTTGATTCTTCCTAGTTATGAGGTTCTTTTGGTGACTGTCTTAGCCTGTATTAATTAGGAGAGATTAAAGTGCATAGGTCTCCTCTTCACAGTGAAGCCAGGTATAATATAATAACAAAAGCAAGTTTTGGACTGAATTGTGATTTCTTCTATCAACTGAAAATCATGCACAATGTGAGAGCTGAGAATTATGTTTTATTTGGAGGACATACTAAGGACTTAAACCCAGGAGACAGCCTCTGAGATTGTTCCGAGTAGTCAGGATATATAAGAGTTTTGCAACAACAACAACAACAACAAAAACATCCGCCCCTCAAAAAAAAAACAAAACCAGTAGTTAGAACATCACAGGATTACTGTTAATTAAAGAAACACCAAACATCTCAAGTTAATGAATTTAGCACTTTTCTTTGTATGGGAAAATGCAAGAGTCTAGGTTCATTGAAATCATTCCTTTGACATGATTCCTTTGACTGGCTCCTTAAATACCTGGAGCCAGTTCTCTTCGGTGTCCGTCCTGAAGCCTCTGAGAGCGCACTTTTTGGGAGTGGGAGGTTATGGCTGCATGGCTAATGGCTTGATGGCTGCAGTGTCCTTCGTTTACTGACTGAGCAGGTGATATTCTTCTTTCACACTATGCAAGTTGTTGCATTCAAGGAGGTACAAACTGCCATCCAGCCTCTTTTCTTAAGCTCTGTGGACTCTCAGTAGCCTGTCCTTAAGACATTCTTATAGGTGTCGTAATAGAAGATTTATGCCAGGCTGATGTGGCAGTGTTCTTGAGGCAGGGTTATTTCCCTTTCTAGTCAGAATTAGGTGATATGTTCCGCTTAAGGTCACGAGATACAAGACCCAGTTGAAGCCACAGGTAGAGGAGACCATTTAGATTCCTATATATCCTGGGTTCTTCAGTGGTAAGGGTACAGTTTTTTTGAATCAATTTCTTGAGTTCTGCTCAGTTCACCTATGAGAATGAATTTCTTGGTCTGCTGTGTGAATTAACAAATCTTTTGAGTTACAGCTCAAGAGAGCAATAATTGATGCTCTTATGCGTAATTGTGTTTGGAGCGTGGACTGTTTTAAGATTCTTTAGATGCCAAACGATGCCCCTGAGATGAAAGATAAAACCGTCTGTCTGTCAGTCTCTCTCCCCAACCCCACCGCACTGCTTCTGCTGAAATACTCTGATACGTTAGTTCAGACTGTTTAACAACATAATAAAACTTTCTAGTAGGTTGTTTCTGTCTGGGTACAAAGCTGTACCAGTTTTATGTAACTTTCTCAAAATAGCCCATGAATATATAAATATGCATGTGTAGATAAATCCCCCCTCTTTTACATAAATAAGAACATGCTATAAATACTGTATGTACCTGGGGGTTTTTGTAACATATAAATTCTCCTCAGTATCTTTTCAAACCAGCGTATATAACACAGGTCTCTTTTTTCAATGTTTATTGTGTGACTATGTTTGTATAATTTATAAATTAATCCATATAGTTTATAATTTATAAATTAATCTATATTTATCATTTAAAAAGCAATTCATGTTGGTTCAGTCAGTTCAGTGACTCAGTCGTGTCTGACTCTTTGCGACCCCATGAACTGCAGCACGCCAGGCCTCCCTGTCCATCACCAACTCCCGGTGTCCACACAAACCCATGTCCGTTGTTGGTGATGCCATCCAACCATCTCATCCTCTGTCGTCCCCTTCTCCTCCTGCCCTCAATCTTGCCCAGCATCAGGGTATTTTTAAATGAGTCAACTCTTCGCATCAGGTGGCCAAAGTATTGGAGTTTCAGCTTCAAAATCAGTCCTTTCAATGAATACTCAGGACTGATCTCCTTTAGGATGGACTGGTTGGATCTCCTTGCAGTCCAAGGGACTCTCAAGAATCTCCTCCAACAACACAGTTCAAAAACATCAATTCTTCAGTGCTCAGCTTTCTTTATAGTCTAACTCTCACATCCATACATGACCACTGGAAAAACCATAGCCTTGACTAGACAGACCTTTGTTGACAAAGTAATGTCTCTGCTTTTTAACGTGCTGTCTAGGTTGCTCATAACTTTCCTTCTAAGGAGTAAGTGTCTTTTAATTTCATGGCTGCAATCACCATCTGCAGTGATTTTGGAGCCCAGAAAAATAAAGTCAGCCAGTGTTTCTACTGTTTCCCCATCTATTTGCCATGAAGTGATGGGACCGGATGTTGGTTACATGTCCAGTATTTTATATTTTTCACTAGTCTCTGAGTGATTGTAATCATCTGAGTACTCCCAGTTTGAAAATATTAGGTCTAATTGAAACGGATCAATTCAGCTTTTTGTGAGACCATAGATTGGCAAACTTTTTTAAAATAAAGAGCCACGTTAATAAATGCTTAAGGTTTCGGGGGACCAGAAAGTTTCTGTCACAACCACTCAAATCTGTTCTCATGGTACAAAAGCAGCCCATGGCGATGTATAAACTAATGAGAATGGCTGTACAATAAAATCTTATTTCATAACCAGACTATGGGCTTGGTTTGGCCTGAGCGCCAGAGCTACTGGGCCTGCAGCTAGACCAACATCTGGAAGTGACTAACTTGTGAATGAGTTTCCATAAAACCTCAAGCTCCTTAAAGGCAAGTATTGTATCTTTCCATCTCCAGTTCTCCCTAGTGCCTAGATGAATAGTGAACAAATGTTTTTTAAATTAATGAATTTGCAGAAGAGGCATAGAATCAACCCTTTTTTTTTTTTTTTTTTTTTACCATTTACTGTCTCTGAACATAAACCTGTTGTTTTTAGTTGAAGATATCACAGTCTCTGTGGCTCACATGTATAGCTAAGGGGATGTATAGGTTTTAAAAATGAGCTCTTTACTAATCATAACAAAAGAATTTCATCAAGAAATAGAAAAGAATCTGACAAAGCTGAGGTGCCTGCTTCATGCTGTAAGTTCTTGCTGTCTTGACTGATATTCTGTTATAAAACTTTCCTGGACACTATGTTTGTATTGGACTTCCCAGGTGACTCAGCAGGTAAAGAGCTCACCTGCCAGTACAGGTGACATGGGTTCATTTCCTGGGTTGAGAAGCTCCCCTGGAGGAGGAAGTGGCAACCCACTCCAGTAGTCTTTCTGGGAAATCCCATTGGCAAAGGAGGCTGGCGGGCTACATTCCATAGGGTCACAAAGAGTCAGATACGACTGCACCACTGAGCACAGCACAACAGCCAGGCTTGTGTTACTGGTTTCATTCAAAGTTTCTCATTATGATTGACCCAATTTGTTTTCTGTTGTCTATAACGAAAAACAATTGAACATCATAGATATGCATACTCTCTTCTTTAAATTCTGAGAGAACTACTCTGTAATGTTTATTAAGAGCCAGTATTTTTTATCAACTGTGTATACGTACATGTTTAAGGAGAGAGAGCTAGAAAAAGGACCTATATCTCACTATGATACGATTTTATACTCTTCCATTCCTATCCCTGCTCTACAGTATTGACAATATCTATATAAATGTGAATCATGTCTTATAAGCAAATATGCATTCTAGAATTCATTTCTTCCTAAACCGCGAAGCACTGTCTATAAATAAGTTGAACTCCCTGAAACGTCTGTGAACCGCATTGCTAGGAAAACGTAGGTCAGGGAGAGCTACGTTCACCTTCTGAACTAGAGAAATATTTCTAGGCCTTATAGCTTATAACTTGAGCCCAAAATGTCAGGCTTCCATTACTTTCGCCCTTTGGTCCGGTCACATTGTTTCTGATATCCTAGATTTTAATTATTCAAATTCCCAGTCTTGCTCAGGAAGGTTGGCCTGTGCCAGGTTAGTTAGCTTTAAGCTTAGGGGCTGGAAGGATTGCCATCGGCCCCTGTATCTGACCCAGTTCCCTCCTTATCTGAAACACCCAAACCAACTGGGGCAAAAATAACAACGAAATCCTCATGGCCACACCTTCTCAGGAGAAGCTTCAGGTGAAAGAACAGAAATGAACTCTTCTAAAGGGATTAGCTTAGGTGAAGAACAGTATCCATAACCAAATAGATGGAACCTGGAGACTTAACCTGACTAGACTTCAAGTCACTGTAGTCTTTGGGGATGTCAGCATCTATATGTCATTTCTGCAAGTTTAAAAACATCAAATAACATTGGAAAGGTGCCAGAGGTCAGGTGCAGGTCTATAGGTGGCTCAATCAAACGCATCAGGCTTAATCTACAGAATTATCCTATGAGATTGGTAGTTCTACTTTCTTCACTTTGCCACTCATCCAGCTTCTTGCAGCTAGGATCCAGATTGTTGTCATTGTTGTTGCTTAGTTGCTGACTTACTCCTTTGCAATACAGATCATCTAACTCCAGAGCACCGACTTTTGTGCTATAATTCGCTGTTTAGAACTGTGGATCCCGCCAAGGATTCCTATGCTAAACATTATCCTATCAAACTGTTGGGAAGAATAAATACCATAATGTATGTGGAGTGCTCTGTACAATTCCTGGCACAAAGTTAAGTACTGGATAAAATGTAGCTATAAATACTAGTAACTCAGATAGACTCTGGACAAATCAGCAGGAAAAGTCTTCTTAATTTTATTTAAGTGTTAAAAATCATCTAATTAGTATGGTTATTAACAAAAAACAAATACATGACAAGATACATATCATAGTCTGGGAAAAACTGTCTTGGTTTCTTTTTTGAAGAATTGAATGCAGTGAAAAACAGCTTTCAATGATTAAAAAGTGAGAAGTGTAGGGAATAAGAGACTCTTTTCTGTGTTTACATTTGAGGCCTGCCTTTTTTTTTTTTTTTTTTTTGAGGCCTGCCTTCTTACTTTCAACTTGATCTTCTTAACTGCCTCCTGGCTGGGTCTGTGTCTTCTTCAGTTTAAAGAAAGTGACAAGACAAGTCCTAGAATATTTTGTTTGTGTGTACTTGACATGACAAACGACAGTCTCTTACCTAAGAGGCCCCAGAAAAGAGTTTGGTTATTAAGGCAGGGAAGGACCAGTGGGAGCAATTGTTTCTGGTCTCTCTTATCAAGCCCAGAACAATCTTTCATTTGCTATATTCATGCCACAAGAGCTAAGTCAATATTAAATTCCAAAAAAAAAAAAAAAAGGAAAGAAAAATCCCCCACAGAAACAGCTGTATTCAAAACACAGCCAGTTTACTCCAGCGAATTGCTAGAAATGGAAAAGTTTCCATTTCCTTTTGTGTTTATCCTTGATAGTTGTCTTATAAAAACTGCCTTTTGTAAATAAGGGAAGCCTGCTTTTAAACAGCTTTGACTAATATGTGTAGTTGGAGTATTAAGTTCTACAGAGCTTTAGAAAATTAAAACATCTGATAGAAAGACATACATCTTTCAAAGAAAATATTTTTTGAGTATTCTGGCTCTCCAGTGCAATTTTCTCCATCCTACCTGTAAATTGGATTGTGTTACTTTTATGCCTACACGGCCACTTAGTCTAAAACCTGAGAGATGTCATTTAAGCTCAGAGTTGGATCCCCCTGAAAACTTGTTTATGTACAGCTCTGTCTTTGTTTGTGTTCTACACTGTCTTCTTGTAAATGTTCGTTGTTGGTGCATACTACAATGGGGAAAAATTGGTTTCTTGAACACCAGAAAATACCCACCTGTTGATCTCACCGGGTTGTGAAAAACAACCCAATGGATTGGGTTTGTTGCAATAACCCAATGGATTGGTGAATTCTTTGAGAGGAGGAACTAACCTGTGTTCTCTCCAGATCTTATTCAGTTCCAAGAACAGTGTTTAGAATTCTTGAAGTTCTCAGTCAATACTGAAAAACTCAAAAAGAATCCACAAAATTCTTATGACCGAATTAACTGGGTCTGCCCTGATACAGAATTCTGTCCATGGCAGAACTATTTGGTGGTTAGGGAAACGGAGTGACTGCTGCAGACAGCCAGAATCCCATTAAGCATCGCACATTCATTACAATAAGTGAAAATTGGTGCTTGAAAGAATAAATTTTGTGAAGTATCCATATTTAATATCAGGGAGTGGCCTTAGCCCTGGGGAGATGAGAATCCTGTGCTTTCCTATTGATAAAGCTGGGCTTTCATTTTGTTTTCTTGTTTGTATTGTAAAATAAGTCTTGCTAACTTGTTGCTTACATACTATTGTGTGAGTTTAACTGAATAAAGGTAGAATCCCAGATATATTACACAGTGTTGACAATGAATGCTCACTCTCATGGGAAATTTGTCCATCGTGGGGGTTGTCTCCTTCACACTCTTTGAAGTATTTTTCTTCACTCAGCTTTTCCTACCTAATGTTCAAGTGTTAAATTTCTTACTCTGTAATATAGTTTCTCTCTCTGTTTCTGTCTCTCTTTCCCTCCCCAGCTTGGCCTCAGGGACTGAAGTTTTCTCAGCTCCCTTGGGCCCTTTTGCAGTATCAGGCAAATACTAGATGCTGAATCAATGTTTAATGAATTTCTTTTGAATGAATGTATCTTGCTTCAGGCCATTCATGCAAACATTGAAGAGGACAGACAGACCTCTGCTGACCTCCTCTAGCAAACCTCTCTCTAGTAGACCTCAACATTACAATCTGTACTCTTTGGTTACAGTTGTTCAACCAGTTACTAATCTAACTAATTGTAACCAGTTGAACAACTGAACCCAAAGGGTGCAAAGTGAAAACATTTCATTGAGAAGTCGACTCTGGACAAAGGAAGCACCGCCAGACCCCCCATTCACTATGGGAAGGGAAAATTCCTTCTCAAGTAGAAGCTCCAAGGTGCCTCTTTGAATTCTCATTAGTTGGTAATGCTGTGTGAGTGTACATGTACCGTCTCTTCTTTGGAAGAGGCTTATTTGAAGTGTAAGGTGCTACCTCCATAGAGGGCTATACTAGCCATGTGTTAAATAACTGTTGTCTGAAGATAACTGAGGATATGAACAATAAAAAGTTTTTAAAAATGAGACATGTTTCTTTTATTGCTAGTCGTCCGTCAAGGTTGAAGTGAGCTATACAACATGAGATGTAATGTCTGGTGTGAAATAAACAATCAGTTGTGGTTGATATAGGGCGTGTATCACTGTGCTCAAGAGCAAGAGACTTTTAAATCATTATTCTAACATTTGTTTAGAGAATAAATTTATTCTTTATTTTTTTAAATACATTTATTTCTCTTGATATTGTACCATATTCCCAAAACATTATGGTAAAACTGTTGCTCATTGTTTCAGAATGTTTTTTCTCTCAGGACCCAGGAAACATTTCTACCCGATGCTTCCGTATCAAGAATAGCCTCATGTTGTCTGAGTAACTTCAAACTGTAAAAGATGATGTTCTTTTTTCATACTGGCTGCTAAGAAGCTCACTTTTCACCTGTGATACCTATGGAACGCGTTTTGAACAATAACTATGTTTTCTTATTTTTCCTTGGCACCATCAAATCTTTTTTTTTTTTAAGGCAGACTATAATTAATAAATGCATAGCAAACCAAAACCTGTTTCTATATAAGATTACTGTTGACATATGAATTCATCTAGCTTCCAACCTTATTCTCTTCCTGTCATATTTCTATTGACTAGTGCTCTCTTGCTCTGTGGAGAATTGATTAACTTTTGCCATGACCCCCATGCCAAGACCACTCCTAACCTATCTTTATGCTCCTCTCTGTCTTCAGACCTCTGTATCCACCTGTGAGTGCTCTTTTTCCCATGGGGCCTCAAACCTGAATGCAGAGCTGTCCAGTGGTTGAGCAGTTTTTCATGAAAAATCCAAGAACTGGTAGCATGGGTGAATTTGACAGTTTTGCTAAAACCTTGAAGTGTTGTGAGGAAGATCCGCATTGACTGTGCTCCATGCAGCCTTCTGTTGTCTTGCTGATCTCATCTCCTCACCTAGGCATTCCTCTTGGCCTCCTAACTTTCCAAATCAGCACTTAAGCTCTGACTGTGAGACCTGCCCTAATTGTGAAACTCCCTGGGACTGTGTTAGAGGGCTCCATCCCCTACCCGCATCTCTGAATTCTGAGGAATGACATTTTCTCTGCCTTACATTTGCTTTTCAGTAATGATTGTTCTTGGTACAGATATTCACTCAATCAATCACTCAGTCATTCACTTAACAGACCTCTTAAGTGTATCTATTATGTTCAAGATACAGGAGATAGTAGTATAAATAAATAATATGAATGAAACTCATCCCCCTAAAAGTTCAAATTGAAGAAGCTCGAATCAGGAGGTTAGAGAGTAGAGATTTAAACAGATTAGAGGGAAAATGTGTGGTGATTGCCATCATTAGCGTATATATGGGAGTGAGTCTCACCTGGAATGGGAAGGTGTGATCTCAGGTGAGTTCTAAGGAATGAGTGTGGAGTTGGGGGAGGAGAAGGCGGAGCTCCTAGAAGGAGGGAACTAGCAGAAGCAGAGAGGTTGAGGCAAGGAATCACATGATATGTGTGACAAAGGATCATTGACAAGATCTGAAGCTGGGAATAAACAAGGAGTGATTTCTGGGGCCCTGTGTGCCAGGTTGAGGACTTTGAGTTCATCCTGGAACCATGAAGTATTCTAAGTACTGGTGGGGCAAGGTCAGATCCTGGAGGGTGAATGGAGCAAAAATCAAGGACAAAACTGGAAGCCAGGAGTGTCAAAGGTGGCTGCTATGAATTGGGCAAACATCACAAGGGCATAAGCTAGGTTAGTAGTTTTAGAGATGGAGGGAAGGACATTAACTCCATGAATGTTTAGTAGATATAATTGTCATGTTGTATGAGTTTACTTGGGGGGAGGGGACTGGCTATTTAATAAGTAGGTAAATCAGTGGTGGAATGGTGATTTTCTTGGTTCTTGCCCTCTTCATGAAAAGAATTCAGTCAAGAGACATAGAGCAGTTTTAAGTAGCAAGAGTTTTATTAAGCAAAAGCAAAAGCACACTCTTCAGAAAGAATGAGGGATGAGAGTGGACTGTCTGGAAATCAGAAGCAGCCCACAGTGGGGCGGGATAGGGTGGAATTTTTTTAGAGTGGTGGTCCCTCCCTGGGTTCTGCATCTTTTGACTGACAAGTTGATTGAAAGTTCTAGTGCACAGGTGCTTACCCGTAAGCATCCAGGAAAAACCCACAATGCTAATTTATTCCAAATGTCCATAATAAGCCCTGGGTTACTTTGTGTCACCTTTTAGGTTTTGGTGCACCTGTGCCAATCTGTGCTGGTGGCTTTTATCTTGCTTGGTCCTGATATGGCTAGAAACCTAGAGGTGGTCCTTGGCCACAACAGAGAGAATCTCTGGGTGGTATTCTGGTCACCAGTGTGCAGGTGAAGAGGGAAAGATGATCCCATCCTGCCTGGATGGGGTGGAGACCTGCTCATGTCTGGCTACCTAACTACAAGTTATTGGTTATTGATAAATAAGATGTAGAAGAGCATGTTTTGGGGCAGGTGGAGTGAGTTTTGGATACAGCAAAGGGATCAAAGTTCTACAGAACAGGAAGATGGGGAAATCTAGGTAAATAAGTATAAATACATTATTTAAGCAACTTGTGTGTACATTTGTATTAAAACATAAATAAATTTATTTTCCTTCTTTGTCCATTTATAGGGTATTCTATGTAAATATAGCTGTGATATCCTTTATTTTTTTCTCCTGTATAATTTTTGGAATGCAGTGATATGAGTCATGAAGAGATGACCGTCTCTGTTTAATCTCTGCAAAGTTGCATTCTTATTCTATTTTGATTCATAATAAGATGCCTAAGTTGGCTTTATTCTAACCTGAGAGGTATGATTTATAGAAGGAGAATTAAAATGTCAAAGATATAATTGCCCAAACTTGGGATGTTGATAAAATGATGCAGTATAACACAGTGATTTTCTGGTTAGCTGACTACTGAGAAGTTATGGTAGTTGTGTTTACAATTAATAGATGACTTCTCTTTAGGCCAGAACCAATAAAAATTGTAATTCTTAATTACTACACTTTTGCATGTTTTTGTTCTCCTTTCTGGTAGTTTTCTAGATATCCTCAGTTGGCAACTGGAAACAGCTCAGTAATGGTTGTGCAGCTTCCTCATGCAGGATATTGAAATTTGTGACCAGGGATCCCTGTAGAGCTACGATTGTAACCTTAGCCCACTATTAGATTAAATCTATCTACATAAGCTCAAGAGGTCCAGTCTGGGACTGTCTGATCAATTCTCTATAGATTCTATGCAGAAGTAGTTAAGATTTCCTCTGAAGCTGGACTGTTGAAATTGGACCTAAGCAGTGGGCAGTGATTTAAATAAGGGTTATACTAACACTTACTTGGCATCAATCTAGTCTTGGGAAGAGTTTGAAAAAATAAATTGCTCTTTGCCTCAGATGTGAAGGGACAGAGACAATAAATATCCCTTGTTCGCTATTACCGGTTCTTAAGTGTTTATGAGGAAAGTGGTATAAGTCAGTCCATAGACAAGGCTACACTGAACTTTGATCACCAAATCATCCTCTCCATCTTACTGTTTGCATTCATCACAACCCCCATCACCACCACCATCATCACAACATTGTCATCATCACAGATAGTTCTACTTCTTGGTTGCTTAGGTTTGCCTGTGTTTAAATCAGGCATTCTGAGTCCAAAGCTCATGTTCTTAATTTCTACTCTATACGTCTTTTCTCATAGCCCAGAGACTCTGATTGGTGTTTGGGGGCAGAGTGGGGTAGGGAATGATTCTGTGCATTTAAAATGGGTTTGACATCTAGTAAGTCCTGTTTCTATTGGTATTCTTTTATATAATTTTAGAAGGTGATGTGAGAAGTCTTAACCTTTTGAATTAAAAAAAATTTTTTTGAGATGCTTATAACCAACAGCCATTTAAGCTGTAATTTATTGTCTCATTTAGTTTATTAAATTGTAACAGGTATTCCTGATTTTTACTCTTCCCTTCTTCCTTAAAAGATGATCTGTTCATTTAGCATACCTCCTTCTGTCTGTTCCATGAAACTAAATTTCATACTTACCTGTGAGAGTCATACATTTCCCTAGCTCTCAGTAAAAGTGAATGGGTTAAGAAATTCTTCTTCCAGATCTCAAATGGTAAAAAGCCATTGACATTGGAAGCTCTTGTATTCTGCTTTCTCTGATGCAGGATGTGGTAATGGAGAGGTACAAAGTGTACCACATACCCAACAAGCTAATTGCCCACTTTGAGGCCTCTTTCAGGCCCAAGTGCCAAGTGAAATTGCTGCTGTTAGGGAAATTTTGCAACTGACACAGAGATGGGGTTCATTAGACTTATCTAAATCTGTGATGAGCTGGTGATAATCTGTGCTAATGAAGGTGATTCTTTGAATCAAATGCTTGTTGATGTGGGCCTTGTGAAGCAGAATATTGATTAGATGCTGCACCCCTGTCACAGGGGCTGCATATGTGATTATGTGTGTGCACGCTCAGTCATGTCTGACTCTTTTATGACCCCTTGAACTGCAGCCCACCAGGCTCCTCTGTCCATGGGATTTTCCAGGTGGGAATACTAGAGTGAGTTGCCATTTCTTCCTCCAGGAAATCTTCCTGATTCAGGGATTGAACCTGAGTTTCCTATGTCTCCTGCATTTCAGGCAGATTCTTTAATGCTGAGCTATCAGGGAAGCTGTCATATGTATAATTATGGTTTTACTGTAAATAGATTTGGTTTTGGATTCTAAAGCACAGCCTGTTATTTCAGGTTCTTGCTATCTCCCATCCTCAAAAAAAAAAAAAAAAAAGACCAATAAATTCAAAATATCTTTAGCCCACCATATGTGGGCTAGCATTCTCCTTATGATTAGTGTCAGCACATTTTCAAACAGCAAATCAGTTTGTAGGTAAGGTTCCTTGAGATAGTATTTGAGTATACATTTGAATGTGTGCTTAGTCACTCAGTTGTGTTTGACTCTATGAGACCACATGGACTGCAGCCCGCCAGGCTCCTCTATCCGTGGGGTTTTCCAGGCAAGAATACTCAAGTGAGTGGCCATGCCCTTCTCCAGGGCATCTTTCCAACCCCGGGATCAAACCCAGGTCTCCCACATGGCAGGCAGATTCTTTACCATCTGAGCCACCAGGGAAACCCACGTTTGAATGTACCCACAGTACATTCGGAGTTTAATTCTTCCTATCTCTCTCCTACTTGACCCTTCTTGTTGGTAAAGGTTTTAAATGGCCCAGTGGGAGGTCAAACCACGTTAACATTTCATATATCCATCAGTTCAGTTCAGTTCAGTCGCTCAGTCGTGTCCAACTCTTTGCGACCCCATGAATCGCAGCACGCCAGGCCTCCCTGTCCATCACCAACTCCCGGAGTTCACTCAAACTCACGTCCATCGATTTGGTGATGCCATCCAGCCATCTCATCCTCTGTCGTCCCCTTCTCCTCCTGCCCCCAATCCCTCCCAGCATCAAAGTCTTCTCCAATGAGTCAACTCTTTGCATGAGGTGGCCAAAGTACTAGAGTTTCAGCTTTAGCATCATTCCTTCCAAAGAAATCCCAGGGCTGATCTCCTTCAGAATGGACTGGTTGGATCTCCTTGCAGTCCAAGGGACTCTCAAGAGTCTTCTCCAACACCACAGGTCAAAAGCATCAATTCTTCGGCGCTCAGCCTTCTTCACAGTCCAAATCTCACTTCCATACATGACCACAGGAAAAACCATAGCCTGGATTAGACGGACCTTAGTTGGCAAAGTAATGTCTCTGCTTTTGAATATGCTATCTAGGTTGGTCATAACTTTTCTTCCAAGGAGTAAGTGTCTTTTAATTTCATGGCTGCAATCACCATCTGCAGTGACTTTGGAGCCCCCCAAAATAAAGTCTGACACTGTTTCCACTGTTTCCCCATCTATTTCCCATGGAGTGATGGGACTAGATGCCATGATCTTCGTTTTCTGAATGTTGAGCTTTAAGCCAACTTTTTCACTCTCCTCTTTTACTTTCATCAAGAGACTTTTTAGTTCCCCTTCACTTTCTGCCATAAGGGTGGTGTCATCTACATATCTGAGGTTATTGATATTTCTCCCAGCAATCTTGATTCCAGCTTGTGTTTCTTCCAGTCCAGCATTTCTCATGATGTACTCTGCATATCAGTTAAATAAGCAGGGTGACAACATACAGCCTTGACGTACTCCTTTTCCTATTTGGAACCAGTCTGTTGTTCCATGTCCAGTTCTGACTGTTGCTTCCTGGCCTGCATACAGATTTCTCAAGAGGCAGATTAGGTGGTCTGGTATTCCCATCTCTTGAAGAATTTTCCACAGTTTATTGTGATCCACACAGCCAAAGGCTTTGGCATAGTCAATAAAGCAGAAATAGATCTGGAACTCTCTTGCTTTTTCTATGATCCAGCGGATGTTGGCAATTTGATCTCTGGTTCCTCTGCCTTTTCTAAAACCAGCTTGAACATCAGGGAGTTCACGGTTCACGTATTGCTGAAGCCTGGCTTGGAGAATTTTGAGCATTACTTTACTAGCATGTGAGATGAGTGCAATTGTGCGGTAGTTTGAGCATTCTTTGGCATTACCTTTCTTTGGGATTGGAATGAAAACTGACCTTTTCCAGTCCTGTGGCCACTGCTGAGTTTTCCAAACTTGCAGGCATATTGAGTGCAGCACTTTCACAGCATCATCTTTCAGGATTTGAAATAGCTCCACTGGAATTCCATCACCTCCACTAGCTTTGTTCATAGTGATGTTTCTAAGGCCCACTTGACTTCACATTCCAGGATGTCTGGCTCTAGATGAGTGATCACACCATCGTGATCATCCGGGTCATGAAGATCCTTTTTGTACAGTTCTTCTGTGTATTCTTGCCACCTCTTCTTAATATTTTCTGCTTCTGTTAGGTCCATACCATTTCTGTCCTTTATTGAGCCCATCTTTGCATGAAATGTTCCCTTGGTATCTCCAATTTTCTTGAAGAGATCTCTAGTCTTTCCCATTCTGTTCTTTTCCTCTATTTCTTTGCACTGATCGCTGAGGAAGGCTTTCTTATCTCTTCTTGCTATTCTTTGAAACTCTGCATTCAGATGCTTATATCTTTCCTTTTCTCCTTGGCTTTTCGCTTCTCTTCTTTTCACAGCTATTTTAAGGCCTCCCCAGACAGCCATTGTGCTTTTTTGCATTTATTTTCCATGGGGATGGTCTTGATCCCTGTCTCCTATACAATGTCATGAACCTCATTCCATAGTTCATCAGGCACTCTATCTATCAAATCTAGGCCCTTAAATCTATTTCTCACTTCCACTGTATAATCATAAGGGATTTGATTGAGGTCATACCTGAATGGTCTAGCAGTTTTCCCTGCTTTCTTCAATTTCAGTCTGAATTTGGTAATAAGGAGTTTATGATCTGAGCCACAGTCAGCTCCTGGTCTTGTTTTTGCTGACTTTATAGAGCTTCTCCATCTTTTCCTGCAGAGAATATAATCAGTCTGATTTCGGTGTTGACCATCTGGTGATATCCATGTGTAGAGTCTTCTCTTGTGTTGTTGGAAGAGGGTGCATATATCCATACAATGTAGAAAGTCAGGGCCAAGGCCATGTGATCTGCTAAGAGCTGATAGGGCTATTCCTCTCACCCCTAACCCCCAGCAGTACATACCCTGATACACCTTAGCCAGACACTCAGTTGCAAAATCGTGGTAGGCTTCCTCAGGTCCCGTAGAGGATGCTGTTCTTTCTCTTTCCCTTCCCTAGCATCCTGCTGCTTCTCTCCAGTCTCTTGGCCAAAGGCTAGCTCCTCTCAAAAGCCTTCAGGAAAAATAGGGAACTTCTTCCATTGGGCTTCAGTTCTTTCTGTAACAGTTTTGTAACATTAGCATAATACTTGACATTTAGATTTGATTTATCCTGGAGAAGGAAATGGCTACCCACTTCAGTAGTCTGGCCTGGAGAAGTCCATGGACTGTACAGTCTATGGGGTCACAAAGAGTTGGACACAATTGAGAAACTTTCAGTTCACTATATGTTTATGGATCTGAATCCTCACCAGACTGAGCTCCACAGGAGAAGTGCTGTTTGCAGTGCTGAAATTGGTGTCTAAAGGCCTCAATTTTAAAAAAGCAAGTAAATAAGGACAGGAAAATTTGTTGTGGTAAGCGGGACCAAAGGTTAGATCCCACGGGGACAATTCAGCTGGGTTAGTCATTGGGCATTTTGGCCCAGATCAACCTGCCCTGCCTCAAACAGTAGTCAAATCTGAGTACCTACCTAGGCTGTGGATTTTCAGTAAATATATAATCCCAACTCATCATAATAGCAGAGATCTTGGTAACAGGTTGCTGACACATGACATGGGAAAATCTTGGACAGATTGAATTTGAATCCTGTCTTGCAACCTTTGTGACCTTGAGTAATATTTTACCTCCCTGAGCTTTATTTTTTTCATGTGTTAAATGAGGATAATGGAATCTTACAGGTTGTTGTGAATTTTAAAGGAGATGGTATGTTCTGTGTGCACATGGTGCAGGAATATAATAATACTTGATGAACATTCATTGAATGAATAAACATTACCTGGAATATAGAGAGTCCCTACTTTTCCACCTCCACCCCACATATTTGCCCTTCAGTTTTCAGATTTACCTTGTTGACACCCCAGAGAAGATTAAGTCCCCTTGTTACCCACTCTCTTGATTTTCTGTATACTTCCTTTATAGCACTTAACACAATGATAATTACATAACTTTGTTTAATGGGTGTCTCTTTTTTATGTATTTATTTTCTCCATGGAACTTGTGTCTTTATTGAAGTATAGTTGATGTACAATGTTATAAAAGTTACAGGGGTATGATAAAAAATGATTCACATTTTTTAAAGGTTATGGTCCATTCATGGGGCTTCCCTGTGGTTCAGACTGTAGTCTGCCTACAGTGTGGGAGGCCCGAGTTTGATCCCTGGGTCGGGAAGATCCCCTGGAGGAGATCATGGCAAACCACTCCAGTATTCTCGCCTGGAGAATCCCATGGACAGAGAGGAGCCTGGTAGGCTGCAGTCCATGGGGTAGCAAAGAGTTGGACACAACTGAGCAAGTAATATACACACACATACTCCATTCATAGTTGTTATAAGGTATTGGCTATATTTCCTCCTGTTGCACAATATATCCGTGTAGCTTATTTTATACATAATAGTTTATATATCTTAATTCCCTGCTACTGTTGTCCTCCATTCCTCCTCCTACTGGTATCCAAGAGTTTGTTCTCTATATCCATGAGTCTACTTCTAGTTTGTAATATTCACTGCTGCTGCTGTGTCACTTCAGTCGTTTCTGACTCTGTGCGACCCCATAGACGGCAGCCCACTAGGCTCCCCCGTCCCTGGGATTCTCCAGGCAAGAACACTGGAGTGGGTTGCCATTTCCTTCTCCAGTGCATGAAAGTGAAAAGTCAAAGTTAAGTTGCTCAGTCGTGTCCGACTCTTAGTGACCCCATGGACTGCAGCCTACCAGGCTCCTCCGTCCATGGGATTCTCCAGGCAAGAGTACTGGAGAGGGGTGCCATTGCCTTCTCCCATAATATTCACTAGTTTGTTGTATTTTTTGTATTCCACATATACGTGATATCATATAGTATTTGTATTTCTCTGTGTGACTTGTTTCAGTTAGCATAATACCCTCCAAATCCATCCATCTTGTTGCAAATGGCAAAATTTCATTTTCGTTTATGCTGACTACCCAGTATGTGTGTGTATATATATATACACACACACATATATATCACATATTTTTTATTCATTCAACTCTTGATGATGGATATATCCTTTTGAAAAATATGAGCCAATAAATTCAAGGACTGTCTGTTTTATTAAATGATTGATCTCCAATACCTACTGCATATATGGCTCAGAATAAATAACTATGGCCTATACCTTCAATTCACTACAAATTACCTCCAATTCAGGCAAGCTTTCTCGGTCAACACCCTCAAGCTCTGAGATTAACAAAACGACTCTAATTCTATACCCAAACCCATTATCTTGGTTGCATTTGCCATCCTCAAAAAAACTCTTTCATAAATTTCTTTATCAGATTAGATATTTCTATGTTTGCTTATTAATGATTGTAACTATTGATTAAATCATGGCTTTGTTCTGATCTCTTAATTTTCATCTATTTAACTCATTCTATTAGCTGTTCCTGGAGGAGGGCACGGTGACCCACTGCAGGATTCTTGCCTGGAGAATCCCCTGGACAGAGGAGCCTGGCGGGCTACAGTCCACGGGGTCTCAACAAGTCAGGCCTGGCTTAGCGACTAACACTTAGCTGTTCGTTACTTCAGTAGAGGCATGCTGGGACAGCCACTCCTCTGAGCACCATGGAGAGATGAGTAGATGTGTGGAATACAGTTATCTCAGTCAAGGGACTTACATAGTAACAGCTGAAGTATAAGACTATGGGACAGATCCCTTAAAAAAATCAAACCCAGAATTCAAGTACTTTTCTCAATTATTATTTTCTACTTCATTCTCAAGTTTTACTGGTTTCTTGCCAAATTATTGTGCACAAGTATAGCTCTGTAAGTCACTGCTCAGATTGACCTTTTCAGTGAGGCCAATGAGGCCGTGTGACCACCCTGTTTGCTATTTGTTAGTGCAGGGTACCCCCTACCCTACCAAGATTCTCTGCCTCTGTCCTCTGCTCAGTTTATTCCGTAGCACTCATCACCTTCTTTGACACTGTGTGGTATTCTCATATATTATGCTGTTGTTTGTTGTCTGTCTCCCTACCCTAGAATGTAAGGTCCATGTGGGTCAGGATTTTTTAGTCACTGATGTATCTCTAAAACAAACACTTGATAAAGTAGTAGGCATTTGATGGATATTTGCTGAATTAATTTATTAAATGACGTAGGGAATAGCAGTTACTGAGACTGAACAGATGGCCTGCCTCTACCACACTCTGCTGTATAATTTCAGATGATTTACTTCAAGCCTTTTGTTTCCCAGATGAACCTGTTGTGGTAAGAGGCAAAACTTTCCCTCTACCCTCTTAGAGGGTCTTCCTTTGGGTCTGAGAATTAAGTTGATGAAACAGATTAATAGGAGGGAAACATAAAATTTATTTAATATTAGTTTTATGTGACACAGGAATACTCAAAAGGAAATGAAGATTCAACACCTAAATGCTTTTATACCAGGCCAAGTTGTGGGAAAGTAACTAAAATATATATAGAGGCTCATGGATGATAAGAATTATTTTAAGAAGGTCTGTTTGTACAGAATTTTCCCAGCCTCTATATCTTATCTCTGGTAAAGAATGTTTCTTTCTTCCTAGTATAGGAATAGCTCCTTCACATGGGAGTTTTAGCTCCTATTTTCCAGAAGAAAGTGGGAAGTAAGATTGTGCTTCTGTGCTTCTTACACCTGCTGTTTTTCAGGTGGCTTTAGTTCAAAATAACCCTTATGCCAAAGTGGCATGTTTGAGGCATATTCTGCCACCTTCCATTACCTCCTGGGCTTGCTGGAAAGATGGAATGCATTTTGCATGTAAAGCGCTAAGCCCATACTAAGTATGAATACTTGCTATTTGTAAAATTAATTCACTCTTCTTTGCTGTGAGTGCACAAACCATACTTGATTTTCCAAATTTTAAAAATAGTAATAAGTGAAACTGTTAGTACAGAATGGTTTCCAACATAATAATTCTACACTTTGAGTTGGATGACTTTGAGAATTCAAACAATATGAATTGAAACCCGCTTAACAAGAATAAAATCAAATAGACACCAATTTGAATATGTACCCTGTCTGTAATTCATCTGAAATGACTTTAAGATACAATATGTGTTAAGTGAAGAGTCACTGGAGCACAAACAAGAGTGGGATTGACATTGGCCTGAATAGTTAATCTATGGGGTAGCCAAAGAAAACAGTTCAGTCATTTCAACAGACACATCACTGTATCTCTGAAGTGTTACACAAAATGGCAACATTTGGTAACTTTCTTGCCCCTTGGGAACAATTGTAATAATATATTATAAAAAGCTGGAAATAGAGAGGGCACCTAAGAGTGATGGGTGGGTCAGAGGGTGGGAGCTATAATCAGTAAAAGACTCATTAGAAGAGCTGATACTTGAATTGAGCCTGCTTTTGTGTTTGTGTTTTTTTAAACACAAGAACATCATGGAGTCTGGATATTTGGGTTCTATGATAAATATGATTTAGGGGGTTGAGCTTTTCAGGATGGATTGAGAGTTTGGGATTAGCAGATGCAAACTCTTGTATATAGTATGGAAAAACAACAGGGTCCTGCTCTACAGCACAGGGTAAATATATAATTATTTAAAAGTAATTTTAAAAAGTTTATAATTGAATCACTTTGCTGTACAGCAGAAGTGAACACAACATAGTTAATCAACTGTATAGTTCAGTAAGGCGAAGGGAGAAAAATAGACTGTTACTTGATACAGTCAGTTACCAGTCTGTATTTGAGGTGCTAATGTTTGTGGGAACACAGAGCAATCTTTTGCCCTGCTTCTCAAAAATTACTATAGGTACATGGTCCCTCCCAAGCCTTTGACTTGGATTGGAAGCAGTCTCCCTACTAATCCTGAGATCTCTGTGCTGGATCTTTTAACTCCAGACTCTGGCAGAGAGAGACTGGACTGGTGGTACATTCAAGTCAGAAGTCCAAAAGTTCTTTTGATGGTTTCCCACCCAGTTACAGCATACTGCTGTAATCCCACACAACAGCTGAAATTTCTTTTTCTCATTTCCTTATATTCCTGTAGCATTTGATGTCTCTACCATGTAATTTACATTTAATTATAAGTTGTTTTGCATCTTTTAGTGGTTGTTTCAAGTATAAATGTCTTTCTTCCTCAGAAGATTTTTTTTTAATTCTTTTTAGGACAAGGGCTCACTACACAGTACCAGGTAGAAACTTGGAGTAAACCACAGATACCAACTTCACCTCAAATTCACTTAACCATCTTCTTAACAAAGATGACCTGTGTGGCATATAACTCATTCTTCTAATCTGTACCTACTTTATAATAGGAATAAATACACTGAGTTAATGGGATATTTGTGAATGAAGTTCTTAACCTAGAAATCGAACCGGGGACTCCTGCATTGTCTGTGGATTCTTTACCAGCACCCTAGGGAAGTCCAATAAGATCATACAGTTTTTTTAATTTAAAAAACTGCTAAATGAGGAATAGATTTGGAAATGGAAACTGGGGTTGGGCAGGGGGAATTGTGCAACAACTTAGTGCTGAAAAAATATCTGGCTTGGTCTAATGAATAAATATGACTATCCTTTGAAGTCTTCCATCCCTTCACTCCTCAGTTTCAATTCAAATGCAAGCTTTTGTGTTTTGACATCTTGATGATGTCTTATTTTCATATCCATTTATCTCTTAGACTTGATTCAGTAGAACAATGGTAGAACAGATTTGTCTATGCATCAGTCCTTTCCATAGAAGACTTTAGGCTTATTAAAGCTGAATTTTATTTAGGCCGTTTTCATTTACCTGCTCACTGATAGATGGGTTACCTACAATCTTTGACATTAAGGTGTGATAAACTAGTTTGCTAGGAAGTATAAAGAAAAATTATTTTTCAATTATTTAACAAGTTCAGTTCAGTTCATTCTCTCAGTCATGTCCGACTCTTTGGGACCCCATGAACCGCAGCACGCCAGCCTCCCTGTCCATCACCAACTCCCGGAGTTCACCCAAACTCATGTCCATTGAGTCGGTGATGCCATCCAACAATTTATCCTCTGTCGTCCCCTGCTCCTCCTTGCCCTCAGTCTTTGCCAGCATCAGGGTCTTTTCAAATGAGTCAGCTCCTCGCCGGTGGCCAAAGTATTGGAGTTTCAGCTTCAACATCAGTCCTTCCAGTGAACACCCAGGACTGATCTCCTTTAGGATGGACTGGTTGGATCTCTTTGCAGTCCAAGGGACTCTCAAGAGTCTTCTCGAACACCACAGTTCAAAAGCATCAATTCTTTGGTGCTCAGCTTTCTTCACAGTCCAACTCTCACATCCATACATGACTACTAGAAAAACCGTAGCCTTGACTAGACAGACCTTTGTTGACAAAGTAATGTCTCTGCTTTTTAATATGCAGTCTAGGTTGATCATAACTTTCCTCCCAAGGAATAAGTATCTTTTAATTTCATCGCTGCAATCATCATCTGCAGTGATTTAGTACATCCCATCAAATCTTGTCTTAACTTATGGACCAGTAACTGTGCTCTGGAACTCTCCCCAGAGGCTTCATCAGAATGGAATGAAATAAATTCTTTGTGTGTGTGTGTATGTGTTATTTGTATTTCTTTTATTCTCACTTGCTGTGTATTGTAGTTTTCTGTGGTGTGATTGCACCACAGTTTAATGATGAAATAAATTCTTAAACCACCTTTTAATTAAAGTTTCATGCCACTGAGTCCAATTATCTTTGAGGTTAAACAGTGAATCCACAATAAAAAGTCCTGTTTGTGTTGCTAAAGGGCTTCCCTGGTGACTCAGATGGTAAAGAATCTGCCTGCAATGCGGGAGACCTGGGTTTGATCCCTGGGGTGGGAAGATCCCCTGGAAGAGGGCATGGCACCCCACTCCAGTATTCTTGCCTAGAGAATCCCCATGGACAGAGAAGCCTGGCAGGCTACAGTCCATGGGGTCACAAAGGGTCTGACATGACTGAATGACTTTCACTTCTTTCACTGTGTCACTAAAACTTGTAGATGCATGTGACATTTAAAAATATTAATTCAATTTGACTTTGAAACAAATCAACCTTCTTGAAGCATTTTAAAAATGTTGATCATATTTCTTTTGGGGGGATTAACTTTACTAACTGCATCTAATATATAACGCAAATCTATAAACAATGCTAAGAAAGACAGTGTAAAACCTCCATAGGTATAAAGATTGTTCATATAAAGATATTGAAAAGAAGTTTTATCTGGTAAAGGCTGCGGATATTTGTGTGAAGCACCTCATGTTCCATGTGTTTATTTTGCCATGTTGCCAGCTTACGTAAATAGGAATTTGAATTTCTACAGGAAAATTTGCTCTTGGAGTTAATTTTTGATATAATTAAATTTTATATATTATGAATTCTAAAATATGAGATAAATTGGTAGCTATTTCTTCATGAATTTGGGTAATTCATGCCCTGGGTAATTCTTACATTTGTCTTTCAGTATTCTTTCAAATACCCAATCCCCTTGTTTGGGTTCCTCTCTGAGCTACTTCTTTCTTTAACATGTTGTTAATCAGAATCTCGAAGCGAGTGACCAGAAGCCTGAAGACAACTGAACTGTTAAATGGCATTAGCTAACTGCTTCTTGAACAATTGGGCTTCCCTGATGACTCAGGTGGTAAAGAACCTGCCTGCAAAGCAAGAAACCTGGGTTCAATCCCTCAGTTAGGAAGATCCCCTGGAGAAGGGAATGGCAACCCACTCCAGTATTCATGCCTGGAGAATTGCATGGGGAGGGGAGCCTGGTGGGCTACAGTCTGTGGGATTGCAGAGGTGACGATCAGTGTTAGTCCGTTAATCGGTGTTAGTCGCTCAGCCGACTAATTGTTCAATTTCTTGAACAATTGAAAGATTTTGCCTTTAGACTAACATGCCGTATGGGGAGTTGCTAACTTCATTCTTCATTTTTTTAAATTAATATTCGTTGGAGTATAGTTGCTTTACAATGTTGTGTTAGTTTCTGCTGTACAACAAAATGAATCTGCCATATATGTGTGTGTGTGTATATACATATACATGTATATATATATAAATATACACACATATATATATATGAACTTCGCTAAGCCTCACTTCATCTTTACAATAGGAATAATAATAATACTCACCTCACCTCCATTTTCTGAAGAGTAAATGATAAAATGTGCATAAAGTATATTACACTGGGCTTGGCAGGTAAGAAAACACTCAGTGGATGTTATTTGCTGTCGCTATTAAATCATAGTGCTTGGCTACTTGATTGTTACAGTCTTTCTCAACACTTATCGAGCATCCACCTATGAAGTGTACTCAGAATAAACTTGGACAGTCAGAAAGATACCACCATCTGGCCTGTTGTGTTATAAACAAAAACCCTAAAACTGGATCTGGCAGTGGTGAGGGGAACAGATGCTATGAATGCCTTCTAGAATTTGTTTTTCACTGTATGTTTAAGCTGTGATGAATGTCATTAATGTCATCTCTCCTTTTATTTTAGGTAAGTACATCACCATTTTTGAAGCTCTGTGCAGATGGGTAAGTCTTGCTGTTGGAGCTTTTCATGTTGATTTGCATACTTGGAGAACCTGGAGCAGACAATGTGCTTATCATGGTCAGACAAATGCTTTTGTTTTATTCAAGCAAAAATCTGGAAAGATAACAGCATTTCCCACACACATTCCATCTCTGTTTCAAATCTTTGGCAGAAAAAAATGCATTCATTATTTTAAATTGGATAACATGTTATGTTTAATCCAAATAACTGAAGATTGAATTTTTTTTTACTCTGTCAGTAGAAGGGCAGAGTATTTGAGACTTTAGAATAGAATAAATGGTTTCCTTTCAATTAACAATCATAAAAATCTCTCTGCAGTAAATATACATACCTTTTCTGTTTGCAAATGTGGGATCTTTTTTTGATGCATAAAAGTCAAATATTCCATGAGCAGATTGTATTACTGAGACATAATTTTGTAGCAACTAGCAAATGTGGCTAATGGTCCTTCAAGATCAAGTATACAGACCCTTGTGGATAGAATTCCTGTTGTGAATGAGAGTTTGCATAGTTAATTTTGTTTTTCTAAAGTTGACTATGATATATCCCCATGGAAACTAAACTGGAAGAAAAGACCTTAAAACAAGGGATTTTATATAGGCCTAAGTTGGATTTGAAAGATGATTAAGCTGTGAAGCAACTCACAAAAAGAACTTATGAAGTCCCTGTCACTGATGAACTTTAGGAACTACAGAGACGGTTCTATTTGTATTAGGAAATTAAGATTTATCCTGCCTTTGGACAAAGTATTGAATTGACGAGTGGCCTTCAATGATAAAAATCTCAAATTGCTTCTACAGCTTTAATTTTCCCTCCTTACCTCATATATACTCTATATCTTCTCTGTAAGACTTGGTGTTGCAATGGTAAACTGGGATTAGAAATACAAGGATTTTAGGAAGTATTCATCTAAGAGAAAATAGGGAGGGGTCCAGATAAGGTTGAATGAAAACTGAGTTGTAATATAAATTTGACCCTAAGTGAAGAAGAGAGAGATGTTGGATGGAAGTATCTTAGATTGGGTTAGGTAAAGCGTTACATACAAAGTCTTTAAGCCAAAACTGGCCAACAGAGGAGTCCTATGTTTCCTGGGAATGGGCTGCCTCAATTCTCCACGTGATTAGTCATTACCTGGGAGCCTTCATAGGAGGTATGGTTGTAGCTCAAATGCTGCAGTGGATTTCAGAGGCATCAGCTGGAGGTCCTTGGACAATTATGATCCCTGTAGTTGGACTCTGTAGTACATTCTTGCAGCCACCATCCATAGGCTCCTAGGTCTTGGTTCTTTCTGTTTCTTATTCTCTATTACAGTCCCTCTCCTATCATCATTTTTGGTCCATATCATATTCCTTATTCATGCTCAGATTAGTTATCACTTCATTCATTATGTGTGCTGGGCTAAGTTGCTTTAGTCGTGTCTGACTCTTTGTGACCCTATGGACTGTAGCCCTCCAGGCTCATCTGCCCATGGGATTTCCTGGGCAAGAATACTGTAGTGGGTTGCGTTCCCTTCTCCAGGGGACCTTCCTGACCCAGAGATGAACCTGTGTCTCCTATGTCTGTTGCATTGGCAGGTGATTCTTTATCGCTAGCGCCACTGATATGGGCAAGCAAATTGCTGGTGATTACCACTCTGTTTTGGAATTTTATGCTTCTCTGTATTTTCCTATGATAGTTGTTGCCTTTCATTATCTATTTGTGCAAAAATAACTGAGAGCTCTGCTTATGCTATATAGCTTATTCTCTGGGGTGGGGCTCAGAAAAATTAAGGGCTGGATATCATTTTGAAAAGCTCATAGCAGCCTAGTGGGAGAAACAATACTATAAAATACATTAATTAAAATGCAGCATAAAAGAGATACTTAATAGAAGTATAAGCAAAGACCTATGAGGAGACAGAAAAAGAAGAATTATATTTTGGGGTAGAGGGAAGGTAATGCTGAGGGAGAGAGGAAAAATTTCCTGCAGGAAATGACACAGATTTGCCCTGAAGGATGACCAGTCAGCTAGGGGTTGATGATTGAGTGGGCACCATGTTCAAAGGCATGATGTTGTGAATCATCATAGAGAAGGTTGATGGTCCAGTGAATCTTACGTGAGATAGTGCATTTTTGGGATTGTAGTGGAAGAAGGATCTGCAAAATTCATCTAAGGCTGGACTGTGAGAGGCTTCTGTTGTTCGATTGTGATTTGGACTTTATCCTATGATCCTTAATCTGCTTTAGAACATCTGAGGGTCATGTAGGCTTAGCAGAATCACAAAAATACGGATGTATACAATTTCATTTTGCCATACACACAGAAAGAGCTATAATTTTATGTATTTTATATGTATGCAGTTTTCATATATTTTCTATTTAAATATATTTTGCATATATTTAAGTACAATTTCTATATGTTAAAACTACTAATAATTAAATTACAATGAAGAAACCACATTTTGATAAAATGAGAAAAAGATATAGTTTACAAGGTCCAAATATAATGGGAAGATTTATCAGACTTATAATCTCACATGTGAGATTTATCACACATAATCACTTTCTTTTCTGCACATATTTACTTTTTTTCTTTACTCTGTTTTTATCGTGACAAAGATATAAAGTCTAGTTGTGTTCCAAAAAGGGAAAGTATGAAAAAGAACAATTTTATGGTGAGCATGCTTTGTAATATTTGGGAAACTAGTTGTAGAAATTCACAAGAATGTCACTTGATAATTCTAAATTTAAATCTCCATAAGACTTAAATTAAGTATATTATTCTACTTTATAAAAAATATAGATATACCCATGATTTTTAGTTTTAAAAAAGGCAACTTGAAATGGAAAATTATGTTATTATACACGAAATTACCAATGTAGAGATTATGCTTTAAGTGAAAGTTGTCCTGGTTGAGAGAACAATTAAGTTGACCATTCACTAATGTGTCAAGAGCAGAAATGGCTAGAATATCATTGCTTAAAAACTCAGATTAGATGCATTTATGTCAGTAAATATATTTATACTTGGAGAAGGCAATGGCACCCCACTCCAGCACTCTTGCCTGGAAAACCCCATGGACAGAGGAGCCTGGTAGGCTGCAGTCCATGGGGTCGCAAAGAGTTGGACACGACTGAGTGACTTCACTTTCGCTTTTCACTTTCATGCATTGGAGAAGGAAATGGCAACCCACTCCAGTGTTCTTGCCTAGAGAATCCCAGGGACGGCGGAGCCTGGTGGGCTGCTGTCTATGGGGTTGCACAGAGTCGGACACTACTAAAGTGACTTAGCAGCAGCAGCAGCATGTTTATACTTTAGCACATGCTCACAAAGTAACTCTAAACTGTTTAATCCTGATTAGTGGTTCCTGAATATTTTTGTACGTGTTTGCTTGCTGTAAGCTTATTATTTTGTACATTTTCTAGCACATGTCAAAGAGTCAAGTTATAGAAGCCATCAATATTTTAGGCACAGTTTGGGGATGAATAACTTAAAAAGGAGAAAATTACATTACTGGATAAATGCTATAGAACTATTATCTTCTCAAAAAAGGATGAATATTCTGTAATTTCCAGTATGGATTCTCATCTACTGTTGAGTATTTTTCAGTCATTAGCTTATACTAATGCAGGAGGTAAGATTTTCTCTAAGCAAAAGAAGAGGAGGAGTAGAAGACTAGAAGAGAAAGGTTTTGTAAGAGTAGCTGTCATCAGTGTAGACCTGACATACAGAGGATACGGATAATAAGTGTTATCTGAAGAAACTGGATAAATGATAAACTGAATGCATACATGCATATGAGTAAAGGAAAACTTATAGGATTAAAAGGCAGAGCACAGCCTTTTCTGTCTTTTTTTATTTTTTATTTTTGAGTCTGAACTGTAATAAGAAAAGCATCTTAAATTAAGACCCAGGGCACACAACATATACTCAGAGTATATAAATGTAATATGAGTATCAGAAACAAACACTTAGCTGTATTAATTATAATACATTCTGATAGTCTTTCTCTTATTTCAGCTTATTAAAATATGCTGGTCTTATCCCACTAAATAAATTTCATAACTTACTAATAGATTGCAGTTCACAGCTTGAAAAATGCTTATGTTAGAAAAAGTATACATTTCTGTTGTTATTCAGAAATGAATCTCTTAGAGCCATGCATTACAATCAGGTCCAAAAAAAATGTCAAACAAAAAGAGTCTTAAGTATTTTCTCACTAATGAAGGAATTTATTTTAATTTTTAAGTTGATATAATTTCAGATTTACTGTAAAATTACAAAAAAGGCACAAAAGATTCCTGAATACCCTTTACCAAGACTCCTCTACCATTCTTGTTCTCTGTCTTCTCTCTCTGTCTTTGTCTATCATGTGTCTATTCATACACACATATATATACAAATATATGTTTATTTTATAATTTTTTCTTCTGAACTGTTTAAGTTGTATACACGATACCCTTTTACCTCCAAATACTTAAATATTTCATAAAATGTGGAATTAGCTTACACACAGTTCAGTTATAGAATTCAAAAATTAATAGTGATATAATGCTGTTATCTAATCTATAGACCTTGTTTCAAATTTCAGTAGGTGTTCCAATTGTGTTTTTCATAGCAAAAGAAAATTATGAAAGAATGATTTGCAATTGGTTGTCATGTCTTTTTACTATTTGTTAAACTGGACCAGGTTCTGAGACTTTCATTGTACTTAATGCCACTTAAAAAAAAAAAATACAGGCCAGTTGTTTTGTAGACCATCCTACAGATTGAGTTTTATGTTTCCTTGTGATTAGATTCGGAGAAGGCAATGGCACCCCACTCCAGTACTCTTGCCTGGAAAATCCCATGGGCGGAGGAGTCTGGTGGGCTGCAGTCCATGGGGTCGTGAAGAGTCTGACACGACTGAGCGACTTCACTTTCACTTTTCACTATCATGCATTGGAGAAGGAAATGGCAACCCACTCCAGTGTTCTTGCCTGGAGAATCCCAGGGACGGCGGAGCCTGCTGGGCTGCCATCTCTGGGGTCGCGCAGAGTGGGACACGACTGAAGCAACTTAGCAGTAGCAGGAGGAGCAGCAGCAGTGTGATTAGATTCAGGCTACACAGTTTTGGCAGGAATCTTACAGGAGCGATGCTGAGTTCTGGTATATGGAGGCATATACTATTTTTGAGTTGTTTAGTTTCGTTTCTACAGTTTCAACTTTGATCGTTTGGTTAAAGTGGTGCCTGTCACATTTCTCCACTGTAAAGTTAACCATTCCCACCCTTTGTAATAAAAAGTAACTTGTAGAGTTATACTTTGAGACTGTGGAAATATCATGACATTTCTCAAATTTTTATCTTAGTAGTTAGAATTCAGTGATGATTTCTACAATGGATAAGTTATTATTAAAATAGTGGCTAAGGGCAATCATTTCTTCTTCATTGATTTATTGACATCACATGAACAGTATTCCCTTCCTTTTTGTCTGTATAGACTTATGCATTCTTTATTTAGCAGATTACAGTCCTTTGTTATTGTTACTTATATAATTATTTTGACACTTATACTATCCCAAATTAGGACAGTGGGAGTTCCTTCTACTTGGCTCAGTGCCATTTTGACATATCCCTATCATTCCTTCAGTACTTTCTTACTTTTGGCATAAGATGTTCACGACTCTAGTAGTTTCTCCTGCCTCAGCTTTGGAACCAGCTGCTTTTTTAAAGGACCCTTGGTTCCTTTTAACAGGAAACATATGTTTAGAAACCAAAATTTGGATCAGGGATGTGCTCATTGTTATTGGGGAGTTTTTGTTCTAGGATCTTTCAGCAGATGGATCTGAGGAAAAAAATGTATGTATATCCATACTCATATATATATATGTCTGTATAAATATACATACCCATGCATATCTGTATCTATGTGTACATCCAGGTATGTCTAAATATTAAATCTGTGATTTCACAGCAATGTTTCTAATTCCAGTCCAATACCACAGTGTTCATCCTTTCCTCCTCCATCTGTCTATCTCCCTTACAACAGTAAGAAATATGTAATATACTTGTTACTCACAGTATATTTACTTAATCCTAGAATGTAGTTTTACAAAATAGTTACAGAATTGCTAACCTGTGCCTATGTGGGAAAAAAGAGAATACATTTTAAAAAAAGACTGTAAGCCTTTTAATTACATTAGTTAATAGTTTTCTGGTCTTCTGTGTCTAATCCTGTATTCGACAGTCATTTGATTAATTGTCCCTTCAACTCCATTCTCATCCCACTTCAGTGCAGTTGTGTTATTCATTTGAAATATGATTCAGTTGGTTTGCTTGAGTTTGTAAGTTTGTTTTCATCTAGGACTTAGTCAAACAATATGGGAATTTGCATTTTCTATTTTTATGTTTAAAATATGGTGCTAAGAATCACATTTACAACATAATAAGAATTGCCTCACACCATTAAATACCCAGGCAAAATGAGTATTATTTTTTCCTGGAGTAGATAGCTATGGTTTAAGTCAGAGTATCTGCTGAACTTTGTCTTGGGCTAAACTTCAGGGTCATCTAGAAAATAACAGGGACAAATATTAGTGCAGGATTATTTTCAACCATGTTTCTTAGTGAATTCCAAATGTATTTCTGGGTTTTGATATCTATTTATTTGTACCTCATCTTATTTCGATTAGTGATTATTAAAATTAGGACATAAAAGCAATCTTATTATTTATCTATGTATTTTTCATGTTTTTTAAAAATGATTTAAAACTATTCAGTTTAACAAATGTATAAAGGTACTATGTAAAGCTTAGAAATAGAAATGTAAAAGTATAGTTTGTGTTTAGAGTTAAATATAGATCTGCATTTCCATAAAGAATAGTAAATAGGGAAACCTGGTAATATTTTTATCTTCAGCGTTAAAATGTTCATCCTATGATTAATGCTAAGATTTTCACTAGTATCTTTGTAGAAGATAGGAACAATGTCTTTAATGACAGTTCTATGTGAATTACATAAAAGCAGATTATTCATTATTCATTGTGAGTAAATATAAGTGTTCTTATACTTAGTCTTGATACAGATCTAGTTACTAAACCATTATCCTATACAGGATTTCTATAGGAATTTAGATCATTACAGGTCTGATGACTTGATATTGGCAAACAACTTAGTATACAAACTAGAATGGTCTGTTTGTGTGAAGATTGAGTGAAGTGAAAAGTGAAGTGAAGGCATTAGTTGCTCAGTTATCTCCAACTCTCTGTGACCCCATGGACTGGAGCTTACAAGGTTCCTCTGTCTGTGGAATTCTCCAGCAATAATACCAGAGAAAAGAAACAGGAAATAAGTTTGTCTCTGACTCTTTGTTGAGATTAATTTGAAATTTTACTAGAAATATTACCAAGATTAGTGATATCTAGTACATTACATAAAGATGTTCATTAATGAGTTACCAATAATAGTCAAATGTTTGAGGTGAATATATATCAATAGCAGACTACTTAAAATATGCTACCATATGGTTACAAAAATGATAGAGATGCTAACATTAATATTTGTCACAAAACTATACATAATGAAGTTTGTTACACATTTTAAGATACTTTACTAAAAGATGAAATGATTTCTATCTGACAGAATTATAGATATTATTTCCTTGTATATATCATTAGATCTTAAGTAAATTTTGAAATAATATTATTACTTTTATAACAAAAAGTTATGACAGAATATTACAATAAAAATAATCTAGCTAAAGGCTGGAGAGAGTGTGGAAGAAAGGTAAGTCTTTTACACTGTTGGTGGAAATGCAAACTGCTACAACCACTATGGAGAACGATATGGAGATTCCTTTAAAAACTAGAAATAAAGCTACCACACGAACCAGCAATCCCACTACTGGGCATATACCCTGAGGAAATCAGAATTGAAAAAGACACATGCACCCCCGTGTTCACTGCAGCACTGTTTACAGAAGGTAGGACATGAAAGCAACCTAGATGTCCATCGGCAGATGAATGGATAAGGAAGTTGTGGTACATATACACAATGCAATATTGCTCAGCTAAAAAAGGAACACGTTCGAGTCAGTTCTAATGGGCAGATGATCCTAGAGCCTATTATACAGAGTGAAGTAAATCAGAAAGAGAAAGACAAATACCATATATTAATGCATATATATGGAATCTAGAAAGATGGTACTGACGATCCTATGTGCAGGGCAGCAAAGGAGACACAGTTGTAAAGAACAGACTTTTGAATTTAGTGGGAGAAGCAGAGAGTGGGATGATTTGAGAGAACAGTATTGTGACATATATGTTACCATATATAAAATAGATAGCCAGTTTGAGTTTGATGTATGACACAGGGCACCCCAAAGCTGGTGTTCTGTGACAACCTGGAGGGATAGGGTGGGGAGGAGGTGGAGGGGGTTCAGGATGGAGGGGCCGCGTGTATGCCTGTGGCTGATTCATGTCAATGTATGGCAAAAACCATCACAATAACTGAAACTCCAATACTTTGGCCACCTGATGCGAAGAACTGATTCACTAGAAAAGACCCTGATGGCTGGGAAAGATTGAAGGTGGGAGGAGAAGGGGATGACACAGGATGAGCTGGTTGGATGGCATCACTCACTCGATGGGCATGAGTTTGGGTAAACTTCAGGAGTTGGTGATGGACAGGGAGGCCTGGAGTGCTGCAGTCCATGGGGTTGCAAAGAGTTGGACACAACTGAGTGACTGAACTGAACTGAATTACCCTCCAATGAAAATAAATAGATTAATTAAAAAATAATCTAGCAAGAATTTTCTTAAACATCATGCATTTCCCGAAAGCAAGCCAAGACTACTTTTTTTCATTCCTCTGGTGATGAGTTGAAGGTGTTTGAACGTCTTGGGGGACTAACTCATTTTACTGCCTTAGCAGTTTATGCATGCACCTCAGTTTTAAGCAATGATGCGACCATTTATTTATTCACTTCATCATTTATTGATCACGTGTATGTTTGCTGCTGCTGCTAAGTCGCTTCAGTCACGTCCGATTCTGTGCGACCCCATAGACAGCAGCCCACCAGGCTCCCCCATCCCTGGGATTCTCCAGGCAAGAGTCCTGGAGTGGGGTGCCATTGCCTTCTCCAGTATGTTCGCTAGGACTTGAAAATACAAAGATAAGTGAAGGTTTGTCCCCCAGGAACTAAACATTTAGTGGAGACATGATCATAAATGTACACAAATTCACGGTAGGCTATGCCAGAGAGTGAACAATGTGGTTAGTGACAAGTACACCAATCAAGGCTCCTCTTGAAGACTTACACCCAGAAGGGGCCAAGGGGACAGATGGATGGGGAGTGGAGTGATATGAATTCCTGGATTGTTTGGTTAGCTCAGGGCTAATCAGAAAACTGACTTCTGATTCTCCTATTTAACACCATTATAATAGCATCCGTGCCCATTCTGCCATTGTTGAGTTAGTCTTTGTCAATAACAGTCTTTGACAATAGTCTTTGTCATGTTTATAGTCATGTAAATCTGCTGTTCCAAGCACCAATTCTATGTATATGCCAAAGCAGTTTGACTGAACTTTGTGATCTATAATTCTGAGAAATCCATAGCTCCTGTTGTTGCTTTTCAGAAGAACAATGAGAAAGAACAATAGAAGAAAATTATTGCCTGTGTAACTTGACTTTCTGTGAGTCTCCATTTCTCACTTGTCCCAGATGGTTCTGGCTGATTGAGGTTTCTCTCTTAGAGTCGATAAGATGATTACTTCAAAAAACCTTAAGCTTCTACATAGAAAAGGCTAGATAAATGCTAAGTAGTGTGTTATTTAGGTGGATCAAGAGAGGCCAGATCACTGGAATACAGATAGTATATAAGTTAAAATCACTGGTGTGAGACTGCTAAGCCATGAGAAACATTTTAATATATTTCACCCAGAATTTGTCTTCCTGCAGATATGTAACAGCATGTGTGCATGCTGAGTTGCTTCAGTTGTATCCGGCTCTTTGCGACCCTATGGGCCATGCCCCGCTAGGCTCCTCTGTCCATGGGATTCTCCAGCAAGAATACTGGAGTGGGCTGCCATGCCCTTCTCCAGGGGGTCTTCCCATGCGGTAGCATATTAATGCCCATTTTAACTGTTATTTTGTGGGCATGTATACAGATAGTTGCTGATTTGAAAACTAATGTAAATAGTTTGACAAGGTTAGGGAATTTGAAGTTATACCTATTCTTTTCTTGCATTTTTCCCCTTTTTAAACTATCTACATTTTATTTCCTGCTGCTTTCTCATGCAATACAATATATACATACTTCCGTGTATGTGTGTGTATATATATGTAATATTATATATGTACATATATACATGTGTGTATGTATATGTAATTTTTTCAGTACTTTGTATATTGTTCATCTAGTTTCTTTTTTTTTTTCCAAACAGAGTAGTCCGAGGCTTACAAGAGATGAAGTGATTCTTTGCACTCTAAAAATTATAAAGTCCTTCAGCTTTTAGTAGCTCTCTGCTGCCTTATTAGTTTATCACAGATTTAACACTACATCTGGGCTTAATCTGTATCATAAAACGCAAGTAGATTATTCTCAAACCTGTGCCTATCACAGGGAAGCCTTCAGTAAATATTGTTTGACTCAATAAAGGTATAAATAAATACATGTTTTAATCTTTTGAAATATATGAAATGTGTCTAAAAATATGAGTTATCTCAAAGTCAATGCTAAACATAAAATTGATTCCGGAGAAAACTCTTCGAGGCATACAACCATCTGGATTGATTTTTTTAAAAAACTAGTCACTGAACACCACTTTCAACTGATTTTATTTTCCTTATTTCGAAAGATGAATGTAGTTTTGTGCGGTTGTTGCTTCAGGTTCTTCTGTTTCATAAAACAGAAGTGTGTTCTGTGTTATTGGATATACAACTTGATCCCTCATCTCAGCCGGCAAACCCTCTCTAAATTTAAAATCATTCTGGGTCACACTGTGATCCCTTAAGATTAACTTTGTCACAAGTGTGCTTCTTAACAGACACTTCAAAATTACCTTGAAAAGTATCACTCTCTGGAAAATTCCATATGCACCAGAATTAGAACTTTGGGTCTCTAAGATTACCAGGGAGCATCTCCCCGAGAAAACAGAGAGATGCAGGGACTGCTCTGACTTCGAAGTTGAAGAGTCAGACTTACATTCAGTTCGGAAGTCTCTGGAGCCCTTTTCGTTTCCCTTACAGACACGCTTGATTTGTTCCCCAGGATGTCTTGAGAGTTCATATGTGCCTTGTCATTTCATATCCTTCAAACACCTATACATTGGGAGGCTGTAGCCACAGACAAATTTAATTACCATAGGGAGAAACCATTGTGACTTTATGATTGACAGTTGCTTGGCTGAGCTGTAAGGATCCCTGGACGCATCAGTTAAAAAACCAAAAGAGCGTTTCTGTTCACCCTATCACTCTGTCTTTGTACTTTGAGAGTATTAGTGTCATGGAAGTTTACTGAATATTATGGAACAATTACTAACTTGACTCCCAATTCAGCAACTGGAGAAATACCAACCTGCTGTTGTTTGAATTTTACTCTATAGAAAAATTAAATGTTTTTGAGAGATTTATTTGGTAAAGGGGGTATCTGAATAGTCTCACTGAAAGTCATTATAGCCCTAGTGAAAACCTAGTTACAGTTCGTTGAGTGCAGTGTAGATACTTGATGCTGACCCATATATGCCATGATTTGCCTAGAAGTCACTGAACAGTAAGAGTATGATTAAAGAAATTTCCTGTAGAGATGAAAAGATGTATCGGACATGCTCCTCGTCTCTGTAGAACTCTTCAGAGGGGAAAGACTGGGCAAAATCTGCCAGGAGAATATGGGCGTTTAACCAAGCCCAGGTAAGTGTGTGCCTCACCCTAATGACATCTATACAACACCAGGATTAAACTAGAAATACAATCAGGTGCTTTTTCCTGACAATAAGGAACTCATTTGGTTCCATGTTGAGTAACATTTAATTCTTTAAGTAATATACCATTTGTTTTATCTAATTTTTTCCTCTGTTTTTATTTTTCTTTTTTTAGATTAATTTTTTTGGGTATAGTTACTTTGCGATGTTGTATTAATTTCTGCTGTGCAGTGAAGTGAGTCAGCTAGATGTATACATGCTGCTGCTGCTGCTGCTAAGTCACTTCAGTTGTGTCCGACTCTCTGCAGCCCTATGGTAGCCTGCTGGGTTCCTCTGTCAATGGGATTCTCCAGGCAAGAGTGTTGGAGTGGGTTGCCATGCCCTCCTCCAGGGCATCTTCCCAACCCAGGGATCAAACCAGGGTCTCCTGCATTGCAAGCAGATTCTTTACCACTGACCCTCCAGGGAAACCCATGTGTATACCGTATATCCCCTCTTTTTTGGATTTCCTTTCCGTTTAGGTCACCACAGAGCACTGAGGTCCCTGTGCGATACAGTAGGTTCTCATTAGTTCCCTATTTCACACATAGTAGTGTATTTATCTCAGTTCCAGCCTCCCGGTTTATCCCACCCATCTTCTCCCTCCCAGTGTCAGTATACGTATTCTGTATTTCTGTGTCTCAGCTTCTGCTTTGTAAGAAAGTTTGCATCATGCTTCTAAATTCCACATGTAAGCAATATTATATGATATTTATCTTTCTCTTTCTGACTCACTTCACTCTGCGTGACAGTCTCTAGGTCCATTCACATCTCCTCAAATTGCATAGTTTTTTTCATTTTCATGGCTGAGTAGTATTCCACTGTAGATATGTACCACAACTTCTTTACCCATTCATCTGTTGATGGACATGTAGGTTGCTTCTATGTCCTGGCTCTTGTAAATAATGCTTTAATGAACATTGGGATGCATGTGTCTTTTTGAATTATAATTTTCTTCAGGTATATATCCAGGAATGCGATTTCTGGGTTATATGGTAGTTCTTCCTCTGTGTCTTAAAATATTCAACAGTTTAGTAGCATCCCAACAGGGCATCACATAAAGCCAATAAAATGAGGCATTTTTAAGTAAAAACATTTTATAATGCAATGTTTGAAATTCTGTTTCAAAAGTCTCGTTAACTTCTAATGAACCAAAGGCATGGTTCATTGATTTTTTTTTTCCAGAAGATTCTTTTATTAAAACTGGGTGACATCGATAAGGGGGCAGTAAAAAAAAAATTTTGGCCCATGGAAAAAGAATAATAATTCAGTTAATAAAAAGTTATCTTCAACAGCGACACTGTAGGAGTGCTGAGCTTTCTTTTCATGGTTCCAGCCCCAGAGACAGAGGTTGTCCAGTGTCACTGTGGGGAGAACCTTTCAAGGGAAGGGGGGATAATGACAGGAAGGAGAAGATGGGGCAAAAGTCCTGCTGTCCCCAGTGTAGAACAGGGAGGGATACAGGGCTAGGGGATGTGCTTCCAGGAGCCTGAGGAGGGGGTGCAGAAGCAGGGGCTTTGTCAGTTCTGCAGGTTTACAGCCCATGCCAAATGGAATTCCCCCTCTGTGCCCAGCTGGCTTTCACCTTGCTTTGTTGAGCCTGCGAGCCTGGGATATGCTAACTCAGGGGTGATACAACCTGGAAGAATCTGAGGCTCTCCTGGAAAGATGCGAAAGCACTTCAGTTCCAAGGGGCCAAGATCACAACAAGGTCCTGCTGCTACCTTGGGTCTGAGCTTTGAGGGCAATGTTCCACATAAAGACATTTCTTTTGGAAACTATTTGACTATAACTGGGGCTTCCCTGGTGGCTCAGACAGTAAAGAATCTGCCTGTAATGCAGGGGACCAGGTTCAATCCCTAGGTCGGAAGATCCCCTGGAGAAGGGAATGGCTACCCACTCCAGTATTCTTTCCTGGGGAATTCCATGGACAGAGGAGGCTGATGGGCTACAGTCCATGAGATCACAAAGAGTTGGACTTAACTGAGAGATTAACACTTCACTTCACTTCATGACTATAACAGTAGTAGGTTGAAGTTAAAAAGTGACCCTAAAAAAGCAAGTGACCTTAAGAGACTGGAAATACCATGTTAATGTTGCTGTCATTGTTGTTTCACTAAGTCGTGTTTGACTCTTTGGGACCACCATGGACTGTAGCATGCCAAGCTTCCCTGTCTTTCACTGTCTCTCAGAGTTTGTAACTAACACACACATAGCAGGAACATTGTTATTATAACTCAGATTTTAAAAGTAATGACTACCCAGGAGGGCATATGTAGCAAATAACTAGGTGAAGTTCCTTCCCAAGGAATTTCTACTATATCTCTCTTCTTTCAATTCTGATCAGTACTACAGTTCTTCATTGTTAATGCCTAGTTCAGTGAGAAAATTCACAGATGTGATTTCTCGTCTGATCACTAGATGGCATCCTGCTCCCCCATAGAGTCAAGCTGCTCGGGAATTTCCAAGTGCAGTTCACAGAGAAGCCTAGAAGAGATGAGGCTGTTGTATACTTCCCATAGGGTTTTAATTTATCAAAATCATCAAAGCAACAGGTAGCATGTGTTACTTTGTATTCCAAAAGGGGGGTAATGATTGGGTTTGTAAGCAGTATCAAGGAAACAATCACTACTTGGGAAGAACATAAAGTATGCCTTTATGAGGTAATTCAGAAGGAGGTCTGCTTTACTTTCCAAAAACTCATCAGAAACAAGGAAACATCTTGTTCTTGCTTGGGAAACTGGATCCTAGTCAGTGAGCCATGTATTAAAGAATAGAAATACTGGAAAATATTGTAAAGTGTACATAGTCATTTTCTGCAAACCAACTAAAAGAGAGATTGCCTTCTGCACAGTCATAGGCAAACAGTCGTGAGCTATTTACTGTCCCATCCCCAAAGGCCTTGCCAGACCCCTCAGAGCCCGGGGATGTATCTAAAGTGTCCACTTCACCTTCCTGAGCAAAGACGTATACTTGTTAAAACGGAGTAGAAGACGTCTCTGTAAGAAGTACTATTCACATCTGTAAAATTGTAGACTCTTAGAAAATTGAGTAAAAAGGATTCAGAGGAAATCATTTTAATGCCCTTATTTTAGAGAAAATTTGGCTGTAGCCATTTCATGTACTTCAGATATCAGTGAACCAAATTACAGTATGTTTGTGATACATTTTCATGTTATGATTTCTAAACTATCTGTCAATAAATATATAGTCTCAATGGTATAGTTTGGAAAGGTGAGTAGTTCTAGCTCAGAATATTAAAAATCCTTTGCTTTCTCTTTTGGCACATGCAAAAATAACTATTCTGTAGAACTTTAGATCTAGAAGGATGTTTTTTTTACAGTTTTTAAGCATCACATGTGACCCTTTCATTTACATCCTAGAGAAATTAAGTTGTGATGCATCCTGGATTTCTTTGTATTAACATTCTGTTGAACAGTTCCCTTTGTGGTTTAAAGACAAAAAAATCTGCAGTAATAACATTTAAAATAGGTTATGCAGAAAGAATTACTGATTTCATACAGTGTTTTTCAGGGTGGTGATTTTAATTTGGTGTTGGTATTTTAAACACATATGCCAAAAAACCAATTATATATTTGGCTATATTATTACATTGTAGCTATCTACTCAGAAACTTGAAGGGGGTAATATTGTGTTATGACCAAGTTTCAGAGCTGGATTTTTCTTCTTTGGTTCATTGACTGCATTGAATCTTTGTGTTGTGGGTGGTGTGAACATTTCCTTTTCATTCCTTCTTTTAGGAGTGGCTCTGGGGAATCATTAGGTAAATGCTTGTTGGTTTTCCATAATAATTATCTTTGAGCCTTAATGGTTTCTGGTTTTGGCCCCTCTTCATTTTCTCCAACTTTAGGCAGGAGTTCAGAATGGCTTCCAGTTGGGAAAAGAATTCTCAACCCAGCTTACCATCTAGTCTCTGTGTGGTCTTGGCAAACATTTCAGGCCTGGCCAGGCATGATGTTGTTGGCAGAAATGAGGCTGTGTCTCCAGTTGGGCTCCAGCTTTGCCTTTTGGCCTGCAGACTTTCAAGATTTAGGGAGAGTTTATGAATATGTGAAACATTTTCTCTCCAAGAGTGTCCTAGAGAAGTATGGAACTCGGCAATGTTTTAAAGATCCCAAGTTTACGAGTTCTATACTTCTATGCAAGTTTTCTTAGAATTAAAATTTTTAACTAAAATGGAAAGTATCTGGGGGCAAGGAATTCCAGCACTTGCTGAATATTCCATGGGTAATGCTTTTAATGTGAAAGATTTATTTTTTTTACCAGCAGAACAATAAACCAGTATTTGATTTCTCTTTATTGTTTGGAAAGATACATGATTATCATGGTTGTTGTCTTTGTTAACCCCTATATTCCATTTTATATTTTCATCGCCTACCATTCATCTTTCTAGCCAAACAGGAGCTATCCTTTTGTGAGGTAGAGGAGTTATTGCTCTTTCACGTGGTGATCTGTCTGCCTGATTTCTGTTTGGATCTTTGATAATTTTTTCCTTTGCTCCTCCAGCTCAGAGGAGAGTGGTCAAGGCTGTGCTGTTAGCTTTAACCAGGGTGAGAACCTGACTTCAACTTATACATTGCCTCTTAGATTGGTCATTCTACAAGGTAATTATCAACTAAGACAGGATCACTGATCATACTTAACTCTGCTACAGTTGCCCAGGCTAATAGCCAGACTTTATACTTTATTTCTGCCCTATCTTCAGAAACACTTTACACATGGAAATATATGTTGAAACTGTGTGGGTATATGTTGGGTATCTGTACTTTAAAATTCTCCTTGGAATAGTAACTAAGAGAGGTATGCTGATCATTGCGGTGATTGACTCAAAAATATTAACACCTGATATAGAAGGGTTTTACCCTCTGTTTTCTTTATTGCCTCTCTTCACAATTCCAGAATTAGTATATGCTCATCACATGCATGGAGAAGGCAATGGCAACCCACTCCAGTACTCTTGCCTGGAAAATCCCATGGACGGAGAAGCCTGGTGGGCTGCAGTCCATGGGGTCGCTAGGAGTCAGACATGACTGAGCGACTTCACTTTCACTTTTCACTTTCATGCATCGGAGAAGGAAATGGCAACCCACTCCAGTGTTCTTGCCTGGAGAATGCCAGGGATGGCAGAGCCTGGTTGGCTGTGGTCTCTGGGGTCACACAGAGTCGGACACCACTGAAGTGACTTAGCAGCATCACATACATTAAAATAATGGAATCCTGTAGTAACAACAAAAACAATAATAATAGCTGACCCTAGGTATTTATATGTCAAGTACTCTCTAAATATTTTGTATACATTAGCCTAAATAATTTTCATGGAAACTCAAGTTAAATACATGATTGTTATTTCCAATTTTTCAGTGAGAAAATGGAGAAGCAGGTAGTCTGATCTGTATTCTTTACCATAATGCTGTACTATTTTCCATCAACTTGCCACCGCCTTTTCTGCATTTGTTGATGGGAGTGCAGTGCTGTGGAACTGACAAAGTGGGGCACAGATTAATTTTGCATAGTGTGAGAGCTAGACTCAAGGAACACTTAGGGAATGGACAGTATGCAGTGTTGTGGATCTATTTCTTTAAAATTAAGGATTTGAACTAGATGATTCCCAGAATACTGTGTCTTAAATGTGGCACTGACTGGTAAAATACAGATACAGGCTTAAAATTATTTAATGTTTTCACATTATTTCACATAACTAAAAGGGGATGCAAATGGATAACAAAAAATATTCTGAGACTGTGAGAAGGGTCTGTAACTTGTGAAAACATTTTTACACAGGAGAAAAAGAGAATTCTTATGGTCCATATTATGACTTCAAAATATGAAATGAAAACTGTGGTCTTAGAAATTTTCCGTGAACTATTCTAAGTGCTGAAAGGCAGTGTCCTAATCCAGGGCTCTCAGCAAACCCACTGCATCCTATAGTGCCTAGTATGTCACAGCAACAGTGCAGAAATAGTTGAAATTCAACCATTCTGTGGAGTACGTTAGTATGAAACCAGCTTTTTGAGGGATAGTTGGGTGGCTTCAGCGTGAGTAAAAGAGCAATTCATCAGTCAGCATTTATGTAAATATTTATTTTAAATTATGCATTTATATTGGATATTTAAATAGCTGCTGCTGCTGCGTCGCTTCAGTCGTGTCCAACTGTGTGCGACCCCATAGACAGCAGCCCACCAGGCTGCCCCATCCCTGGGATTCTCCAGGCAAGAACACTGGAGTGGGTTGCCATTTCCTTCTCCAGGGCATGAAAGTGAAAAGTGAAAGTGAAGTCACTCAGTCGTGTCCGACCCTCAGCAACCCCATGGACTGTAGCCTTCCAGGCTCCTCCGTCCATGGGATCTTCCAGGCAAGAGTACTGGAGTGGGGTATTAAAATAGCTATTTACATTCAAATAAAGGGAATTATTCATATGATCATAATATTGCAATTGTGTCTTTCTTTCATACCCTAACTAATTATATCCAGCAGTTTCTGGTTCTATTTTGTCTTCTCAATCAGCATCTACATTCCAAAAGAGTCAATGACCCTCAGTAGCCTGTTTTTAAGTAGCTGAATTAATTCTTAGAGAGATATCAGCATTGGCCATAAAAGTGATAAACGTAAGTAGAACCCCAGAAGGATGTCTTACAAGCATACTGTGACTATATAGCATTAAAGAGGTTGTTGATAACTCTTTCTATTACACATAGCCTATTAACCTTTATTTCTGCTTTTACATATTCATTGTATTTAAAATTTTCATTAATTTCAAGTGTTTGCTCAATACCAGTTTAAAAATGCCAGAGAGATTTAAACTGCTATAGTCAATCATATGTAGTCTAAAGGATATACGTATTCTCAACCCTTTAAGGTTTAAGGATGGGTAGGATTTCTACAGAAGAAAGAACAACATGATTACAGACAGTGTAGAAAACACTGGACAAAGGCCAGAAACAGGCAATTTGGGGAAAGAGCCAGTGGCCAGTGAGCTCAAGTACAGGATGAAAAGGGTTAGCAGGCGGATGCCGATGGAATGCTGTTGGAAAACCCATCTGAAGTGGTTTTATGGGAGCATAGACTGGGTGTGTGGTCTAAGAAACCATAAGACTGGTAGATTAGACTGGCTAAGAGGTAATGTGTCTTTAAGCTGAGGACAATTGAAAGACTCAAGGACAGATAGTAGAGGTGTTTCAAAGATATTATAACATATTTCGGAAATTAACATGGTCATTAAGAAAGAGTGAGATGCCCAAGGTGATTCTAGGGCTCAGGTCTGAATAACTGGGAGAGTAAGGAGGCAGGAATAGAGGTAGGGAAAGCAGGAGAAGATCAAGACTTGAGAGACGATGAGGCTGGGAGAGATTTGTTGAATTTGAGTTTTAGCAGGCGATGCAGGTAAGTTATTCCTGACTTAAAAGTGAGGTCAGGGTAGAGGTATGGATTAAGAAGACATTTGCATTATTGGGCTGTTTGAAGCCATTGAAGTGGTTGAGAGAAACTTTAGAAAGGAAAGAGAAGAAGGCTTAAGGTTAAATCTTCAAAAATGGAGCGGGAAGTAGATGCAGAGCTGGTGAACAGAGATGAACCTGAGTAGATAAGGCAGGAGGAGAACCAGAATTGATTGATGTCCTGGAAACTCTATCAGAATTTCATAAAGGGGGATGAGCAGTAGTTATCCAGCCTTTAAAGTCAGCCTGATTAATAAATTGTGGCACTGTTTTGAATCTCATGAGAGAAGAGGGATGATTTTAGTGATTCCCATCTTCCCCAGCACTTTTCTTTTAATTAGACACACGCAGATGGGGACTTGCTGTCAAATCACATTCAGTGCTATAACTCTTCTAAATGTAGCAAGCACCAGTGGTTGCCTCTCTGCTATCTATTTTGTCTCTTCTTTTGCCAAAGATATTAATTCCTCAGATGCCACTCTTCTCAGGGAAGGCAGTCTTATCTCCCGGTGAGGGGTACATTGAATAACCTGCATTAATCAGAATCATCTCTTGTTCCCCAAAACTGGTTGTTTTCGTAATGGACAAGTGACACAGTTCTGGAGCATTAGGTATGAAGTAAGTTTGCTGGAGGGCTTTTAACTACAGATGCTCACTGCAAGCATTTATTCTGGGATTTGCCATGTCTGCAAATGACCTTAGTGCTATGGCAGTCATCTTGTGGCCACTAGAGGAATCCTGGCACATGGAGGATGTGGAGCAGAAACATGGAAAGGATGAGCCCAGGATATTACCATCATACCACGTAACCAAACCTGTAGTCACTGGTCTCTAAACTTTCTGCTGGCTGAAATGTGATATTTCCTCATTTTTAAAGCCAGCAGAGTCATAGATTTCTATTATTTGAAGCCAGGAGCATGCCAACTGATATAAAATGTAAGGTTTTCATCTTTAGCTGTATTCTTGTCACATGAAATTGCCAAAGCCTCCTGGTAAAGAAGCCCCCAGAGGAAGGTTTGATGAAAGAAATATTTTCTTCCGAACCATAGCAGAAAGTTTTGGCAGGGAAGCTGAACAAGCCTAGTGAAGTTTCTCAGGGTAACTGGCAATGTATGTGTTCTGCTAAACGGCTGACAGTTAATAAATCAAATTTTTGAATTAGACCAGAAGTTGTATTGGAATGTAATATTCACTCAGATTGTGCATTTCATGGAGTTACCCTGTTTTTGCTTTTTATTTTGGCATTTTCTCAGCTGTAGTCTGAACCAAACATGTTGTTCATTGTACAGCATCTAGGTCCTACCTTATACATTCTTAATATACACAGTGAAATAGAGTCTCTATCATCTGGAAGAAGGTACCGTGGTCCATCTTGCAGAAAAGAGCTCAAATATCAACAACAGCAACAACAAAACACAGATTTCACTTTGACACCAATAACATCTGTCGTACCCCTAACGTAGACTAATTATAGGCTATCACTTTCATTCTTCTTGGAATCCAGAATTAGGAGGGTTGAGGGGACAAATTCTCAACGGACTGTGAACTCTATCATTGCTAGGACTTTTTACAATTCAGTTGTTTACTTTTATAAAAAATCTACCATCCAAGAGTGCTCTTTGGTAACAGTCATGCTCTGCATTCCTATGAATAAAAGGCACAGTAACTGCATAAAAAGACAGTGAGTGAGCTATTTGGTTCCTCCTTGGATACTTTTTAAAAATCTATTTAGTCAGAGACCCTTTATTGCCCATTGAAAAAAATCCAAAAGATTGGAATTATGTTTAATAAATTATAAGTAACTATATAGGATTCCTTTTTTTTATTTCTAAAAGAATGTTTTTGGAGATTTTTGTTGTTCTTACTGTTATTTTTTGGAAAAGGCTCTTTAAAGAATCCAGCAAATATTAAGAGAATTAGTCTTTTTGGCATTTATAGTAAGTTAGGTCATTTCAGATGGTCTTCACATTAAATAGAATCATCTAATATGCTGCAATAATTGTGTGCTTCTGTACCTAGGCAATATATCAAACTATCCAATCATAAGACTTTGCTAGAGGGTCTAAGGAGGAATTCTTTTGAATGTAATGTTATTCGTGTCTTTTTTTCTTGGTTGTATAACATTTCTTTTGGGGTAGGAATTTCATGTTGAGGAAAGTAAGAAATTCAGTGACCTGAAGCAGAAACTGTATATTGGCAAGAGAGTATGATAATTACTCCATCAGCTTGGAGTTCTGTTTAGAATGTCTGCACCAGTAACAGCGCTTGGAGCATCGTGAAGTAGAGCGAGTACACTAGCCTAGTGTGGAGAAGCCTGTCCATTAACATCGATCACAAGGTCGTCGTTACTTTGTTTGCCGGAATACCTGGAGGGAGCTCAAGTTACAGACTGACATTTCTACTGTGGAATATTCACTCCCATCACTCTAGGAAGACTCTGGGAAAACCACCGGTTGATATTCCTTTGGTGACATTTCAGCTTTATTTGTATGGTGTATGAGATCCAATTTGAGGGGGAAGAGGAGCAAGAGATCATGATAATGAAAAGAAAAGTTACCTTATATTGGTGATTAGGTGAATGACTACACAATCATGTGTTTCCTTAGGCATTAGTAACTAGTATTGGGTATCATTTTGAGATGAGATGGCATTCCCAAAATTTCTGTCCACAGGCAATTGACAGTATCTAAGGATAATGGTCACGAGGAGAATATGTTCATTTTAGTCTGATGCATACAACTTTGTTTGCCATTTAAAAAAATTGTTTATCTGAAATATAGAGTTAGCTGTAACAAAGAATAAAATGTTGTTATTGGCATCTGAACTTTCATCGACTCTACACATTTCTTGTCAACATTATGACTATTCCTAAAATACATCAGAATGAAGGAAATGCTTTTAAATATAGGTAAACCTTGGTTCCTAAGGCTTAAATTTTTAAATAAAGCATAAATCTTCATTTATAGATACTATTTATATTTTACATGTTTTAAAATGCCCTTAAACATTGATTTCTCAATATTGGTTACCAAACCCTGCACACCAAGCTCCAATATAGAAAAATGGATAAAACTGAACCATTCTGGTTGAGTTAGGGCAGGGATGAGTATGGAGTTCACTGTCATTTTCCTTTGGTCTTTTCCCTCTCTACCACGGTTTTTCTCAAACGTTTTACCAAAAGATCTTTGTTTCTGATTCCCAAGTCCATATCATCAATTTTATAAGTTTCTCCCTGAATCTGAGCACCAGCAAACGATATAACATGTACCCTAGACTCACCTTCCTTTTCCCCTCCTCTCTTTACATTTAGTCAGTTATTGCCATTTTTATCACATAAATGTGGATAGATCTCCCTCCTCTTCTCTGTTCCTTGTGTCTTGGTTCAGGACACCGTCTTTTTTCTTATTTATGAGACCCCTCACTGATTTCATGCTTCTGATTCATTTATACTAGTTTTTAAACATCTTGATCTGGTATGTTTTAAGAAAAGGGGGAAAAAAGACTGAACGTGAACTCCTAGTAGGTTTTTCTAGGTAGATATAAATTTATATTATTTATGTGTACTAACATTACTTTGCCAACAAAGGTCCATCTAGTCAAGGCTATGGTTTTTCCTGTGGTCATGTATGGATGTGAGAGTTGGACTGTGAAGAAAGCTGAGCACCGAAGAATTGATGCTTTTGACCTGTGGTGTTGGAGAAGACTTGAGAGTCGCTTGGACTACAAGGAGATCCAACCAGTCCATTCTGAAGGAGATCACTCCTGGGTGTTCTTTGGAAGGACTGATGCTAAAGCTGAAACTCCAGTACTTTGGCCACCTCATTCAAAGAGTTGACTCATTGGAAAAAACTCTGATGCTGAGAGGCATTGGGGGCAGGAGGAGAAGGGGATGACAGAGGATGAGATGGCTGGATGGCATCACCGAATCGATGGACGTGAGTTTGAGTGAACTCCGGGAGTTGGTGATGGACAGGGAGGCCTGGCGCGCTGCGATTCATGGGGTCACAAAGAGTCAGACACGACTGAGCAACTGAACTGAATATGTAAAGTTAAAAAAGACTAAAGCAAAAGTAAATAGGGTTTCCATGAGTGCACATAGACACAGTTTTATATTTTTTCTCATACCCTGTGGATGGCTTGACTACCCTCTAGCATGTGCATACCCATCTTTGAAGACTATAGCTCTATGCCAGTAGGGATATCTTTCTAAAATGAAACTGTATACTTAAAATCCTTCTATAGATCTCAATGAATAGTAGATAAAATCTGAATTCTTAAATGCAAAAGATGATGCTATTCATGAATTGTTAACTTCTTTTCAAATTTAAAACAAAATAATACCAGTAAAAGCTCTTATTAAACAATTTATACTTGTCAACATATTAAATGATTTGAATCTGTCAAAATAGATATGTTAATACATAGCTCCTTGGACAGTCACAGATTTAGTTGTGTTGTAGGTTTGACTGGGTCAAAATAAGAGCCAAGCTATGTGGCATGAAATATCTATTGACTGTCACAAAAATGTTAATAAATGAAGATTATTAAATTTTGTAGGGTATTAGAGGATAAAATGCATATGTCAGATTCTATAACATAACTGTATACATAACATAGTTTTGTATATCATATACATAAATGTCTATCAGTTTGGGAAATTATTGAATGAACAAGAAATAAAACCACATGTTGGTATTAGCATCAGAATTTTCATTGACTCTACAATTTTTTGTCAATATTATGACAGTTTCTAAAGTATATCAGAATGAAGGAAATGCTTTAAAAAGCAGGCAACCGCTGATTACTTTGGCTTTTATTTTAAAACAAAGCTCTACATTTGTTTTTTTGTTTTTATTGAAGCGTGGTTGATTTGCAGTGTTTCAGATGTACAGCAGAGTGATTCATTTACATGTATGTCCTTTTTCAGATTCTTTTCTGTTTTAGGTTATTCTGAAATATTGAATACAGTTCCCTTGCTTTAGTAGGTCCTTGTCTGTTTTATTATAGTAGTGTGTATCTGTTGATACCCAGTTCCTAATTAACCTCCCACCTTTCCACTTTGGCAACCGTAAGTTTGTTTTCTATGTCTGTGAGTCTATTTCTGTTTTGTAAATACGTTCATTTGTATATATAAATTTTTTTACAGTTCCATATAGAAGTGATATCATATGATATTTGTCTTTTAACTTGGTGGAAAAAGAGGAGATATTTCCTGTATATATTGAGATGAGATGAGCTAAAGAAAAATAGCAGAGCTGAATGTTAGGTTATCCTACTAACCTTTGTCAGGCCCTTCTGCCTTGATATGGTTCAAATTTCTGCCATATATTTTGATACTCTCTGTCTCCATAGCAGTTGCCTGGGAGTGTGTTGCCAGAAAGGACACTGAAAATGCAGTCAATTTATAAATAGATCCTCCTATTTTATAGATGTCATTAAGAGGTTTTATGAGGTATTATGAGAGATTGAACATATAGTGAAATAGTTTATTTGCTCAGAAAAATATTAATAGTTATAAACATCAAAATATAACCAAGCAAACATCAGACATTATTATTCGATATTTCTTTCATATGGCAAAGAAAAGATTTAAAACTGATTTTCTGTTTGAAAAATGTCAGTGGAAATAAACAAATGGGTAATTTCTAACTCTTATTTTCTATGTAATGGATGAAGAAATAAATTACTTATTTTAGAAATATTGTTCTGTGATATTGACAAATATCACAGTTTAATATGAAGCACTGACTCATAATAAATACTTTCTTTGAACTTGGTATGTATTAAACTAGGGTTAACATTTTTGCACTTAAAATTTCATCACTGATGAATCCTAGATGTCTATTTGTGCATACATTACCTTATTCATAAAAGGGTTTGTGTAGAATCAGAAATGTTTTAAATATACAATCTGTCTTGAAAACAAGACAATCAATGATAAATAGCAGGAAAAAAAGTTATCTTTCTAGAATCTGGGAATCTCTCCCTCCCTTCTCTACCTGTTTTCCATGGTTTGACATATTAACTGTTATAAAATTAAAATATTAAACAGTGAGTATCTAACAGTTTAAATTCTTTTCATTGAGGGTGATTTGCCTGATTAAAGGGAGAGAGTAAATGTGGTTTTTTAAAGAGTGCTTTTCTTTCTTTTGAGTTTATAAAATTGTTTTAGGAATAGCAAACTCAGTACATTGGTGGTGTTCAGTTCTCATAATTTTCTTTCAGACCTTTTAAAAAGTAAACTCTATGAGTAATGTGATCATATGCACGGGAAACTGAAATTAAAGCACTCAAACTGTTGTGACAAATAACAGATATTCAGGGTCAGGGCAAATAAGGCTACGGATAATCACTCCATCTGCTCCACTGTTGGCAAAAATGAGGCCCAGATGTTGCACTATACCTTTTTATTCTCCTGTACCTTGGCCATTGGCACATAAGATTCACAAAGAGAAATATAAATTGCTTAGGCTTTCCCTTGAGATCATATAAAAGAGTTCCTCTCCATCTGAAGTATTTTATTTTCCTGTTGATTCAATAGGTTGGGCCACTAGATCTGTTGGAAGAAAGTGGAGAGAAGGCCCAAATGAAGCCTTCCTCAGGGTACAGTTGGCTGGGTCTATGACCACGGAGCTGCTGTTGCTTCTCTCACCGTGCCACTGAGCCAGCCCTAACAGATTCTCTACCCATTGCTCAGAGAAACTTAGATTTAGGGAGAAGCAGCCCACTTATGCTATTCTTCTTCTTTTTTTCTAATATATAATTATATAGTGTCTTAAGATTCCAAGCTTGTGTTTCTTTGTTATGTTCATGTAGGTGCTGTTGGTCTGCAGCTCTGCACTGTGTCTTTTCATTCTAAGATTCAGGCTGAAGGAACAACCCCTACATGCGGTGTGCGGTCCTCATGGCAGAGGGGAAAGAGCTGGCGGAAGCTCAAGATGCTTCTTAAGAGTTTTTGCTTTGAAATTACATACTGTCACTTCCCCTCACTTTCCACTGACCTGAGAAAGTTTATGACCAACCAGACAATGGGGCAAAGCAGTATATCCCCTCCCCACAAAAAGGCCTAGAAATTCACTTGTAAATTTTCTAGAGAAAGGAGTGAATTGCTAAGGGCAAGAATGCAACCCACCTTGGTATATAGTGGGCAAAATGCCTATGCCCAAGGCATAGCTTTCTCCTTAGCATCAGTGTTCTGCTGTATCTTTTTTTCTTATCTAAAATGAACTACTCTCAGTTCATCTTAATTTTTACAGCCCTATAAGGAAGGCAAGAGAGATTCAGTGGGTTCAGAAAGAAGTGAGAATATTTCCATATGTGTGATTTATTCTAGACTGTGTCCAGTTTCGGCTTCATTCCTGAATATCTTGTTATGGAAGAGTAATAGATGCATGGTGCACTCCTTATGCACAAGTTTATGTACCTAACTTTAGCTTAGAGAATTCAAGCCAATTATTGGCCCCTTGAACATGCAGTAAAGAACAACGTCTGCATGTTGTTTATGCAAAAGTCCAGAGTCATACATGTCACTTGCCAGCAGACAGAATGTGGGCTGCATGTGGGCTGGATATGTCAACGCCTTGGTCACTTTACCTGTCATTCAGCTTTGTCATATAAATTAATATCATATGTCATATAAATGTCATATTAATGTCATATGTCATATCAATGTCATATAAATTAATATGACATAGCCTCACTGCATTCACTCTATGCCCTCCATAACTCCTTAACTTGTAGTTGGTAGTGACGTTTCCAAACATCATTAGATAATTTTACCTCTTCAAAGCTCTTTAATTTGAGCAAATTTTATGTTTATTTTAACAGATGTTAAACATGTTATTTATAGTGCCAGAAATTTACAAGTTCTAATATGGTCATTAAAACTTAGGTTCATAAAAGTAAAATATGCTAAGATCTTCAAGCGGATCACTGCAGGAGCTAGGTGGAACAGAAAGGTGACAATATTGCTGTTAATGGCAATGTTGGAAAACTGCTCCTGTGATTACAAGTGTATCAGTGAAACCATCCATTCTCCTGTGTCTTGTTAGTACAAGCCATAGACTAGACTGGCCAGTAGGGGTTACTCTATGCATTGTGATCTCAGAGTGGTGAATTAGAACTTGAAGACCTAATGGCAGTATCATTTAAAATAGCTACCATCCCGGTGAATTTAGTTATAAGATTCAGAATTTGTGATAACTTGCTTTGATTACTATTTCAACAGCTTTTATACCATTCATATGCCTTTGAGGCGTGTTTCAGTAATTCATTCAGCCTTATTGATTGTCAGTCCTACATTAAACAAAATCCAGAGGTCAAAATTTTAAAGTAGCTCTATAATTCCATTTTAGCATCTTGTTTTCCTAGGTAGTATTCTCTATCCCTGAGGTTTGGAGTCTAGATATCCTAGAACACAAAGCAGTCAGAATGCTAATTTTGTAAAAGGCAAATGTACAACCCCTTTTATTGCCTCTAGAATAGCACCTGCCTTCTGAGCAAGTGGCTCTTCAATTTTAGAAAATAAATTACTTTTGAAACTTATAGAGGAAATTGGAGAGAAAAATTAGCACAATATAATTCTTGGAGTCATTTGTCCTTGAGGGAGAGAAGATAAATGAAAGTCAGTGGCTTTAAATACAATTTCTACAAAAACTAAAGATAAATTGAAAAGGATAAGCTTTTTGTCTGAAGCCCAAATTGGTATGAATGAGTTCTGCTTGCCAAATGTTGGTCAGGAAGACTTCATTAGAATAAAATACTATCACCTCTAAGATAAACAAAGAAATATTAATATGTATTATCAAAGGGTTGAAATGTAAACATTACTAATTTTATGTTTTTTTAAAAATTTTATTGGTATTTTATTGACATAATGATTCTTTTAAAAAATCAAAGTTTTCACAAGACACTTGTGAAAGAATGGGAGTCCTCGCACTCTCTCTGTCTTGATGCGTATGAAACCCACGGATGCACAGCACGGTTCAGACCACGCCCTGTACACTGAAGCAGAAGTCTGTCCCTTTGATGGGTAAGAAAGGAGGCATTATAATAAATGGCTTATTCCAAATATGGTTAAAATTCTTCAGGCAGTTCTGCATCACTGTTAGGTAGTGTAGAAGAATGTCATGTCACAGAAAGGGCACAGCTACAACAAAGTACTAAATAGAAACAGTATTTTTGAATAGACCTTCCTTACCTGTTAAGACTTAATCTCTTCTCTCATAGCATTATTACTGGGAAGACCCAGAGGCTACACTTTGAAAAGAAAAGCATTTCTCAGTTGTGGATTTAGCTTTCATCATAGTTTGCCCCACTCAGTTTGTTGTTAGAAGAAACCAAAATGCAATTACATTCTTCTGTACTAACACTGTTCCTAACTACGTATATTTAAAAGATTTTTCTGCCTGGCTTCTTCTTACTTCTTGTGTAATGGAATCATTTTAGGGCTTTATTTCCCTTCTGTTCAAAGTTCTCTTTTAGTTCTTGGAAAGAAAGGTTTGCCATATTTGCCTTATGTTTGCCAATGGGGAACCAGTAAGTGTGTTCGCCTCCCTAAGTGATTCACTCTAAGCAGTTTCTCCCATCACACGTGTGTTTGAAATTTGAGAAAATTTTTATTTACTGATTAAAACACGTACCTTCCTAGCTTAGAGATCTCTTGAATTTGTAGCTTTGTATTGAAGAGTGAAAGCTTGGCCTTAAAATATTTAAGTTGCATCAAAATTGTCTAAAGAAAGTATGAAGATATTTTTCAAACTATGCAGTAACAGAAAATCTTTGGCACTATCATTTATAGTTATGAATTTCTGGAGTCATTCAGACAACATAAGACACCAAGTGGCCTATTTGTGAAACTAGCTGTCCAGCTTGTAAGTAGGTGGTACAGAGTCCCTTTCAAAGTTTGGGGTTTGAATTCAACAGACATGAGGATCTCGGTACCTAGGACTAACACTTGCTTTAGTAAGTAATGTTTTAATAAGCTTCAGGTTTTCCTTCCTTTCTTTAGGTACAGCAATGATAGGGGATCCCTGGTGGCTCAATGGTAAAGAATATGACTCCAAGGCAGGAGACGTGAGTTCAGTCCCTGGGTTGGAAAGAGCCCTTGGAGAAGAAAATGGCAACCCACTCCAGTATTCTTGCCTGGAAAATCCCATGGACAGAGGATCCTGGAGGGGGCTGGAGTCTATGGGGTCACAAAGAGTGAGACATGACTCAGCGACTAAACAAAAACAATAGTAATGATAACTCTCGTATAATTTTTTAAGGATTAAATGAACTTATATATTTAAAAATCATCACTCTACCAGGCATAGAGTAAACGCATACTGTTTTTTTTTTAATTTTATTTTTAAAAAGTATCATTTATAATTATTCTTTTTATATGTTGACTCTAATTCAACAAACCAGGAGGAAACTTAGCATCCTCTTTCTCACCCATCAAAGGGCCAGCCTTTTGCTCCAGTGTGTAGGGCATGCTCTGAACCACCATGTGCATCCTTATATTCCATATGGATCAAAACATGGGCAGTTAGAAGACTCACTCTCTTGCAAAGAACAAAATTTCCCAGAAACCTACTTATAAGGATGCCTAGGGAGTTTAAAGCCAATATGTATTTTATGTAATAAATTCAAATGTTTCCATATTTGTTACAGTAAGGGGCTATATTAATTTCTAAAGCAGGGTAACATAAAATACTGAATAAATTCAGATTTCATGATATTAAACAGTGATTATACATTAAAAGTATAACTCAGAAAAAGCCTTATTATAATATATAAAGTATATCAGCACTCTTAGGCATTAAAATGATTTGTGTATCCTTGCATTTATTTTATGAATCTACTGCTATGAGCAAATAACCTGTGTGTACCAGTTAAAGAAGAATGCAGATGATTTTACTGAGTAATAGTCGGCATGAATAAAAATACCAATAGATTAACACATAAAATCTCTGTCCTTGTTAAGTTAAAAATAATTAGATAGCATATATACACATTAAACATGTATGTGTGTGTATATATATATATATATGTGATATACATACTGTTAAACTTGTAGGAAAAATGCAGAGCTGCTGGTATTTTTTTAGAAAACAAATGATGAGATTTATTTTTCATTAGAAATTTAACCTAAAACTTCTGTTTGTTCAGTGATAGAAATTCATTTTAAAGATTTGGAGAGTATGATACAGGTGCACCCTTAGTTTGTTGATGATATTAATAAGTCCACTCATTGGGAAAATGGAGGAAAAAATCACTTGTCATGTATAGAATTGTTTGATTCCTCAGATTTTCAATTTGGCTGGCAATTGTGAAAAATAAATAATTGCACTTTCTGAGACATTCTTCAATTCCATCAATTATAATAGCAAAGAATTGTTATTATTCATGGTAGTTATTCATAATGTAGCAAGTGGTTATCATATTTCTTATAGAGATATTGCTTCCAGATAGTCTGTCTTTTGGTTTTTCTTTTCTAATTTGTTTTTTAAATATCTCAAAAAATTAGGCTGTGACTACAATTTGAGTGTATATTAGGTTGATCAAAAAGTTGGTTCGTATGGTGTACTGGAAAAACTTGAACATACTTTTTGGCCAACCCAATATTTTGTGAAAATGAGAATAATTATAATGGTAGCTGCTGCTCCTGCTGCTGCTATGTCACTTCAGTCGTGTCCGACTCTGTGTGACCCCGTAGATGGCGGCCCACCAGGCTCCCCTGTCCCTGGGATTCTCCAGGCAAGAACACTGGAGTGGGTTGCCATTTCCTTCTCCAGTGCATGAAAGTGAAAAGTGAAAGGGAAGTCGCTCAGTCGTGTCCGACTCTTCGTGACCCCATGGACTGCAGCCCACCAGGCTCCTCTGGCCATGGCATTTTCCAGGCGAGAGTACTGGAGTGGGGTGCCATTGCCTTCTCCATAATGGTAGCTGTAGTTGTTATTTAGTCACTAAGTGGTGTCAGACTCTTTGCTAAGTTGTGTCCGACTCTTTGCCAAGTCGTGTCCAACTCTTCCATGGACTGCAGCCAGCTAAGCTCCTCTGTCCATGGGATTTCCAGAGTGGCCATTTCCTTGTCCAGGTGATCTTCCTGACCCAGGGATCGAACCCATGTCTCCTGTATGGATTGGTGGATTCCTTACCTCTGAACAACCAGGGACACCCCAATGGTAGCAGTAGATACCATTTATTGAATTCTCACCATGTACTTAGCACTTTATGTGAAGTATTTGCTCTTAGAACTTACAAAAGCTATAGGAAATAGCTTCTGTTATTATCATAATAAAGACCCTGAGGTTTAGAAACATCTAGAGTTCTCATAACTGATGATGGTCTTATGGCTACGGACTTAGAAATGCCAGAATCCTCTCCTGTATGCATATGGAGAAGTATATAGTGATAAATTTCACTATAGTGATAGATAAGCCTGTCACTATATGTTTCACCTGTTTGCACCCTGCATACCATTTAGATTGGAGGCAGGGATACTGTCCTCAAATCCCATCTCCAAATCTTTGGCTCTAATCACTTTTTTGTCAGCCGTACATCATGTGGACTTGAGAAGTGCTTTCTAGCAAAGGAGATGGCACACCTTGACTCTGGTTACAGGCCAGTCCTGGAGGAAGGAAGGCTAAGAGAGAATGCAACAGGTCCCCTCATCACACTGAGTCCCTTCCCTAGAGAACGTGGCCCAGCGCCTTGTAATCTGATGCTTCAGATTCACAAACTTTTCTTCCCTTGTGTATGTAGGTGTGAGATATAAATGTGTGAAAGATCTGCGTGTGGCATGTGTATATATGAATTTCATGTGCATCAGATTTTTATCTGAGTGTATTATGAGTAGAGAGTATATGTATGAGTATTGTTCTGTGAAGTCTATGTGTGTGGCTTGTATGTGAAGTGTGTGTGTGTGTGTGTGTGTGTGTTCTGTGTGCTTGTGAGGTGAGTGTGTGTATGTGAGGCGTGTATATATATGTCTGTGGTTTGTGTGTATATGTGTGTTGTGTGTGAACTGAGAGTGTAGTTCAGTTATTGTGTGTGGTGTGTGGGAGGTGGGAAAGGCAAGAGTAGAAACCTGGGGACATAGGGACATAGTTGAGAGCCTACCTTTTACTGGAATAGTTGTAACTGGAAGTGTTCTTGACTTGAACTTTGGAGTCTTGGAGTCAAGTCCTACCCAACTCTGTAACTATCTATTTAATATTTGAAAGCAGCTTAACCTGTTTGAATCTTAGTTTTCTCATGTCTAAGAGAAAGGACTTTTAAATGCTATGAAGGTTAAATGAATAATTTTAGGTTGAAGTGACTGATAAATTGGAAAATACTACATGAATATAAGGTATTGCCTATTGTTATTGGTAATGATGTTATTTTCCCACATGTTTTATATTGAATTCCCGGAACAACAATATAACATTCAAGGGGTTATAATAGGAAATATAAGAGTAGGCATTTTTAAGTTAATTATCATTGATAATATATGGTATGCTGTATCAAGAAGAAGAAAGACATATGCTGTTATAATTCCATGTCTAGAGAATGTCTGGGATATTAAACACTTGTTGTTGTTCAGTTGCTAAGTTGTGTCTGACTCTTTGTGACCTCATGGGCTGCAGCACTCCAGGCCTCCCAGTCCTTCACTATCTCCTGGAGTTTGCCCAAGTTCATGTCCTTTGAATCAGTGATGTTATCCAACCATCTCATTAAACAATTAACAGTGTTCATTCATGGAACAACAAAGGCCATTTTAACTAGGAGCTTTGCTCTAAGGTGTGGGGCAGCAAACTCTACCATAATAGAAGGATTTTGCATTGACTATTTCAGATCTTTATTTTTTAGGTATATGGGAATGGATGAAAATGATATAGAACATATTCATTTCTCAAGTAGTTAAGCATAGAATGTGATCCGGCAATTCTGCTCCTATGTATATACCCCCATGTTCTCTCAAAAACGTAAAGGAATGTTCATAGCAAAATCATTTATAATAGTATAAAAGTAGAAACTTTCCAAATGTCCAAAAACTGCTAAATGGATAAAATAAATGTGATAAATCAGTAAAATCAAGTTATTCAGTATTAATACATGCTGTTTTATGGATGAACCTTGAAAACATGTGAAAGAAGCCAGAATAGTATATTACCTGATCCCATTCATATGAAAGGTTCACAATAGGCAAATCTATAGAGACAGGAATATATTATTATTGAAAGGTTGGAGGTGAGGGGCATGAAGGATTGGAGGTAGATGGCTAAGGGGTGAGAGATTTCTTTTGGTTGGTAATGAAATGTTCTAAAACTATGTTTGGAGGGAGAGGGTGGGATGATTTGGGAGAATGGCATTGAAACATGTATAATATTATATAAGAAACAAATCGCCAGGATACCGGATGCTTGGGGCTGGTGCACTGGAATGACCCAGAGGGATGGGATGGGGAGGGAGGTGGGAGGGGGGTTCAGGATGGGGAACATGTGTGCACCCGTGACGAATTCATGTTGATGTATAGCAAAACCAATAAAATATTGTAAAGAAAAAAAAATATATATATAATATGGATAAACAAGGCCCTACAGTATAGCACAAGGAATTGTATTCAATATCTTCTGATAAACCATAATGAAAAAGAATATGAAAAACAATGTATATATATGTATAACTGAGTCACTTTGCTATACAGTAGAAATTAACACAATATTGTCAATCAACTATCCTTCAATAAAATACATTTTTTTAAATTAAAAAAAATTTAAAAAACTATGTTTGCGTGTACAACCCTGTGAATATATTAAAAGTCATTGAATTGTATACTTTAAATCCATGAATTATGTGGTCTTTGAATTATATTTTTACAAAATTGTTAAAAAAAATATAGAACAATTTTCCTAAGAAGTGAACCCTCCCCTTTTATTGTGCCAGTACCTCTGGGGGACACCGGGCCTCACCCTCCTTGACAGATAGACTAGGAGGCAGTTATACTAGCAAGGCATTCCAGACCACAGAGTCAGCCTGTAAGCTGGTGCCTTTATCAAGGGTGAATGACCAATAGGGAATAGATGAGCAACTGTCAGCTTTTTAATATAGGGCAGTATATTCTGGAACCTGCGGGCACTGAGAAATGCTATGTGAAGACTCATTCTCTTTTTTCCTCCTATCCTCTCTCCTCTCACCCTCCCCTTCCTCCTTCTCCTCTCCTCCCTCCCTCCCTCTCTTCTCTATTTTTTCCCCATAAATTGCTTGAGCAATTAATTTGTTAATTTAGAATTCATTAATTCAGAATTATATTTGAATGTGCATTTGAAGTAACTGTTTTCTTGCTTCCATGGTTTTGAAGTACTTTCTCAGCCATGACTGGGGAGAGTGCGGTGTCAGAGTGAATCTTCTGTGGCCTAATTGCTAACAGGAAGATTTTTAGGTATGAATGTCCTCATTCTTTGCTCTTTCTGTGACTTCTGATTGTGTCTCCAGACCTACAGAGTAGTATATTCTGCTTCCAGTCTTACATTTCCACCTCATCCACTTCCACATACAAATATCACATTCACCATGATTTTGGATGATCTCTTAGGATTAAAATGTATACTCCTATTATATTCTCACATATAATCACTGCTTTTTTAAAACCTTTTTTTTTTTTGCTTAACATTTAATTAAAGAATAGTCAGCTCAATATGCTGCTATGCAAATCTTACCAATAGCTATATTTTATTACTTTCAGTTTTGAAAGGTGGGATGTTATCTCTCCCTTTTAAAAACTGATATTTCTAAAAAGTATATTTATTTTGCATTAAAATATTTCTGGAATGTAACACAGTTCAATTCTAATAACTATGATTAAATATCCATGAATTTGTTTTGAATAAGCAGAGCCAGATAAGTGGCATTTATGTACCTTGCAACACTATTTAAGATTGCTTCCTCAGAACAGAAAGAATCACTGGGTAACAGATAAGAGAATTCAGCATCTCTTGTTTGTGAGTCTCGCATTAAGTGCATTTATACCTCTGATAGTTTCCATGGTGAAATTTGCAATTAAATAAAGAACATACAGTTAGTTTTGAATTGTTATATTTAAAATGAGTGTTTGCTGATCTCCAATTAATCAAAGTGTTGAGATTTAAAGAATGAGTGAGGAATCAAGGATTTATATTAATGATTTTTCTCTTCTGGGAGAAAATAAACGAGTAGAGAGTAAAGTCCTGAGATCTCTACTATCAAATACCCAGTAATAAGGAAGTTAAAAAGCCACAGTGATGTGTACGCATCTTAATCACATTCACATCGGTATCTGTCTTAAATAGACACCAGCATTAGCTGTAAGAGTTTCATGTGTTTTGCAGGAGGGAGTTCTCACAGTGCACTCTGTGTGCTTGTCATTGCAGACCGTGAGCTTGCAACGCAAACACGTTGTGCAAGCAGAGCCCAGGCTGGAATGTGTCAGAGCAGCGCTTATGTGGTGAGCTTGCAACGCAAACACGTCGTGCAAGCAGAGCCCAGGCTGGAATGTGTCAGAGCAGCGCTTATGTGGCCTGTCCATGGCGATGGGCAGAATGGAAAATAGATGGAGAGCTGCAAAGGCTTCCAGGGTTTATTTTTTTCAGTGACTTTCAGAGTTAAACAGCCAACTCTTAATAAAGAATGCGTGGTCCGAGGCAGGGACTAACTGGATGCCCACAATGTTCAAAAATGATTGGTTCACAGATTCTGAAGCAGAGAAGCAGATTCTGAGAAAGAGAATTTCGGGACCATGGAAGGGAAGGGAAGAAAGCAGACCTGGAGAAAAGGTAGAAGGACAAACTGGTCTGCGATGCAGCCTTGAAAAAGGCCTCAGCAGACCCAGCAGAGAGTCCAGCAGCCAGGACGGGGCCTCAGAATTGTCCTGAACAACTCCTGAGCTGGACCTCTATACTCTCTTGTTTACTTGATATTAGATGCCTGGACAAGGTGACCCTCCTTAGCTGACACAATTCACAAAGAGCGCTGACAGCTGAAAGCCCTTCCTAAACCTGGGGAAATGAGTCATTCATTCCTGGAGGGGTTCTCATGGCAGCATCCACTAGGAATGGTGAGGTATTTTGGAACCAGGAGGCACTGGGAAATGCCTTGTCTGATAGACTCTTTGCTTCTTGCATTCCTTCATTTCCTTCTCTGTCTCCCCAACCCAGTGTTTTTCCAAAAATAAAGGACTAAGCTGTGAGTTATCAGGAGGAAGGAAAACAAATATTTTTATAAGTCCAACTGTTCTTTTAATGTCAAGACCACTCAACAATCATTTTAGTTTTCTATGGAAAAGTTAGCTTCATATATCTGATTACCCAAGGACCTCCTGTGACAGTTCCTATATATATGATACTAGCATCCTGACCGGAGTAGGCAATGGCACCCCACTCCAGTATTCTTGCCTGGAAAATCCCACGGACGGAGGAGCCTGGTGGGCTGCTGTCTATGGGGTCGCACAGAGTCGGACATGACTGAAGCGACTTAGCAGCAGCAGCATCCTGACAGCTAGATGGAATGTCAGGAGGAAAGTACAGATAAAATTATTTTTTCCTTTATTTTGAAGAAAAAAAGAAAGCATATTTATTGAGTGTCCACTAAATGTGACTTCAAAGATTTTTCTTATCTGCATTAGAAGTTGATAGCAAATGAAACAGTATATTGATTTGAAAAGATTTTTTTCTCATTTTAACCATTACTTTTATAAAATAAAAAAATCATTAACCAGCATGTAAAAATTTCTTATAAAGTTTCCATCATGTTTATTTGGGCTGCATTGCTGTTTCAACTATTGTTTTATTTTTTGGATTTTTTTTAACCTGTTGTATGACTTTTGAAGCACCAGAAATTAGCAAATGCTGGAGAAGTTGGTGAATGGATATATAAAATCAGTATATTGAATTGGCAACAGAATGACATTGTTTATTACATGCTTTTTAGCAAGGCATTATGATAAGACAATTCACCATTAAAACAGTATAGAAACGACTAACTGGAAAACTTCTTAGGTCTTTGAAGTTTTTTTCAATATTTGTTTTCATGGCGCTTAGAAGTGTCACTTAAATACTCGCTAAGAATGGAGCTAAAGGCTGTGACCTCTTTTTAAATTTTGATGATTTTTTTTTAAAGTTAACCCCTCAGTCAGTTTAAGAGAGTCGTCATTGCTGGCTATATAGCACAATACAAATTTAGCACTTGAAGACACACCAAGATAACTCAAGGAACTGATTTCTGCATCTTCAGCCACCTTATTCCATTAACTCTTAGAATTAGTTTCCTCCAGACATAATTTGTATGAATTAAAAGGAGAGGAAAATTAGAACAACTACTGAGGCTTTTTGGTGACTAAAAGAATGGTTATTTTATCAACAACCGTAAGTGTTAGATTTACAAAAAGGAAAAGTGTCTTGAATGAACCATTCTTCTAACTTGGGCCTCTTAGTTCCGAAAACATGAGTAAAAATCATATGCAGTTCAGTTCAATCGCTTAGTCATGCGACCCCGTGGAGTGTAGCATGCCAGGCTTCCCTGTCCATCATGTTGCCAACTCTAATTTGAAAAAGTAGGGGAGGGAAAGCACTGGATTTTTTCTTCTTTAAAATTACATGTTGTTTTCAGCGTTAGATTGGCTGTATTTTTCTTGTAAAATCTCCTGTACATCAAGAACAAATTCAAAGTAGTTTGTTTAAAACAGACTTTAACATTGAGGCTCTTCAACTTGTAGACGAAAGTCTAAGCAGTTCTTTAAAAGAAACTCTATAAAATAAACTGTCAACATTTTCATATCTAATGGTCAACTTTTGTTTCTCAAAGTGATGGTTTTAAATGATTATTTTATATAAGATTAGAACTATGTTTTTCTTCATTTATGCAACAAACATGTCCTAATAGATGCCAAGCAAATGGCACACAAATGTGCCGTTTCTGGAACACTGTAAGATGCCCAAACTTTAATTAAGGCCTCTTTTTTGTTGTTGTTGTTTACAAGCAGCCCTCCTCCATCTTCATGGGCATATTACTCCTGATTCAGGAATAGCTCTATCCATCCCTGTCTTCTGGTTTCCTATCTCAATTCTGCAATCTCCCCTCCGGCCATTACACTCTTGAATCATTTCAAAATCCTGCCTCCCAAAGTAATCTGTCTAGTTTTTCTAATCTTCTAACTTTCCATTACTCATCATTTCAATTCTTCTTACTGGTTCCCAATTGCTTTGCTAACCAATCTCAAATTACTTAACCTTATCTTGAAGGCCTATTCACTACTTTACCCCTGCTGATGTCTTTTTCTTTATCACTTCTAAGACCTCCCCTTTGCTCACACTTCTATATGCAAATGTGTTTCCAGAGTACGAGAATGCTTTGGATTCAGGCTTTTGCCTTAAAAAAGCTTTAGTTCATTTCTCCTTAGAGAAGAAGAATTAGAATTGAGCTATGGTTTAAAATTCAGTAATGCATCTGGCAATACAATTTTGTATTTTGTGTACAACTTATTCTGTCTGACACCTGTGATCCTTTGCCTCCTGTTTAGCCTTCACTGATTGCTATTAAAGGCCATCTTTAGGTAGTTGCCCTACTATCAGGCTATGTCCTCTGCAGTGGCAAGCAATTATTCTTCATAAATCAGAGAATCACAGAATTTGACTTAGGCTTCACTGATGGTGTGACAGTTAAGACTCTGCACTCCCAGTGCAGGGGGCCTGGGTTCGATCCCGGGTCAGGAAACTAGATCTCACATGCAGAAACGAAGATCTTGCAGGCCGCAACTGAGAGCCAGTGGAGCCAAATAAATAAATGTAAACAAATAAAAAATTAATTTAGAGACAGGGATTTCCCTACATACAAGAACCCAAATTCCCACTTAGCATAGAAATCCCTCTCAGAATATTCCTGATGCCTAAAATGACCTTTTCAAGAGGGAAAGTCAACTTAAGGCTCCAGCTCTTTCCATGTTGCTCACAACTCATTTTGTGGAAAGTACTTTTTGTGCTGAGGCATTCTGGTTTCCTATCACCTCCTCTTGGTATCACATGCGACTGGAGAGACGTAAAATATTTCTAATGATTTCTTTTTGCCTTGAAAATACAACCAAACACAGCCATCATGTCCTCCATTAAACACATTTGTTTGGAGTTGAATATCCAAGATGCTCCCATAATTCTTCTAATGGCAGAGTTTTTGAGAAATCCCATGCTCATGCCTCACCTTTTATATAATTTGGTCAGCAGACTTCACAATAAGACTTTCTTTCAGTGTCAGGCCTAATGTTGCGGTCACTGACTGCTCCTGTCATTAATACTGAAGGTACATTTTATAACCTTAAAATAAATGGTGAGTTATCCTTTTTGTCCTTTAATGAATTTGAAAACTCACATTCATAGTATGCTGGTTGCTGAAGTATCCCTAGGCTCAAAGAGTATTTGCAGTTCTCATATAATGATTTTGAGCACGTAGAGGTAACATGCAGTCATATTTGAGACTGTTTTGGAAAAGGACTGTGGTTTTTAGTCTGGTACTTTGAAGAACTATTGAGATGTCACTGAACAGTATTTTTAGAATTTTCACATTGCTCACACATGAGCACTTTGGGAATTGTTCAGTGAATATGTCTCCTGAGCACTTTGTTCCTTGAAATTATCAAAATAATCTTGGAATTTATTTTTCTCCCCATCTTGTGATGCGTGGGTAGAACTGGGACAGCGCTATCACATTTAGAAGTTCATTTCTTTTCTTTGTTCTTCCCAATGAAATTGCTCTTTTCAAGTTAGAAAATAAAATAGGTTAAGTTTATGGTTTTTTTTTTTTTAACTCTTTTAGGGGTTCTGGAATCCTCTAAGCATCCATGAGATATAGCAACACTCTTGTGGAAATGATTCATATAGTCATAATCGCACAGAGAATTTGCCTTTAATTTTAGGGGTACAAGTGCCACTGGGATCATATACATGTTACCATTACTGGGTACTGATTGTAGGTTAAAAATCACTGATTTAGTTGTACTTCATTTTACATCTATCTCTTCCTGTAAAGATGTATAAATAAAATTGTATTAATAAGTTATATGTTTAGTAGTTCCATTGAATAACCTTTAAAGCAGATTGTTTCCTAAATGAATTTTAATTTAAATCTTTATAGAATATTGAGTTTCTTAATGTGAGCACATTTGTATAATCTTATGCTTCAACCTTTTCCTTCTGAATGCTTTCTTAAAGTAGTCCATAATTAAAAGAATTAAAAATATTTTTTCTCTGTAAACCCTCACCTCCAACCTTATTCAGTTTTATTTGAAGTTATTGTCTGCATGTTAATTGATGTGGTAGAATATACATCTTAAGACAAGTTTTAATTCTTTGAAGTGTGTCAGGATACCTGCATATTTTATAATAAAGGTACATATTATACTGGTATAAATGTATTTGAAATCACTGTTTTCTTTATTAAAAAAAATTGAGATTCCCCAACTTCAAAAATAAAATTTATAAATGTATATTTACAAATAATATACAAGGAAATGATAGGAAATTACAGCATACTTACATATTCATAGTTCATAATTTTAAATATAATAATCTTATTAGCTACAGATAAAGTTTTGATTAGTGTTTTGATAATACTGACCTTAGTTTACCAATGTTAACCTATAAATTATTATGTAAAAATGATACATAATACCAGTTCTGTACTAACAATTTTTTGTCATGTGTGATTTATGTAATTTGCTGAACCTGGTGAAAACTTCCATTCTTCCTCCAGTCTGTGGAGATGCTGAGCTCTGTGCAGTGTGTAGGAAGCAGACTTGTGAAATATATGGCTTACAAGTTTTATCACTTTTGGTAAGATATGTACAAAGCCCGTCACAGTGTCAACACTAACATATATGTTTGTGAATATTTAACCAGAGAATTGTCAAAATATATTGCTATACATTGAGAGCATAAACTTTGTTTTTATATGAAACAGTTTTAAAAATGCACTTCTGGAGAACTATGCACTTACAACCAATAGTTGTAAGGCAGATTAAATTCATAATGTATTATGAGGAATAAAGTATTTTTATCTCACTGTAATCAAGAACAGGGGGCAATCTTTTAATTTTCACTAATTTATTTTTAGTTTGGCAATAGGAGTAGGCCTAGTATATCCCTGGATGACCACCAGAATGAGCCCCTAAAAATGCTGAATATCACAATTTGGTGTTTCACAAATAGATTCATATTCATTGTATTCCTTAGTCATAGTGTAAAGGAAGTTACTTCTGCATATCTCAGGCTGACTGTTGTGGTGGATAGGGGATGGCTCCAGATTTTATGACTCTTGAGTCTTACAACTCAGGCAGCCCACTTTGAGAGAAATGAATACATTAGGTAATAGTTGAATACTTATTTAGATGAAAAAAGGAAATCATGACTAATTACCAATTTAATAAAGCTGACTAATTCCACAGGCATCCAGAATCTATAAAATTATGATTTGTGGGGAGAGGTGCTTTACAGTTTTTAGCTGTGTGCTCTCTGATTAGCTCTTCATGTTGACCGTGATTCTGTAATGTTTTCTATGTAGAGAGTGACACGGCAATGCAGTTGTGGAACAGCTAGCAGTAACCTAAAGATACGGGGAAGAAGCTGAGACCCACCAAGTAATAATATCACCAAGCGTAAACCGAATGCATCACTAGTTCAACTTTTAGTTAGCTAGATCCCCAAAAGATCCACAGTCACTCCAGTGACAGCCACCCTAAGGGGGAGTATTAGTGTGTAGACAAAGTCAGTGAGTAGACATTGGTCACGAGTACAGTTAAAATATCTTGCTTTTGCAAAATTCCTAAATCATCTGAACATGTCAATCCAGCCTTACCCAGAGCCTTGGAGAGAGGTCTGAAGCTTTGCCTTTCATGGTAAACCTGTTTTTGTGGTGGACAGGAAAATATCTAGACTGTAGCAAATTGCCAAAGGAAACAAAGAAGTTGACTTTACACTTATACACAAGTAGTTCTGGTTTTTTT